>NW_023416335.1:10010221-11210221 GCF_014108235.1 Myotis myotis | reverse complement strand
CTTCATTTTGCCGAAGGTGACAAGGCTAAGTAGCTAGTATATGGAAAATTTCAAAGTCCAATGGAATATGAATTAATGTTTCCCCAGCTCCAGAGCCTACAATTTTTCTTATGCGCCACAATGGTTTCCATACAACCATTTTACATTTTTTATAAGGAAATGCAGTACATCTATGAGTACTCATTTAAACACATTATCACGTGAGTTTTTTAGATATGAGATTGAAGCCCATAGCATATTGAGGGTGAAGATTTGAAAAACACCTCTCTGAACTGATATAGCCAGGATATTTAAAACTTATAAAAGAAGATATTAGCTTTTGAGGAACTTCCATATTGTTTTCCACAGTGGCTGCACCAATTTGCAATTTTACCAACAGTGTGTGAGGCTTCCCCCTTTCCACATCCTCACCAACACTTGTTGATTTGAGGATAGCAATTCTGACTGCCTAACCACTATGCTGTACACCTGAAGCTAATATAAAATATTAAATATCAACTGTAATTGAAAAAATATTCTTGGTGATCATTCAAAAAAATAAGATTTTAGCAATAATCACATTTTTGGCCTAAGTCTATTGAGCACATTTAAGAAGCCTTCTGGGTTCCCCATGACATTTTTGCACTGTTTTCTATTGCAACCTTGCACTGGAAGCTCCAGTAACCAATGTTGTCAGCATAGCTCAATGATGAATGAATGGCAGATCTTTTTAGTGAAACTGACTCCTTCAGAGCAGTGGTTCTCATTGAAATGCAGGCATATGAGAAAAATTGTTTTTAAAAATGAAAAAGAAGGTAAAAATGCAGCATGCTAGCTCACTTTATTCTAGAATTAGTCTATTACAAAGAATGCTTGAGTGAGAATAACACTAATAATGCTAATATTGTTAGCACACTAGTAATGCTAACATAATTATATTATTTTAGTATAATTTTGTAATAGCAGCACTAATGTTTTTAGTACTAGTACATGAATATTAATAAAATAACAAGTAGAAGGAACTAATTACAACAGAATCTCAAATGATCTTGAACTCTAGCTACAAAAGAAATACAAAAAATTCTGACTGTTACCGTGTTGGCTTTGTAGACTTCAGTATGAAGCAACTTTGTTTTTAGAACTCTTTGTTTTAATTCTATAGTTTACAAAGGAAGATATGCCATGAACTTACCTTATGTTTCACTTGGACAGGTCAATTTCAAGTCATTGGAAGGGTCCTAGCAGTGTTTTCACATGCTCATAAGTGTTTGTACATTTCCCCAAAATAAGATATATTAAATTCAGTTAAGATCACTGATGCTTTCTATTCCAATCCCCATTGCTACCCCGACTCCCACACAAATACCTATACTCACACCATAATGTAGAGACTATGGGCATGTTTGGCACCTGCATAAGACAACACTATATTGGAGATATATTTGGTTTGGGTTTAGTGAACCAGGCTAGAACCAGAATATAGAAGTCTGGCACATAGGACAATCATTTATTTTTTAATTCTTTCTCACCTTTCAAGCATGTTTGGTAAATTTAATCGCAATTACCCTTGTAGATCAAGAAGGAAATGATAAGCAGACAACATATACTTAAATTTTCTAATCGGTTCCCCCAAGTTAAAGTTTCCTATTTTCTATATTTTATGAGAAACAGGAGATTTTTTTCAATGAGATAAGCAGCTTTAATCTGTATGTTGAAAGATGAGGTTAGAATAGGCAAAAAGGCCCTAGCTAGAGTGCCCCCTATGGACTAAAGGGTCCCAGGTTCGATTCTAGCCAAGGACACATGCCTGGGTTGCGGGCTCGATACCCCCCAGTAGGGGGCGGGCAGGAGGCAGCCAATCAATGATTCTCCCTCACCATTGATGTTTCTATCTTTCTATACCTCTCCCCTCCTCTCTAAAATCAACAAAAATATTTTTTTTAAAGAATAGGGAAAAAGATTAGGTCAGGTTTAGCTTTGCAGAAAGCAAACAAAATCTGAAAAACAATAGAAATGTGTATTCATCTGAGACCTCATAAGAATGATATGCTTTTAGTAGTAAAGATATGATAGCTTATAAGAAAGATATTGATTGTCTTGTGAAATAAATGAGCGTAAATTTTCATTTAGTTTATTACTGGAGTGATCATTTCTTTAACACTAGTATAATTTTCATGCTCTACTGATACTTGCAAAAGCTTTTATTTTTTCTGGAATATTTTAATGGACCAAAACAGTTTCTCCCTAAAAGTATAATAGCAACAATTCTTATCTTTGAAAATTAACAGCCAAAAATACATACAATGAGTATGTATTTTAGCCACGGTATTAATAATTGTATTTTTAAGGAAAATCTCATTACTTTAATGATTTTATTGAGAAATTCATTTTTTTAAAAGTCATGTTTTGGGAACCTTACCTGTTCTTAGCACAATGCAGTACTTAACCTTTTTTCAACTTATCTAGAAATAAAATCAAAACTTATTTTATTTTCTAAAATGCTAGTCTTACTATAGCTTCTGCTCAATATTATATCATTTTTCTACATAAAACCTGCAGGTTCAGTAACCATACTTAGTTTAGTATTAAAATTAGTCATTTCACCTTATATTTGGATTGTGCTTAATAGTTTGTAATGTATTTTAACATATCATTTCTCTTGATATTATGAATATGTTAGGAGTTATTTAAGCCTATTATTATGTTATCCCTAAAATGGCAAAAGCATGATTCTGATTTATTTTCCGGTAATTATACTATGATCTGTGATCACAAATCATACTGAAAACACTATTAGATTTCCACACACATTACAACAAATATGAGCAAGAGTGTGGGGGAACTGAAATAATTCCAATATTATTTTTTAATTGGAATTTATTATTTTATTATAAAAGAAAGAAGTTCTTACATATAAACAGCATTATTGTAAACATGTAAGGCAATATGATTAATATATACAATTTTTGTAGCTAAATAAAATCAGTATGTATTGTCAAAGGAATTTTAGGGGTCTGTTTGGCTGAAGAGAAAAAAGAAGGAAAAAGAAATTTGAAACATTACTGGGAGATGTCTTCTTACCTAAATGTTCCAAGAGTCACTGAACAGATTACTTCCAAGATACACGAAGAACTTCTTAATTAAGATTGTATTGATGCAGTGTATCTGCAGAGATAATTAAATAGAACACTAGTTTCTGCATGCAAAAACATATTTGTCTTGCCAGGAAAGTAATTGAGAAACAGTGGTGAGTAAGTGGCTCAACCTTGATACAGAAACTTTTATCAAAAGACTTTCTATCAGTTAAGGAAACTGAGAATTGGCCACTGACATATGCGTTGGTCTAGCTCAGCAGTTCTCAACCTGTGGGTCGCGACCCCTTTGGGGGTCAAACGACCCTTTCACAGGGGTCGCCTAAGACCATAGGAAAACACATATATAATTACATATTGTTTTTGTGATTAATCACTATGCTTTAATTATGTTCAATTTGTAACAATGAAAATACCTCCTGCCTATCAGATATTTACATTATGATTCATAACAGTAGCAAAATTATAGTTATGAAGTAGCAACGAAAATAATTTTATGGTTGGGGGTCACCACAATATGAGGAAATGTATTAAAGGGTCGCGGCATTAGGAAGGTTGAGAACCACTCGTCTAGCTTCTGTTTGTGTTTTAATTGAACACTCAAAAAGATGCATAGTAAAATAAATGTGTATTTCTCCCCATGCATTCACTCTAAGAGAAGAAGATAAGCTAATCGGATTACAAAATCAACTGCAAGTTGATGCTTTATTCACTTGGTACTAATCAGTTTTATGATGATGCTTACTTACCCTTCTTTAAACAATCACTGAACTACTAAATTGTACTTTTTTATTTTAAAATAAAATTACTTTCACATGTTTGCATTCCAGTGATAATTATTTCTCTGAATGAGTCACTCCCACTGAAAAGATCTGACATCCATTCATTATTGAGTTATGGTAATAACATTGTAGTTACTGGAGCTTACAGTGCAAGGTTGCAATAGAAAATAGGAGAAAGGAAATCCTAGGGAAACTGCCAGCCTTCTTAAATGTGTCTGAAAGACTTATACCAAGAATGTGTTTACTGCTTTGCTGTATATAATATTCTTTATATCCTTGTAACCATACAAGAATTAAGAAAAAAATTAATTTGTCTTTGTTAGAAGAGCACAAAGACATTGAGACAGATTTTCAAAAGCTTTACTATATCAGTACCAAATGACTCCACATGAAGTTAGACAAGGTTACCCAAGAGCATATATGATCCCAGGAATATATTCTGGCATATGTGGGGAAAAACAAAACTCAATTTGAAACATCTGCACTTACCCTAAACACTTCATAACACTGATAGTAGTTGAGTTACTAGTATTTGAGGATAGAGTTCAAAGAAAGGATTAGCCAGGAGTAGAGAAGATGAACTTAAGTAAGCAAATTCCTCCTTTCAAGAGTTTATGGGTTCAACACCCGTGCCATCGCCCAGTGAAAAAGTGTAAAAAAAGGTGTGAAAAATTATTAGAGAGGAACATTTTTCAGAATTGCAGAATAAGGACCTCTAAAATCTGTTTTTCCTTAAAAGCAATGAGAGCACTAATTTAAAATGTTGAAATTAACATTTTCAAAACTACAAAGTTAACCAAAGGCTTCCAACAACCTGAGGACCATTTATTTAAAAATCACACAACAAAAAACAAACAAACAAATAAAAACAGCTAAATATCAGTAAGAACAGCAAGGACCTTATCCCAATTTGACTTGCTCTATCCCCTTCCCTCTCTGCCCAGCTCCATAATAACCTGGACCAGGAGCAGCCTTGCAGCCATGGTAACAATGAAACCAAGCAGCCTAGCAGCCCCTAGAGGTGACAAAACTGGGTTTGAAGCTCTTCAGAAAGCTTAATCCCATATATTTTGTCTGTCTGGAAGCTCCCTGAAAAAGATCTATTAACAGAGATTCTCTTTTTCACTTGATCCAGAGTATATTCAGTGGGGAAAGCCTTATTACCAGGACATTTGTTGAAAACAATTGCTTAACATCTGAACAGTGATAACAGTTGGGGCAAACAAGATGGTAGCCTAAAAGGTAAAAGGAAGATCTGGAGAATGACATTTCATAGTTGACTTTTAAAAGCTCCAAAATATTCTTGGGAATATACACAGCCCATACATCTGAAGGACTTTGCACATACCCAAGAAGACCCGAGAAAGCCCTAATCCAGTGATGGAGAGCCTTTTGAGCTCAGCGTGTCAGCATTTTGAAAAACCCTAACTTAACTCTGGTGCCGTGTCACATATAGACATTTTTTTATATTTGCAACCATAGTAAAACAAAGACTTATATTTTTGATACTTATTTTATATATTTAAATGCCATTTAATAAAGAAAAATCAACCAAAAAAATGAGTTCGCATGTCACCTCTGACACGCGTGTCATAAGTTCGCCATCACTGCCCTAATCTCTCACCAGTGATGGAATTAAGAAGGTTGATGGACTCACCCAGATTTCACCTGTGGTTGAACTAAAGTTTTGAACACACAAGGACTGAAGACTAAAGCACAGAATTAAAGTGCTTGAATGATGAAGGCATGTTTCAACACACACACACACACACACAGCCCCTCTGAAAAGAGTAGGAGACATTGTTTCAAGGAAAGATTGATTTAAAGACAATCAATCATTTTCTCTAGCAAGCTAAATGAGCCATGACTTCAGTGACTGCACATGGCAGAGTATATAGACTTTGAAGAATTATTACAAGAAAGTTGCAAAACAAACAGAATAAACAATAACAAATAGCAACAACATTTTTGGGAAAGATGGGGAATTTTATTTCCACAATAGTCACATTATAAAATGTCCAGTTAAAAAAATAGTATAATACACACAAGGCAATAGGAAAGGATACATCACACATAGGAAATAATACAGTTAATAGAAACTGCCTGAGGAAACCTAACTGTTAGACTTACTAAACAAAGAATTTTAATCAACTCTTCTACATATTTTAAAAAAAAATTTTTTAAATCCTGTGTCTGAAGAATGAAAGGGAAGTTTGGGAATACTATATCACCAAATAAAATATATCAATTAAAAGAAATTATAAAATAAATGAATGAAATAGAATTTCTGGAGCTTAAAAGTAAAATAATTGAAATGAAAAATTTACTAGAAACAACAACAGATATGTGTGGGTGGAAGAAAAAATTTGTGAACTTAAAGGGAAATAAATTGAAATTATCCTGTGTGAAGTACTGAAAGAAAAAAAAATGAATGAAAATAAAACCTCACAGATATGTGGGACAAAACTAGCATATGTGTAATGAGAGTCAAGGATACGGGGAGAGAAAAGGGGGCAGAAAAAAACATTTGAAAGAATAAGGTGGAAAAGTTCCCAAATTTGATGAAAATGATAATTCCAGGTATTAATTGCATGTATATTTGTTCTATAGCACATATAAATCTGTATGAACAAAAAAAGTATGGTATACCTACTTAACCATTCTCTCTGCAATGGAAAGAAAGGACATTTGTGTACATTACTAAATCAAACTTGCTCTATCTTAATTTGTAATTTATTGGCAAAAACCTACAAAAATATTTTAATTGACATAATGATTTTATTGAAAACAATGTATGTTAGATCATATAGCACTTAGAACTCTTTAGAGTTATGAGTTCAGGGTATGAACCTATATAATCTGACTTTGAATCCAAGACCTTCCCAATTCCACTAATATCAGTGAAAACATTCAGTTTTCACCTGGAGCTTATAGGCATTAATGTGGTAGTTACCATTAAATCCAATTATTGCAGTTTTAAAGATAAGCACTTGAAGAGCACATAGGTGGGATTGCTAACCTACCTTTTAACATGATGGTACTTTTCTGCAAGGAAACTCCTGATGAGGGATATTTGACGATATTAAGGCACTAGGAAGACATAGGCAGGAAAAATACAATGGTAAAGACTGAGATGCAGAGAGGAAATCAGGAATCTGGGAAGTCATGAGGACCTTTAAAAGTATTAAATTAGATTACATTATAATCAAAACTGTGAGAAGTGTGATGCCATCAAAATCAGAGAGTAAGTATGATAGTACTTTGTATGTTAGGTTAATGAGTTTAGATTTGTGCTAAGTGCAATCGATAATAAATGGAGTATAAAGGAAACTATTTTCAGATTTGGATTTTAAGAAAATTCACTCTAGACAGCTGGAGGCAGTGGTGGTAATTGGTGTGGATGTTTTCCAGCCATGGTAACCCCTCCAAATTCTTCCATCTTCCAGCCACAGCTCTTAGAACAACTTTGGGAAAGAAATTTTGCATCTGCTCTCTCCTCTAGAAATGGCCAATGTGCTCCGTAACAGAGCCAGAGTAGTTTCGTAACTTCCAGGATTTTGCTCTTTAGTTAAAATTGTTGTCGATCTAAAGCCTTTTTAACTGGAGGATCTTCAGTTTCTGGTGAGTCATGTGACCACTGCACCTCCCTATGTATGCTCTTGAACAATATGGTCTGAGAACATAGGTTTTGACTGTCACCTCGTTGGGACCATGTCACAGAAGAACAGCCAGGTTTATATAACTTAACCAGATGTTCTAGCAAAACCTTTATCAAGTGAAAGATATGAGTTTGCAATGGCACAATATGTGAATGAATTTCAGGGTAATGATGCACCTGTTGCACAAGAAATTAACAGTGCAGAAACATACTTAGAAAGTGCCAGCGTAGAGTGCACAATCCAAACATGTCCAGAATTGCTGCTAAGAGGTTTTCAATTCTGTTTCCAGAAGTGGCCTCCAACAAACTAATGATTCCGATGTAACACAGAAAACTAAGAATGATATGACTATTTGGAGCGAGGAGGTAGATAATGAAAGAGACATGCTCTTAAAAATGTTCATCAGTGGTGCTAGGGAAATAAGCTACACTCTTTGAGCCAAAGGCTATTTGGCTGACTTTATTGACCCATCCTTGTTTTGGTACTTTTTGGATCAGACACAGTAGGACAAAAGTAGGTTTATAGTTGTTCCCATGGAAAATAATATAATAATAAATAATAACACAAGAATAAAGTCTGTGTTTTGTGTACTCATAACTGTAAACCTACTTTTGCCCTATCCTGTATACAAACAACACTCTTTTGAAACAGATGAATGCTATCAACATTTAGGATTCTCTTTTGATGATCTTGGCCGCAGTAAAGTGATCCATCATAGTCTCTGGGGTATCCACATTGTTGTAGGAACTATCTTCACAGATGCAGCATCAGAAAGCCATATTATAAAGAAATTAAATGGCAACCAGCAGCAGTGCCAATTTATTTGCTGTACCATTTGTACTTAACATTTGGGTTGCTCTATAAATATTTGGGTTGATCTATAAACACCTATATAGAGAATGTTTGGTCATTAGTTTAGCCAGTTTTTTAAACATTTCACTGTTAATAATGACTATTTTCAAACTGTTTTTTAAAATTATTATATACTTCCATAATTTGAATGGATTGGAATATATTTATAGCTTGGGACTCCTAACCTGTTTGATTATGGATCTACAATAGTAAGACAATTTAAAAATTGACAGCTATATTATTGAAGTATAATGCTATCTTTATACCAATTTAGTATGTTTAAAGCATTTATTCATATGTAAACACATACCTGACATTCTTGGAAGTTTCTAGTTTAATATTTATTGAGCTTTTGGAGTACCTCCATTTATTACAGTCAGTTGTATATGGGCATTTGCAAGTAAATTACTATATTAGAATTAATTACTTAATTTCATTAATGAATAGCTATAAGACTGATATACAGTGTTTCTGTGTGATTTAAAGGCTGATTTTCAAAGACCTGTATCCCACTATTTCAAACATAAGTTCACTTGTAGCAGCAGAAAAGTAGTCCATAGCCATCAGTGCAAGACAGTTCTCAGCTGAAAGTATTACTCCCAATTATAATGCCCTTCCTATGCTAATATACAGTTATTTTCAGAGTGCACCATGCTCACCTCAAGGTTTCTGTGCAAACAAATTACAGAGAGAATTGCAGATAACCCTGTCACATCATCACAAGGATTCATGGCAAAGACACTAGAAAACCCAGAATGGACCCTAATAACAGTGGAGGATCCTATTTTTCCTGCACCATTCCTGAACCTATGGTGACTATGGGTCTCTGACATATGCTGGGAGAAGCACAGAAGCTGTAACAGAGAGCAAAGAAATGGCTTGGCCAGGCCTAATTTGCTTACCACAGGGAACTTACACTAAAGGTAGACTCAGCCCAACTGAGTGTAGCTCATCCTTGAGGAAAAGAGAACAAAGAAGGAGCCATATATTTAATGAGTCAAATATCTGTTCTCCCTTCTTTAGAAAGAAGTAAGTTGGAAAGATGGAGAGGGCTCCTTCATGCTGCCTTTCGCTTTTGGGTGACATCATATTTGGTCAGCCTTCACCTTGGAAGCAATACCTTCTGGACATGTCATAAAGTCTCATGACCTTAGGATACAGTTCAATATTGCTATTCTACTTACTATAAATTAACTGTATGAAGGTGAAGGAAGAAATTAAAAGTGAACCAGGCTTTCTATTTGGGAACTCGGAGGGGGGTTATGGCTGCCTTTTGTGAGTATTCTTCAGAATGTTACTCTAAGAGTACCTAGACTCCAATTTTTAATCCCTGAATGTCCTTTCCCCTTCTAAAAAACACATCCAGAGCCACTGAAAGAAGTGTCATGCTGGAGGGATATAATCTGAAGTAATTCAGGTAGTTCTTACTGGAAGATGCATAAGGAAGTATTATACTATTTCTATGGTTTTGGAAAACAAGTTTAGTCATTAGAAGTACAAAAACCACTATTCACACTGTCATTAAACCAAATGAAACGCCTCTTGCATTTCATTTAAATATTTGTGTGTTCTTAGATATTCTCACATTTTGTGTTCTTTTCTATTGCAAAGACTTACTTTTTCCCTTTGGAATATGATGGTAAAGATGCTATGCTGTGGTGTGTGAAGTGGGAGAAGGTATTTTCATATTCTGGTCCCTCCTCCACTTCTACTCTTATTGCCAGAATGGGGAGTCAGCCAGGTCTGCAGAAGCTATTAATTATGTTGGCATTATTTTGGGATTATTTCACTGTGCAAAGGGATATATCTCAGGCCTATATAATTATTAATGTAACATAGGAAATTTTAAATTAACATAAATTTATGTCTCCAAATTCTCTTTGTCTTGCATTATTGAGCCTCATATCATCTGTGTTATTACTCTGGATGACATTCCAGCCTATTTTATACATCTTGTACCCCAAACCTCTATCCTATGATACAGTGGAATTTATGTGCTGTAATAGAACTGCAATACTGAAAATGAAAAATTACATTCACTTTCTCCCTCCCTTCTTTAGCCAAAAGAAAGCCTACATATTTCTGTTCTGAATTCCAAGTACAACATTATGGCTTTTTAATTGGCTAAAAAGTGCAATTATGAGACATTATGATAGTATCAATGAAGAATTGGAAAGTAAAGCAGAATTAACCTCCATCCTAATCACATTCATGAGAAGTTACACATTTGCCCTATTATTCCATAAACCAAATATCTAAGAGGTTACTATATTAATTATTCTATGAAACCATTAAAATTTCAGTCTTAATATTTGTATTTTATGTGAGGAAATACAAAAAGGTGCAGGGGTGTAGATATAGTCAGAAATAAAGTGTTTAATTGAACAGGACATCAAAATAATGTTTAGAAAACTGCATGTATACAGGAAAGCAAGAAGCACTGAAAGAATGGTTAGATGAGGAGTACATAAAATTTATTTGTCTTATATTTGGAAAGCATCATTTCTCACATCACTTTACAAATGTCTTCTACAGGGATTACCAGATATTGTTTCTGAAATAAATTTTCTACCACTGCTGTGATTATACAACAATTTTTTAAAAAAGCAATCTGCAGATCTTACTATGACAATTCATTAGGAATGAAAGGATATTTTAAAAAAAACTTCACTGCCATGCCTTTACCAAATCACAAAGCAGTAGGTAAGAATAATCTCTCTACCTATCAATTCCATATTGCTCCTAATAGCACTGTCTAGCTTTTCAAGCTGTTTGACAAACACACAGTATTGTGACTTCTCAGTGAGGCAGCCAAGATAATATTCAGAACGAATGCACTTCCTAACCCTCACACCAGTGCACTCAGTAGAAAATCATTAGATTTTAAAGTCATATTATATTTTGTAATGATTCCAAGTTTAAAGAAACTTTGTAAGAACTGAATAAATGTCTTCAAACAATTACACCCTTGCAAACAACTTTCAAATAATGGCTTCACATTTAAATTCTGAAGTTTTAAAGTAATCCTATATAATAAAAGGCTAATATGCAAATCAACCAAACTGTGGAACAACTGGTTGCTATGACACACACTGACCACCACAGGGCAGACACTCAACGCAGGATCTGCCCCCTGGTGGTCATTTCGCTCCTACAGGGAGAATGCTGCTCAGCCAGAAGCTGGGCTCATGGCTGGCGAGCACAGGGGTGGTGGTAGGAGCCTCTCCTGCCTCCTCAGCAGCGCTAAGGATGTCCACCTGACATCCCCCGAGGGCTCCCACACTGTAAGAGGGTGCAGGCTGGGCTGAGGGACCCCGCCCCCCGCCCCCGAGTGCACAAATCTCGTACACTGGGCCTCTAGTTGCTGTAATAAAATTGGACTATAAAAAACCTATACATATTTTCTTCCTTCTAAAAAAACTAATGTGGTTTATGTGAACGTTTTTCTATAACCTCAAAATTCAAAATGTTTGTCTATGAAATATATAAGCACCTTTTACTGTCATTAGAAAAATCAGTGAACTATGACATACACTGTTGCATTGACAAGTTCAAATTAACTCCTTATTCTGATTTGTGAAAAGAGGTGAACCTTATACTTGTGGTGTGAAATAACATCAATTTTATTGACAGAAACATTTCAACCACCAGTTTACTAGCTCTCTTATTTAGTGCACATCAAAAGAAGGCTCAGGATCTTTATATTAAAAATTTCATTATGCAATCCTAACACACTTTTCTGCTTTGTTTTTTTATTTATTTTTAAAGGAATTCTGCTCAGCATGAAAAAAAAAAATCTGAAATCTTTCCTTGCTCCTATTTAACTCTTAAATAATTAGGTGAGGTATCCAGTAGCTGAATATGCAAGGTTAGGCACCATCTTTTTGGAGTAGGAGAAAAACACTGAAAGAAATATCAAAAAATGTTTACAAACAACTGTGTAAACCCATATTTTTAAAATAATTCAGAAAATTTAACCTAACTTCATTTTAGCAAATCCTCGCATTGTAAAACTTCAGTTAGTAAAATAATATCTTAACCCTTTGTGGTCCAATTTTATTTTTAAAATTCAGTCTCGTCCAAATTAATTGACGGGATTGAATGTTGAACTTTTTAATGTTCTTATTTTAAAGTTTAAACCAAAAATTCACTGGTTATATTATTAAGCATGTTCAATCAAAGAGTTTATTCTTTAAAACATTTCATAGTGTGGTGTCTTTTGAAACATTTCCCTACATGCAACCCAGCACCTTACTGACAATGCATATAATCGCAGCGGTTTGCGGTGTCGACCTCAGCTCCACGTTGGACCTGCTCCTATTGCCTGGTGTGTCGAGTCAGCCTGGACGTTGGACCGAAAAGGGTTAAGGGAGGGAATGCGTGATTTAAATTAATTGCAAAAACTTTTATTACTATTGATTTCCTATTCAAATTTGTTATTAAGACTAGAGGCCCGGTGCATGAAATTTGTGCACGGGGGGGGGAGGGGTTGGCCCCTCAGCTCAGCCCAACCTGCACCCTCTCCAATCTGGGACCCCTCAGAGAATGTCCCTGTGGGATTAGGCCTAAACCAGCAGTTGGACATCCCTCTCACAGGGACTGCTGGCTCCCAACTGCTTGCCTGCCTGCCTGCCTGCCTGCCTGCCTGCCTGCCTGATTGCCCTTAACTCCTTCTGCCTGTCAGCCTGATCTACACCTGACTGCTCCCCTGCCGGTTCGATTGCCCCCAACTGCCCTCCCCTGCCTTCCATCTTGTGGCCACATGGGGACGGCCGTCTTGTGTGGGGGTGTAATGGTCAGTTTGCGTGTTACCTCTTTATTATATAGGATGAACTTACCTTCAGATTGAAAGAAACTTCCTAAGTGAATACTTCCTGAGGAAAACACTACTGCAGTTATGCATGCATGCTAAAATGAGGTATTGACAACAGCCCTACCTCTTCTTTCCAAAGCTATTTGGCTCTGAAGTACTAGGGACTATACATAGATAGGAAGGGTTTCAAATATTCTTCCTTCATTTCCATAGCAGTTCAAAATATAGGCTTTCAGGATTTCTATTTCAGAGAATAATCTATTAATTGGATTATTTTAGAATTCTTATATAAGTAGTATGTAGTATTTGTCCTTCTGTGTCTAGCTTATTTTATTTAGCCAAGTTCATCTAAGCTAGTCATATTTAATTATAATTAAAATGCAATCAAATTAAATAGTATTAATATACAGACATTGGAGTGACTGAAAAAGAAAATACAAATATTTCTGTGAGAAAAAAGTCAAATAAATTCACCAAATCAAGCATTAATATTTCAAATCCCTGAGCATCAGAGAGAAGACATCAAAATTGGGTTAATTTGTGATTGAGCAATCAGGAAGCTGTTTTGTTGTTTTTGTTGTTGTTGTTTTAATTATTTTAGAGGAGACATGGGGCGGGGGGGTGGGGGGGAAGAAACATGGATTTGTTGTTCCACTCATTTATGTGTATTCATTGGTTGATTCTTGTATGTGCCCTGATTGGGGATCGAACCTCCAACCTTGGGATATCAAGAGGATGCTCTAATAACTTAGCTACCCTGCCAGGGCCAGATAACATGAATTTGAAAGCAGGAAAAAAGAATTTTCAGAGGCAACAGGGAACAAACAAGAACATCCAAAAGCAGACCAAGTTTGTGAAGCCTGAATTTATTTCTATTTAAAAATGCTCAAGAGACTTTCAAAAGGCTCAAAGGCCCAAAGACGTCCAGGTTTAATTTAAGATCATCCCAAGTTGGTGTCTGTCCTTTTCTCCTTTTGTGAGGCATTAATTTGATCCTTGTTAATGAGACACCTCGATAATTCTGGTTGGATTGTGGCGATTTCTTGTGGCTCCCAGTATCTGTCATAAATGACTATCAGGTTATGAAGGATGAGAAACTTAAATACCAGAAATAGTCACAAGATGTCTGCAGATTCTACTTGAATATCCTTTCTGCATTGTAATTCTCAACCAGGTCCAGTGATTATCAATTTGAGTACGGAGATCATGATGAGCGTCACCTGCAAAGACTGGTATTAAGTGCACTCCTTCAGAACACAAACCAGCAAACACCCTTCAAGATGAAAAACCCTTTGTGTGTTTTTAAAATTAAAGATCCTGCTCCCCCTTCCCCCATTGGTTCTTAGAGAGAGTGGAAGAGAGGGGGAGAGACAGACAGAGAACCATCGATGTGAGAGAGAGACATCCATTCGATTGGTTGCCTGCCGCATATGCTCTGACCAGAGGCCAGTACTCAGAGGTATAGAATTGAACTTGGGACCCTTTATTCTGCAGATAGACACTCTCTATCCATTGAGCTAAACCAGCTAGGGGAGAAAGCCAACTTTAAGACAAGTGATAAGGTGGGAGTCCTGATCACTTCTGTTCAGAGCTTTTTCACAAGAAATTAAAGAAGATAAAATTCAAAGGTAAAGGGACAGTTCAGAGCAAGAAGCTCCCAGTAAAAAGCACAAAGCACGAAGCAGAAACAACACTAAACAGGGGCTGTTACACCAACAAGGCTGCTTTACTAGGTGAATCATTAATGTGATACTTTGGGGGAGCTCAAGGCCTTTTGCCATGCTGGTAAGGCCAACACTCTGTCCTTCTTCTGCCAATAATTCCCTGAGGATGTCAATGTCCTGACCAGGGCCAAACATATAACAATTTGTCATTCCACAAAGTTATCACAAATTCAAGTTGATGACAAGGGCATTGAAGGTCATCTTGCTCAGCCCGAGGAATTTATAGATGAAGAAAATTAGGTCCTTGGAGGTTGCATTAAAATATTCCAAATCAGGACTAGAGCTCTGGTGTCCTTATTCTATCATACAGCAGCTTTGGTTGCATATCATCCAAGATTCCTTAGAGAGTATTTTCAGTCTATTTCAACAGACTTTTTAAGGTAAAATTTCTACAAAATGGCGTTTTTACTGCATCTGATTCTACCATGTCAGAAGCTAATGAACTGTGAGAATATTAAATTAATCAACAGGAAGAATTTGGATTGTCTTTTATAACTTATACTGTCAAGCATAAATAAATTTTTGTTCTCTATCATTATCATTTTTTATGCTGAAACAGTAGTATTTATTTTTGGTTTCTTTGCTTAGTCTTTTATTTAATCCTTTAAAAATAACTAAACTTCTATTTCCAAAGTTTGAATTCTGGAGGTATTATACCACAGTTTGAAAACTGATTCTATCACAAACCAGATATGTGGCCATGAGTAAGACAGTTAATCAATTTGTACCTCAGGAACCACATCTGTAAAATGGAATTAATAATAGGATATGAAAGTTAAATGATTTAATATATGTAAAATATTAAATACAGTGTCTGATGCAGAGTTATAAATATGTAAGTGATAGCCATTCTTATAATTACAAACATTACTATCATCATTGTATTTTATGCATTATCTTTGAGAGAAAAATAATATATTTTAAGATATTGCTTAGATTCCATATTATCTAATGCATGCTAGGATGATCCAAGTACTTACAAGGTAGAGTTCCATGTTGTTTATTCTAGAGTGTGCTGTAATGATTTTGTTGTGAATCTATTCAGAAATTCAAAATATGATAAATACCCCCTGAAAAGAACTGGTACGAATACATGCCACATGTAATTTGGAATGGAAATTTATTTTATTATATTTGTATTTATTTGTTTATTTATTTGTTCCTTTCTGGAGGATATTTTTCCATTGATTTTTAGGGAGAATAGAAGGGAGAGGGAGAGACAGAGAGAGAAACATCACTGTAAGAGAGACACATCCGTTGGCTGCTTCTGCACATGCTCCCTGACCAGAAGGATTTCTGTGTGTTCTTTGAAGGATTGTCTGCTCAGTTTCTTTACCCAGCTGACCCTTTTCTTATACCATACACAAAACTTAATTCAAAATAGATTAAAAGCTTAAATGTAATACCTGAAACCATAAAACTCTGAAGAAAACATGGGGCAAAAGCTTCTTGACATTGGTCTTAGCAATAATTTCTTGGATATAACACCAAAAGCACAGACAACAAAAGCAAAACTGGACAAGTGGGACTACATCAGACTAAAAAGCCTCTGCAGAACAACAGGAACACTTCTGCACACAATTCTTCTATGCTGATTGTCTCTGGAAAAAGCACTTGCCTGACACTTTAAGGTGTAAGTTGAAGGAGACACTTTTTTATAGGAAAACTAGAGGCCTGATGCATGAAATTTGTGCAAGAGTAGCCTTTGCAGCCTCAGCAGCTGCCTGGATCCCTCAATCCTGAGGATGCGCCCAGGCTTTCGTCCGGAAGGTCGTCCGGAAAGACATCTCATCTAATTGGCATATTACACTTTTATTATTATATTTTTACTTGAAAAAAAATAATCACTGGCAAAAATACTATGGTTATTCAAATTTAATATTTGGCAGCCATTTTCTTAAAAAAAAAAAATGTCCCTTGTAGCAGTCACTTTGAATTTGATAGCTTCTTAATACTGAAAGATTTCAAATATGAGGTAGGTAGTGCTTTTTAAAAAATATTATATAATGAAATGTGTCAATATTTAGAAAATATATAACTCATGGAACCAATATTTTCTAAATGTCTAATGCACAATGGTACAGATCACACTTGGGTATAAAATGCCATTTGCAGTTCAAGGTAACCAGTAAATTTTAATGTGACATAATACAAACATACAATCATTGGTACACTTTCATATTGCACATTAAAACTAGCCTTTAATAAACTAACACAGGTACAGTTTGGTGTAGTATCAAATAATAATACCCAAAGTGAATTTATATATTATTAAAATATATCATCCTTTACTCACATATCTTTGTGAAGGTAAATGTCATCATACATTTCAACCAAAGCAACATATTTTAAAAGTTTGACTACAGATGTAGATATTAGAATGCAAATAAATTATGTTAAGATTCACATTAAAAAGATTTTCATATATGTAAAACAGGGCTAATCTCCTATTTCTTTGTCCAAAATGTGATTATTTTTATAATGGGATGAGCAATCCTGAGGTTGTAAAATGCTCCACTTTCTATCTATTGCTTACCCACCCAATCCTCAATCCTATGACTCACAAACACTCAGCCTGGAAAATGAATTTAATGATAATTTTAAATGAATTCATCCAGTCAGCCAGCTTAAAATCTTACCTTATAATGATAACAGTAGTCAAAAAATGTAAGGCAACTCATTTTTTAATATTCCTATACTATCTTTTAGTAGGCAAGAATAAAATTGTCCCCTTTCAAGTGTGAATAGCCAATAAAAGAATGGCAGTATAAAATAATAATGGTATATTGGATCTAGAAGATTAAGTTTACTTAAAATAAATTTATTCAGATGTGATAATAAACGGCAGAGTAAGTACCTCCAAAATTTTCTCCTCTGTAAAGCAAAGAGAAATAGCCAACAATTGTCAATATAGTGTTTCTCAAAACTCTAGAAATTAACCAAAAGCTTGCACCAATCCACAGAACATTTCTTCAAGAAAAATGTCTAAATCTTAGTAAAAACATAAAATGTTGTGACATTTTAAATTACCCAATTTCAAGTCTCTTCTTCCCAAACTACAATAGCCTGGAAATTTACAGCCTAATAAACATTATGGGCCAGAATAGGGTTAGAGCTCTTTTAAATCCTTATTCTCAAACAATTTTTATTATTTCACCTGTCCAGAAAGTCTTCAGAAAAATATACTACTCACAAGCATTGTCTTTATTTAATCTCAAACAGAATTCACCCATTGCAAGTAGTCTTTTCCTCAGGAACATTTGTTGGAAATAATCAGTGGCAATTGGATAACATTGCAATTGCCTCACATAGTGATAGTAGTTTGCAAATACAACAAAATAACCTCTGAAAGCAGTAGAGTTTATTTGTTTCTAAACAGCATACTACAGATTATTTATAAAGTTTATACTTTAACCTCATTTTATTTTTAGGTACCTCCATATTGTTAAATACAGTTAACGATATATTAATATTCAGACAACTAAGAAATATATTCTTTGGTCAGAGTATAGTATTAAAGTTTGATTCTATTAAAGTTCTGGGAAGATGCAGTGAGAAATAAATGCTGTCAGAATTAAATACTTCAGTGGAAAATTTCTCCTTGCAGTTTTCAATAAAATCAATTCAAAAAATAATGCTTCATACCAATGTCTGAAATGCAAATAGAGTCTGCTTTCATTTATTTATATTAAGCAATCATTTCTCTATGTTGCACTTAATTAAGCTCTTGTTCCCTTCATTAAATATGCCTGTTGAACTTTTTCATATTTGAAAAATGTTGTTTCTTCAACCACAGTAAATAGGAGAAGGATAAATCAAATACCATTTTTTGTAAATACAAGATGTGTGTATGGTATTGACATTTTATATTTTAAAAAATAGAGAAATATTAAATAATTTATATTTGTGTAACTCATTTGAATCACTTATATGTGTCTGTTTATTGCAAGCATAATCAGCTATTAGAGAATCTTGACTCTTGATAATATAAGGCTTCATTGCTTCTTGTGTCATTCTGATCCCACCCAAAACATCTCCTGCTGGATAGGTCTCTTAATATCTTAGGCCATAATTCTGAGAAAGTTTTTCTGTTTGTTTTTCATTTACTAGAGCAAAATCTTTAGTTGGTGAAGCCTAAGATAAATTGAATTTTAACTTTATTAGGTTATTGGCTAATCAGTTCCCCTATGGCCCTCTAATAAACTCAGAACATCCTGCCAAATCCTACCACTTTAAAAAAAATTAAAAAATATATTGAACAATATTAAGAGGCTAGAAAATGCTCTGCTAGTGTGGCTCAGTGGTTGAGCATCGACCCATGAACCAGGAGGTCACGGGCACATGCTCGGATTGTGAGCTCTATCCCGGAGGCAGCCAATCAATGATTTTCTCTCATCATTAATGTCTCTCTCTCTCTCTCTCTCTCTCTCTCTCTCTCTCCCTCTCTCTCTCCCTCCCTCCCTCCCTCTCTCTCTCCCTCCCTCCCTCCCTCCCTCCCTCCCTCCCTCCCTTCCTTATTCTCTGAAATCAATAGAAAAGACAGTAGAATATGGAAAGTTAGAAAATAATTGTATAACTTTGTCTTTTGTTTTGGTAAGTTCTGGTATATTTCTGAGAATCTAGAAGAACACACACATGTGCAGGACTGAGCAAACACCCAGAAAAGACCTGATAAACTATAAAATATGTACTTAACACAAAAGAACTAATGGAAAACTAGATCAATAAAAAAAGTGTAAAAGATACAGAAAACAAATACCAAAGTGGCCAATGTATTTTAGCATTTACTTAGTCCCAATATATTTGCTGAGACATAAGAGATAAAATAATCAATAAATCAGATCCAGAAATGAGAAAGATACTGGAACTATCACACGGGAATGTTAAAGAAATTGTGATTAATGTGGAAATAAAATCATTAAGAATATAAAAGTTTTGAATAACACTACAAATCAACTTGACCTAGTTGAAATTTATAGAATCCACCATCCACAAATAGCAGGAAATACATTATTTTCAAGCATTCATAAAACATTCACTCCAGCCGTAACCGGTTTGGCTCAGTGGATAGAACGTCGGCCTGCGGACTGAAGGGCCCCAGGTTCGATTCCGGTCAAGGGCATGTACCTTGGTTGCAGGCACGTCCCCAGTAGGGGGTGTGCAGGAGGCGGCTGATCGATGTTTCTCTCTCATCGATGTTTCTAACTATCCCTCTTCCTTCATCTCTGTAAAAAAATCAATAAAATATATTTAAAAAAAAAACATTCACTCCAAATGGAAAATAAGCTGGCCCATAAAACAAATCTCAACCCATTTCAAAAGAATTTAAATCATATCCTCTCTAATTAGAGCAGAATGGAATAAATAGCAGAAAACATTTTATTTGGGGACCTACGATATATCCTGCTGGAAGCTGGGCCGTCCTTTCTGCCCAGGTATTTGTGGATGTCAGGAAGAATAACACAGACATCAATGAATATGAAAGACAGTTTTTACTCACATAGTAAACAGCAAAGAGATGCTCCAAGGGAAAGGCGCAGGTTCCTTCTAGAGTGAAACAACCTGAAGTGTGGCTGGTTCTGGTTTTTACTGTGGTGGGGTGGACCTGGGCAGGATTTGCACGGGTGGAACTTCCCTGTAAGCATTAATAGAGGGAGTTCCTGGCATTTCTATCAGTTTTTACAAATAGGGGCAGAGGAAAAGAGGGAAGGGGTGAGGCTCCAAAGCTGTCAGTGATCAAACATCAAAAAAGAATTAAATTATTCATTCTAGAAAGGTATCTGAATAATTCCTACATATTTGGAAATGAACAACATGCTTCTAAGTAGCTCATGATACATTTAAATTTGTGTTGTAATTCATTGGAAAAAATTGAGGATGAGATGAGTTGCTATTAAATGAACTACATCTTAATCCAACATTGCACATTAATAGATATAATATAGAATCAATAAATCAGAATATATATTTAATTATAGTATATTATAATACATGTAATATATTACTTATAATACAGTTTTCTTTTTTTAGTTACGGTGAAAAGCTACAGTCTTAATAGTTTTTTATCCTAATTAAATACATTTTAATTAAACTGAAGGAACAGATGTAGTATAGCTACGTACACACACATATAATTTAGAAATATAGAGATTTCTACCAGAAGAAATAGCTGAAAGGTTTACAAGTCATTTCACTTAGCTAGTGGATTTTTAATTTATTTTAATAGATGTGTATTATAAAACATTGAGCAACCACTAGAAGACATACTTGTTTAGAAAAAAAGCAAACCAAATAACAAGAAATAACAAGCAAGCAAACTTGTATTCTTTGCTGTGCTATTTATTGTGGGACCTTAATAAATCCACTTTAACTGTTTGAATCACATGTCCTTATTTTAGTAATAGGGGATTGAGTTTAACAATATTTCCCAAGGGGTGTCCCAAGATCATTACTGTTAGACACAAAGGTTTCTAATGTCAAATTTGGAAGTTTAAGGTCTAGGCAAATAAAGGTGTCTTTACTTTAGAATGTGTGCAAGTCACTCAAGCTCCTTTGTGTAGTGAATCTCTAAGAGAGGGAGATTATGAACTAGCCACAATTCTGAGTAAAAAGCCATCCTACATGAAAAGTCAGTCTGAGTCAAACAAAGGGAATATCTGTTGACAGTAATGGGTTTCTTCTCAGAATAAGATCTCAGATCTGCTGTAAAATATAAATGAATGAAGATTCAAGATCCCCAAGTTTCCTCTGTATAACATGGCCAAAATGCCTGCAGGTTGAACACAAGATGCATATGAGGTGGACAAAGTGAAACGTCAGTAAGTCTTAACTAGGAAATGTGACCTTTGAAAAATATCATTTTCTAAGCGATTCAAAAAATACATACCAAAATGCATTTCTGCAAGATGTATACTAAGATTTAGTGTTTCTCATTTGACTTGGTGTTTATAAGACTTCTTAGATCTGTTGCATGATGTCATCTATTAATTTTGATTCTTATCAGCAATCATTTCTTCAAATATTGCACTTATCTGACTTTTCCTCTCCTCTCCTACAAGTCCAACAACAAACTTTAGATTTTCTCACTATATCATTTATATGTGATTGTTTGCATTTTCTTTCTTTTTCTTCTGATTTATCTTCCAGTTCATGATTCCTTCTTCATTTGTTTTGCATTTCTTCTTAAATTGCAACCTTTGACATGTTAAGTAATGACATTGTAGTTTTCTGTTTCAAATTTTTCATTTTTAAAAATAGTTTAGTTCCCTCCAAAAATTCTCAATTGTTTCTTTTATATCGTGGGAAGAACACTGAGTTATTTTAAAGTCTGTGTTTTTATGTTCTAGGGCTCTTTGTAAAGTCGTTCCTATTGTCAGCTTTTTTGCTTTGTCATTCGTGATGTCTCATTTATTGGTGTGCCTGCTTTCTTTTTCATGTCAGATGTTATATTTGTAAAAATTACTCAGGGCTCGAGTTTCACCTTTCTTTGGAGAAGAATTATGATGTTTTTGTTAGGTACCTGGATAGACAGGCAACCTGGAGTTACTTCCATTCAATTCTAAAGATTAAAATGATTCAAAGCTGAGCCCTATCAGGTAGTCCCTGCAAAGGTCTGTCTACTTCTGGTTTAGCTTTACTCAAAGATGTAGTTTATCAGCTCCCAACTAAAAGTGAAGGGTATTCACTAGGGCCTTTGCTTTTGGTAAGACTTAGATTCCTAACGCCATTACACTAGCTTTGTGAGACTCTCAAAAGCAAAACTCAGCCTCTCCAACAATAACCCAGGGGGATGTGCCTCTAAATGCCAGGACTTGCCAGTCTGGGATTCCTTCTTTCCTTGAATCTTGGACTGGTATTTCTTCATTAGTTTCCAGATGCCTTTTTAAATCAATATTTTTGTTTTTAATCAGCTTTTCAATTATCTATCTATTCATTGGTTATTTACAGATATTGTTACTTACAAGTAGTATTTCTGAACTATTTATAGGCTCTCTACCCACAACCAATTCTTTAAATTACAGATGGGAAATCAGGGAATAGAAGAGGTGATAATAATGATTTATCTTTACAGGATTTATCTTTATGGATGCCATATCATTGTTAAATGGGAGTAAATAGAATATAAGCTGTTCTCTCCAACAAAGAAGTGACTGCAATAATACAGAATAAGTATTCAAGTTCAGGAAAAAAATTCTGAGGTGCATAAAGGAAGCACAATGCATTTTAACAAAAGAGGAAAAACTGAAAGTAGAATGAAAATTGTATACAATTAAAACTCAACCTGAGTGTTTAGGGGAATTGTAACTACTTCAGAGAGGACTCAAGTTGTTCTTTGAGTTCTAATCATTTTTTATCACCTTAGAGAAAAAAAAATGTGATCTTTTTCTCTTAATAGCAGAAAGGGCAACTCTCCTTTTAAAAATAATAATGGAGATGATCTGCTGACTACAGTTGTTCATTATATAGTTTACTTGTAATATAAATGCATAAATTTTCTATAAAATGTGGCATGTACACCCAAAATAATATATTATACACTATGCCTGAAATAATGTCATCTCTTAGGAAATTTCCACCAAATGCACAACTTTCTAAAGCATCTGCATGACAAGCTTCTTAGTCCTTTTTATAGGATATTTAGTGCCTCTTTCTCATCAGATCCTTCTTCCTTACCCCTTTAGAATAAGGGCATACCCCTTTAGAATAAGCTTAAAATAAGAGAATTGTATATAAGGGGCACATGAAGATATAAAGGTGACCTTTAGATAACTTTAATTCAACCATATTAAAGTTAATGAAGTAATTTATGATTTTTAAATTTATAACAGTGTAAACATCTTAAACATACTTTTCCAGAAAACAACTAATTCAAGCTTGTTGGAGTGCCTGAGAAAGGTTTTAGTCCTTTGAGTACCACACATTGAGTGAGATGAATATACACTTAAAGGGCTAATGAGTTCACCTTCAAACTCTGAATACTCATATTAAAGTAAATGATCAGCAGCCATACAAAAGAAGTAAAAAAATTAATAAACTGCAAACCAAGAAAATATTACACACTACCAAAATGCCCTATTTCTTCACTTCTAATACCTCAGCAGTCATGATACACTCTGATCTGATATTCTATCAACAATTTTTTAAAAAATGGTATTCATAAATGACATACCAGCAATTCTAAGATGTATCCTGATTTTAGAGATAATAAATGTGGGGAAAATGTGTATCTTTGAAAATTAAAATGTGACATTTTTATTTTATTTATTGGCTTCTACTTTTGACTGCTGAAGCAAAGGGAGGTCTCAGTCTCAATCCTAGAATTTCTGATATTTTAAAAATCCATTTAAGTATTTGACTATATAAATGCAGACATAAACTCCCAGAGAGCAACTTGATCTGATATCAGAATTGTAGGCACTGAAGATACAATTAAGAAAAAAACAGAAAAGAAAAAATATTTGCCCTTTGAGAGTAGGTGTGTGTTTATCGGTTGTAAATACTCTATTTAATTCTTTCAGTGAATTTTCCTCTTCTTTGAGCTCCTGTGACAACTTTAACTCTTATAAATTGTGCTAATTACTCGTCTCTCTTAGGACCATTTTTCCTATTGTCTTTACATATGCCCACTTCACACTCTATGAAGCATAATTTCAGATTAACATCTAAAAGGACTCAACTAGCAATCCTCTCAGAAAGAAAAAGAAAAAAGAAAACTGACAAAAAGAAGTTCGAATCTTCCCAGCCATGCTTTTTTTTTTTAGAGAATAGAACAAAGGAATTATCTTGTCTATTTCATTAAGTACTAGTAATGCCACATGTTACAATTTAGAAGCCATTACTCCACTGATCGCAGCCACCAAACCTGTGCTCTAGCAAATATATATTTCTTGTATTTATGAACAGTCACATCCACAACCACATTTTTAGACACATCCACATCTCCTTTGGTGCTAAGAAGAAGCACAAAATACCCTATTAAAAGCTTATCAGACACAGGTCTCTAACTATAGCAATTATTGCAGAGCATTTCTGAAGGACAAATTGTGCATATCATTCTTAAGAATAACATAAAACAATCATTAGCTGTTATCAGTGGCAGTTTTAAAATTAACAAATAGGAGCCTTGTAGTGACTGTCTGATTGGTGTATTAGGCAGAATGTGGCAACTTTTCTTGAATCTATGTCTCCATGGTTCTTTACATAAGACTGAAAAACTGTTAGTTTTATATCAAACAATTAGAAGTGAGTGGTATAGCTGATAGAGATCTTGGTGAACAGGAGAACAGCTCAAAGCGAACCTTGGTGCTTACTGTATTCTAGACTGATGATGGTAACCAAAGTACATCCTCAAATCAGCATCCCCGATAGCAGAGTGCAGTGCATTTATGCAGAACCCATAGACTACGACGTGCTCCTGTGAGAAGTGCACATCCTATTAAATTCAGATAAAAGGCAGTGATTTAGTTCCCATGGAGAAGAGGCCTTCTTCAAGACAAATGTTCTCTGACAAATTTTAAAACCAAAATTATTAAATATACGAATTAATTTCTAAAACATTCCTTCTTATTCATTTTTTATTTTGAAGTACCTTTTTAGTACCCAAAGGTCTATATTTTCTTTTTTAGTTTCAATTTAAAATTCATCAATTATAAAGGTCTGTAGGGCAACATAAAAGTAGTTTAAGCATGAATAACAGCATTATATATAAGAATACATATGTTATTTCTAGCTGATATTAATAATGATAAATTTTACAGCACATTGATTTTTTACCTCTATACAGCAGAAACAGCATCATAAATCATGACTCCATTGTTGCTTCTGGGTGTAAGCTATGCATAGTGGGAAAAACTAGACACACTGCATGTGGGAGATTGTAAGGAAGAAGTTCTGTATATATTAAATGTAACATAGAGCTCTAGAAACTGCTTTGTTACAACTAAAAATGATGACACTCATTTTAAGTATTTATCTTGTGATGCTAAACAATCTGGTAACATGGTTGAAAGACGAACATGGTGGTGTGTGTGGGCAAGCTAAATAGCCATCTCAAACGTTGCGTAAAGAAAAATTGATCTTATTTAGGGAAAGGAGATGGGAGGTGGGATATCCAAAGGGAAGGGCTGCACAGCACCAAGCCAAGGGGAGATCGGGTTGATGATGGCAGCCCCCAGGAGCTGGAGTTTCATCTTTATATAAAGTCACTGGCAGGAAACTTTCGTCATCACTACATTTGGAGGATGAATCACTGGGCTTGGAATGCAGGTGTGCCATCAGGTATCTTCAGGAACTGGTGTCCAGCAAGCTTTTTTCCTGGTCTTTTGTTCTCCTGTGTCAGGAAACTTACAAATGGCCATTAAGGATTATATTGCCTTATAGCAGTGATGGCGAACCTTTGAGCTCAGAGTGTCAGCATTTTGAAAAACCCTAACTTAACTCTGGTGCCGTGTCACATATAGAAATTTTTTGATATTTGCAACCACAGTAAAACAAAGATTTATATTTTTGATATTTATTTTACATATTTAAATGCCATTTAACAAAGAAAAATCAACCAAAAAAATGAGTTCGCGTGTCACCTCTGACACGCGTGTCATAGGTTCGCCATCACTGGCCTATAGTCTTAACAATCTTATCTAATAAAAGAGAAACATGCAAATTGACCATACCTCTGCTACAAACATAAGCCATGCCCACCAGCCACGCCCACCAGCCAATCAGTAGCAAGTATGCAAATAAACCCAACCAAGATGGCGGTGGCCATGGAGCTGGAGCGAACAGGAGGCTTGGGTTGCCCCTGGCGATGGAGGAAGCCAAGCTTCCTGCCTGCCCTGGCTGGCTGTGGGCTCTGCTCAAGACTACAAAGTTTCAATTATAGAAGATAAATAAGTCCCAGATACCTGCTTTGAGCCACTGTGGCCTCCGCTCAAGGAGGGTCTGGGAGCCTGGGTTGCCTGGGGCCATGGCCAGCCTGCAAACAGTCATCAGCCACTCACCCAGGCTGGCCATGCCTCCCCCATCAGCGACCCTCACACCATGGGGGCATGGCCGGCCTGTAAACCACCACAGGCCCCTCACCCAGGCCACCCCACACCCCAAGGGAACCTCCACCATGATCCAGGACACCCTTAAGGGCAAACCAGTCAGCCCCCACCTGTGCACCAGGCCTCTATCTATACTAATAAAAGGGTAATATGCTAATTAGACTGGGAGACCTTCTAGGAGACCTTCCGGACGTTCTTCTGGACACAGCCATGGTGGCGGGGCCGAGGTAGAGGCAGTTGGAGGCCAAGAGGGGAGGGCAGTTGTGAGTAATCAGGCTTGTGGGGGACAGGGCCGTTGGGGGTAAGCAGACCAGCATGGGGGCCAGTTGGGGGCAAGCAGGCCATCAGTGGGGGTCAGTTGGAGGTGATCAGGACAGCGGGGGGGGGGGCAGTTTGGAGTGAGCAGACCAGCAGGGGGGCAGTTGGGGGTGAGCAGGCCAGTGGGGAGGGGAGGTGGGGGTGAGCAGGCCAGCAGGGGGGGTAGTTGGGGGTGATCAGGCTGGCAGGGGGGCATTTGGTGGCAAGCAGGCGGTTAGGAGCCAGGAGTTCTGGATTGCAAGAGAAATGTCTGACTGCTGTTTTAGGCCCGATCCCTGTAAACCGGCAGTAGGACATCCTTCGAGGGGTCCCAGATTGGAGAGGGTGCAGGCTGGGCTGAGGAACACCCCCCTCCCCCATGCACGAATTTCGTGCACTGGGCCAGTAATGATAATTATAATTTTTAAAATTTCCATTCTGTGTGTATTCTTTTTTATTGAGCTAACATTTTTTATAACATTATACAAACTTCAGATGTGCGACATTATAATTCCACATCTGTATACATTACAGAGTACTCGCCACAAAAGTTCTAGTTTCTATCCATCACCATACAATTGATCCTCTTTATCCATCTTACCCTCCTCCCATCCCCTTTGCCTCTGGTAACCACCAATCGTTTGTGTGCATCTTAGAGTCTGTTTCTGGGTTTTTTTGTTGTTGTTGTTGTTGTTCATTTTTTATATTCCACATGTAAGTAAAATCATACAGTATTTGTCTTTCTCCATCTGACTTATTTCACATAGCATAATACCCTCAGGGTCCATCCGTGTTGTCTCAAATGTCAAGATTTCACCTTTTTAGGACTGAGCAGTATTCTATTAATAGATAGTGAATGAGTAGTATACCACTTCCTTATCCATTTATCCATGGATGGACACTTAGATTGTCTCTCCATCTTGACTATTATAAATAATCCTGTTATGACCTTAGGGGAGTGCATTAAAAAAATCTTTTCAAATTAGTGTTGTAATTAAATGTATTGGGGGGCATTGAGTAATAAAGTTATATAGCTTTCAAGTGTACAATTCTCAAATTAGTGTTTTTGTATTCTTCAGATAAATCCCCAGAAATGAAATAGCCAGAACATATGACCATTCATTGTATTCTTAACTTTCCAGAAATCTCCACAATGTTTTCTTTAGTGGCTGTACGAATTTGCATACCCACCAACAGTTACATGTGTTCCGTTTTCTTCACATCCTCTCCAACATTTGTTACTGGATGTTTATTATGAGTACTAGAGGTCCCATGCACTAAATTCGTGCACTTGTGGGGGGGGGTCCCTCAGCCCAGCCTGCATCCTCTTGCAGTCCAGGAGCCCTCAGGGGATGTCCGACTGATGGGAAGTGAGCCTAAGCCATCAGCCGGACATCGTTAGTGCTGCTGCAGAGGCGGGAGAGGCTCCCACCACCACCACTGTGCTCGCCAGCCATGAGCCCAGCTTCTGGCTGAGCAGCACTCCCCCTATAGGAGTGTACTGACCACCAGGGGTCAGCTCCTGCGTTAAGCATCTGCCCCCTGGTGGTCAGTGCGCGTCATAGGGAGCAGTTCAGTGGTCTTAGCATATCATTAGCATATTACACTTTGTTGGGTTGAAGGGACGACTGGAGAATTAGCATATTGGGCTTTTATTATATCAGATGTTTAGCTTTTATGAAACTGCCAAACTGTCTTTCCAAGTGGTTCTACCATTCTTACTTCCTATCAGCAATGAATGAGAGTTCTTGTTGCTCCACCTCCTTGTCAGCATTTGGTGTTGTCACTGTTCTAGATATGACCATTTTCATAGATGTATAGTGGTATCTCATTAAAATAAATGTGGGGAAATTCTCAGTCATTATTTCAAATATTTCTTTTATTTTTTTTCCTCTTTTTCTTTTTCTTCTGATATTCTGTTATGCATATGTTATTTTTTTTGTAGTTTTCTTACAGTGTTTCTCTGTTATTTTCCCCACCCACCCAGGTACATAAGACAGGATAGTTAGAAAGAGCTGGAGTTGGGTACTTTCCTTCTCCCAATTCAATTAGGCTCTCATAATATCTCTGGAGGTTAGGCTCTAGTTAGTCATTGTCTCCTGAGGGTGGGCCTTGTTAAGAATAACAACATGCTCTGACATATTTGGAAATGGTTCCTTTTCTTCTTTATCTGTTGAAGCATTAAAGGTTTTTTTTGTTCATTTAGTTTGTTTTTTCCTTATATTAACTCTGAGATCCTGGAGGTAAAATCTCACAAAATTGTGGGATCCTCCCTATGACTGAATTCTCCTAGAAATTTTAACACTCAAAGTTGCCCACACTAAGCCTTCATTCAGCATGCCATCAATTACAGTTCGTGTTTTCCTACACTGGCACTAGTTGCCACGGCAGCTTTTGCTCTTGAGTCTCTGCCCTGGTAAGCCAGCATGACACCCTGTATCTACCTGTGTGTCTCTCCAATCTTTTTTTTTAATTCTTTATTAGTTAAGGTATTACATATGTGTCCTCATCCCCCCCATTAAACCCCCATCCTCATGCTCTCATCCCCCTGTTGTCCATGTCCATTGGTTTAGCTTATATGCATGCATACAAGTCCTTCGGTTGCAGCAATTTGCCCTGGGTCCTCACCTCTTTCACGGGTCCTAGAAAACTTGTTGATATTTCAGACTGTTCAGCTTTTTACTTTTTAGAACCAAGTGACAAATTCAAGATTCTTATATGTGGACTGAAAACCGAACATCTCATTGAATTTTACTTTTTTGGTATTGTTTTAGATTTTTTTCCTGTGGTGCTTTATTTATTTTTTTTTGCCTTTTTTTTTAAATCACTATTATTCCCTATTGTTTCAGAAAATTTAGCTAATATAAAAAATTATAAAGATCATGAAGTTAAAAGTAAAATAATTAATTTTTAAAAATTGTACACTGTTGGTTACCTATAAAAAGAACATTTTTTCTGAATTTTAATTTCTGAAATTTTCTTCTGAACTTATAGACCTTTAAATTTACAATAAGTATTAAGTATATTGTTCTCTGTGGGTACCCAATTATGTGCATGACTAAATAGTCAGAACTTATGAATGTATTAAGATTAAATGACAAAGTAAATTAAGGTAGCAGATGTAATTAAGTTTGCCAACTGACCTTGAAATGGGAGATTATTCTATACTAGAGGCCCAGTGCACAACATTCGTGCACTCAGGGTGGGGCAGGGTTGGATTAGTCCCTCAGCCCGGCCTGCACCATTTTGCAGTCCTGGAGCCCTCAGGGAGTGTCTGACTGATGGTAGTTGGACATCCTTAGTGCTGCCACAGAGGTGGGCTGCTATGCTCACCAGCCATGAGCCTGGCTTGTGGCTGAGCAGTGTTCCCCCTGTGGGAGTGCACTGACCACCAGGGGAAGCTCCTGCATTGAGCATCTGCCCCCTGGTGGTCATTGCATGTCATAGCAACTGGTCGTTCCTCTGTTCAGTCGATTTGCATGTTACCCTTTTATTATATAGGATTACAGGGCAGCCCTAATGTAATTACAGGGGTCATATAAGGGGGGGGTGGGCAGGAGAGAAGCAGAAAAGAGAGAGAAATAACAGCATGAAAAGTATTCAGCTGTGTGATGGATTTGGTGATCGAAAAATGGGGCCATGAGCTAAGAAATGGAAGCAACTTCTAGAAGATGAAAAAGGCAAGACACTTTTTTTCATAGAGCCTCCAAAAGGAACATAGCTCTATCAGTACCTTGATTTTAGACCAGTAAGACTCATTTAGACTTAAGACCTCCAGAACTATAAGACAACAAATTTGGGTTTCTTTAAGTGGGTAAGTTTGTGGCATTTTATTACTGTAGGAATAGAAAATGAATATATCCTCTTAACCTCACCTTGTATAATGTTTATGATACAATATGATATTTTCATTTGTAATTATCCTCAAACAAGTAAAAATCTATCCAGACACAAGTTTTGTCAAAATGTAAAGCATGTGATCACCACTGTCTCACTGTATGTGTTTTAAAATCTCTTTCTTGGACAGAGTCGAAAAAGTATGGTTTTCATTACAATTTTTAATTTTTAACAGCCACTTGTGTGTTGTAAAAAAGATTTCTTCCTAGCATTTAGTATTCTGATCTTGTGAAAAATTAAAATTCTCATTCTGTCTGCTACCAGAATTTGTCCTGTATCTACTTAGTTTCATGGAATTAATTATGTAGATAAAGTATGTATGCATAGTTATAATTTATCATTTCCATACACTTTATTTTTGAGAGCTACACTTACCTAATTGATCTAGAATGTGATGTGTGGGGTTTGAGACCCAATAAGTAATTTGTTCTTGCTGTATAAGAATAGCTACTCTGCTTTTTTGTCTGCTTGGATTTTGAATTTTTAGGTAAAGTGTAGACAACAAAATAGAGACAAAGTAAATTTCTACCTACTTTAATGTTGGCATAGCATTCCTAACCTATCAACTTTTTAAATTAAATTTACAGTGTGACATTGGTTAATAACATATGAGTTTCAAGTATACGCCAGTTTCATTCGACTGGCATTGGAGTTAATGGAAGTTTTCCTATATACCATTTGAACTGAGAAGCCTGTCTTCAGTTCTCAGCAAGCAATTCTTTTGGCAGTGGTTTCTTGGCCTTAGGTCTGCTTATCTCATTACAAGACAAATTTCTGCTGCCCTTTTGAAAATATCTCCTAATAAAGAAACTAAGCCCTACAACCAACCCACGATGATAAAACATAAATTAGTGTCATTTAGCAGCAGTGTCCTTAAAATTGGTAACTTCCCAATGTGAACTCTTTGTCCCCATCAAGGTAGGTGCTTTTTACATTTTGATTAATACCTTACCTAAATACAGAATAACGGCAGAAGTGAAGCCAGCTATGAATGCCAATAGATAGGAAACTTCAATTAATTATTTTTAGCTTACCACTCTGCCATTTCCAGACTCAACGCCAGCAGGCTTGACTGAAATGGTTTCCTACACCCAGTTCAAATATCAAAAGATGTAGGATCTTTAGGGATGTGAGTAAAATGATGCTATTCTAAGGATGGATTCTGTGAACATACTAGTAAATCCAGAGAACTAACTGATCAGGGAATGAAAGATTAGCCAGAGGTTAAAATGTGCATATAAAATTCTATCTACCAATCTAAATATTAAACTGATGGGTCCTCACAACTGAGAGCTACAGAACCTTAGAGAGGCAGGTTTCTAACAACAGAAATCAGGGATTCCAGCACAGGAAACTGGGTAACCAAAGTGAAGATCAAGAACCAAGAACTAAAGCACCAGAATTAGGCTCTCCCAGAGAGCAGTTTATCTGGGTTCAAAATTGTTCCAGACTGTCAGGTTGGCCAATATTTACAGGTGGAGACTAATTTGGCATTTAATGAAATATGGACATCAGCAGCTAGAAAGTCAGTACGAATCCTTACCTTTCAACTTATAGCCACCTTTACTGAATGACTCTATAATACATTTTCAAATCCTTGCATCGAGTACTGCCTTTTTAATATATATCCCCATGGATAAGAGGGGAGTATTGTACCAGTGTGCCCATTGCTCTGAAAAGCTGATGCCAAGCCTTGAATTCTATTGGGCTATGATACTGATGCGTGAGGTAGGGGGTGTTTCTTTATTTAATCTTCTTCAATAGCTACAGACCCAACCATGAAAAGCCTCACTACTGCTCTCAAGGTCTGAGTGATAAGTGCTCTTTTACAAGCATCTCTTAGTCACCTTCTCCTAAGACCAACTTGCAAGTGAGACATGCATGTCTGCCATTCCACTCTCAGTCTTACAGCAGGCCACCATCACTCTTAGCTCAGACCACTTCTGCCTCCTTCTCTCCAGCACTAGTTCATCTTTTCTTCCCTTTCATGAGCTTCCATTTGCTAGAAATTGGTGGGGATGTGTCTTCTGAAGGGTTAGAAACATATATTCGGATTTCATAAAGAGAAAATTTATTCAATGTCTCTGTCATTTAGGGTTATTCACAAACTGATTCTGGCTAGTTCAATGTTTTCTTCAAGGGATTTATTTTAAAAGATACTCAGAAACTTACAATATCAAAGGAAACACTAATAAAGCATCTAGGCCTTAGGAAAAAGCTGGAACCAAGGCAGTTAACTAGTAGACCTCATGAACTTTTTTAGAAAACATATTTATTGATTTCAGAGAGGAGGGGAGAGGGAAAGAGAGACAGAAACATCAATGATGAGAGAGAGAATCATGGATCAACTGCCTCCTGCACACCCCACATCATGGATTAAGCCCACAACCCAGGCATGTGCCCTGACTGGGAATCGAACTATGACCTCCTGGTTCATAGGTCACTTCTCAACCACTGAGCCACGTGGCTGGGCATGAACTTTGACTATTGTCAAGTGGCTTAGCACCAACTGTTTATCATGCATATTCCCAGGAGGAAATCTGGCAGGTCCAGAGAGACCAGAGTCTCACCTAAGGTTGAGGCATGGAGGTAGGATAATAAGCTATTACAGTAATGCTCACTGCATCTCCACTGCCTGGATCATTAGTTAACATACCTAGTACTCAAAAATGATTGTTGAATTTAAATATTCTAAACAACCAATTTCTTTCCATGAAGGCATATGTTAGTAAACAGTTCTTAAGATCCCACATTTCTGTTCTTTTAATTTTTTCAGATTCTTTTATGCTTCTGCTTTTATTTGAAGTTATAATCTCTAAGGCTAGATACACTTTAGGAATTCCTGTCTTGCCAGAAACAGTACCTGAATAAAACTGGATCTGAGCTTACCCAAAGATCAATTCTTTTCATCCTATTCTTGCTAACTTAAATATTGACCTGTGTCCCAACATGATCTAGGCTTGTTCATTAATATTTCATTTTTATATGACTTAGAGCATAGAGGCACCTTCATGGTTCACTAATCCATCCATTTGTCAGTCATGTGACCAAATGTCTAATAACCTGTCTCAGAAGAAAATGTATATGTCCTTTTTATAAACACTTTGAAGACCAATCCAACTCAAGCAAATCATTGGCCTATTGCTTGTCATCTAGATCATTATCTAACAAAAATGTGTACTTGGAAGCACTACACATTCTAAAGCAGCAATGATGAAAAGCACTGTATTTTATGCTGTAAGATTCTACACAAATGGTTTGTTGGTAAATAAATAACTGGGAGGACATGGAGCAGAGTATAAATATAACACAGCTAAATATAAGATTCAGGCTTGGTGAGCTGCTGACATACAGACTCTGATAAATTATTTTCTAAATACAATTCCATAATAAAAGGAACCAGAGCTCCTTGGTGAAATGGCTGATTTGGACACTGTAACAGAGAATATATAAAAATATGTGGTAAAAAAAAAAAGGAAGTGCTAAAGGAAAGAAAGAAAGGAAAAAAGAAAGAAAATAAAAGAAAGGAGGGAGGAAGGGTGGAAGGAAGCTAGGAAGGGGCATGTCAAAGTGATACAGTTGCCATTCTCCCAAGGGCTAAAGCTGAAACAATTTGAGCAATAAAAGAAATACAATATTATCTATCTATCCTATATAATAAAAGCCTAATAAGCTAACTTTCCTGTTGTCCGGTCGTCCATTCAACCAATCAAAGCATAATATGCTAATGATATGCTAAGGCCGCTCAACTGCTCCCTATGACATTCACTGACCACCAGAGGGCAGATAGTTGACCCGCCAACCAGTCACTATCATGTGCACTGACCACCAGGGGGAAGACGTTCCGACCTGTAGGTTAGCTTGCTGCTGGGGTCCAGCCAATTGGGACTGAGTGGCTGACACGCCCTGGAGCCCTTCTGAGGTTCCCTCCCTGGTTGGCCAACCTGACACGTCCCTCCCTGGCCCCAGTGGTGTACTGGTGGGTTCCCTCAGGCTGGCCTGTGCCCGCTCGCAATCTGGGACCCCTCAAGGGATGTCAGAGAGTTGGTTTTGGCCCGATCCCACAGGCCAGACCGAGGGACCCCACTGGTGCACAAATTCGTGCACTTGGCTTCTAGTATATATATAAAAGGCTAAGTGTCCTTACGACCGGTAGCTATGATGCACACTGACCACCAGGGGGCAAATGCTCAACACAGGCGCTGCCATGATGCTCACTGGCCATTTAAAAATAATCGGCACCACGGACCTAGCACCAACAAACCAGCACTCGGCTTCACCCAAGTGGGACAAAGGCCCCGCCATCACCTTGGAGCAACCCCCCACCAAGTTGCAGCCAACGCTTCCAAGACTCCATGGTGCAAAATGTGGCCCACAGCCCAGCCCAGCCTGAAATGGTCACTGTGGGTGCTGGGTAATGATGCCATGTAGCAACACCCGGCTTCCACTCCCTAGCGACTAACCTCCTTGGAGTTTCTTTAACCCAGGAAAACTACTTGCTTTATAGCCAGGTGCAAAGATTTTACACTTTAACCAAATGTATGTACCAGGCTGACATAGATTGATGGAAGTATTGTATAAGTAGCAGTACCATTTTCCTGTACTGTGAAGCCTTTTCCCGTGCCTCATCTCATTTGATCCTCATGGAGTAGGTAGATAGGAGACTCAGTAGAATCCTATGTTCATTAGCCGGAAAAGGAAGATTAGAAAGCTTAGAAACTTGACCCGACTGAAAAGAAGTAAGAAATGGTGGACCTTGAAAATGACTTCAGGCTTTCTCCCTGCACAGAATATACTCAAACACTGCTGCAGTTAAATATTTTACCCTTTGTTTTCCCTGTGTGATCTACAGTAATAATCTGATTTGTGTTGATATTTACTGCTGTGTTGCTGACAATTACCTGAAAGAGAAGTTGGGGTGCTTCACTGGCTGGAAAAAAGTTTAGCTAAATCAGAAAGCATGTTTAATTATGCATGTTTATTCTATATCTACAAAAGGCTAAGTTAACTCGCACATGCGCAATACATATAAAACTCTGGCACCAATCGCAAGCGTGTGTTTCGATCTGTCATTGTCAATTGTGAATTTGGTTGACACTTCTATTACAAAGAAAGGGCAAATAGCGATATTAAAATATTTCTTTTAATTAATTTCCTTTCAATGTGCACAAATCCATGCACCTGGACACTAGATGGATTATAACACAAAGAGTACAATAAGTATTCTTGAGCCTCTAACAAAAAATGAATGAGTATATAAATAAATAAAAAGACAACTCTTATTGAGTAATTCTAATGAATAATTCTAACAGTTTAAAAAAAAACACAACAGAATAATTTTTACAAGCAAGAACTCCCCTTACCTGTCTATAGATAGGCCCTTCTAAAGGAACTCAATTGTCATAAATCCCCTCCCCAGGACTTTCATTAACCAGGGAAGATTAACTCATTATAGGATAGGAGACTATAAGTTGACACCATATCCAGACAAACTTTGTCACAAACTACCATACCTGCCAACTCTTCTTCCTAAGGTCCATTCATCTTTCCCAGAAATCATTTACTCTCTCTTAAATTGCCTAAATCCTCCCTCCTCCACCTCTATTAAAACAGTTAAAAGGTCTAAAATCTCACCATTTACTTTATTATTCACTTTTTCCCCTGTGTGCTCCTGTGCACACAATATTAAAAATTAATTAATTTGTATACTTTTTATTAATCTCCCCATTGTCAGTTTATTTCCTAGACTCAGTTATAAAACCTAGAAAAGAAAAGGGAAAGCCTTTCTTCCCTTACACTACACACCCCAATTAAATGACAAAGATTTGCAGAATGGCTCTTAAAAAGAGTCGATTTATGCTATTTACCAGAGGTACACTTTAATATGAGTACATAGGCAGGTTAAAATAAAAAATATGGAAAAAGAATTACCATAAAAGCATTAACTAAACACTCGTGTGGCTACATTAATGTCAGACAAAATAGATTTTAAGACAAAGAGTATCAGAGAAAGTGAAATTTCAGAACAACTAAAGGGTCAATGTAACAAGAAGAAATGACAGTCCTGAATTTGCAAGTACCTGCTAGCATGGCTTAAAAAAATGCTAAGTCAGAGTTGACAAACCTAAGAGGAGTAATTGACAAATTCTTAATCAGTATTGAAAGTTTTAACACACCTCTGTCAGTAACTAATATAACATACAAATAGAAACCAATAAAACTACAAAGGATTTAAACACTCACCAACCCTATCTAATTTATATTTAGGACATACATCCAACATTCTTTAAGTGTACATGGAATATTTATAAAAGAAAAAGAAGAGAAGGATGAGAAGAAAAAGGGAGAGAGAGAAAATGAGAGAAGGAAGAAGAGAGGAAAAGAAAATAAGTAAAGGAGGAATACAGAAGTCAGAAGGAGTATGAAAATTTTTAACTTTATCGCTGATAAAAGTAGATTGTAGAATACAGCTTGCCTGTGGTCAGAATCAAACTTCTGAATTATATATCTCCACAATTAAATTTACCCTGTGTTAACCAACAGAGTACCTGGGCTATGGTATGCTAACCCCTTGAGGAGAAAGAGCTGCCTCAGCAAGCTTATAGTAGGAAGTAATGAAGAATATTGGATACTGTGGAAAGACTGTTCCATGAGAAAAGAAGAATCTGAGCCTATGTGTGTAAGCCAATCCCTTTCCTTAATTTCAAATAATTAGGTGAAGTGTGGTACCTACTTTCTGAAGTTTACAACAGTGCAAGTTCCTAGTTTAGGGAAACAGATAGAAACTCAAGGAAAACAAAAGGGTGTTTACTAGTAACTACAAGGAAGAGTCTTGATAAGATCTCATTTCAAACATCAGAGATTTTCAGCTTCTCCACAGATTCAAAGAAGTAATCATTAGAGCCAAGAGAGATTCCACTAAAGCCTTAAAAGGCTGTAATGTTGGATTAAGAACCACAAACACCAAACTCCCTTTAATCATCTATAATAAAAAAAGGGTAATATGCTAATTAGACTGGACAAACCCGGGGTGGAGGGAAGCCAGCCAGGTCCTGGGTGTCTGCGGGCAGCTAGAGGGTAGCCAGTGCCGGCAGCCAGGGAAAGGAAGGCCTACTCTTGCACGAATTTCGCGCATCGGACCTCTAATTAAATCTATAAAAGGATTCCACCAACTCAGGAGCAGAGCAAACAGGTCAAGTGTGATCCAAATCTGATGCTATGTCAACAAAAAACTTTGGGCCTGATAAACATCTTTCCCCTCTTGCCCAACTGGAGTGGCTCATTTGGTTGAGTGTAGTCCTGTGCACCAAAGGGTTGCTAGTTGAATTCCTAGTCACAGCACATGCCTCAGTTGCAGGTTCAGTCCCTGATTGGGGAACCTATGGAAGGCAACCTATCCATATTTCTCTCTCATATCAATGCATCTCTCTCTCTCTCTCTCTCTCTCTCTCTCTCTCTCTCTCTCTCTCTCTCTCTCTCTCTCTCTCTCTCTGTTTCTGTTTGTCTCCCTCCCTCCTTCCCTTTCTCTAAGCATGTCCTTGAATGAGGGTTTACAAAAAGTTTTAATCTTTCCCCTCTCAAAGTGAAGTATTTATATAAAAAACAAACCATGAAATGGAGTCAAGAGTAAAGAGCAGAATTATGAAAATGCTTTCACATAAAATAAGAAACTGAAAGAAATGTCAGCTTACTCTCTCTCCTTCAGTAAGATGCAAAAGACACACTGTCCATGAGACAGGAACAGAAAAGCATCTATAGAAATAAAACATTTATTTAAAAGACTGTAAATAGTTGTTACTTTTATAGTGATTTTTAAACTCAATTCTCGCGACAACTGTATGAAGTAGATTTGCAGATGTAGAAACTGAGGAACAGGTTTAGGTAACTTGCCCCAGTTTGCACAAAGTGAATTGGCAGAACTGAGATTGAAAACCAGAGACTCTGGCTCCAGGGGCCACTTGCTTAACACTAGAGCACTTTTTGCATCAGGAAATGCCAATGCAGATTGAGTTTATTTCAGAGGTGACACTCATAAAAGAGGATTTCCAAGACACTAAAATGTCCAAAGCAAAATTAAAATCCTCATTAGAGTTAGATTAGAACTGAAACTCCAGAAAATTAGGGAAGAACTAATACTCTCTCACTTCTATCCAGTGGTTGCTAAATGCCAAACATTGTCCTGTATGCATTCCTTCATTAATTTATAAAACCCTCCCAATAGCACAAGGTAGATATTACTATTCTCCTCATTTTACAGTTGATGAATCAAAGCAATGGAGAGGATAAGTGACTTGCCAGAGACCACACAGCTAATAAATGAGAAAACTTGAAGCAAAGCAGATTCATATAGGGTTTCCCAAAAAAATGTATACACATTTTAGCAGCTGATAGCTATTAAGTGAAAGTGAAATGTATTTTAATAAACACTGCCTTTATAATTATTAAAATACTAGAGGCCCAGTGCACAAAAATTTGTGCACTCGGGGGTAGGGGGTCCCTCAGCCCGGCCTATGCCCTCTCGCAGTCTGGGACCCCTCGGGGGTGACCACTTGCTGGCTTAGGCCTGCTTCCCAGGGATTGGGCCTAAGATGGCAATCAGACATCCCTCTGGCAGCCCGGCAGCCCTCGGGGGATGCCCACTTGCCAGCAGGGAGCAGACCTAAGCTGCAGTTGGACATCCTTAGCGCTGCTGAGGAGGCAGGAGAGGCTCCCACCACCACCGCTGTACTGGCAGCCATCAGCCTGGCTTGTGGCTGAGCAGAGCTCCCCGCTGTGAGAGTGCACTGACCACCAGAGGGCAGCTCCTGCATTGAGCATCTGCCCCCTGGTGGTCAGTGTGTGTCATAGTGACCAGTCATTCCCAGTCTTTCTGCTGTTAGGGTCAGTTTGCATATTACCCTTTTACTATATAGGATAGAGGCCTGGTGCACGGGTGGGGGCTGGCTGGTTTGCCCTGAAGGGTGTCCTGGATCAGGGTGGGGGTCCCGCTTGGGTGCCTGGCCAGCCTGGATGAGGGGCTGATGGCTGTTTGCAGCTGGTCACACCCCCTTCAGGGTGGGGGTCCCCACTGGGGTGCCTGGCCAGTCTGGGTGAGGGGCTGAGGGCTGTTTTCAGGCTGGCGGGCTACTGAAGCTCCCAGCCTCTTTTTTTTCCTTTTTTTTTATTCTGGGATTTATTTACCTTCTATAGCTGTCACTCAAGCTGCGAGCCGGCTCCAGCTCTGAGGCTGTGGCTGGCTGAAAGCAGGTATCTGGGTTTGTTTAGCTTCTATAATTGAAACTCTGTTGCCATCACTGGTGCTCTAAGCTCTGAGCCCGCTGGCAGCTGAAAGCAAGTTTCTGGGTTTGTTTAGCTTCTATAATTGCAACATTGTTGCATCTGGAACTCAGTGCTGGGCTGCGGCAGGGGAACCTTGGCTTCCTCCGTTACTGGAGCAAGCAAGTCTCATGTTCGCTTCAGCTGTGTGGCTGCCGGCCGCCATCTTGGTTTGCAGTTAATTTGCATATCTCGCTGATTAGCCAATGGGAAGGGTAGCAGAGTTACGGTTAATTACCATGTTTCTCTATTATTAGATAGGATGTGTATGCATTTTGGGGGACTCCCTCTATATCCTAGGTCTAAGTGTATGCTCACTATGTTATACAACTCAATTGAAATATAAGTATTATTGAATTTCTGAAATTGGCAGAAAAGAATTCCTCTTATTTTGTGATTGTAAATTTACTTAATTTTCTCAGAGTATTATTTTGTATTTCAATTATATTCTTACCTTTTTATATCATTTTGGCCTATTACTATAAATCTTGGTCTCAGGGAAAGCATATATTTACAGAAGAATATAATTACAAATTGAATATTCTTTAAAATCAAACTATTCTACATGCTTTCATGAGTGAAGAGGAGACTCACAGTTGTAACACCAATTTCCCACCATGTAAACATTTAATGTTATTTAACACAGTTTAAACAAGATAGCGAATCTCTCATTGTTTTTGGTTCAAGAACTATTTATTGTCTTGTGTTTTTGTCAGAAATTTTTACCTGCTTTGTAACATAATGATTTATTAAATGAATAATTCACAGCCAAATTCCCATTTAGCAGCAGACCAAAGTTTTAGTGAGTGTACTGGCATACTGCTAAAGGTATTTTCCATCCAAACCTCCAAGTCATTATCGAGTCCACAGGATTTGCTCAGGTTTTTTGTTGTTGTTTGGGGAAGAAGGGGCATTATTTTATCTTGATTTTGAGACTATGATTATTAGAAAATTAAAAAAATAAATTGAGGCAGCTCTCGTGGAGGCAGCTGGCATGAGGCTGGGGAGCACTGAGCCTCACCTTGTACCCTGCGTAGCCAAGACTAGTGAACAATACAGTCAGGATGGCTAACAGTGATCCCAAGAAGCCACAGGGCAAGATGTCTGCTTATGCCTTCTTTGTGCAGACATGCAGAGAGGAACACAAGAAGAAAAACCCAGAAGTTCCAGTCAGTTTTGCAGAATTTTCTAAGAAGTGTTCTGAGAGGTGGAAGACAATGTCAGCAAAAAAGAAATCTAAATTTGATGAGATGGCAAAGGCAGATAAAGTACACTATGATCGGGAAATGAAGGATTATGGACCAGCTAAGGGAGGCAAGAAGAAGGAACCAAATGTCCCCAAAAGGCCAACGTCTGGATTTTTCCTTTTCTGCTAAGAATTCCGCCCCAAGGTCAAATCCACAAACCCTGGAATTTCTATTGGAGATGTAGCAAAGAAGCTGAGCGAGATGTGGAGTAACTTAAGTGACAGTGAAAAGCAGCCTTACAACAATAAGGCTGCAAAACTGAAGAAGTATGAGAAGGATCTCGCCAACTATAAGTCTAAAGGCAAGTTTTATGGTGCAAAGAGTCTTGCTAAAGTTGCCCAGAAAAAGATGGAAGAAGATGAAGAGGAGGAGGAGGAACAAGTGGAGAAGAAGGAGGAGGAAAAGGAATAAAAAAGCTGTTTATCTGTCTCCTTGTGAATGAGTACCTTAGTGTAGGAGCGCCCTAATTGACACAGATCTTATTTGAGAGGTGTCTGTTGCCCTCAGTAGGATTAATTATACAATTGGATCATGATCATATATATGTAGTCTCTCAAAGTGCTCCAGAAATTGTCCGTGGTTTGCATGAAGTGGCCCTGGGTGTCCGGAGCACCCAGAAACTATATCAAAGTTGTATATATTTCCAAACATTTTTAAAATGAAAAGGCTCTTGTGTTCTCCTCAACCTGTGTCCTTTGCTGTTGGTGTGACAAGGCATTTAAAGATGTTTCTGGCATTTCTTTCCTTTTTTTTTTTTAATCTGTAAGGTGGTGTTACCTGTTTGGTTATTGGCTAGAAATCCTGAGTTCTCAACTGCATATATCTATAGTTTGTAAAAAGAACAAACAGCCAAGACAAGCTCTTGATGCTCTTTGCTTAGCGTTGAGGCTGTGAGGAAGATGCCTTTTGGAGGGGCCGCAGCTCAGGGAGTGCACTTTGAGGCTGGACAATGCAGTGAGCATCCATTTAACTTCAGGTTGTCTTGTTTCTGTCTATCGTGACATAGCATCCTGACATCCTTAGCTGTGGAAAAAGGGGGTCAGCTGGCATGAAAGTGTTTGGATCTTTCTTAGTTAGCGTGGTAGTTTTAAAAAATACTGAAATACTGTACAACTCTTCATTGTCAACAAAGTGAAGAGTCACTGCATCAATAAAACTTCAAGAACTTTCTGTACTAAACACAATTTGCAATGTTTTGTTATTTTTTGTATGTTTGGAATGTTGAAATGTTTTTGAAGTTAAATAAAAACAGTATTACATTTTTTTAAATATATTTTATTAATTTCTTACAGAGAAGAAAGAAGAGGGATAGAGAGTTAGAAACATCGATGAGAGAGATCGATCAGCTGCCTCCTGCACGCCCCCTACTAGGGATGTGCCCGCAACCAAGGTACATGCCCTCGACCGGAATTGAACCCAGGACCCCTCAGTCCACAGGCCAACGCTCTATCCACTGAGCCAAACCGGTTCAGCAGTACTACATTTTTTTTAATTTCTAATTTATGGACAAGTAGATCATTTTAAATGGAGATTCCCTCAGATAGAGATTGTTCTGATATGAAAAATTGCAGACATATATCATGGGATAATCAGCCTCAGCAAATGGGTCCAGACACATTCTAGAGTTTTCTAGGCAAAGCCATTTTTGAAAACAAGAAGCCCAATCATCCTTAGTCAAAGATACTTTCCTAAAGAATTTACATTTAATCTTATATTGGTTATTATTTCAGAAAATCACTTATATTTTATCAAAGTATTATGAAAAATTGGCATTTGTTACATGTTCGTTTGTGAATAAAAAGTATTTCAAAACCAAAAATTTTCAGAAAGCAGTAAATGAAAACAAGAAAATTTTTTATGCTTCAAACATTTGTCTAAAGACTTTTCTAATATTCATCTCTTTTGTTTAGCAAAACCTTCCTAGATATTAGAAATAGTACATCTGTTATTCCAAATGACACTGAATGAAATTAATTTGCTTAAATTAATACAAATAGATAACAAAACACAATTGTTCTTTTTAACTATTTAAGAATCAACTACATGTTTACTACCTCACTCAGAATGGTTCCTGTTTAGCTCTATTCCTGGCATACAGAATATTAGAATGAATCCCAAATATCATATTGGTCTCTCGGAAACCAAAGGAGACAGGTGATCACAGGAATCATATGTAGTTTTGTCCTTAATAAATTTCACCTTTTGTTAAGAATTCCATTCCCTTTTCTGAAGTACTCCTACAACTTGTCTTGGAATAATTAATTATTCACATGAGGAATTTCTTACAACCCATATCCTATTGTTTGCCACTTGAAGATTTTGTGGTCACATGTAACATGAACTTCTTCAATGGTCACAGGAATGACAGCACAGCACACAATGGAGAAGAGTATTTCATGTTCCCTCAGACATCATATCAATTTCCAATTATGAATAAATGTTATTCATTCTTCACATTCCTGTCAAGGTTCAGTTTATGCTTTAGCCCTGTGAAATTCTTGAATAAAAATTGTGTTGCTGTTTTCTCTTGCACTGGGTTTTCTTTCCACTAAAGCCATTAACAGGAGGCAAACCACTGAATGGCTTTGTAAGTAGCTTTTTTGAATAACCTCCCTGGGGATATTACAGAGATAGAGAAACTTTAATAGCATTTTGTTTTCCTCAGCACATCCCCAGATTTTAATGTGCCTGAATTTAATGCGCTAGAAACAAGCATATGTTGTCTTACCTAAAATCTCTTCTCATGTCTAAAAAACATCTACCACAAAAATACTAGTTGCGCCCTAGCCTACTTGGCTCAGTGGATAGAGTGTTGGCCTGTGGACTGAAGGTTCCCAGGTTCGATTCTGGTCAAGGGCATGTGCCCAGGTTGCAGTGTGGGGCATGTAGGGGGGGCAACTGATTGATGATTCTCTCTCATGATTGATGTTTCTATCTCTTCTTCTCCCTTCCTTTCTGAAATTTATATATATATATTTTAGTTGCTTGATATATTTATATATGGAGAAAAACTAAAATAATGAATAAAGAACACAATCACAGCATAATCTGCAAAAGCAGGAGGCTATTGCTCCTTTATGGCAAATAACATGTCATGGATATTTTTGAACATTTATTCTTTTTCCCCTTAGTTTGTCTTTGCAGATCAGATTCTATCATCATGCACAGTATATTCAACATGAGATATAATATTACTGAGTTTACCTTCTCTTAAATGCTAATGCTTTAGCCAAATACTATAATTATAATCTATTTATTAAAATAAATCACTCAGAGAAAAGTTCATTTAAAGCATTTCATAATCCAAAATTTCAGTAACAATAATTATGAATAGTCAGTAATAACAAATCTTACTGCAAACAATCCTATATATTAAAGGTTAATATGCAAATCGACCAAACGGCGGAACGACTGTCACTGTGATGCGCACTGACCACCAGGGGGCAGACGCTCAGTGCAGGAGCTGTCCCCTGATGTTCAGTACACTTCCACAGGGGGAGCACCGCTCAGCCAGAAGCCAGGCTCACGGTTGGCAAGTGTAGCGGCAGTGGCAGGAGCCTCTCCCACCTCCGCTGCAGGCAGGTGGTAAGGGCAAGAGGTCCCAGACTGCGAGAGCCCCAGACTGAGAGAGGGATGTCTGATTGCCGGCTTAGGCAGTATTCCTGGGGGGAGCAGGCCTAAGCCAGCAGGTGGACATACCCCAAGGGGTCCCAGATTGCAAGAGGGCGCAGGCCCGGCTGAGGGATCCCCCCAGTGCACGAATGTTGTGCACCAGGCCTCTAGTGTTACAATATTTTCTCTACCAAATCTATTCACTACATCAGTGCTTAGGTAAATTATACATTCTCTGAAAGTTTTTGTAATACACGTTTTTTTTTAAAAAGCTAAATTTCAAATTATTTTCAGTGCAGCTAAACTTTAAGTGAATTCTCAAAATGAAGTGATATTTGGGCACAGATACAAATCAGCACACATAAATAGCGTCTTTAATTTGCTATGACATTTGATATTAGAAAAAGTATATTGAGCTTTTAAGGAAAATGACTTGCTATTATTTTTTATTTCATTTATCATTTGCAGCAGAAATTTACTTAAAGTTTCTGCTTTTGAACATTCTGCTTTTGAATTCCAGCTATATAGTATGTACTGTGTCAGATACTTTTAAAGGATAGAAAATACAACAGTACATAATCCTCTTCTCAAGTAACTCACAATCTTTTGAGGATGGCAATATAACCTCATACAATGGAAGATAGATCCGATGTACTATATTGTGGGAACCATATAATCGTTTCATGTAAGATAGCAAACTGAGAAAGTATAAGCTCTTGCTGTCCTCCATTTTCAACTGAAATAAAAATAGTGCTATATTCTTATAGTGGAATAATACACAGCAATTAAAAATAAAACAGAAAGGATGGGTCTTAAAGGCATTATTTTGAGTGAAAAAAAAGCCAGTTACAAAATATTATGTAATCTATTATTTCATTATGCAAAGTTCAAAAGGAGAAAAAACTGGTCTATAGGAATAGCAGTCAGAATATAGGTTAGTGGGAGGAGGGCAATAATTGACTAGGACGTAGCACAAAAGACTATGTTAGGGTAGTGGAGTTATATAGGTGTTTGCATATGTAAAAATTCATTGAGGTATAAGTTTATGACTAGTGTATTTAGACCTAGTACACTTTGTCCTTTATAATATGTGTGTTATGCCTCAATTGAAGAGACAGCAGTAAAATATTACACAATATAATTCTAGTTTAATTTCATTATGGCCTAAGAATATATTTCTTAGGCCATACTGTGTTTTCTTACAAATTGAAGTCAAGACCCTTCACTAGCAAAAAGATTGACTTGCTTTATTGTGATACTTTATTGGGTAAATATCTGGAAGTAAAGCCACAATATCTTTGAGGTACACCTGTACATGTTTAAAAATTTGTTGAGGTTTGATTTATGGCCAAAACTTTAGTGAAGCAACTTCTAATATAAGCATTAGATTTCTTCAGCACTCCCCCACACACACACTTGTAATTCTTCTAATATATCATATCCACTTTAGGAGTTTGCTTTGTTGTGCTATATTCTTCCTAGTCGAGTGTCTCTTTGAAACAACTCAGGCAGCTTTTGAGCCAAACTGCAAAAGAACTTTCCATATTTCCCTATTCAAGTTCTGAAAACTTCTGCAAATTGCATGTGTACTGGTTATAGATACTTCATCTGAGCAGATGGATCACAAACATCTAGTGAAAATATCTTCCACCACCCTTATTTCTAGCGAAAATATCTTCCACCACCCTTATTTCTTGTTTCTGCTAAAGGCCCTCAAATTCAGATTTGTTTCTGGTGTCGTTGTGGATTAGGCCAGTAGGATTAATGAATAAATAGAATTTCACTGAAACCTAGATAGTCTTGCTAGTCTCTAAGCTTCTGGCCTTAATATTATCAGTGTATGTTAGGGCTAATTATTTCTCACAGTAAGACTACCTCTGGTTGCTCCAGTTCAAATAATTCTTAGGACTCTCACAGGTTAGGTTAGACCTTAAATTTTAGCTGGATTTATCAGCCAATCTCTGTTTTTCATCTGGTGACGCTGATCCTTAATTCATCCTGACCTTTCTCTAAAGAGGTGATTATCATGATATTATCACTGTGCACACTGGCTGTTAGTGATTTTTTAATTTCAGTATCTAGTCACCCTAAGAAGACCACTTCAATAGGCCACTTCCTACAAACTGTTGCAAAATGCTAAGAGTCTTTGATTTGACACTGCATTGGATGTTTCAGTTTTAAGGACTTGTTTTCTTTGAACTCTTAGAAATTTACCTTGACTATTTTTATTTTCTCTCTCTCTCTCAAAAACTATTATCAGGATGTTTGTTCCTTTTATTCTCCTTGTTTATCTGCTGTTCTATCATATTTGTTTCCTTCTAGGAAATTATCTTATAATTGATTAATACACTGTTTAGCTGTATCCATTATTTTAGGCAATCCATCTATTATTCTCTTATTTCAACTAAATTTTTCACACCTATTTCCACTTCATTATTTTTATCACATCTTGTTCCATATTGATATCTTCCCACCCCTATTTGCATATTTATTAAGATTATTTCAAATTTTGACTGGTATGTTGACCAATTTGTAATTTTTAATTTGAAGATGTTATATTCCTATATTTTTCAATTTAAATAAATTATATCTTACTATTTTAGCTATTAGTATTATCATCATCACTATTTTGCTTATCCCTAATGGGATAGGTTACCTATTAATTTGCATGAGGGAGGGACAGAAGAAAGAGCCTTGATCAGTACCCTGAGGTCAAGTGTAGATGAAGGGATGGGCATTCCGGTGAAGAGCCCAGCTTACTACAGCCAGAATTAATCACTCCCATTTGGTTTCTCTATGTCAAGCAGCTTTCCAGGTAAATGACCCACCTTCAAACACCAATGAAAAGGTATCGCTCTAGATTGTCACCCATCAACCTTGGAAGTCTGGAGGGAAATGGCTGAAAGAAAGTCAAGGCTGGTCAATGGCTCCCACTCTTCCTCAGTTCTCCACCCTATTGAGGTATTTTCTGTCTTGATTTTACCCAGAGGAAATGCCCATCCGGTGTGTGCCTCTGGTCTTCAGAGGTTTGGATGACCATTGCCAATTTCTACAAGAGGGAAGACAAAGGAGAAGCAAATATACTATTTAAACTTCTCTTTTCTAATTTATGTTGGAATAGCTGAGCCAGAAGCCCTTTGCTGCAGGCTACAGTCATTTCCCTGCCTTGCCACACATCACTTCAAAGGAGCCTTCTTTTTTCCTAGGAATCCCTCATATTTTTATGAGGCCATATTGTGTTTTCCTCAACAGTTTCCCTAGGGTTGATTTGCTGGAGGGAGGCAACAGCTTGTGCTAATTTGCAATCTCGGCATAAATTGGAAACTCCTAAAGTCAGGTTTATGAGCAGAAAACAAAAGACAAGATTGCTGTAGTAGGATCAAAGTAGGCTATAGAGTAGTCTTCTGAGATGTATAAGATCAGAATTCTGAAAGGAATCTCAAACATCTTCCAGTCCTTCACTTAACTGCCCTGCTGGCACACGTTTCAGCAGTTAATTCATTTAACAGTACGCTCTCAAGTGAATGGCCAGCCAAGCAAGTTTAAAGTGTAGAAAAACTGGAAGGAAAGTTTTTACTGAAACTTGTTTTAAAATTATAAGTTACATCAAATAGTGTAAAACAAACATTTCAGTACAGGTAATCTTAAAACTAGAGGTAGAATGTGAAGTTCTAACAGAGGTATCTAAATCCCTACTTTGAGCTGCAACATGTATTAGAAGAAACCTGTCTTGAGCTCTTCAAATATAATTTATGTTGTATTGCTTGAATTCACAGTTCTGAAAAACCATCATATAATGTGACAAGCAAAAAATCTGATATGTTCTAAATTAAATTAGAGCGTCCAGGGGGTGAGAGAAAGAGACACAACAGTTAGCTTGTTAATAGCCGTCAACCAGCTCTGACTAAAGACTGCTCACATGCCTGTATATGTGTTAGAATTTAGGGTTAATTTCCAGGTGGCTATTTCTGCAATTATCCAAAAGAGAGAAAAGCCAGGGGTCATAGAACCCCAGGAACCTCCACTTTTTACTTATACATGAACTTTCCAATCTGCTGCCTACAGCTAATCCACAATTCTCTGGAGAGCAACACTTCTTCCTAGTGGACTCTACTGAGCCTGACCCAGAACTAGCCCCACGTCACCTTGTTTTATCCCCTTCTTCCCTTCAGTTTGGCCTGTTTAGTAGAGGTAGGGTTCTGTTCCTCCCTCCTTGTGCACAAATCAAAGTTAAATATATAGATTTACTGTTCCCAACCTTTTTGTTTTCATTAACACTCTATTTCAGAGGAGTTGTGGGGGTGAATCTTTTTCTTTTTTCTAGCAGCATAAGTTCTCTTGCTGGGGTCCTTAAATTATAATGACAAAAGATTAATAAGAGAAAGACAAGCAGAAGTGTATTAACATGTGCATGTATACAGTTAGTGATAAGTAACTTAAGTGGGTGGGTAGAACTTGGGCTTATATAAGTATCTTAACAAAAGCACAATACATTTTTAAAGAAGTAACAAGACTGAAAAAGGAGTTTGATCTTCTAGGGCGTTTGTGGGAATGCAAATACTATATGAGAAACCAATAGTGTATCAGGGCTTCTGGTGGCTTCTCTAGGCTAATAAGGGTCTAGAGTTGTCTCTGGAAAAGAGCAGAGGAGGATGAGTTTACAAATGTATGTCCTGCTTTTAGTCTCACAGAGGGAGGCAGAGAGCTTCTCTTATATCTGCTTCTCCTCAATGCCCTTAAGCTCAAAATAATCCTTAGGCCAAGTTGCATAGTTGGGGTGGAGAGGGGTGGTCATATTCTGCTGTCTCTCACTATGATAGGCATCATCTCTTAATAACCCATGATAATAAATGCTCTTTGTGTCATCCTGAACTATAATTCAACCGTCAGTTTATTGCAAAAAAGAAAAGAGGTGAGGAAGGTAAACTATATTGTAAAATTTAAAATAATGTCCCAAAAAACTGCTTTTGTGTTTTGATTCATAGTCTTCATTATTCCTTTTTCTTTTTTTGGTGAATGACTATTCAAATAGTGGTACCAGTGGATTAAAAGTGCTAATCAACCTGGCATTTACTGCTTCTCATTTCAAATTGATTTAATGGTGTTGAACTCATTTTACTACATTTAATTATTTAACTGCAAGTTTTCATTCTATAGCTAAAAAAGGTCAAATGCTAAATTTGAGTACTTAGAGCAGTAATTGAAGTCATTATATCAAGAAGGGATTTAATGATTGTTGATGACATAGTATTTACATGGCAGTGTTGACTTCTTCAAGATCTATTCACTCATGCACCATTGTATTGCCATAGGAGAGTTCTAGACCTGAATATTATGCCGGTGGAGAGAAAACTTTGAATCCTGATCAATTTAAAACACTTCATTTGAATACCTGTTATTACTCATGTATACTTGCTGCCATAGTAGTAATTAACTAAGCTTTATACTGAGTTTTGATCTCTTTTCTTAAATCAGAATATATTTGTTTTATGATTATACGATGCAAAATATAAACTATGTCTATTGACAGCTAATTTCACAAGTAGACTGTTTTTTAAAAATTTGTAGTATAGAGTATAGAAAATATGTCTTGCAGAAAAGCAGCCAATAAAGCTGCCTTAAGCATAAACATGAAGAAAAGGCTTATGTCCTATTTATTTTAGGGATATTAGCTGTTGTATACTAGTAAAAATCTATAGAGTTTATTTTCTTTGTGTGACAGGTTACATTAACTGATTTTCTCTAGGGAAGGTACGATATGAGCAAAGTCTAGAAAGATTATTTTAGGTTTAAATAAGACTTCTTTGGATCATGATTAGAACACTAAACTACCTATATTTCTTCTGATTTTGAACCAAAGAAAATAATTTGGCTTATATAAGCATACAGTTAAGCATGCAAATTGTAAGAATAAATTACCAGCAAAAATTAAATCTGAGCCCATGAATTTGTAAATTCATGTTGTATATAGATCACACAATTTCATTGCTGGAAGTGAATATAGAATCTAATTAACTATAGAATCTATAGAATCTAACTATAGAATCTAATTAATCTAATTGCTTAATTTTAAAGATGTGGAAAATGACAAAAGCATGACCGAAGCAAAATTACATAGAGAAGATTCAGTTTTCTGAAAATCAAGAGCATGGATTTTCAGTCCAGGTTCCATTATTTAATGTCGGGTTACCCTGGGGAAGCCACTCCTCTGAGTTTCTATACTTGTTTTTCAAATTGTAGATGTGATTAAGTGATTATGTTGAGGAAATGAGTGGTAGACATTCTGTACTGGTAAATCTTTACTTTTTCTTATTATATTCAGAGTAGAGCTCAATCTCTGCAAAACCCCAGTGTAGTAGACACCTGAGTAAAGTCTGTCTTACTGTCTTTAACAGTATCAGAATAATATTTTTTAGACCGTTTAAAGAGTAAAGTAGAAATCAAAGTCCTGAGTCCATGCCAGAGAAAATTCAACAGGACCACAATGAGAAGTGTATAAAGATGTTTATAAAGTCTTTTTTGCTAAGAAGATATTTGATAATTGTCTATCACTGAGAGAATTACTAAGAAGACATGGTGGTTATTTATTCTGAATCAAAAATTAAATGGAAAGATAAAATGTAAAACCCCCAAAATGAATAATTTTTTTAAAATATATATTTCATTGATTTCAGAGAGGAAGGGAGAGAGAGAGAGAAAGATAGAAGCATCAATAATGAGAGAGAATCACTGATTGGCTGCACACCCCACACCAGGGATCGAGTTCACAACCTGGGTATGTGCCCTGACTGGGAATTGTGCCGCGACCTCCTGGTTCATAGGTCAATGCTCAACTACTGAGCCATGCCGGCTGGGCCAAAATGGATAAATATTAAATGCAAAATATTAAATATAAATGCAAAATACAAAAGTACAAAAAGATAGTATTTACCAATCTTTAGCTTTCTTTTATAATGCTTTAATTTCTTCTTGAATTTAATGAAACTGCTAGTTCCTTATCCCAATAGGTTTTTATTTCAGGGTACCTAGGTATTTGTGGTTCTTATTGTAATTTCCAGAGTTAAATGTAGTAGCCACATATTTTCATTCATTTTTGCTTAATTCTGTTCAATAATGGGAATCATTCGATGATTTAAAATTGTCATTGGCTTGTCATAGTTTTTATGTTTTAATACCAACTATTGAAATAAAAATATGCTGTATGTATGGAAAAGTCTTTATTTCTATTTCATATCTAAAGGATAACTCTGCTGGATATATTATTCTCAACTGGTAATTTCTCTTTCTTAGTAGTCTGAATATTTTGTTCCACTATCCTCTAGCAGCTAGAGTCTAGCTTATAGAGTTTCTGCTGAGAAGTTTGATGATAACCTCATGGACTTCCCTTTATATGTTATTTTCTTATTTTCCCTGGCTGTCTCTAGAATTCTTTGTCATTAATTTTTGACAGTTTTAATGCAAAGTGCCTTGGAAAAGGCCTTAATGGATTAAAGTAATCAGGTGTTCTGTTTGCTTCTTAGATTCAAGAATCTAGTTCTTTCTATAGGTGTGAGAAGTTCTTATCAACTGTGTGTGTGAATAGACTTTGTGTTCCCTTCCCTCTCTTCTTCTTCCGGTATGCCTATTGTTCGTATTGCTCTTTCTGGTGAATTCAGAGAGTTCTCATAGAGTTCTTTCATTTTTTATGTTCAAGTCTCTCTTTTTTCCCTCTGCTTCATTTCCAGGTATCTATCGTCAGGTATCACTATTTTTTTCCTCCATCTGGTCAGATCTATATTCTGTGTCACTAGTTCTTTCTTGATCTCTTTTATTGAGTTTTTCATCTCCAGAATTTCTATTTGGTTCTTGTTAAAAGTTTCAATCTTTTTGGTAAAGTACTCATTTTGTTTGTTGATTTTGTTTCTGAGTTCATTAAATAACCTATTTGTATTTTCTTGCATCTCCTTGAGTTTTCGCAGAACTGCAATCTTGAATTCTCTGTTGTTTAAATCACATATTTCCATGTCTTTAAGTTTATTTTTTGGAGATTTTCTTTCTGAGCTGCCTCGTTATATTCGTTATTTGTGGTATTTGATAGATTCCTTCTTTGTCTGGGTATGTATATATGAATAGTACTTCTCTTGTAGATTAAGAAGCCTTTCTATTTTTTCCCAGTAGGTGCCACTGAATAATAAGTTTTTTAGCTATCTTACACGTCTCTGGCTTTTCAGATCTCTGGGGGTGGGGTGAGGTAGAAAATGGCCTGTGTTCCCTGGGAAGGTAAGCACCTCCACTGTGATTTGGTTGCCCCAGTTCCAGGGAACCAACCCTGCAGAAGAACACAGTGGACGATGGGACTCCAAATCCGTGAAATTCCTCCTCCTCTCCCCCCCCCCCCCCCCCGGCCAGTATTGGGGCATGGGTGAGCTGCAGGAACCCAACTAGCTGCCTCCTTTGCTGCTTTGATGACCTGCAATGATGACCAGCAGACCTCTGTGTGTGCCTCCACCTGACCCTGGTATTATTTGTAGAGTGCACCCCTTGCTCAGGAAAAAGGTGTTTCTGTAGTACCACATCTCAGGTTTGCAGAAAATGTGCTCTGCAACCTGACACAAGGGTAAGAGGAGGCACGCTCTGGGAGTTTCAGTGAAAACAGCCCAACTCCAGGCCTTGTTTCTCTGCCTGGAACGCTGATTGCCCGACACTGTGGCCTCTCCTCTGTTCTTTGTCCCTGCCCAGGTCACTGGGCTCAACAGCAGCTTTACTTCCCACTCCTGCGGGAATGCTCCCAGCTAACGGAAGTGCCAGCCACAACCTGATTCTTCCCCTCTCTGGGCTGAGCTTGGGGCTCCAAAGCTACATCCATGGCTATTCTCAGTTCTTCTCCCTTCTTGCCTCCCCTGTTTGCTCCCACTGCCCACCTTTAGATGTTACATTGTGTGTATCTCTCAGACATCTTTGTGCATTGAACAGGGAATACTTTGTTCAATTATGGCTGTTCCAATTGTTGAAACTTCAAGGGGATCTCTCACAGTGCCTTTCCTCTGACATCACTCCCAGAGAGGTTTTCCTTTATTTACTAAGATAAATGACAATGTTTTTGTTTAAAACCTTTTTTATTATCATGAACAATTATTTTTTATCTAGCTTATTAATTTTGGCCTATAGTTCTGGTGGCATTCCACTTTTTGTTGGGTGCTTTTTTTATTTTGATATTTCCATTTTAAATTTTCTTTGTCGTTTTCTTTAGTTATTAGGAAAGCAATACATTTCCTTTGCATTTTAAAAGATAAATAATCTGCTTAAATCTATATATCAGTTATCTTGAAGCCTAAAGGAGAGGAGATAAATACATTCAATTGAAACTCTGCTGCCTAAGCAGTAAAACTCAGAAACTCATCTAGCTGGCATCTACAAAGGTTAGACTGTTTTCTGCTATCAATTAGTAAGATGATTGATGGTTACATTTCACAGGCTATAGCAAGCAACCTGTGAAGTTTGGATATCTACAAGTAATTTTTATCTATAAATAACCCTTCAACCCTCATTGTAGAGAAATAAATCCGAAAACTGAATTTTTATTTTTCAACATACATCAGGATTTATATTCTTTTTTTTCCCTCCATTCAAATACTTCAAGAAAGTTTCAGGCTCTAAGTTGTATCATAAAAGTTTCCAAATTACGACATGACTTAGAATCCTATCTTTCACAATACCTAATCAACCAAATCCTTTCTTGGAAATCTTTCTTGCTAGTTCCTGTTTTCAGGACTATAGCTAAGACTGTTTCCTTTTTCTGGCAAAGGTCATGCACCCTAGGTCCTGGCCATCCTTGGTTATCTTTGGTCATGTGGAACCCAGCTGGTTTTGAGCTCTAGCACATAATTTACTGCTCTGCATTTTCATTCACCATAGCACGCTTAGATGTTTATCATGCTGTTTAGCCTTCATTTCTTCTTTATATTTTTTATATTTGTAAGTTACTTCTATATAGAAGTAGGGAACAGAGTGGATGTAAACCTTCAGAGATTTTAGACCATGTACCACAAGGGTATTTTTGTAGCCACATATTCTTAGAAAAAAGGAAGTAAAAATTTAACTACCAAACATGTTCTGAATTTACTCAATGTAAATGGAGTATGTGTTCCAAATATAATATTAGAGGAAATATTACAGGGGGGAAATTGAAGCAGCAAGAGCTGGGTCCTCAGCATGCAATGTACATTCATTGTCTAATGCAGGAACTTTTAAAAAGAAAAAGAAAAATATTTGTTTGGCGACATTAAATCTTTAATATTGTGGGTCTGTGTCTTGCTGCTTGGTTCATTTCAAAAGGGAAAAAGAAATGGCCTTTTTAAAATTCACATGTTAAAATAAAGCTTATTCATCCAGAAGTAGCAATATCAGTATAATGAGTGCAAAGGGAATAGCTATCAGGAAATGCAATGATATTACATTTATTCCTTTTAAAAGATAATTCTGATCTACTTGATATAATTAGGAGAGAAATAAAAGCAAGAAGAGGCTTAGAAATTATATCAGTAAGATAAATAGTTTAAGCAAAGATCAATTAAGAGCCATTTAGAGTACTTAGTGCTCAGAACAAGTGTCTGAGAATAGGCTAATACATAGAATAAAGGTATGAAATTCATCAGCAAAAAGCCAATAGGTTGGCAAAGACAAACAAGCCAATACTGAGTAAAACTGAATAGTTTTGCTAGTGACAGAATATCTAATTGAACTGTACTGATCTTTTTTTCTTTGAACACTTTTTCTCGCTATTACTAGTAATAGGAGCTCAAGTGGAGGTAGACAAACACCTGGGGAAAGGATGGGAATATCTTTGAGTGGGTGATATGAGGGGGGCCATATATATGTAGTTTGAAAAACAGTTTGAACTACTATTTTAGAAAAATAAAATTAAAAAAATCAAAGTTCTACAAAACATCACAAGCAGTTGAGAGCTTTAGTTGAGAACTTTATAGTCATATATTTTGACAGCCATACAAAATATATGACTATAAAAATTATTGCAAAACAGTGTGATACCACTATACAACTATTAGACTGTCCCAAAATCTAAAACACTAAGAACACAAGTGCTAACAAGTATATGGAGCAACAGGAACTCTCATTCATTGCTGGTGGGAATCAAAATGGTACTGTCATTTTAGAAGACAGTTTGGCAGTTTCTTACAAAACTAAACATATTCTAACCATAAAATCCAGCAATTGTATTTACCCAAAGGAGTTAAAAAATTATGTTCACACAAAAACTTGCACATAGATGTAAAGCAGCTTTGTTTTTAATTGCTCAAACTTGGAAGCAACCAAGATGTCCTTCAGTGGTGAATGGAAAACTGTTTACATCCAAACAATGGAATATTATTCAGCATTGAAAAGAAATGAACTATCAAGCAATGAAAAGACATGGAGGAAACTTAAATTCAGAATACTAAGTGAAAGAAGCTAATCTGAAAAGGCTACATACAATATGATTCAATATACATTATGGAAAAGGCAATACTATGGAGGCAGTAAGAAGGTCAGGGGTTAGTGGAAGGGGTAGAGATGAATAAATGGAGCACAAAGAATTTTTAGAGCTGTGAAAATCCTCTGTATGGTGTTATAATGATGGATACATATCATTATACATTTATTCAAACCCATACAATGTGCAATACCAAGAGTGAACCCTAATATAAACTATGGGCTCTGGGTAATAAAGATATGTCAGTGTAGGTTCATCAGTTGTAACAAATGTGTACTCCGGTGGGGGCTCTTGATAATGGGAAGGCAACGCATGTGTGGGGGCACTGTGTATATGGGAAATCTCTGTACTTTCCTCTTCATTTTGCTGTGAACCTAAAACTGCTCTAAAAGCATGTTTTTTTAAAAAAATGTCTACCACAATGCAATATGTAGATCATGTATCATAGCAAGGTACATTTGAAACATACACAGTTAACCAATGCCACCCCAATAAATTTAATAAAAAATAATATAAAATAACATTGAAATGATAATTCACTATATAAAATAAAAGTATTCATTAAATTATCATGTACCAATATGAAGAAAAAAACAGTGTGTCATATTTTCTTTATCCATTCATTCTATAAATAAACATTTAGGTTGTTTCCACATCTTGCCTGTCATAAATAATGGTGCAGTGAACATGGAAGTGCTAATATCTCTTCAAGATCCAGATTTAAATTTTTGAGTTTGCAGGATCATATTTTTAAACTATTTTTTTAATTTTGGGGGGAGCCTCCATATTGTTTTTAATGGAATCTACACCATCTTGCATCTCCACCAACAATTTCTCCACAACCTCAGCAACACTTTAGTATTTTGGGTTTTTATAATAGCCATCTTGATAGGTGTGAGGTGGTATCTCATTGTGGCTTTGATTTGCATTTCCCTGATAATGACTAAGCATGTTTTCCTATACCTGTTGGTTATATGATGTACTCTTTGGAGAATTGTCTATTCAGATCTCTTGACCATTTTTAATTGGGTTATTAGTGGGTTTTTGTGGGTTTTTTTGTGGGGGTTTTTCCTACATAGGAGTTTCTTAAATGTTTTGAAGATTAACCCCTTGTCAGATATAAGTTTTGAAAATATTTTCTCCCATTCCATATGATTCCTTTCATTTTGTTGATTATTTTCTTTGTTGTGCAGAAGCTTTATAGTTTGATGTAGTCCCACATGTTATTTTTTGTTTTTGTTGCCTTGCTTCGGGTGTCTTATCCATCAAATTGCCAAGACCAATGTCATGAATCTTTTCCTCTATGTTTTCTTATGGGAGTTTTATATTTTTGGATCTTTTAAATGTTTTATCTATTTTCAGTTGATTTTTCTATATAGTATAAGGGTCCAATTCTATTTTTAAAATGTTATATTCCACTATAAAGTCACATTCTAGTGTATCATCTTTTTATTTATTCCAGTTTGTTTAGTACTTTTATTGCTGATACCTGTGTTCTTTCCATATGAGTAAAGCTTCTATGTAAATTTTTATATAAACCTTTTTGTGACAGTGTGACTTTATATCTCTTGGATAAGTACTTAGAAGGGGAACTGCTAGGTAATGTGATTTTTGTATGATTAGTATTACTTAAAAATCAAAAATATTTAAATGTTGTGATATTTTGTATTCCCAATAGGAAAGTATGAGAATTATTTAATATTATTGACAACACTTAGCATTATTAGTCTTTTTTTTTAATTTGGTATACACTGACATAGTTAATTTCAGGTATACATCATAATGATTAAGTATTTATATGCATTACAAAATTATCCCCGTGATAAGTCTAGTCACCATCTTCCTAATTATTATTTTCTTATTTCAAGGTCATCTCTTAATTGTAGAATAATTTTAAATTTGACTATATTTTTAGTGATAAAAAAACATTATTAAAATAAGGGATCTTAAAAAGATTTCTCCAAAGGTCTACTTCAAATTTCTATGAAGTGTCATTTTTATATATCTTCCCAAGTAAATTTATTCCATTTTTTCGGAGACAAATATTGTATCTTTCAATGTTTTCACAGCCACTTAGATTTATTCTGTGTCTTTTCTCTAAAGAATTCATGCCATAACTCTTGCAGATTTAACTAAAAATAAGACCCACTAATAATTAGATTCAATGAGATACAGCCTATTTTATTTTTCTTTTCATATACTATTTAGAGTTCTGAATCTTTCACCCAGGAAAATTCTTCCTGGCTTTCTCTTTGGTTATAAATCAGATCCTTTAAGATACAGCATTGCTCTGATGAGGCCTTGAGAGTACTCATAGTTATATTACTTACAGAATTGCACTCCAGTGTAATGTCAGAACGAAACACAGCGAAGTGTACCATAATTTACCATAAAGAAATAACTCCAGCAATAAACCATATTTAGTGTTAGGAAGGAAGAGAATAACAGGACAAATGAAATAAACATCATCACCGCACAGCACATTAGATGACATTTTTACAGCAATGTATAAAAATGACTTTGTACAGTCCTGATGGAGACTTACAGCCAAAGTTTCTTCTATAAGCATAAAATCATCTTGCTGTCATAAAAATCTGTTGCAGGTCTCAGGAAAGTTGCATTTTGAGAAATAATATAGCGATGCTCCTCGGCTTATGATGGGGTTACATCCCAATAAACCCATTGTAAGTTGAAAATACCATGTTGAAAATGCATTTGATGCACCTAACCTGCTGAATATCTAGCTTCACTTAGCCTACGTAAATGTGCTCAGAACACTGACATTACCCTACCGTTGAGAAAAATCATCTCACTGCTGCTGCTCAGCATCATGAGAGAGTATCATATCTCATATTGCTAGCCTGGGGTAAATCAAAATAAAAATGTGAAGTATGGTTTCTACTCAGTGCATATCTCTTTCACACTGATGGGGCAGAGGCCATTCGCTCAGAAAAGTGCCTTCTTCCCGAGCCCAGGCCCCTACTGGCCATGCCCAGGATTTAACAAGACCCGACTTGCGCCTGGCCAATCGGCAGGGCCCACAGCCAGCTCCCCTCCCCTCACTATTCTCACGGGGGGCACTCGGTTTCCGGTCGCTGCGGCGACTGGAGGCCCGGGTCGGGTTAGCTAACTCAATAAAGGACCTTCTGCTTTTGCATCGGACTGACTCCCTGGCATGGTTTCTTGGGGATCTTGAATTCTGGGCATAACACACACCATTGTGAATTTTAAAAATCTTAAGTTAAACTTTCATAAGTCAAGGACCATCTTGTTAGGTGGCCCAGGAGGCAGCGAGGAAATTAAGAGAGCCGAGTCAATCAGAAAAGAAAGAAAAGGAAAGGTTTCATTCTGTGTCCTTGGGCGACCCAAGAACCCCAAAGACAGGGCCAGTGGATTCGCGCTGACAGGGAGGGGGGCGCTTTTTTTTATACTGCGTTGGGTGAGGGGCGGGGACATGAGCTGAGGAAGTTTCCACCATAGGGGGTTCGGCAGGGTAGTCAGGAAGGAGTCAGTATCTGTGTGGGGGTTGTGTGGATTCCTGGGAGAAGCCGGTATCTGTGTCTGGCAGGCTGATCTGTTAGAAATTCCAGGGAGGATCCATTATCTTGTCGGGCATCTGCATGCATCTGATCCTGAGCTCTCTCCGACCTAACACATCTGTAATTCTGCCCTAACATGAATGTAAATATTTTTAGTTAAAACACAGAATGAGCAGGCCACAATCAATAATGAAACCAATTAATGGATGATAAATTAATTAAATTTTTTGCAGAACAATTTTATTAAGTCTTTATAAAATCTGGATTTATATCATTGAATGCACAGAGTTAAAATAATTAAATTAAAATTTAAGTTAATTATATGTAAAAAAAGATAAGTGGGAAAAATAAATATCCAAAATAAATTTTGTCAGTGAAAACAAAGGACAAAATAACCCCCACAATTATACATATATAATGTTATATTGTAATATATAGATATAGATAGGTATACAGAAAAAAATAAATATATTTAAATGTATCACCAAACTGCAGAAGACTACAATAAAATTAAAATAGAAACTAGGAAGCAAAGTGAGTGTGCCAAATAGTGAGATGCGTTGAACTTTCCCCTCTCCTTTGGACTTCATGAGCTAGAAAAAAAATTATAACATGTCATGAGGATTTGAATATGATATGCTTAATGAATTTGGCAGCTCAAAGAGTTATCCTTTTACTGAAAGAATGAATGAAAGATAAACTCATTATGACTAAGATATGACTTACAGCGGATGCTGACTGGAGGTGAGATGGCCCAAAAGCTGATAATTTCAGAAACTTTGTGCCAACAGTTTGGAAATAACTTAAGTAAAAAAGAATGAATACCTATAAAGGCTCATAACATCATTTTCAAAGAGGCTAGTGAGGGGTGTAATTAGGAAGGAGTAGGGAATGCTGGATAGAACCAGCCATGAGCAGCAACTTTAACACCTACTCCTCCCCCATCCATTGTACTCAAGATATTAAAGAAAAAGAGCCATCAATCACTTTTAGTACTACAGGAGAAATGGTAGAATCAAAATATAACCCAGTTTCAATTCAAGCAAGAAGGGATTAGGAACATTTGGAGACAAATTTTAAGATACATGGGATTTGGCTAATTGCTAATCATGAGTTCCAGAGAAGATTACTCTGGGAGATTTGATCAGATCCACATAGTCATGACCTTCTGGGTGATATAGGATGGGTGCAGAGAGAGGAGTCTTGAGCTTCTTTTAAAATTTAATTTACATAAGCATGAAAGGCAAGCTGGAGTTAGTCTGGGCAATCTCTTGGGTAGACTGATTATCATCTACTTCTTGGGACTTGTCAGGCCCTGAAACAGGACAAGTAGTTTCATAACTCTAGGCCTTCCCACATGCTGTCCTATCGTCAAAGAAAGATCTTCACTTTCATCATCCCAGAAAGGCCATTCCTCGTCTAGAGTAACATTTTCCACCATTCGTCTCTGACAGAGAAAATTATTTCTCCAGCATAATTACCAAAGCTGTAATTACGGTTTACATGTTAACCTGTTTTTGTCTCTCACACTAGAATACTAGTATAAGCTCCAAAATGGCAGAAAAACTACAGCTCCTTAAAGTACTGTCAGCACTTAGCACAATCCATACATAGCACATAATAGGCACTCAGGCATGTGTTTAATAAATTAATATAAAATGAAAAGATTGCCAGCATGATTTTTGGTTCTGTGACTGAGTAAATATGCCATGATCAGCACTACAGAAGACAGTTGTGGTTGGGGGTAAAAAAACAAGGAGTTACGCAGAGGTCTAACTAAGAATTTGGAGTCTGCCTAACATCCAGATTTCAAATAAGGATCTCAAACTTAGGAAAAAGATCTAAAAAGTAAATTCAAATATTGGGATCATCAGACTATATGATATAGTGAAAGCCGTAGGAATAGATGAGGAAATAAGATATAATAATAAAGAAATAAAAAACTAAGAGACACAAAATGAAGAAATAAATTTCTGAGGACACGAAATGTAATCAGGTAGAAGTGAGAAATGCAGGCAAAGAATCCGTTGTTTCAATAAAAAAGAAGTAATGCTGCCAGCTGGGAGTAGGAGAGGAGTGGGAAATGGCCATTGGATTTTACAATTCAGCAGTTGTTAGTGACTTTAGAGAATGAGAACTTAAATGGCATTGTGGGAATAGAGCCTGATTTTAGAGAGTCATGCAATAAAAGGAAGGTCAGAAAATAAAAAGGGTAAATAAAACCACTCTTTCAACATGATTGATTGTGTAGTGAATAAGAAAAAAAAGGCAGCAGGCAGAAAGGTACTCAAGGACAAGAAGGCATGTTCTTGTCTTTGTTTTTAAATCCTCTAGACTTGTAATGTTTATCAGATAAGGAAGTGATTTTCAACCACTGTGCCACAGTAATTTTAAAACATGCAAAACCTGACTATTTAGTCAGGAACACTGACCTCTTTTCCCTTAGATTGTCAAATAAAAAAATGACAATAGCCAACACAATTGCCATTGGTTGGTGTGAATGAATCAAAATTATACCCATGGACACAGACAGTAGTGTGGGGAAGGGGGTACGGTTTTGTGCTAGAAGGAGTCAATGGGGGCAAAGGGGGATATCTAATTCTTTCAACAACAAAGATAAATTTAAAAAAATTATACCTTTTTTTTTTGGTCAGATTGGCAAAACCTATATTTTTTGGAGTACCACAGAGTTTTAGTAATTAGTTTATGTGTGTTACCAGATGAAAAAGAATGAAAATCACTGAGATAAGGAAAGAGTCACTGGCAAGGAAAACATTAAAGGAAAAAGAGGATAATTGAAGGATTATCTGAGATTTTGAGAAAAGAGTTGAAAGAGTATTCATGAGTGAGTGTAAGTAAACATGTAGGGGGCATTGGGTATTAGGAAGAAAGGCATCTGGTGTTCATGGGGGACTTTCATTGGTGCATAAAATGTTAAAAAGAATTATAAAGGTTTAAAGGAATTTATATTAAAAAGAGGAGGACTGTGAGTAGGTAAGTAAACTTATCTCTTAGAAGTACTGAGATAGCTTGAAGTTGGAAACCATTCACTTGTAATAGTGCAAAATGGCACAAAAAATGCATGCCTAGGTATGTTCTCTCTCACTGTTCAGTCCCCTTAGGTGAAAGGTAGTACAAACAGGATTAATCTTGGATTGAAAGTCTGTAAGGCAGATGTAGAAGAGTCATTTGAGGGAGAAGAAGTAAAGGAGACTGCTTTTATAAAGATAAAAACCAAAGAGCAAATAGTGTAATTTGATAGGATTTGTCAAAAATGACGTGTTAAAGGGAAAACATAAAACAAACAGATTTGGGAAGAAAGATAAAGGCCTGTCTTGGATTTGTTAATATTGAGATGTCTATTATATATACAAGTCATCCTATATAATAAAAGTCCAATATGCTCACTATGATGTGCACTGACTACCACGGGGCAGTCTACCAGTCACTATGACGTGCACTGACCACCAGGGGCAGACGCTCTGACTAGTAGGTTAGCTTGCTGCTGGGGTCCAAGCCATTGGGACTGAGTGAGATGGGCCGGACATGCCCTTGAGTCCTCCCACGGTCCCTCCCCAGCCATAATCATGCATGGGTTGGGTCCCTCAGCGTGGCCTGCACCCTCTCACAATCTGGAACCCCTCAACGGATGTCACAGAGCTGGTTTTGGCCCAATCCAACAGGACAGGCTGAGGGGCCCCACTGGTGCATGAATTCGTGCACTGGGGATATATATATGTGTGTATATATATATATATATATATATATATATATATATATATGGTTGGAAACAAGTCTGATTAAAAAAAGAAATAGAGGCTGGAGTATAAATTTGGATTTATTAGCATTAGTATTAAAATAGATCAGCATTAGTATTAAAAAAGGACAGTGATGTGATTATCCAGGGGGCCAGAAAAGATAGACAAGAAAAAGAACCAAAGGCTGAGCATGGGGTCCTGGAGCACCAAACATGTGGAGAGATGAGCAAGGCTCAAAGGAGACTTAGGAGTGCAGTAGGTGGAGGGCCCCAAGATTCCTACTCACTGTGTGCAAAGCCTGCATAATCCCCTCCCCTTGACTGCAGGGGAGACTTGGAATGTGATGGAGTTTTACTCCCATCATTAGATATATCACATGGTAAAGGTAAAGGGATTTTGCAGATATAATTAAGGTCCCTAATTAGTAGACTGAGAGAGTTAATCAAAGGGAGATTATCCTATGTGGGCCCAACCTAGAGCAAGCACCTTAATAGGAGGCCATTTCTTAAAGAAAAACATATTCAGGGAGAGACTCAAAGTGTGAGAGAGTTTTCTTTTAGCCTTGAAGAATCCCACAACCAAATTTTGAGGGGGATTTGTAAGAGGGCCACATAGCAAGGACCTGAAAACAACCATAGGAGTGAAAGCAACCCCAGGCTGACAGCCAGCAAGAGAACTGGGACAAAGGCCATACAGCCACAAAGGTATGATTTCTGACCACATGAATGAGCATGCACGTCGATTTGTCCCCAGTCTACCCTCCAGATGAGAATGCAGTCTAGCCAACACTTTAGATGCAGCTCCTCAATGCCCTGAGCTAGATTTATGATCTACAGAAACTGCAGGATAGTAAATAGGTCTTACATTAAACCACTAAATTTATGTAACAATGGAAAGTAATACAGGAAGTAATCAGTGAATAGCAGGAAATGATGAGCAAGAACTGTTCTGGAATCCAAATGATAAAGAGGAAAGAATAAGTGTGTTAAATGCTACTGACAAATGCAGTATATAGAGACTGAAATATTGATTATTGAATTCTTTAATAAAGAGGAAATTTTGGAATTAGAGTATAATTTAAGAAAAAGTTTGTTGGGTGAAGCATAGAAGTGACATTCATGGGAGATAGAAATGTGAAGGGTTTTCAAAGTTAATAAATGGCTGAAATTAAATTTTCTAATTTAGCATTGTGTATGTGGGTATATACACCTGAGCACATTTATGGAGTGTGAGCATTTCTGACCAAATGTAAATTTGGTACTTTGGGCTGCTGGTTGTCATTAAAAGGATTGTCTCATCTTTGAGTCTTGTCTAAAATTGTGAATAATTCAAAAGACCCTCTTACCCTGCAATATTTCCAAAATGACATAAAAATTGTGGTGAATCTGACCAATAAAATATCCACAAATGACAGTTTTCAATATAGTTAATACTTTGTATTTTACAAATTCTCCCCAACACACACACACACATACACATTACACCTTTACAATCTTCTGTCTTTATTTACCTTAATATTTCTACATAGGTAATATACAGAATATGGTTTTATAGTATAGAAAATAACTTGCCAAGGAATTGAAAAGTGCCCATCTCTTCAAATTAAGGAATACTGCATTATATTTATATGCTAAATTCAATTAATAGGACATTTAATTTATCATACAGCAAGTTTCACATACACACAGACATACATACAAAAAACAAAAGCATAGGGTAAAACAGATTTATTAACAAGCCAAGTGATAAACTGCATTAAAATAGTTAAAGAAATATGTCATTCTGTAGTTACTCAATGGGTTGATGCTAATGCATTTTGTTTTTTTATGGAGCAAAATAGTTTATTAGCAATCATAGAGAAATATTCAGAGTAAAGCCAATAACTGTTTTACTCGTCTTTAGTTGATTTCTTTTGAAGACTGATAAAAGTGTAGAGACATTGATTTTATCCTCTAATAATCATCTCTTATACAGTGTTTCAAAATGCCATTACAACCCCCGGCAAGGAGAGCAAGAACAAATTTAATGCTCTGTATACCCATTTGTGTAGCACTAGTAGTAACAATATCTGACAGTGTGCCTGCATTTATAGAGCAGTTGTTTGAGTTTTCAGCATTGCTAGAATCGTTTTTAGTACAAGATGGTGATACCAATGAGTTTCAGAATGGATATTCCTTAATGTGAATTTACACAGGAAGAGCAAACACAGCATATCCACAGGAGTCTGGTGTTTAATCTAAAAAGAGAAGCAAATGGTATCTCAGTTCTGAGAACTGTTTCTCACATCAATTTGTGTTCCCTAGAAAATAGTGAAACTCATTTTTGGAAATTTATTCCTGTGAATCAGTAAAGCACATTCTTTATCTTATCATCATAGGAGATGTGAGCAACACTTCTATGAGTTTCCAGGTTATTGAGAGAAGACACTAGTGGAGAGGAATTTATGCTAAAGTGAATATTGCCATTCTCTTATGCGGCATTCACTATTGTAAGAGGAAGTTTGTACTAGTAGCACAATAAATACATTTAATTAGAGTCTGTGTAATATAAACTCTTCCATTTATTTTTTTAACGATTTCATCTCACCTTTGGAGGACATCACACACTTTTCGTCTTCCTGTTGGCTGGTACAGAGAAAACATGTTGGTTGTGTTAACTTAGTTGTCATAGTGAGTGGGGGAAAAAATACCCTTTATTCTTGCTTAAATGCTAAGATTAGTAATATAAATTATCACAATATATAAGATGACATAATAATAGTTTGGAGTTTTTCATTCAGTAGATTACATTGGTTTATATGAAAGATTTGGAGAAAAAAAGATTCTTATATGCACTTCTAGCAGTTAGCGTTCTATGAGAAAGAGAGAGAGAGAGAGAGAGAGAGAGATCAGGAATTGGTTTCGTAGATTGTGGGACTGGCAAGTTACAGAATCTGTGGGGCAGACTGGGCAATCTCTGGCAGAAGCTGAGGTTGCAGTCCACACCCCTAGGGTTTCTTCTTCCTCAGGGAAACCTCAGTCTTATTCTTAAGGCCTTTCAGCTGACTGAATAAGGTATGTTCACCCCGATTGTCAAGGATGCTCACCGCATCTATAAAATACCTTCACAGAAACAGTGTTTAATTGAATAGCTGGGTACTACATGCTACTCAAACTGACACATAAAACTGACCATCATAGTAGCCATCACTGGAAAAGCACTGTGCTAGCATCAGGACGTCTAGGGGCTAAAAATCTAATGGAGAGAATCATCTTCAGAACAGGAAAGAAAAAAATGTGTTGCAAAAAATGCATAGGAGTCTATCATTTAAAATTGATTGAAATGCAATGTATAATAAAAATTCAGAATGGCACCTATGATATACTGAATTAGTACATGATATAAGAAGCATCACCAGCCAGTCCAAAATGGATAAGATTATTGAAGAAATTGTGCTGGGTACTTGGTGGGGGGAAAAATCGAATTTGACTCTGTTAAGCAAAGTAAAAGTTCATGTTGAAATAAAGAACAATACGCATTTACTTGAGCAAAAAGAATTGCAACCTGGAAACATAAATTCAGGTAGTAACCCAAACTGAGCTCCAGGAGAACAAAGAGAGGCAGGGTTTATAAAAGTTCATTTATGCAAATGAAGGATTGTAGACTAGGTCAATAGGAACTGGTTAGTTCCCATATGCAAACAAGGGAGACAGTAAAAAACTACAAGGAAGGAAGTAAAGTCCATGTGTCCATGTAGCAGTTGTTGTTCTCTGCTGTTTATGGCTCACCCTTGAGCTGAGTTTGACAACAGGTTTGCAACTTAATAGCAGCAGTAAGAACTGAGGTGCAAGATGTGCATACCCCTACTTCCTCAATAGTCTCCTGACTCTATTTTAAGTGACTAGCTAAGCAGTGCTTATTCCATTTTATTTTCTCCATTATCAACTCTATACCTCCAAATTGTTTTGACTTGCATTGAAATGTGAAAATCCTGATAAAATGGTCACGTAGACAAAGCATTTAGCACATAACCAAACCCCCAGAGCAAAGCAAAGTCCCCACCACTACCACTATCACAGATGTTTGATAAAAGCAACAAGTAAATATAAAAATAAATAAAAATCTGCATCATTACTGAAAACTAGCAGGGTTGCTATGCACTCTCACAAATTTTGAGGAATTGTTGTGACAGAGAGCACATACGTGATCAGAATGAAAGGCAATGAGTCCAAAACAGCTAACTAGTGAAGGCTCCTCAACAAACCCACATACCAAGAAACCCTAACAGAAGATTCAAACCTTTTATTTCAGAAAGTTGAAAGTATCCAATGGAAAGGCATCCAATATAATAAAAGCCCAGCTACCATAATGCCATAACGACCAGTCACTATGAGGTGCATTGACCACCTCTCAGTTCCTTACCCCCGCCCCCGGCCCGCAGGCTCTGATCGCAGGATGGCAAACGGAGAACCACAGGGACCCGGGGTAATGGGGAACCATGGGGATCCAGGCTGGGTGATTGCGGGACAGGACTGGGGACTGGCGAGAGGGCGGAAGATGGCCCTAATTGCAGGCTAGGCTTAGGGACCCTTACCCACGCACGATTTCATGCGCTGGGCCTCTAGTTTATAATAAACAAGTGAAAACCACCGTGGTATTACATAGGGCTTCCTCTTTCCTGGCTGGCTGCGGCAAAGGATGTCAAAGGATCTCCTGTCAAGTACAGTGAGAGGGGCAACAAATAAGGAAAGAGATGAATTAGATACAGAGGAGATGTTAGAAAGTTTAAAGAATATTTTACGAAATTCTAGGCTAAAACATTAAAAAATATAAATAAGATGACTGAATTTTCTAAACCAAATTGTTCAACATTAAACCAATAAGCATGAAAAAGAATTTAGGTTGACAAAAAAATATTAATTCTAATAAATGTGTGAGATCTAGACAGTTTTAGGTAACAAATATTTTCCTCACAGTTTAAAAATATAAGAAAAACATCTTAATTAATTTTGGCATCAAGCATATTCTTAAAACAAAAACCAAACTAAATGGGCACAAAGTGGAAAAACTCGTGATTTCACGTAAGAACATATATACAGAAAACTAAGTAAAATATTACCAAATCAAATATCACAATAATTAAAATAGTAATCCCCAGACAAACTCTAGTATTGCAAAACAGTTCCATAATATAAGTGGTATTAAATATTGATTATACAAATTGATTAAAAGAAAAAGAATACAATCATTTTAATAGATGCTGAAGAGACATGTTATACATATAAATATTTCTAAGTATTTAAGTGATTTACAACAAAATTGAAATACAAAGACATCAGCCACATGATACAAAATATTTTTTTTTAACAAACCATAAGCAAAGCATATTTTCAGGGACAAGAAAATGTTCTCTATTATCAAAATCTTTATTTAAGATTGCCTGGATTTTTTAGATAATTCATTAAGATAAGACAAATATAGAGAAATAATTTTTTTGTTTGTTTGATGTTAATCACTTTATTTGAAAATTCAATTAGTAATTTACCATTATGATTCTTTTCTTAGAAAAGTACCTCATGAGGCCTAGAGTTGCCACCTGCCTGCTGAGGTACCTGAAGTGGTCACTGTTTTAAACTCCATTATTCTTGGAAGCAGAGTAGAATACAGCAGTCCCACCTTATCCATGGTTTCATTTTCCACTGTTTGTAACCTGCAGTCAACCACAGTCCAAAGATATTAAATGGAAAAATCCCAGAAATAAGCCATTTATGTTTTACATTGAGTGCTGTTCTGAGTAGGGTGATGTAATCCTGAGTCATTTCACCTAATTACTTCCCAAAAGCCCTACCTCCAGATACCATCACATTAGGGATGAGAGTTCAACATGTAAATTTTGGAGGAATAAAACATTTAGTATATAACAAAATACGTATTTCTATAAAATTGAAATATTCTAAAAGTGATAATAACCGCTGTCATCATGTGTTCGGTGAGATGTCCATTCCCATACGCTGTTGGCATGAGTGTAAACTGGAAAACTGTAGAAAAACAAGTTCGCCATCTGTCTCTAGGGTTAATTATGCATTCCTTTTGTTGCGACAAATCGTTTTCTAGAAATCTATCTTAAGGCAACAATAATAAACAAGATAAAATATGTTCTTGAGAGAATGTTCACTATAATTATATCTACAATAGCAAAAATATAAAAGTCTAAATATCCAACAAAAGGGAAATGATGAAAATAATTATAACATAGAGACAAATACTGGAATAGTAATCAGCTGCTAAAAGTAATCTTTATGTAGATTATTTGACAAACTTCTCTAATTACACTTCTTAAATAAAAATGAAGCTAGGCTCTGACATTCTTTTTTAAACAGTGTGATTCAAATTGTGAGAAGATACTAAATTGCACATGAAAAAACTTCAAAATGTTAACAGTATTTACCACAGAGTGATAAAACTATAGAGTGACCTGCGTTTTTTGTAATAAGATTTTTGTATTTTCATGTTTTTACAAGGTACATGTTTTACTTTAATAAATCAGAAAATCAATTATATAATCAAAATTATTAAGAAGAAGATTAGTTTTTCTTCAAAACTTTAAAACTCAGCAGATTGTCCGGAAATGTAGTCTTATTTTCTCAGTTCATACTTGACATCTAATAGCTACTTGCTTGTTAACATTCTGCCTCACTTCTCTTTTTTACTAAACAGTTTTTAATTCAATATCTTGATAAGTTTTTGAAAAAGAGTTTCATTTTAAAGAAAATGCCCTTTTTTATTTTAGCTTTCTTTGGTTGATACTCACTTTTTATTCAGTCCAAAACCCAGCTCACATGAATAATGGCACACTCATTATCTTCTCTTTCAGCTCAAATAACCAGAAATTAACTTTTACATTTAAGTTGATTTTTTTTAAATAATAGATGAAATAAGTCAATGGCTTTGAATTTTGCTTTTACCAACTGAAATCATGAGGAAGAAATTTAAACATGAAAAAGTTGTCTTAATGGATATGAAACGTATATTGTAATAATTGCAGGATAACAAGGGTTAATACTCCTGATCATGCCAACTACTGCTCTGCTGCTTACTAATCATTAGCCTATTGAGTCCCCTCTCTAACCTCCGAGATAGGTACTGTTATTGGCATCAGTGTACAGGTGAGGAATCTGAAGCACGGAGGGTTTACACACTTGCCCGTGTTTGCTCAGCAGGGGGTAGCGCTGGAACTCAATCCTAGGCAACTTTGCCCCCACATCTGTACATTTGGCCAGGGCACAATGCTATCTCATCACATCAAAACCAGCGACAGAAACACCCATAAGTTTTCAATAACTCAGCCTCTGAGAACAAAAGAAAGTTGCATTTTCCTTTAGTACAGCTAACGAAAATAAATAGCTTACATGTTGATACCATCAAAGAGAGTCTCTGGCTTTTGCTTTTAGTGAATCTCCTGGTACATTAGATAACTTTGCCAGAATTCAATAAAGGGGATGAAGGAGGGGATATCAGTTCCAGAACAGACATAGTTGGTCAGTGGCAAGAACAATAGTAAAACATTTTATCACCTGAAGATATAAGTACTATATAACGTCAAGATATGTATTCATAACAGAGTGTGTGTGTACATGTGGGTGTATCTTGAGATGCTATTTATGTGTCCTTTGAAGTATCTTTAGTTCATCATCCAACTTCACATTCAAACCTACAAAGAAGCTCTAGGCACAGGGTTCAGTTAATCTGTTTGTTACTGTATAACAACATATTTTCTGTTCATAGTCCCAATATTTTAGAATTAAGAGAGAACACAGTACAAAAAATATATAATATTCAGTAAAATTTTCATAAAATCATCCAGCCGCATCACAAGCAGTTTTTATGATTTTCAAAAAACATCAGATTCACTGGAGCAATGAAACAGTTGCACTTACATAACTGACATTTGTTGAAGTGAGATGAATGTTCCTTCAGAATCACAGAGAAACACATCCAAAGTATCAGGGTCAGTGTAAAGCACTGTGTGTGTGCATGTGCATGTGCGTGTGTGTGTGTGTGTGTGTGTGTGTGTCTGTGTGTATGTGTGTGTATTCAAATACCTGCTCCTGGTTGGCCTACTAATTAGAAACCAGCAATTGTGCTGTGTGATGCTCTGACCTACTCATTGCAAAAACAGCCATTTCTGGCAACTCTGACTGTTCACCCTACGTATATGCCTGATGATTTCTCTTTAATTGCAAAGAGCTTAAAAATAAGCCATTTCTCAAGTTTTTGGTATCTTAAGGCCATTTCTTAAAGTGCCATGGCTTTGGGCTCTCAAAAGTCTTTATATGTCCTTTATATTCTATTTAGAGTTTGACTGAAATCTAATTATATTTTATACTAGGGGCCCAGTGCATGAATTCGTGCACCTTGAAAGAAACTGTGGGCTGCAAGGCTATAATGGGGACAGGAGTGGGTCTTGGCCCATCCTCTGCACCACCGCCTGGCCCCTCCTGCTGTGGCCCCCAGTTCCCTCTCTGCCAGCAGTCCCGCTGCCACTTCCCCCATGCACTGACAGCACCAGCCCCACTCGCACCTGCTGACTGTGTGGATCGATTGAGGCCAGTGCCAGCAGCAGGTGTGAGCGGGGCCAGTGCTGTCAGTTGGTGTGAGCGGTGGCTGCTCCCCTGATCACCCCTCAAGAGCAGGGGGAGGTAGAGAAGCCCTTAGGGGCGATCAGGGCCGGCAGCCACTGCTCGCACCCGCTGATGGCGCCGAGTTATCAGGACTGATGCTGGGTGCCAGCAGCAGGTGCAAGCAGCAGCTCCAGCACTGGCTGTGGGTGCCAGCAGGGCCGTCGCTGGCAGTGGGTGCAAGCGGTGGCTGCTTGCCCCGATTGCCACTCAGGAGCAGAGGGAAGTGGAGAAGCCCTGAGGTGTGATCAGGGCTGGCAGCCCTGCTCGCACCCACTGACAGCGCCGAATGATCGGGACCAGCACTGGGCGCCGGCAGCAGGTGCGAGTGGCAGCTCCAGCACTGGCTGTGGGTGCCTGTGGGACCAGTGCTGGCAGTGGGTGCAAGTGCCGGGCAGGTCCGCAGTACATGGGAGCAAAGAATTTTTAATACCACCAGAGGCTCTTCCCAATGACAGCGACCGGCACCCCACCTTGGTCTGGCCCCCCTGCTGACCTGCTCCACCATCCCACCATGGCCAGTGCCTGCCATGTTCTGCGCACACCCCCTGGTGGTCAATGCATGTCATAGCAACCAGCTGTTCAGTTGTTCCATCATTTGGTCTATTTGCATATTAGCCTTTTATTATACAGAATCAGACTGAGTCATGATCTCTAATGTGGTTTTGAAAGATATCAGCAAATATCTTAGACCACATCCCAGAGATAACTTTAATATTCCCAGGATCATTTTACCATAAGGCCCTGTTGTCCTGGTATCTGGCAACTACTAGTTTCATAATGGCGGGGGTGGGGGGGAGGATTTAAGATCTAGAAAAAAATTGACTCTGAAATATGAAAATAACTAAAACTAAATATTTAAAATCATATAATTTCTGCAGACTTAGCATTATGTCATCCTGTGATCTACAACTCAGCTATTATGCATGAATTACATTTAATTTGTGATTTTGAATGAGATATAACATGCAATTGTCCTCAAAATTTGAAAGAGGCTGGTTACCTAAGCCCTACTTTTATTAACTGTAGCCTTGTTATAATTCTTTATTGTGGTTCTCCAAATGTTAAAGTTTATCAGTTAATTATTTAGCAGAAATGATTATGGCCTGTGGAAGAAATAACTAGTTTAGGTTAAAAACTAGCCTCTAAAACTGGCCCCTATCACCAGTTGAACAAGGTCAACTATAATGAAATCATTTTATGAAAATTCTACTACCCAACTAAAACATTGTATTGGATGCTGAACCCCATGCTATATTTTATAACACCCCAGGCTCTTTTTTCAATTCTCTTGTTTGATCCATGGTTCTCAACCTTGACTGCACATCAGAATAATATACTAGATTTTGCCTGACCCACACCTTTGAATCTGAATCTCAGAAGCAGACTCAGGCATTGATTTATATTATAAAAAGAATTCACAGGTGATTGTGATGTGCTACCGCTGTGGAAAATAAATAGTCACATTTTACTGATAACTTATCAAAATAAACTTCATCCATGTGGCTGACAGTGTTGTTAACCATGCAATGTGTCAAATCTGGTCATGTTTTCAAGTGCCATTTCTGATTATGTTTCTGCCTTATTTTCAATGGAATGTTTTTCCTATACTGTCAACTGAAAACAATATTTTCTGTAAGCACATGAGATATATCAATTTCCCATGGAGACTACACCACCACCCAACAGAGTAAAAAGCCACTATTTTACTTCTTCAGTGCTGACAAGGCATCTAGAAAGGAACAATTTATCTTTCCTGATGGTTCAGGATAGGAGAAATGAAAGCATTTTCTCCCCACTATGCGATCAAAACCAACCAAACAAACAAACCAAAAAAATTCATCTAATTTCTAAAAAAAGGACATAGACAGCCCTGGAAGGGCTGGGGGAGGGGTTGGGAGAGGGAGGGAGGGATTGAGGGAAAAAAACAACGATAACACATAGACAATAATGTGATGATTACAGGGGGAGAGGTGTGGAGGGAGGTAGAAGAGGTATAGAGGGGATAAATGGTGATGGAAAAAGTAAAATAGAATAAAATTAAACATATTTGAGATAATAGAATAAAAGTATTACCTTTCAAAGATACACATAGCCCTTTGAACAGAATAACTAGAATCTATTCTCTTATAATCTACAGCCTTAGAAAAAATGATTTTTCTTAATCATCATACTCTGTAAGATTGCTTACCAGCATACAAAAATTAACTTTTCCCAAATCCTAGCATCGAAGTAATGATGTGTTTAAAAAAGAAAAATGGCAACCTGAGGGCACCGTATTCCCACTAATAACCTGGTACTGTCAAAATAATAATTTTAAAAGTTTGTGTGTGTGTGTGTGTTTAAAGCCTTCTGTATTAGATCCTAGGGTTACTATAACAAAGGACTCCAGACAGGATGGCTTAAAACAACAGAAATTTAATCTCTCACATTTTAGGAAACCAGAATCCAAAACAAGGTGTCAATAGGTTGGTTTCTTCTGGAGGGTCTGAGGAAGCATTTGTCCCATGCCTCTCTCCCAGCATCAGGTGGTTGCTGGCAGTCCTTAGTGTCCTTGACTTCTGGATGCATCGCTCTAAACTCTGCCTGTCTTCACATGGCCTTCTCCCTGTGTGTGTCACTGTGTCTTCCTATTGCTTTCTTGTAAAAACACCAGTCACTGGATTTAGGGCCCGCCTAATCTGGTATAACCACATAGTGTATCTGAAAAGACCCTATTTCCAAATAAGGTCACATGCACAGGTTTGGAGGTGAAGACTTGAACATACTTTTGCAGGGGACACAGTTCAATCTGCAACAAATTAGTTACATGGTTTCAAAAGACAAACAAACAAAACTGGAAAACTTTGCATTTGAGTGAAAAAAACCTAATATTCCATTTACATATTCCATTTACTTTCCTGGGTTCAACCACATCTGAGCCAGGTGACCTTGAGCATCCCTAGCATTGATCTGTTTTTTTCTATTATATGTGGCCTGTATTAACTAGAGGCCCGGTGCAAGACCCGTCGGGAGATGTCTGCCTGCTGGGTTAGGCCCGTTCCCTGCCTAACATCACCTAGGGGGCCCTTAGCGCTGCTGCGGAGGTGGGAGAGGCTCCTCAGAGGCAGGAGAGGCTCCCACCACCACCCCTGCGCTCACCAGCCATGAGCCTCTCTTCTGGCTGAGAGGCACTACCCCTGTGGGAGCACACTGACCACCAGGGGGCAGCTCCTGTGTTGAGCGTCTGCCCCCTGGTGGTCAGTATACGTCATAGCAACCAGTCATTCTGCTGTTTGGTCAATTTGCATATTAGGGTTTTATTATATAGGCTTAGCCAGAATAATTATGTCAAATAAATGAAGATTCATTGGGCTGTATAGCTGGAAGTTCAGTTCCCCATTGCACTTAGGATAAAACACTCCCCATTATGTCCTTTAGGCCCAGTGTGACATCCTTCTTCCCCCCACAGAGCCCCGTCTCACCCAGGCCATGACCCCTTGTTGGCCTCTCTGGGTTCTACACAGCTGCCTTGTCTCAGGCTTCAGCTCCAGTGCCACCTCTCAGAGAAGCCTTCACCCACCACCCGACATAAAGTTCCCTCATTCTCAGGCTCAGCACCATGTTAATTTAGTATAGAACGCCACCGCTTGGATCTTGAATGCCTCTTTCCTTGCATACACTTTTTAATGTTCTAGGCCAGTGGTCGGCAAACTCATTAGTCAACAGAGCCAAATATCAACAGTACAACGATTGGCATTTCTTTTGAGAGACAAATTTTTTAAACTTAAACTATATAGGTAGGTACACTGTTATTAACTTAATTAGGGTACTCCTAAGGCTTAGGAAGAGCCACACTCAAGGGGCCAAAAAGCCGCATGTGGCCCACGAGCCGCAGTTTGCCGACCATGGTTATAGGCCAGTGATGGCGAACCTTTTGAGCTCGGCGTGTCAGCATTTTGAAAAACCCTAACTTAACTCTGGTGCCGTGTCACATATAGAAATTTTTTGATATTTGCAACCATAGTAAAACAAAGACTTATATTTTTGATATTTATTTCATATATTTAAATGCCATTTAACAAAGAAAAATCAACCAAAAAAATGAGTTCGCGTGTCACCTCTGACACGCGTGTCATAGGTTCGCCATCACTGTTCTAGGCCCTTCATTCACACACCCCCTTACCAAAAACAGCTACAACAGATGTTTTCAAACTCTTCCAGCCAAAGCACTCTCACACCAAAATAAATAAACACCTGAGCTTAGTTTATTGAGAAGCCACAGCTAAACAAAAGTTCATATGGGGCTCGACAGTTATCACTGTGTTTCCTTGAAAAAGTGAACTATCTTGTGGCCCCTGTGAGTCTTGTTGTTGTCCCTGGAGCCCCTCAGCAGTGTGGGAATCCTGCACTGACAGCCACGCCCCATGAAGAAAGGATCTTCATCTCTCTTGCTTGCTGCTGAATCATCAGGCCCCTCAGTTCATTTATATGAACTGGCATATAAGTGAACGTTAAAGAGCACTATCTTAGAGGAAGACAGACCTGCGTTCTAACCTGCATTTGGCCACATCCAGGCCACATGACCTTAAGCAAAGTGCTTAGGCTTGTTTAGCCTCAGGTTACTCATTCATACATGATCTTCTAGTAGAATTCCTATGAGGATCGACTGTGACAATGCATATAATTATCATTAGCTACGGCCAGCATATACTACTACCAATCATTTATTGAAAATTCATTATCTGGTCCAAAACTAATTTTTAAAACTGAACAACTTGACACACTAAAGACCTGAATGATTTATGAAAGGCACTGCAGGAAGGGGTAAAATAATCTATGATAAGCACCAGATTTCCTAAATCTAGAATACTTTCACTACATTATTTTGTGCTTTCAGAGCTATAAAAAAAAGCTAGGTTATTTCCTTTTAGTTCTCAGTGTTATAACTATTAATGAACCTCAGTCCAGGGAATGACTTACTTTAACATTTGTCTTGAAAAGGAAGAAACAAATTGATATTCTATATGTGTCCTTGTTTCAAGCCTCAATCCTTCATTCTACTATTTACATGTAATGATCATATACACACACACACACACACACACACATACATGTTTGTTTTCTGTCTTTCCTGTCAACTTTATTCTCTTCTACTTATATTGTAGGATCCTCATTTCTACATGTTTTCTTCCAACACTAAATTTTATTAAGCTGCAAGAAAGCCTGAGGCATCCCTGGCCACACAGCTTAGTCAACTTCAGTGGAGGCAGCCAAAACTGAAAATTTGACAGGAGCTCATTTAACCAACACTCCATGGCCTGGAAGCTTTTAAATTTGGCAACTGCAAGTAGGGCATGCAAAACTCCGCCAGTTTTACTTATGTAAGTAATCCTACTACCTTTGAATAAAGTGACCTTTACTCCGTTGGTGTGAATTAGAGTATAACTGAACCAGGCAACTCGACTGAGTCGGATGTAAATGTACCTATCTTTACTCTGATAGTGTCAACTTAGGTAGAATCAATGTCATCAAAAGCAATAGGGTTTTATTATATACTAGAGGCCCGGTGCACAAAAATTTGTGCACTGGGGGGGGTTGGTCCCTCAGCCCCACTTGTGCCCTCTCCCAGTCTGAGACCCCTCGGGAGATAACGACCTGCTGGCTTAGGCCCGCTCCCGGGTGGCAGAGGGCAGGCCCAATCCCTAGGTGCAGCCCCTGCTCGGGCTCAGAGCAGGGCCGATTGGGGGGTTGGGGCACCGCCCCCTGTCACACTCAAGGCAGGGTCGATGGGGAGGTTGCAGCGCCAACCTCTGTCACGCACAGAGCAGAGCCGATCAGGGGGTTGGGGCGCTGCCCCCTGTCACGCACAGAGCAGGGCCCATCAGGGGGTTGGGGTTCCGTACCCTGTCACACACAGAGCAGGGCCCATCAGGGGGTTGGGGAGCTCCCCACTGTCACGCACAGAGCAGGGCCCATCAGGGGGGTTAGGGCTCCGTACCCTGTCACACACAGAGCAGGGCCGATCAGGGGGTTGAGGAGCTCCCCCCTGTCACTCACAGAGTAGGGTCAATAGGGGAGTTGGGGCACCACCCCCTGTCACACACACAGCAGGGCAGATCAGGGGGTTGTGGCCCCGCCCCTGTTACACACAGAGCTGCAGGGTGATCAGGGGGTTTGGGCGCTGCCCCCTGTCACGCTGCTCCAGGGGCAAGGAGGCCTCGCGGCTCCGCTGATCCCAGTGCTGGGAGGCCTCGCTGCTCCGCTTGACACCAGGGCAGTGAGGCCTTGCTACTCCGCTGATCCCGGTGCCGGGAGGCCTCGCTGCTCCGCTGATCCCGGTGCCGGGAGGCCTCGCTGCTCCACTGATCCGGGTGCTGGGAGGCTCCGCTGATCCCAGGCCGGGAGGCATATTACCCTTTTACTATATAGGATAGAGGCCTGGTGCACGGGTGGGGGCCGGGTGGTTGGCCCTGAAGGGTGTCCCGGATCAGGGTGGGGGTCCCGCTTGTGTGCCAGGCCAGCCTGGATGAGGGGATGATGGCTGTTGGCAGCTGGTCACACCCCCTTCAGGGTGGGGGTCCCGCTTGGGTGCCAGGCCAGCCTGGATGAGGGGATGATGGCTGTTTGCAGCTGGTCACACCCCCTTCAGGGTGGGGGTCCCGCTTGGGTGCCTGGCCAGCCTGGATGAGGGGATGATGGCTGTTTGCAGCTGGTCACACCCCCTTCAGGGTGGGGGTCCCCACTGGGGTGCCTGGCCAGTTTCGGTGAGGGGCTGAGGACTGTTTTCAGGCTGGCAGGCAACTGAAGCTCCCAACCTCTCCTTTTTTTTCTTTTTTTTTTATTCTGGGATTTATTTACCTTCTATGGATGTCACTGGAACTGAAAGCCGGCTTTAGCTCTGAGGCTCGGCTCCAGCTCTGAGACTTTGGCTGCTGATCTGGGTTTGTTTGGCTTCTATAATTGAAACACTGTTTCAGCTCCAGCTCCGAGGCCACCGAATGAAAGCAGGTTTCTGGGGTTTGTTTAGCTTCTATAATTGTAACATTGTTTCTTAGAGTTGCAGCTCAGAGGCCAGCAGCGGCAGGTGGGGAAGCTTGGCTTCCTCCATCACTGGAGCAAGCAAGCCTCCTGTTTGCTTCAGCTGCCTGGCTGCCAGCCGCCATCTTGGTTGCAATTAATTGGCATATCTTGCTGATTAGCCAATGGGAAGGGTAGCAAAGTTATGGTTAATTACCATGTTTCTCTATTATTAGATAGGATTAGAGGCCTGGTGCACAGATTTGTGCACCAGTGGGGTCCCTTGTTCCTGGCCTGTGGACATCCCCCAAAGGGTCCTGGATTGCGAGAGGGCTCAGGCCAGGCCAAGGGACCCCACCGGTGCACAATTGGGGCCAGGGAGGGACTAAGGGTGGGGCTCCAGGGCCTATCAGGCCCATCTCACCCAGTCCCAATTGGCTGGACCCCAGCAGCAACGGTCAGAGAATCTGCCCCCTGGTAGTCAGTGTGCATCATAGCAACTGGTCGAATGAACGGTCAGACACTTAGCATATTAGGCTTTTATTATATGGGATTATTAGTATAAAATAAAATGGAGATCATTTTGTTTTGAACCATATTATTTACCAATCAGTTCAGCATTTCTTAAATATTTTAATCTTCCATTACTCAGTTTTATTCTGGAAATTGGTATCAATCTATTAATTAATCTTGCCTGAATAAATTTCATTTATAGACTTTTTGAAATAAGCATCATTTTTAAAAGAATTGTTTTATTTTGTATTTTCCACACATCTCAATAGGAATTATTTATTCTAAAGGATTTAGTAGCAGTAATTCTGCTATATCATAAACTAAAGCATAAAATTGGAAATTACTGTAAACTCACTTTGAATATGTGATAAACTTTGTTGGCTTCTGCTGTGATTCATAAAGCTCTACTCAAAATTCGCTCGCTCAACTCTAGAAACCTCATCAGTTTTTCTGAGTGAACCCATTGTCACTTTTACTTTTCATGTCAGCAGTTTGCAGCACTTGGAATTTTTCCTCGAGGATTCTAATTGTATCAGGAATCAGTAACACTGAGAGAAGTCGCCCTCCCACACAGTAGAGAGTGAGCTTTCTCTGGCTTAGCAGGGGTGTCTTTTCTAGTCAGATTATCCCATAATGTATCTCACCTAATATATACACACACAAAAATGTAAGCACTTCTGTAAAGATCATACATTTTTAATATTGTATGAAATGTAATAATCTGACATAATTATATTAGTAGCACCAAGTAATTTTAAAGATTTATGTATTAGTCAGGTTTTGTGGATACTTTAAAATCATTGTCAAACAGATTAAGTGAATCAGAGGTCAATTCCAAAATATTTTCAAAATATCAGGTAGTGTCTTATTCTCTAATCATTTCCAACAGTAATTAAAAAAGCAATAATACCATAAAGAATTGGCACTAGAAACAAGAATATTATGTTAGAAATCTTGGTGATCCTGTCATTTATGCTTCTATCATTCTATCTTCTTAAAAGCAAGGAAGTTTTATGCTTCGAATAGTGTGAGTTCATAGTTATACCGGGGAAAGTAATTCATTTTGTGGTTTACTTGCTATTAAAAGCAAGGGGGTGGGGGTGTAACTTTACAGTGGAGAAATTTGACAAATGCTACCTCAGCCAGTTGATCAAGTTCAACATCATCAGCCATGAGTCATGTTGATAATATGTACTCTTGATATAGTGAAAATGACACCTCTGTGGTTTTCTTTTCAATAACCCAGAAACCCAGTCTTATCATGAGAAAAATATCAGACAAATATAGTAATGGGCACCCTACAGTATATCTAACCAACACTACTCAAAACTGTCAAGGTCGTCAAATACCAGGAAAGTCTGAGAAACTATCATAGCCAAGAGGAGCCTAAAGAGACATGACAGTTCAATGTAATGTGGTATCTAAATGGGATCCTGAAACAAGCAAAAGAGATTTTTTTTAGAGCTTACTAAACTAACTGAATAAACAGTGGACATCATTCAATAGTAATGTACAAATTGGTTCATTAACTGGAACAAATGCACTATACTATCGAAATAACAGGAAAAACTGGAAGTGGAATATATGAGAACCTTTTCAGCTTTTCTGCAAATCTAAAACTTCTCTAAAAAAAATGAAGGCCAGTATAAAAATTTCCCAAATTACTCCACATGGTAAAAAAGAAAGTGAAGCCATAAAACCCATTCACCCATGTTCAATAAGCCATTAGTTATGAAATAGTGAGTTTTCTTTGGTCATTTGTAAAGAGAACCTGTGGCCTTTATCCATGTAAATTTTTCTTCTTTCTAACAAACTAACAATGAAAACATGTTACATTTTATTTTGAAAAGACAATGTAGCTAGAATAAGTTAAATTTAAAAATCAGAAATTTCCAGGAGATGTAGGCTGATGGGCTAGTATCATTAATAACCTAGATTAGTAATTTCCTGCTACTTACTCTATGTCTAATCATAGATGCGCCCCTAAAAATTAGTGTTCTTTCTTTCTTTATGCCTTTTGGGCCTAACTCAACTTCCCTTTTAAGAGGCTGTCAAAACAGAAAGCAGGTCAATCATATGACACCTAAATTGGAATGGATATCAATTTTCTTTAAGTAAAAAGACATTTGTTAAGGTAAGAATACTTCACCTATCAGTAAACATAGTATTGAGGCTTGGCACACCTCCTTTGACTCCTCATCACCACCCTTTTTTTTTAAATGTAAAAATTTTTGTGGAGATATAAGAAACAAAAGAAAATGCACAAATAATAAAGTTCAGCTCAGTGGGTTTTCGCAAAGTGAATCCATCCATGAAATAAGCACCTAGAAACAGAGCATTGCCAGAACAACAGAAGTCCCAGCACCCGGTCCCAGACAGAAGGCCCCAGTGGTACCACTGTCTCGAGTTCTAACACAATCAGTTTCCCCTTGTTTTTTAACTATATATAAATGGAATCATGCTGTGTATATATTATACTGTTTATGGGGCCTTTATCCAACATATGTATCAACTTTATACATGTTTTTCACTATTATTGTTGAACTGTATCCCATTGACTGAATATGTAACAATTTATTTATCCACTAGAGGCCTGGTGCACAAAATTTTTGCACAGGTAGGGTCCCTAGGCCTGGCCGGCTATCAGGGACAATTGGGGCCTTCTGGCTGCTGGCCAGGGCCATCCTTCCGGCTGATGGCTGGGGCCTTCCTTTCCTGACTGCCAGCTGCCAGACAGGGCCTGCCTTCATTCTGCTCCATCCCCTGGTGGTCAGTGCACATCATAGTGAGTGATCGAACTCCTGGTCTCCTGGTCGAACTCCCAAGGGGACACTTTGCATATTAGCCATATATATATTTTCTACTGGCCATTTGGATTGATTCCACTTAGGGTGTTATGACTAGTGTTGCTATGGAGATATTTATAATTGCCCACCACTCTTTTCTTGACCTCATTAATTTCTGCAGACCTGCAATAATATAAGCCAAAAAGGGCTGTGAACACATTTTTTTAGTCTATCCAGTAAGTGATGAAACTGTTTCTCTAAATGTAGGCAAGCAAAGAAGATGGACGATGGTATTCAAAACAATGGTAAACTAGATAGACTTCAGGCAGCAGGGAAAGCTTTGCCTTAGCTAATGCCAATACGGCAGTGATTAGTTTAACAAGTGAGCATTTAACATCAAAACCAGAGAGTCCTGAGCAAAAATGAATTCCTGTTCTTTGACATTTTACCAAGCTATTGCTAAAAATATCTTTGGACTAATAGTTAGGCTCATGTCACTTGTTAAAAAGACTATTTTCAAGAGAAAAGGGAGGATTTCCATTTCATTTCAGGTACTGAAAGCTGTGTCAAGTGTTAAGTGAGTATATGTGTATTTGTTCAAATCCTCATACCTGAAGAATTTTATAGATTACTACATAATCTACTTGATCCAACAGGACAGGAAAGTATCTGTCTGGATCCCCAAATTCATCTTTGAATGTCATTTGCTGGTAAAACTTTCTGAGTCAAGTTTGTTCATTGAATTCCAGGTGAGAGTCTGTGAGAAATGTTCAGGTAAGTATACTCATTTGCAGTATCTATTAATTGTAGTAGTATTTTTTGAGGATATGATGCAATAATGTAAGAGGATATCTTTCTGGAAAGTTTCACACAGTGTGTTTCTGTTGTATCACAAATTAAGTAATGGTCCTCATAAAGGGGCCTCAGTGTCATGGGACACAGGAAGTACTGGGTCATGCCCAATCCTGTCATCTTCAGATTGGAATAAAGACCTTCATGAACGTTCTAAGAACAAGCATTAAGGTTAATAGAGACCATAAGAGTAATATTGTAGGGAGAAAACTAGTATTTTAAAAGAAAAATTAAGAGAGATAAATTACAGATTCTGAAATGCCCATTAAGTGGCTTCAACTGCCAATAGATTCAGAAAGCTCTTATTTAAAAAAAAAAAAAAGAAAGAAAGAAAGAAAGAAAGAAAAGTTATTTTCTAGTGATAACTAAAGGGAAGAAACTAATCAAGGACCCTACTTCTAAGCTATAGTAAAACTGAGTATGAGTTCTATCTGTATGTCTCAGGGGATAAAGATTGCAATCAAGTTAAAAGCTTTCTTTCTCAATAACATGTGAGAAATAAGCCCTTTCTATGACAGAGAACTTAATATGTCCTCTTCAAAGTTGCAGATATTTTTTATATCTATCCTATATTATAAGAGAGGAATATGCTAATTATCTGTTACACTGTAATGTCACAACCAATTTACAAGCGGTGGAGAGCCACAGGAGGGCGCTGCAGAAGCTATGAGCAGTGGAGAGCTACCAGCAGCAGTGGCAGCGGTGGGCAGGTGGCCACCTGAGGCAAGCAGCAGCGAGCTACTCATGCACAGATTCGTGCACAGGGCTACTAGTATATTTATAACATCTCTGAAATAAAGTATTGTACAAAATTTTGAATCCTCAAACCAATCAATTACACATTATCTCCCTAATAGGTACCAATGAGTAAATGAACAGAGGAGTAACTGGCAGAAGATCAAATCTCATTACTAATAATTATTGGGTTCCAAATTCTTAACTTCTCTCTTACCATTGAGAGCAGGCTCGACCAGATGAGCCAAGAACTCTTTCCCTGTAGAATATATAAGGAGCATAGGCTGAGTTCTCATAAGGGTTGAGTATTTTACTAAATGGGAAGGACATAGAACATTACTGGCTGGTATTGAGGACACAGTAAATATTAGCTATCATTTGTATTATTCCCTAGGTTCATCTCCTGATCTTGTCCCTATAACTTTTAATATCTAATGGTAAAAAGAGGCATGCAAAGACAAACCAATAAAAAGTTTTCTAAGGTCTTTCATACTATTATTTCCTCTGTTCCCTACACTTGACCATGTTTGACCTGTAAAGTTCAAGGAGCCTTGTCCCAAAAGAGGGACAGCTCTAAGCTCATTTTATATATCAGTTACATGCAGTTCTGAAAGTAGTCCAGAAAGAAAGATGATGCAAAGGGTAGATATCCCTTAAAAAGATAAGGCACAAACATTAAAAATTCCCTAGGATAATGGCCTCAGTGTGTATCACGCATTATGATAAATGGTTTTTACAGTGGTGCCAGAGAGCAAAAACACCAGGGGGGTGGAGCAACAAATGGTACTATAATGAAGAGAGATTTGGGCTATAGGAACTCATAACAACATAGTTTTAAAAGCTGGGCTTAACATGTATTACTCATAAAATGTTTTTTGTATTTTGAGGATAAAAAGACATTCTTAAGATCTTCAAGACAGAGTATAGTCTTTTTCCCAGCATTTCCATCAATCCCACGTTACCACAACAAAGAAAGAACTAGATGTCCATTAAACAAAGGGTTTACACCATGTATCTCATTCCTAATCACTCTTGTGAATGTGGTCAGCAGTCCAATTATTTGGTTTTCTTCCAAATATTTTCTGGTTCCACAATTTGCATTTTTAGGTTTCTAAGATATTTTGACATAAACAATTCAGTAACTAAGCCCACAGAAAATAGTAAAATAGCTCCAGGGGGGAAAATGGGTATAGTTAGTGTTGGGTATGAACAACAAACAATACATGAACATAGGCAAACCATTAGGGAAATTTTTCACCTCTCTGATCCTTTTATTTTGATACTCTCTAGTATCACAAAATTCATTCAAGAGTAGGCCTTCCTTCCCCTGGCTTCCAGCATCAGCTTCCCTCTACTACCTGGGACCCGGGCTTCCCTCACAGCCCTGGCTTCATCCGGAAGGTTGTCCGGAAAGACATCTGGAAGGACGTCTGGTCTAATTAGCATAATATGCTTTTGTTATTATAGACTAGAGGCCCGGTGCACAAAAATTTGTGCACTCAAGGGGGGGTTCCTTAGCCCGGCCTGTTCCCTCTCGCAGTCTGGGACCCCTCGGGGGATGACCACCTGCTGGGTTAGGCACGCTCCCTGGGGGATTGGGCCTAAGCTGGCAGTCAGACATCCCTCTGGCAGCCCGGGAACCCTCGGGGGATGTCCACTTGCCAGCGGGGACCAGGCCTAAGCTGCAATCGGACATCCTTAGTGCTGCTGAGGAGGCGGGAGAGGCTCCCAACACCACCACTGTACTGGCAGCCATCAGCCTGGCTTGTGGCTGAGCAGAGCTCCCCTGTGGGAGCGCACTGACCACCAGGGGGCAGCTCCTGCATTGAGCGTTTCGCCCCTGGTGGCCAGTATGTGTTATAGTGACCAGTCATTCCCAGTCGTTCTGCTGTTAGGGTCAATTTGGATATTACCCTTTTATTATATAGGATAGAGGCCTGGTGGGGGCTGGCTGGTTTGCCCTGAAAGGTATCCCGGATCAGGATGGGGGTCCCGCTGGTGTGCCTGACCAGCCGGGGTGAAGGGCTGATGGGTGTTTGTAGCTGGTCACACCCCCTTCAGGGTGGGGGTCCCCACTGGGGTGCCTGGCCAGCCTGGGTGAGGGACTGATGGGTGTTTGCAAGCTGGTCATACCCCTTTCATGGTGGGGATCCCCACTGGGGTGCCTAACCAGCCTGGGTGAGGGGCTGATGGCTGTTTTCAGGCTAGCCACACCCCCTTTAGGGTGGGGGGTCCCCACTGGGGTGCCTGGCCATTCTGGGTGGGGGATGAGTGCCATTTTTAGGCTGGCCAAGCCCCCTAGGCAACGGAAGCTCCCAGCCTCTCCTTTTTTTCTTTTTTCTTTTTTTTATTCTGGGATTTATTTACCTTTTATAATTGAAACTTTGTAGCCTTGAGAGGAGCTCAGAGCCAGCCAGGGCGGGCAGGTGGGAAGTTTGGCTTTCTCCATCACCAGGGGCAACCCAAGCATCCTGCTCGCTCCAGCTCTGTGGATGAAAGCAGGTATCTGGGGTTTATTTACCTTCTATAATTGAAACTTTGTTGCTTTGAGTGGAGCTCAGAGCCGGCCGCTGCAGGCAGGAAGCTTGGCTTCCTCCATCATTGGGGCAACCAAGCCTCCTGATTGCTCCAGCTCCGTGGCTGCCAGCTGCCATCTTGGTTGGGTTAATTTGCATATAGTCGCTCTGATTGGCTGGTGAGCATGGCTTAAGGCGTAGCAAAGGCACGGTCAATTTGCATGTTTGTCTTTTATTAGTGTAGATAACTGGCACAGAAAACATGCTGCAGTATGAAGAAGGTAATACATCAAGTTAAAGAGCACTTTATATCATAAGATGCCACAGCCTTTGGAGATGCATGAAACGATAGCACAAGTCCCTGAAAAGTTTTAAAATATGGGCATTCTGAGTCTCTGCAAATCTTTGGGGAATTAAGATTATCTACAAAGGCAATTTATTACTTTCTGCAGCTTATGACACTAAGGGATTTACTAGTAAGGAATGTACATTTCATATGCTTCTTCTTTAAGGTTGGTTAACACAAAGGTCAGGATATTTTCTTTACAGCATTTCATTTTTGTGGAACTATTGAAATTGCACAGAATTGAGTTCCAGGGGGAGAATAGATATTTCTCTGCTATGTGTTTGATGACAAGCATTGCAGATAAAAAGTCAGTGGTCAGTGTTTTGAAGAGGAGTCTGTAAGCCCCAGCTTTTAGAAATAATGGCATGTGCCCTTCTTCTTAGAAAATAGTAAGTGTGAGTGAGAAGGGACTCCCAATTGGGGAGTCTAGGGAGGGGTAGATGAGCCTATACACTGTGCTTAAAAGTCAGATCATGTAACAAAACAACTCTTTTCAGAGCTCTACAGGACTGATTTGCATCCTAACAGCAACTCCAGACAACCAACACGTTGTCTTAATACATGTTGTCTTTGGAGTGTATGAGAATGTACTATGAAACCATTAAATTATTCTTCGTTCCTCAAATGGTTTACCATCTGAGGAAATAACAAGAAAGAAGCAATTACCAAGTACTTGCAGCAACACCAACAAAAGGTCAACAAAGAAAAATAAATGTGTCACATCAAAATTTCACATATTAGGAAAAATGACAAATAGTAAATCTAATCAAACGTACAAAAAATTTAAAGTGTTGAAGATATCTATTGGTAGATTGCATGTGGATATTGAAAATGGTAGTTAGGGAACTTCTAGGCTAACTGTGGCATTGGCACAGGGATCTAACCATTGTTTTTCTCTCATTTCTATTGAAATGAGAAAAGAAGAAAAGAAAAGGGGAGGGGAGGGGAGGAAAAAAAGGAAAGGAAAGAAAGGAAAGGAAAGGAAAGGAAGGGAAAGGAAGGGAAAGGGAAGGGAAAGGGGAAAGGGAAAGGGAAAGGGAAAGGGAAAGGGAAAGGGAAGGGAAGGAAGGGAAGGGAAGGAAGGAAGGAAAGGAAAGGAAGGGAAGGAAGGAAGGAAAGGAAAGGAAGGGAAGCGAAGCGCTGCAACAACACTGAATACAAGGCAAGATGACATTTCCATGCCGCAGTCTTTGGGAAAGATTGAAGTTTAAAAGATCCAGTAAATTAATTCTTTCAACACCTCGAATTTAAAGTGTGAATCCTGGGAGGACAGGATGAATGTAGAATAGATAGAAAACATTTCACAACCCTTTTGGCAGCTTACAGTACTCAGAGGAACATCAAGCCACATAAAATAAAAAGAGGAGCAATAGCCTGTGTATCAAGAATTTTCAACATAACATTTGTAATTTCTTCTCTTAATGAAATGTAACAGTGAAAATAATTATGAGTAGGTGACATATTGAAAATGTCTTATTTTATAATATATAATACATTAATTAATCTTTAATTAACATTTTATACTCATCAGTAAGACATGGCCAGAAGAATATTGGACTTAGTAAAAAACAGTTGAACCAATTAGACTCTCCACTCCTCTACCTAGTAATACTAAAGAAATGAACCACCTAGCCAGTTTGGCTCAGTGGACAGAGCATCAGCCCGCAGACTGAAGGGTCCCCCAGGTTCGATTCTGGTCAAGAGCACATACCTCGGTTGCAGCCTCAATCCCAGCCCTGGTCAGGGCACATGCCATAGGCAACCAATCAATGTTTTTCTCTCTCTGTCACTCCCCTTCCCTTCCACTTTCTCTAAAAAATCAATGGAAAAATATTCTCAGGTGAGGATTAACAAAAAAAACAAAAAAAAGAAAGAAAAGAAAAAGAACCAAGGAGAAGACCAAGTGTCTGATGTAAGAGGCATGGTAGAAATAGACCAGTCAAAAAAAGAATTATCCTGTTCTGACAGGGGCCAAGGTAAAGTCAACAAAAAGAAGCTGAAGTTAGAGCTATGAAAGTATATATCGTCAGACACTGTTGGGAGAACCAACCTAATAATGTCCACCTAAGAACTACCTGAGACCTGAATCCAGATTAATCAGCACCCCAGAGGTCATTAGGACAGTGTCCTTTGCCAGCCACACTTAAGGAGAAAGTCCAGTTTGTGAGCAGTAAGATTAGGAGTGGGAGAATGGGAAATCAGAGAGACTAGGATTAACTTTTTATTCTTTCTCATTTACTCCAGTGAACATATGTGATGTTTCTATTTTAAAAAAGGGAGGGGGGATTTAAAAAAATGATGATTATAGGTAATATAGAACATGGACCATGTTTATGATATAAGTGCTATAAAACTGTACAAATTCTTTGTACAACTATGAGGAATAAATGAGTTGGGAAGGAAAATAAACAACAAAATTATATGAACATTAAGATTATAAATTTTTTAACCTGCCTAATATTCCAAAATATGGTTATATTTTGAAATAACTTAAAAATATATTAAACATAATTTGTGTTCAGTCATTGTGCAATAAACTATTGACATTTGGTATTTATGTATTATAATAGTGTCATAAATTCTAGCCTTTAAACAGAATACAGGATTACTGATGAATCTTAATACATATTACAACTTTTTTTTTAATTTGGTGCATTGAAAAATAGAGAAACACGAAGACTTAAATAGATAGTAATCTCTAAATAAACCTTTTTTTCTGAACACACCCTTTCTAGAATTGACTGTTGGCACCATCAGAATTTTACATCTAGCAAATTTTTGTTCAAGCAAACCAAATTTCTCAGCTAATCATGGATGACAAATGTATTGCAATTAATGCAATCAAGCAAATACATGTTCTTTTGTATGTTGTAAAACCCACATAGAGACTTTTATGAAAAATTAGTGTTCCTTGCTAGGAGGAAAATCCACAAAGCCAGAGAACCTTAACTCCTGCAACTATTGTTCTTGAGAGCATTGCAAGAGCTCATTGTCAAAGAAATTGAACTTGATCCGGCTTTTGACTTAGAATAAGTTCTTATCATAGACCTGTCACTTCCAGGCATTCCAACCTCAGGCACATGATGAGCTATGAACTGACAGAAGCTATAATCAGAGGCAAAGCAACTGGTGATAAACTATGAAGTACCATGAGTGTTGATACAATTCAATAAGGAAATTCAGCCCTGACTGGTTTGGCTCGGTGGATAGAGCGTCAGCCTTCGGACTGAAGGGTCCCAGGTTCAATTCTGGTCAAGGGCATGTACCTTGGTTGCGGGCACATCCCCAGTAGTGGGTGTGCAGGAGGCAGCTGATCGATGTTTCTCTTTCATTGATGTTTTTAACTCCCTATCCCTCTCTCTCTGTAAAAAATCAATACAATATATTTTTTAAAAAAAGAAATTTCATATCTATCCAGTTAAATCATTTATAACTTTGTTCTCTTAGTTAAGAACTCACAGCTGCCCCGTTCTCTAGAAATTCCCCTCCAGTGGTAGAAACTACCTTCTCCTCCCCAGCTCATCTCCAACCAAGGTCCTAGATAATAACTGAATGATGATGGGGTTCCAAAGGTCAACCACATTACTTTGTGTGAAGTTAATATTCTAGAACTTCCTCTCCCATCCTGCCCTCAGCCCCCCTCCCACGCCGTAATTCCCCCACCACCATCTCCATGTATCAGACCAAGGCCAGACTTCATCTAAAACTATAGAGTTGTTGGGCTCTTTCTCCATCTCTTCCTTCCTCTTCCCCTCTTCCTGCTTCACTTTCTTCCTTAAGGTTTTCCCTGAATAGCACTTCCTCAGTAATTCACAGGCACCCAAATTCCTGTTTCAGGGTCTGCTTCCTGGAAGTGATGGTATCAGTTCTCAGGCCTATGTGAAAATGCTTAGGTCTATTGATAAGCATGACCTTAATGTTGGGGATAATGTAATGACAAGATTCAACTCATATACTTGGACCGATATATTGAACCCCATTTTTATATCCAACTACTGTGAAATTAGTAGTGGAAGAAAGGATACCCACTCTGCCCTCCAAATATCTATCCTTCACAAAAACAAACAAAACAAAACAAAAAATACCTGCCCTTCCTCACTTTTCTGTGACTCCTAAATCATTTAACATATGTGGGAGTTGTTTTCATTTGCTTTAATTCCTGCTAAAGAGAATTTTAATTTCCATTTCAATCACCAGGGGAAAATTTTTTTGAGAGCACCTGCTTTGTACCAGGCCCTAGGGAATAAAGAAATGAACACAACAAACAAAATCCTTATTTTTATGATGCTTACATTCTAACTGTAGAACACTAAAAATAAAACAACAAAATAGCAATTTCTAGCAATAGCTTATTCAGCGTTGTTTCTAAACTCTAATATAACATTTTTTTAAAAAACTATCTTTCCCTCCATCCATTGCATTCTAGGCCAAGGAGCTTACTAGCCATTCAAAAGTCTTAATAAAATGTGGAGGAGGGTAGGGGGATAAATGGTGATGGAAGGAGACTTGACTTGTGGTGAACACACAATACAGTGTACAGATGATGTGTTGTGGGATTGTGCACCTGAAACCTGTATAATTTTGTTAACCAATGTCACCCCAATAAATTCAATAAGAAGGAAAAATAAATACATAATAAGGAAAATAAAATAAATATATATGAATTGACTAAATGATTTCATTCCTATGATATAATTTCTTAGTAGTGATCAGTTGAATGAACTGTTCTTTCAAAGTAGATGCTTGGTTTACCCAATAATTCCATTGATCAATTATTTGCATGCTGATAGTGCTTTGTGAACATCACAGTATTCAACTCTGCCTTTTTTCACAGTATACATTCAGACTGTTCATTACTCCCATAGCACACGGGAGTAATGAACTCACGCAATGTGGAAGATGATAACCAGGTCAGAACAAGGACTCCCACCGCTCCAGCTGCTCAAGAGATTGTGAACACTACCAGATGGTGAAATGCTTGAGGAAGATATCAAGCAACTCCAGCACAGGAGGCACTAAATAAAAGCCTGTGGAATGAAAGAATAGATAAATACACAGGCCCATAGAGTAAAAGCTATCATTGTATGCTCCTTATTGTTCCCTATGGTTCTGAGGAAATACTTCATCTAATCTTAAACATTTCCCCAGTGATTAAGAAAATTACTTTAAACCAGAGGCATTTTACAAATTATTTTGTAAGTTTACTTCGTACGTTAACGATTTTGAGTGACATTTCAGACTAATAGGTCATGTTCATTGTAGCTATAAAAATAAGGTCTAGCCCAGCTGGTGTGGCTCAGTGGTAGAGTGTTGACCTATGAATCAGGAGGTCACAGTTCGATTCCCAGTCAGGGAATATGCCTGGAAAAATCAATAAATATATATTTTTTAAAAATAAGGCCTAAAAAGTAATAGAAAGTGTCTAATATAATCATTTTCAGCAACATTTAGTAGTAACATTCTGTCCCTCATACCTTTCAATACAGATATAGGCAAAAAGCATGTTAGTTAGTCTATTTACCTGCTCCTCTTTATTGTTGAAATAAAAATAGACTGAACAAGTGGTCCCATTGATTTTCTGAGTAGGTTTCTTTTTTTTCTTTTTTTAAAGTACTTCCTCCTTTTTTAAAATTTAAGTTCTTTATTGTTTAAAGTATTACATGAGTCTCCTTTTTCCCCCATTGACCTCTCCCTGGCCACTCCCACCCCCCAGTACATGCCCTCACCCCCCTACTTTCTGTATCCATTGGTTATGCTCATATGCATACAAGAACTTTGGTTGATTCTTACCTATAGGGAGCAGCTATAGGGTTAAGCCTCAGACTCTGACAGGGCCACAAACAAGTCCCAGCTTGGAGGGCAGAGCCTTCCTAGCATAATTAAGCTTAACCTTATAGTCTTCCCTAGTTCCTTCCTAGGTAGCTAATCGGCTGTGGGAGGTGCAGCAAGTGCTGCCAATACAAGGTGAAACTCACAAGAACATTGTAAACATGTTGACCGCTACCCTTGTTTTGCTTTGTGTGATCTGACTATAAAATAAAGCTTTGGCTATAAGGCTGGGACTTTCTGTGTCCTCATTCAGGCACAGGAGATCTGCCGAGCCCCAGCTGTATTCTCTTGTCTGTCTTTAATCCTTCACCACCCCTCCTCAGGTTCATCCTTGGCCATGCTGGTGGCACACTTACCCCCTCACCCCCGTCCTTACCTCATAGGTTGGACAGTGTGTTCAATGCTTCTATGTCTCTGGTTCTATTTTGGTTCATCAGTTTATGTTGTTCATTGTATTCCACAAATGAGTGAGATCATGTGATATTTATCTTTCTCTGACTGGCTTATTTCACTTAGCATAATGCTCTTCAGTTACATCCATGCTATTGCAAATGGTAAGAATTCCTTCTTTTTTATAGAAGCGTAGTATTCCATTGTGTAGATGTACCATAGTTTTCTAATTCACTCATCTGCTGATGGGCACTTAGGTTGTTTCCAAATCTTAGCTATTGTAAATTGTACTGCTATGAACATAGGGGTGCATATATCCTTTCTGATTGGTGTTTCTCTTTTCTTGAGATATATTCCTAGAAGTGGGATCACTGGGTCAAATGGGAGTTCCATTTTAGTTTTTTGAGGAAACTCCCTACTGTTTTCCACAGTGGCTGCACCAGTCTGCATTCCCACCAGCAGTGCAGAAGGGTTCCTTTTTCTCCACATCCTCTCCGGCACTTGTCGTTTGTTGATTTGTTTCTGATAGCCATTCTGACAGGTGTGAGATGGTACCTCATTCTTTCAAAACTATTTAAGGATCTTCTATAGCTTTCTTTTGAGCGCTTTGAAAGATATTACTCAAATTATCCTTCAGTCCAACTTATTTTACCCTGAGCTTTCACACTTTGTATATATTTCACTTGTCTTTACATAAACCAATCTCTAAGTTTCAAAGGTGTCTTTTTTCTTGCTGCTTAGACTTGATTCATTACCCATATTATGAAAATTAAGTGATATACTTTACTAGAGGCATGGTGCACAAATTTGTGAATGGGTGGGGTCTAGCTGCCCATTTCAGTGGGGGCTGATCGGGGCTTGGCTGGCTGAGGGGAGGGGTTGTGGGAGGTTGGGAGGGGCCTATCAGGGCCCCGATCGGGCCAGTTGGCCACTGCAGTGTACATCATAGTGACCGGTTGTTCCAGTCATCCAGATCATTCCGGTCGCTTGGCTTTTCTAACCTATCTAATAAAAGAGTAATATGCCAATAGACCATCACTCCAACACAAAAGATGGCCGCCCCCATGTGGTCAAAGATGGCTGCCCCCATGTGGACACAAGATGACCAGCAGGGGAAGGCAGTTGTGGGTGATCAGGCCTGCAGGGGAGGGAAGTTGGGGGCGATTAGGCCTGCAAGGGAGAGCAGTTAAGGGTGACTGAGCCTGCATGGGAGGGCAGTTGGGGGGGACCAGGGCTGGCAGGGGAGGGTAGTTAGGGGCAATTTTGCCAGCAGGGGAGCAGTTAGGCATCGATCAGGCTGGCAGGGGAGTGGTTAGGGGCAATCAGGCAGGCAGGCAGGTAAGCGGTTGGGAGCCAGCAGTCTTGGATTGTGAGAGGGGTCCCAGGTTGGAGAGGGTGCAGACTGGGCTGAGGGACACACACCCAATCACACCTCCCCCCCATGCACGAATTTCATGCACCGGGCCTCCTCTAGTATATAGATAATACTTAGTACATTTATACTTAACAATTGGTATAATTATTTTAGAAATAATTAAAATATAAACTTATCAAGTATGTAAATTTTACCAAGTAGGAAAGTGGAGTAACATAATGAAGCCAATAATAAATATCACTATGAGAGGTTAGATCTCAAACTCAAAAGATGAATTCATTGCCTGTGTTTATGTTCAAAAAAGTAATCATGTGAGTACAGAAGAGGAAGATATAAAAGACAGCCAAAATTTAATTGAAAAAAAGTAAATAGAAGATTTAACAGTGAATTCAGTGGGATCAACATTGAGATGGGACAGATTAGAAACTAAATCCAGCCTTAGCTCTGCTCATAGAAGTCATGGGAAATTACAGTTGACTATAATCTAATGTTTCTTAATGTCTATTCAGGAATATTTCTCATCTAAAATGTACTTTTATTTTAATCACCAGCAATGTCTTACATCTCAATGCTTGATCAACTTGACTCACTGAACTGTGTACTGGAACAATTGGAGCTACTTAAGAGTGAGACAAAGTGCTCCACTGAGGAAACCCAAAGAATGAGAATCAGAGAGCAAGTAGAAAATGTGAAATCAATGAGATGAAAAAGAAGAGCTGAACAAAAGGTAATAAAATACTTTTCAATCAAATACTGATAAAATGCTCTCTGTTATCCAATGGTACATCAAATGCCAGTAATGAAGGACAATAGCAAGTCAATGAACTAAGTACATGTATCCATAATTCACAATTAACTAAATGGATATCTGCATTTATACTCTCTCCCACTGCCCGGATTAGATATATCATTGCAAGTATATGCATTGTTATTGTTTGCATTACTGCCCGGATGCATGAAATGCTAAGTGGTTAGCATACATGTAGACCCTAATGACACATTTCAACATTATATCATGACTGTGAGTGAAATGGCATGCTATTTATTTTAGAAAGTTAACTTTCATAATATGCATCTTAGTGAACATGTTATCAATGACATTTTAAACTTCTATATAAGTCTTTTTCCATGTCAAAAGTTATATACAACTTCCACAAAAAAAAAAAGTTCTCCCACTCTCTGAAAAATATATCAGGTATAGTCTATGGCAGTGGTCAGCAAACCGCAGCTCGGCAAACTGCGGCTCGCGAGGCACATGTGGCTCTTTGGCCCCTTGAGTGTGGCTCTTCCACAAAATACCAACTTCTGCGCATGGGCCACGAAGTTTCATTCGCACTGTACGTGCACGCCTGCCCGTGGTATTTTGTGGAAGAGCCACACTCAAGGGGCCAAAGAGCCGCATGTGGCTCGCGAGCCGCAGTTTGCTGACCACAGGCTATGGTGTGTCTTTGAAAGATAAAAGAGGAAAATGAACTCTTTCTATATTTTGTTTCTGTGCTTACTTGAAATACTATTATTATTATTACTACTCAAATGTATATTTGGTAGTAATTATGTATGACTCCAGTTACATGTACCCAAAAACTAAAAAGTGAATCTTTAGTTTCCTATAATCCCCTACTTAGCATTTTATATTTTCTCCAAATGCAATAAGTCTCACAGTTATAATAATTAAACTTAATGTCTTTCTTTATATTCCTCCTCTTTCTCCAAGTCATCTCAGCCCAAGCCGTTTTCTAATTAAGAACAGGAGAAAAAATAGCAGGTATTATGGAAAGTTGTTTTTCAATACTCAATAACAGTGTTTCTTTCAAAGAAAAGCAGCTATAGAAACTTCTCTCTGGGATTCTTACTTTCTCTACTCTAACAACAGGATTAATTCAAAGACATGGTACCATATCAAATTCAAGTGCATTAATATTATAATAATAGGGCTCACTTTTTTTAAAAAAATTACTGAACATTAGAGTACGTATTATTCTCAATGTACTATGGAGTGACAACCTGATAAACCCATTGTAAGTTGAAAATATCTTAAGTAGAGAATGCATTAACCTAAAGCTTAGCCTAGCCTACTTTAAACATGCTCAGGACACTTACATTAACCTACATTTGGGCAAAGTCATCTAACATAAACCCTTTTTAAGTTGAAAAATCGTTAAACTGTCGTAAGTCATAGACTATCTGTATAATTTAATGGCTGGGTGGCTAAAAGAATTTGATCTTCTTACTCTAATGTGGCATAAGAATTGCCTGTACTTTCAGCATAAAGGTCCAGATGGTGGGAGAATCTAGCTTGAGAAGGATAACAGGCTTCATCATCTGGAAGGAAGTGTGTGACTTACATGTGTTACACATACATAAAGCCTTCATTTCGCTTCTTAGAAATATGTCGTCTTTCCATTGTCACCTTTCCTTTCCCCCAAAAAGAAAAAATAGAAGTCCAAAGAGCTGTCTTCATTAAGCATTTAAATCATCCTCAATTACCATAAATACACAGCTACATATACACACATATTTTTAGCCACATATATAAAAGGGAATAGACAAGAAAACTTGAGACTATAATATAAAACTTTAATGTTATCCTTAGATCAATCCAGAGGTTAATAAAATTTATATGGTTCCTCACAGAATTATTTGATGAAATTTCTCTGTGATATTATCTCATAAGGTGAGAAATAATGCAATTAAATTTACTTCTGGGTATCATAGGGTATTATTGTTTACACCATCCATTAAAACATAGAGTCCTTTTATAAGAACCCATGAGAAAAATGTTTTTATGATTTCTGTATCAGAAATAGTTCTTATTTTTATCTCACAGACATAATGATTCTTTCAAATGCTTGTTTCTCTGTTCTAGCTACTAGAAGGTCCAAGCTAAAGTATTGATTCCCTTTTACAATGAAAATGACTTTCTGTCATACTTTTATCCCCTAATCCTCCATTGAGCTTTATATTATTATTATGACTTCTTCCCTCTTACTCATGTATGCCTGAAAGTCGACTCAAATTCTCTTTTTTAAAAATTTATTAATCAAAGTACATGTATATAAAAAATAAATAGTACATTAGGATTTTTTCTTATGGTTTTAAAGGGAACCTTTATAATTCTTTAAAAAATATAAGCTTTTCCTGGTCCTACTCTCAATGGAATGTCTGTATTACTAAACAAACTTCATTTAGTAATACAAAAGAAAAGATCTTACCAAGATAATTTTATAGACAGTGCAAAGCTGGTTCTATATCACTATTATTGATTTCAATCTTTGATCAACAGTTCAATATATCCTTTTTTAAAGTAACATAGCAGATGTTATTTATTTATTTTATTAGACTTATTGGGATGACATTGGTTAATAAGATCACATAGGTTTTAAGTGTATATTTCTGTGATACATGATCTTTATATTGCATTGTGTGCCCACCACCCATAGCCAAATTATCTTCCATCACCATATATTTGGCCCCCTTTTCCCTTTGCTACTCCCTCATCACCTTCCATCTGGTAACTACCATACTATTGTCTGTATCTATGAGTTTCTGTTTTATATCCCACATATGAGTGAAATCAGATGGCTCTTAGCTTTTTCTGACTTACTTATTTCACTTAGAGTAAGATTCTCAAGGTCCATCCATGTTATTGCAAATGGCAGTATTTCCTCTTTCCTTATAGTTGAGTAGTGTTCCATACTATTTATGTACCACATCTTTGTCCAATCCTTGCTTTCAGGCTACCACTTGCTTGAATTTCTTCCTGCCATACTAATTGCACATTCCCAATCCCCCCTCTTGTTCTTGAACTCAGTTTTAGAGTTCTCAGCCTTTGGTCTCTTCCCTATCTACTCTCCCTTCCTTGGACTCACATCCAATTTTATAGCTTTAAGTACCATCAATATGCTAGCAAATCTTCATTCTGTACTTCCAGCCTAGACCACTCTTCTGAATTCAAGACTCATATATTCAACTGACTGGTCAAAATCTCCACTTGGATGTCTCATAAAGCATTTCAAACTCAGTTTTTCTAAAACCAAAGTCATGATTTTTCTCTCCAAATATGATCCACCTGTAGCCTTCCCTATGTGAGTTGTTGTCAACTTGTTCAATTCTTCCTGTTGTTCAGGCCAAAGCTCTGTAGTTGTATTTGACTCCTCTCTGTCTCTCCCACTCTGTATATAAACGTCAGGATATTCTATTGGCTCCAGCTTTAAGATAATTCCAAAATCCAATCAAGTCTTACCACTTTTCACCACTATGCAAGCCAACCTCTCTTACCTAAGGTGTACTGCCCTAGATCTTGCTTCTAGCCCAGCCTCTCTACAGTCTAGTCATGGCGTAGCCAGAGTGAGCGTTTTAAAACATGTTAAATCATATCACCTCTTAGCTTCAACCCATATAGTGATTCTCCATTTCACTTACAATAGATCCAAACTTGTTACAATGTCTCAAAAGACTCTACAAGTTCTAGCCACTCCATTGCTTCTCTGACTTCATCTCTATTTCCCTCTCCCCAACTCAGCCCCTTTACACTCGCCTCTTGCTGTGCAGGCACCCTCATTGCCTCAGGGCTTGGGTTTAAAACTATTTTTCTCTGTTTAGAATACTCTTCCCCTAAATATGTCTTGTCAACTTCCTCACCCCTTTAAGTTTTATCATTTTTAAGAATTTCATCTACTCAATGACAACCAATTTAATACTACATCCTTCCACTTTCCTCCTGCTTATCTTTCATATCTTCTCATCTCTTTTCTGCTCTAGTTTTATTTTTTTCCACAGCACATATCAGATTGTAACATAAAATATAACCCATTCATATATTGTGTTTCTTGTTTTTCTCTCCCATCACTAGAATAGAATGTCTGGAAGGATAAGGATCTTTGTTTTGGGCTTTGATGTGTTCCAAGAATCTAGAACAGAACTCAGAAATAGTAGGTTCTCTTTAAATAGGTCTTGGCTAAATTGATAAAGGTGTCCCATTTGATTAAGGAATTATATTCCTGTGAGAATTTAACAAAATATACTAACATAGCCAAACAACACTGCTTTGAACATTCTTATATTTGTCCCCTTATGGAGTTATATGAATATTTCTTGGGCATTTATGCCTGTTTTTGGATTGTGAATTCGTGATTTGTATTATATGTATGTGATTCCACTTTTGTTACCATTATTTCTCTTTCTTTTAAGGGAATAAGAATGTTAAATCATTTCCCTAAGGATTCTTACCAAACATTTTTAAAACACAATTTTTTAACTTTGTTACTCATTATAACATACTAATTTATATTATGAGGTGCCACATCACCTCACTGTGAATGGCAGTAGAGATTGAGGAATCTAAACCAAAGAGGACTTTATTCAGTGTTTTTGGCCAAACTACAATTCACAATCTTGAGAACTTGATGGTCACCCAAACCCAGGCAAATTTCCTTTAACTGTATGTTTTTTTCCAGTACGCTACTCTGAGGCACAAGAACAAAATGACATAGGCCAATTTATGGAATTTTCTGAATATTCTTCATAACAGTGTGATTATGTATAATTAAAAGAAAATCTGAAATATATGCTCAGTCTTTAAAACCAGAAGAAAAAAATGCCCTATGTCCTCACTTGAATCCACACTTTTTGCATGAAATAAAAGCCATAATTTTATTTTCAATCTGCTACCTTTTTAAAGGCTATGAATAAATATGATTAAAGCTGTCAGACATCCCTAAGTTGAAATCCAAATTGTGAGCCCAAATCAAGAGCCTTTCATTTTCTGCATTAATAAAGGGGAACACCAGCATGTAACACAGTGAATAATACAGTCACATAAATCCATTCACATACATACTGATCAGTATTGACACAGACTGTTCAGTATCTTTCATATCTTTTCCTTCCATTCTATTTTATTGTCACTACTCCCTGCAGTTCAGGTTTCCATCACTTTCCACCAATTTCAGGACAATTGTGCCTTCTCTTTTTCCTTGCAGACTTTACAGTGCCCTCTTCTTTAATTAAAAAAAAAAAAAAAACAAGTATCATTTTCACCTATAAACACCGATGATTAAAAACATTCTCTCTGGCTTTCACAGTCCTCTAGGATCAAGCCTCAACATATGTATTCAAGTTTCCTTCCCATTATCCCATTAGCATCACCATGAGTATTTAACTTCAATTAGGGTGGTTCCTTATTATAACAACTAGAGGCCCAGTGCACAAAATTTGTGCACGGGGGGGTGGGGGAGGGAGTCCCTCAGCCCAGCCTGCACCCTCTTGAATTCCAGGACCGCTCAGGGGATGTCTGACTGCTGGTTTAGGCTCGATCCTGCAGGGATCCCTGTGGATCAGGCCTAAACCAGCAGTTGGACATCCCTCTCGCAATCCAGGACGCTGGCCCCTAACTGCTTGCCTGCCTGCCTGATCGCCCCTAACCACCCACCTGCCTGCCTGATTGCCCCTAACCACTCTACCTGCCTCCCTGATCGCCCCTAACTGCTCACTGAGGGGCTGCCAGCCAGGGTGAGGGACCGTAGTTGTTCTGTTCTCTGGTTGTTCTGGTTGTTCTGCCATTTTGGTCAGTGGGCTTTTATTATATAGGATGTCCATATCAACAGCCACAAGGATGATGACTAGCATGGTACCCTGGCTAAGGTCTTCTCACTACCTGAAGATGTCCTCCACACCCTATCCCCACTGTGTTCCACTCATCACATCTCACCCTCATGACCTGGCTCATCTTCACGGAAAATCCCATTGCCCTCCAGACCAAAATCCTTTACATATTCACATAGGTCTATTGATGTTTTTCAGTGTTATTTCCTTTATTTTTATTTAGTTTATGATCATTTTCCTTGTTTATTTTTGCCATGAAAGACAAAGCAAACCATCTTTTGTCCTTAAAAACTTAATTTTATAGTTATAGTGCTAATGGACAGTTAGTGAAATCATTATAGTACCTATGGCATTTTTTTTCATTTTTAAATTACATTTATTGGGGGACTTTGGTTAATAAAATTTACATAGATTTCAAGTGTACAATTCTATACATCATCTATATATGGTATTGTATGCTTGCCATCTAAAGTCAAATCTCATTTCATCACCATATGTTTGGCCCCCTTTACCCTTTACTACTTCCCCAACCCCCCTTTCCCTCTGTTGTCTGTGTCTGTGAGTGTTTGTTTGTCTTGTTTGTTCATTTGTTGCCTTCAGTTTTATATTCTATACTAGAGGCCTGGTGCACAAAATTCGTGCACGGGGGGTGTGTCCCCCAGCCCAGCCTGCACCCTCTCCAATCTGGGACCACTTGAGGGATGTCCAACTGTCCTCTCACAATCCAGGACTGCTGGATCCCAACCGCTCACCTGCCTGCCTGCCTGATCACCCCCTAACCACTCCCCTGCCAGTCTGATCGATGCCTAACTGCTCCCCTGCAGGCCCGATTGCCCCTAACTGCCTAGTCACCCCTAACCGCGCTCCCTTTCAGGCCTGGTCCCTCCCAACCGCCCTCCCCTGCTGGCCTGATCACCCACAACTGCCCTCCCCTGCCAGCCATCTTGTGTCCACATGGGGGCAGCCATCTGTGTGTTGGAGTGATGGTCAATTTGCATATTACTTCTTTATTATATAGGAGGATGAAAAGAATCATGTGGTTCTTAACTTTTTCCACCTGACTTATTTCACTTAGCATGTTATTTTCAAGATCAATCCATGTTGTTACAAATGTTAGTATTTCATTTTTATATGTACCTCATCTTTTTTGTCCAATCTATCAAAGGATACTTTGGTCATTTCCATGGAGATAGCTAAAGTATATGGTAAATATTTACAACTTTTTATTTTCCTGATGCCTCAGCATTCTCCATAAACAGACTGTAAGCACCCTGCCCAGGCAACTAGGTTTCCCATTGCAACAAGGTTGGTCCCTGACACAAGTTCCCCTTTCCCTCCCCTGACTCTGACTAGGTGACATTCAAACATCAATACTACTCCACCCTTACTCCCAATAAAGGCACATGCCCACAGGCCCTCTCCTTGGCCTTGGCCTTGGCTCCTTACCTGCGTGGTTGAGCCCACTCCCTTGGAGCTCCTCCCATATGGCCCCTTGTGTGGCATGCCATGCCTCCCTCTTCTAGGACCTGTGACTCATAAAGCACTTTTATTTTCATATGCCTCTTCACCTCTCAATAGTATTATCCCATGTTCATACCTAAATGATCATCAAAAAACTTCATAATTATTCCTTACAATGAATTTGTCAATTTAAACTTCTCCATGTACGTTACTAATTACCTCGTGATCAGCATCATAGAGTGATACAATGTGTTATCTAACTGAGTGTTAAGAAATTCTTGCTACTCTCAATAAGCTTACATCTGGAAGAAATAATACAATTTAGATGCTCATTTAAATGTATTAAATGATTGCTTCCATGTATCCATGCATGAGTGAAAAAATTACAAAATGTTACATACCACAGAAATGTTTAATACTTTAGAGAATAATTTTTTCTTAAAAATGTTTTACTCTAATGTACTTAATAAGAAAAGCATATACCTATAATTCAAGCCATATCTTTACTTTTGACACTTAAGTATTATATACCAGATGCCATTAGAATAACATAAAAATAATTTAATCCTCATAATAACTCCAAGGTAGGTTAATGTTCCCATTTTATGGATGAGAAAGCTGAGGTACAACTGCCTCAAAATCCCATAACTCATAAGTGACTGAGTGAGGATTCAAACCCAGACGGGCTCCAAAGGCTGTGCTCTTAGTGACTATGCAATTTTGAGATTATATCTCTGTATGATATTTTATTTTTAAAACTAGAGGCCAGGTGCATGAATTCGTGCATGGATGTGGTCCCTCAGCATGGCCTGCAGGGATTGGGCCGAAACTGGCAGTCCAACGCTGCCTGCCGCTCCTGCCTGCTGCTCCCGCTCATCCTGGTCCCACTGCGCCTCCCATGGGCTCGTGCCCAGTCAGTCCTGATAGGGACTGCAGCAGAGCTCACCCGCAGTGAGCCCTGCGTCTGGTGCCCATCCCGAGGGGGCAGGGGGCCGGAATGCAATCAGCCCTCCAGGTGGGCAGTGGGATGCCCTTGCCAGCCCAAGATCTGGATCTGTCCCACTGACGTTTGTGCACTTGGCGGCCACTTTTATTAGTTCCTCCTTGCAGAGCATCTAGGGAGGGGAAGCGGCCACGGTGCCTGAGGCCAACTTCCAGGAGGCCGGCAGCACTGTCGGAATTGTGCTAGTGGCACTGGTCCATAGGTGCCTGGCCCGTTCTCTGGAAATTGAACCTGCGAGACTACTGAGGGAGTGAGTGGCTGTCACTGGGCTGGTGGGCCACTAGGATGGGTCAGTCAGCTGAGCGTCTGCCCCCTGGTGGTCAGTGCACGTCATAGTGACAGGTTGTTTGGTCGTTTTGGTTGATTAGGCTTTTATATAGATAGATAAAATATACAATGTCACCTTATGTTTAATACATCCTCTCCACAAAATGTAACTAAAGCAGGTTTCTCACTACCCATGCCATGGATTTTTGAAAACTTTAAAACTCAAATAGAAATTGTTACTGAGTGTTCTATAATTAAAAGTGTTTTTAAGGTCTTATTTAACAGTCTGGCTCTCAAAAGAGTTGAAGAATTCCCTTAAATTCCCTCAACATAAGACAATTAATGCATCAAAGATAAACCAATTTCAGCTTTCATGATTAAGCAAATGCTACCAAAAATTCCTCTGAGCCTTGTTTGCATTTGCATTATACTACGGGTATGGATATTTGTATTTGCATAATATTATTGCAAAATAATTTACCCTGCAAGACACATTTCACCTGACAGATTTGGTACCAAATAGAGATCTCCTAAGATAAGTTAGGGAGGCTCAATATTTTTATCATAAATATAGCAGAAAACAATTAAAGACACTCCCATCCAGTTGAGAAATAGTATGCTTGTTAGTTTAATGTGTCCTTGAATTTGAACAAAATATGTAAAATAGTCAAAGATAGTCATTTGCTATTTCTGCCCATGCTTTTGATTGGCTTGTATAGTCCATGGTTAGAGTGTCCTGATGTTTCTAGCCACGCTCTTGACTGGCTTGTGCAGCAAACACTATTTGTTATACCCAGTAATCATCTCCACCCTATCCCAGTTTTCCTTATTAAAACTCCAATTTTGTTGAGGTGGCAACATGCTCAGGGAAGTGAGGGTTGGTGGGGGGAACTTCAGGGTGTTCATCATGATTGGTCCCATCCTATCACTGTTCTCCCTTCCCCTCCCTAGGCCCTTGTTAGAGAGTGGTTTGGCAGTAGGCATGTCATCTACTTATGAGCAGTGAGGTGCAAAGGGAAGTCTGCTGGAATCTCCTGGGACAAAATTTGTACCCTGTATAAAAGAAAGACACAAAGCCTTGGCACTCCTGAGTGTTAAATCACCTCCGAAACTGCCTGTCTCTGAACTTCTTTTCATATAAAATTATCTCTATCACCAAAACTGCATTTAGTCTGATAGTAAGGACAGAAGTACTCTAGCCCTGGCCAGTGTGGCTAAGTTGGTTGACCATCATCTCATACAACAAAAGGTCACTGGTTTGATTCCTGGTCAGGGCACATTCCCCAGGTTGTGCACTAGATCCCCAATAGGAGGCAGCTGATGGATGGTTCTCAATCATCAGTGTTTCCCTCTCTCTCCCTCTCTATTCCTCTCTCTTTCTCTGTAAATTCAATAAAAACATATTTTTTAAAGTACTCTGATGCTGGGGTCCTGCCCCAGCAGGTCCAGGGGTCCCCAAAGGTGTGGACGGAGTCGGCGAAGAAGGAAGGACACGGAGACAGCGTTCAGTTGATCAGCAGCCTAGCCAGGATCTCCAGCGAAGTTCTGGTCTGGAACTCCAGAGAGGTTCTGCTTAGGATCTCCAGCTAGGTTCTGTGTCCATGTTCTCTTGCTAGGTTCTCCAGGTTCTCCAGCCAGGTTCTGTAGCCATGTTCCCTCGCTAGGTTCTCCAGCCAGGTTCTGTCCAGGTTCTCCATCCAGGTTCAGGATCTCCAGGTTCTAGTCATGTTCTCTTGCCAATTTCTGTAGTCAGGTTCAGTCCAGGATCTTTTGCCATGTTCTCTCCCTAGGTTCTGTCTCTAGGTTCTGAGGCCAGTTTCTGTCCAGGATCTTTTGCCATGTTCTCTCCAGCGAAGTTCTTCTGTCTCTAGAGAACGTTCTGTGTAGGTTCTGTGCCTAGGTTCTGTCTCTCTTGGTTCCGTATTCTAAGTTCTGTCTTCTTACATCTGTATTTATACCAGTTGATTCCAATCCTATCAATCTCTATTTCAAAGGTTAGGGCGTTTCTTATCTCCATTCCAGGGAGTAAAAGATTATGTAGCTTAAGCATGATTGTTCGTAGTTAAAGTGATTAATTACCCGCCTGGCACTTAGTTAAGAGGTTTTATTCCCTCCCTAACTTCAGGGGAAAATCCCTACCTGGGGAAACAACCTTTCTCAGAGACCTTGGTTAAAACACATACTGCCAAGAAGGTGAGCAAACATATTAAGAACAGTATGCCATATATGCCAGGTCCCTTGAAACAGCAAGCATGTACCGGCTCCCGGCACTCTGATTCATATATCTCACTTGACTTGCTCTTCTATCTGCAAGGCCATTGTCAAAGTATGTGCACGCTACTGTACCCTAACATTTACATTAGCATAATCTCTTCTCATAGTTACCTGATTTTCTTTGGAAAGTATTTCAATGTAAATTACATAGATTTAAATGAAAATGTAATAATTAGGGGATAAAATATATGTTGGGAATTTTTTTATGTCTAAGGATTAAGCTGTCCTAATAAGCAAGAAATGTAGCAAATTCCCTGATTATACTCATTCAGATTATACAAGTGTTCAGAAATAAGGTCATATTTTTTGCAAAGCACTTGCACAAATCCCTGTGAGCACACAATTTTCCTTCTCCAAACACTGAAGCATACTTACCTCCTGCAGATACGGAGGGAACTGACAAATAGCTTCTGACAAATAAGCAACTATTCGATAGCAACATGACACTGGGAAACATATACTGTGCCAAATAGCATTTTATATTGAAGAAAAGACACTAAATTTTCACATTGGAGGTCAAGTTTATGTACTTAATGATATCATATTTGGGGAAAAGCTTTCCTCTTCCTTTTCCTTTTATAATACCCTCGTAACAGCCTCAATCAGAAATACCAGGGGAAACTAAAGGATATGCAGTGGCAGCCTTAAATTAGAAAATTGTTCCCTGGCTGGACCTCTCACTGAGTTTACTAGGACTGTGTTCTTCAATCTGAAGAGACAACAGTGGTTCCAGAAGACGTGCAGAGACTATAATAGGCCCAAGTTTGGAAACAGGAAGGAGAATGCAAGGTCATTCAAACATGAAATAAATATTGTTAGAATGTGTATCAGTGAGGAAACTACTGCATATTTGAGTAGGAAGGTAATTCAGTATAAATTCCAGATAGATAAAAAGTGTTGCCTAAAATCCATAAAGCATAATTTTAAAAAACAACATCTAAAGATTGGAGAAAACCATGTAGCAATCAACAGACTCATTGGGCTGATGGCAGTAGCCAGGCAGGAGTGAATAGAGATTCAAAACAGAAATTGAGTGAAGCTACATTCCCAGGTAGGAGTAAGTCTATCCTACATCACTTCAGTATACAACTTGAGAATTTTAAAATATAATATCCAACAGAGACTAAACAAGAATTGAAACACTAGGATTGATCCCTTAGGCTCATACAACATTTATGTTACTATCACAATAAGCCCCTCACACAGATACAAAAACATTAAACATTCATTAAATACTTGCTATCAACTGCCCACTTCTTCAAAGGGGATTTCACTTTTATCCTGAACAGATGGCAAACCTATCACAGTGTGTTCTTTATGACTGAGCATAATAAACACTGTCTGATTAAATCATTCTGAAACCAATTAAAATCTGAACATTTACTTTGGTAAAACATATCTACAAGATGAAAGTAAACATGAGCAAACATAGTCAGTTTGTTGCCCATCTCCTGATAAAAATTAGACATAAGACAATGAGTTAATAGAAGAAATAATTTACCTCACTTTACCTGTCCATTTCCACCTTATCTCTCAATTAAAGGGCAGTTGGCCAGCAATGCCAGAATGCTAGAATTCCTTTCTTAAATATGTACACACACACACACACACACACACACACACACACACCTAATTCTAAAGCCTGTATTCCTATTACAGAACATAAGTAAATAGAGCTGTTATTCTGGGCTCAACTTACCTTGGAGCCAAAATATTGAAAACTTCCTATTTATCAGGAACTATAATATGTGACTACCATATATTACTTCATTTTCTCTTCATAACAACCTATTAGGAAGCTACTAATTATTATACATTTTACAGATCGAGAAACGGTGTCTCTATCAGGTTAAGCAACTTTCCCAAGTCACAAAGTAGTATGTGGAAGAGCCAGCCTTTGTGTCCATGAGCTTTCATTCCAGTAGACATGCTTGAAATTACTACTCTTTATTTCATCTCTAAGAGAGAATATGTTTTTCTAAACCCTTTTAGAGAAATAAAATTAAAGGGGAAGTTCTTTAAATCTAAGTATTTCTAGAACAAATTATTTTTATTCATTGCATCAAACTACTGAAATACCATTTACAAATCATTCTAATTTCTTCATTAAAGCATAATGAGAAAATATTTCTAACTCAAATTACTATATATACTTAAAAGAAATAAAAAATAACTCTATAAATATTCTATAATCCAGAGTAGTTAAAAGGGTAGATTTTAAATATTAATATTTTAGGTTTTCCATACATACTATAAAATATGAATTAGAAATAGTACAAATGTTATATTAAAATGTAAATGAGAACCTGATATATCTGAAATTCATCACCAGAAATACATGTATTATTGATACATGACCTAACTATCTATGAATCTAGGTGCTTGACAAAGCCATTTACAGGCATGGCCCCAATTGGGACGGGGGACTTTCAGTATTAAATTGGAGAAGGCCCAGGCAAACTGCCTCAAATTGGTTATCCTAATTCTGGAAGAGAATCCGGTGCCATGGAAAGCCACTGTCCAGGAAAGACACAAATATCTGGAAAAACATCCTTATGATGAAAAATGCATATGAAATTGTATACTTTCTTGTGAAACTGGGCAATTATAATTGTTTCTGTTTTATCAGGCCCCAAAGTTTTCCTAGAGCTGGAGAACACCTGAAAAAAAAAATCTTTCTAGTCCAGGGACATTATTGTGTGATATATATAAATATTTGAATAGTCAAATATAACAAAGTTTCTCCTCTCAGCCTTGCTTGATCTGAGAGATCATCCAAAGTTATCATCTTTCTAAGCACTTGTCATTGGCACATGCAATATTTACTACTTTAACACATATTTTATGCATACTCTAATTAGGGGGATGATAACTACAAATTCATCAAATGTATGATATTTTGCTTAAAATTGTCTCATCATGGTGCATCAGAGGAAATGTTCTGCCATGCATAGCCAAAATGGCAACGTTGATATTTTATTGCTGATATTTACTAGATGATAGCAAAGACATTTCCATTAATTTAAGGATGAATTTAACAGATTTCACTATTTTGTGGCCATGACAAATGAAACTAAGTTTAGACTCAGCCTTTTTATAAGTCTGTCCCAGTGGCAACAAACTAAATGAGGCAAACAAAATAATTAATGTAATTAAATTATTATTGGGTTTTTATCAAGTTCATCACACTAGAAGAAAAATAAATTAAAATGCAAAAAAAAATTGCATTTTTAAATATGGCATGGATCTTAACAAAATAATATTAAATAAGAGACATCCTAAAATATTACATACAGCATACCTTCCTAGAGAGTTAAAAACAATTAATAAAAACCATACTTTTAAAGGAATACATGCAAACCAATAGAACCATATAAAGAGGAAATAAAGAAATGGTTATTGCAAAAATCAAGTGGGAAGGAGTATGATACCAGGTGGATGGATTGAAGGGGAACATATGTTTAGTTTGAGTTCAGTGTTCATAGTGCCTGTTATAATATTTTACATGAAAAATGAATAAATATATAAATAAATGAAAGCAAGCTATGCCCTGAAAGTGAAGAGAGTGTGCCATGTAATTAGAATAACAATTTTTCCAATTCTGAGCATTTAAAGGTTTCTTAAAAGCCTGGTACTGGCACAGGGACAGACGTATAGAACAATGGAATAGAATAGAGAACCCAGAAATCGACCCAAACCACTATGCTCAATTAATATTTGACAAAGGAGGCAAGAACATACAATGGAGTCAAGACAGTCTCTTCAATAAATGGTGCTGGGAAAATTGGACAGATACATGCAAAAAGATGAAACTAGACCACCAACTCACACCATACACAAAAATAAACTCAAAAAGGATAAAGAACTTAAAATGTAAGACAGGAAACCATAAAAATACTAGAGGAATCCAAAGGCAACAAAATCTCAGACATATGCCAAAGCAATTTCTTTACCAATACAGCTCCTGCGGAAATGGAAACTAAAGAGAAAATAAACAAATGGGACTACATCAAAATAAAAAGCTTCTGTACAGCAAAAGAAACCATCAACAAAACAACAAGAGAGCCCACTGCATGGGAGAACATATTTGCCAATGTTATCATCGATAAGGGTTTAATCTACAACATTTACAGGAAATTCTTCCAACTTAACAAAAGGAAGATAAACAACCCAATCAAAAAATGGGCAACAGAACTAAATAGATACTTTTCGAAAGAGGACATAAGGAAGGCCAAGAGACATATGAAAACATGCTCAAAGTCACTAATCATCCGAGAGAGGCAAATCAAAATGACAATGAGGTACCATTTCATACCTATCAGAATGGCTATCATCAGCAAATCAACAACTGACAAATGCTGCCAAGGATGAGGAGAAAAAGGAACCCTCGTGCACTGCTGGGGGGATGCACATTGGTGTAGCCACTATGGAGAACAGTATAGAGTTTCCTCAAAAAACTAAAAATGGAACTCCCATTTGACCCAGTGATCCCACTTCTAGGAATATATCCCAAGAAACCAGAAACACCAATCAGAAAGGATATATGCATCCCTATGTTCTTAGCAGCACAATTCACCATAGCTAAGACTTGGAAACAGCCTAAGTACCCATCAGTAGATGAATGGATTAGAAAACTGTGGTACATCTACACAATGGAATACTGTGCTGTGGTAAAAAGGAAGGAATTCTTAGCATTTGCAACAGCATGGATGGAACTGGAGAGCATTATGCTAAGGGAAATAAGCCAGTCAGAGAAAGATAAATACCACATGATCTCACTAATTTGTGGAATAAAATGAACAACATAAACTGATGAACAAAAACAGATCCAGAGACAGAGAAGCATTAATCAGACCGTCAAACCTCAGAAGGAAGGTAGGGAAGGGTGGGGGTTAGGGGGAAAAATCAACCAAAGGACCTGTATGCATGCATATAAGCCTAACCAATGGACACAGACACGATGGTGGGGGGTGGGGGGGAGTGAAGGCATGAGTGAGGGGGTAGGGGGTCAATGGGGGGATAAGGACACATACGTAATACCTTAGTCAATAAAGAAAAAAAGAATCTAAAATAATAATAAAATAGTATACTATAGGCTTATCACTTGTTTAAATCTTAACTGCTAGAGTCAAAGAGTTGAAAAATCCAAAATAATCTTTCTGTCTCCCTTTTTTCTTTCTCCATTTCAACCTATATGTCTCTGATACATTCTCTCGGAATTTCAAAGATTCATACTGTCCACAGAATAAAGATCAAGGCAAGAGCCCATTTGATGCAGACTGGTTCTGCCTTCTCCCTTCCCTCATTGCTTCCTTCATTGAAAGCCACACTCCTGCTCATGCTAGTCCTGATCCTGTCCTTCACCATTTCCTTCCAGACCCAGTCCTATGACTTTGTAAGGCCTACACAAGGGCCTCCACATCCACAAATAACCTGGTCTAAAATCTGTTTCCATTCTGTGCCCCAGAGCATAGTGTTTGTACCGTTGTAATCAAATTTACCAGATAAGTTGAATTTATTTGATTTTGCATTGCTAATTTAGAAAAGTTGTATTAATTCTATTAATGAGGTAATAAACAATTTTGGAAGAAAAGAAATTTGACCAAAGCATATGCAATGCCTTCATAAAGGTTATAGTATAGAATTATTTATATTGTTGTACTACTAGATAATGAAAGCAACAGTATCAATCGAGTTTACCTTTGTATGCTTTCTAGTACTTACCACACAGAAGATAATTAACTGATATTACTTTCAAATCTACCCATGTATTTTTTTTTACTTCAGAACCCATTGGTTTCCATGTCATCCTTCATTTTATATCTTTCCTATGATCATGTCTGAATAAATACTAAATTGTTTTCTGAGTCCCCCTTATCTTCTCACTATAACATTTGTTAATAAAAAATTTACATCAACCAAAAATGAACATTCTACTTGCAAAATTGGGAATTTTTTTGCCAGCATTAAGACTTAAGAGCTGAAATCAGACTCACCATCCTAGGCAATGCTTGTTCTCAATTTGAGAGAAGAGGAGCTCAGCTCGCTGGAGGCCGCTTGTAGCTCTCTTTTTATCTGTAGTGCCAGTAATTACAAGTGGCAAGGGCCTCTGAGCCTGCGGTTATTGGTCTTCATCCCTGGTTTTTAAAAAGAGAGAGACACTATAACAAATTATGCCATGGTCATACACCCTAAACAGTTTTTCATTCATTATTATTGGTAATAATTTACCTATATCACTTCAAATTAAATAGAAATAAGTAACCACTGTTTAAAAGAACAAAATATGTCTCTTCATCAAGCATGAAGTATAGAAAAACAGCAAATGGACATATGAAATATCTCTAGGGTTGATCACATTTACCCTGTAATTCAAAATTGAGGAACAAATTTTCATGGCTCATGAGGGAAACTAAATCTCTCCCTATATTTATTTTTCCTATCTTTACATTACCTAACTCCAATTAACATAAAGGTTTGTACTGGCTAAAAATAAATATGCCCTCAAACTCCATTGCAGAAATGGGTGGCCATGTGACACAGTTCTTATGAATGAAACAGAAATGTCCTGAGTAGAGCTTTCACAAACATACTAGTTCTCTATGTAAAAGGGAAAAAAGAATAGGACACATACCTTTTTCTCCTTGTCCTTCCCCTCTTCAAGCTATAGCCTAGGGTACAGTCAAAGTTGGTACAGAATTTTCTGACCATAAGAATAAATGCTAGAAGGGTCATAGGTTCAAATGCTAGAAGAAACCCAGCCACTTTGACCAGCTGTTTTGGTCTGAATGCCTAGTTCTAGACTCTGGTCATTTATATATATAAAAGCTAAAGCGACCGAACAAACAACTGGTCAACCAGTTGCTATGATGTGCACTGACCACCAGGGGACAGACACTCAATGCAGGAGCTACCCCTGGTGGTCATTGTGCTCCCACAGAGGGAGCACCACTCAGCGAGCTTACTTAGTGGTGGAGGCGGCAGGCGCAGTGGGGCTGGGATGAGCAGAGTAGCACGGACTCCTCCCCAGCCACCTGCCACTTCTCACACACTACATCCCTCAGGGGATGTCAGATTGCTGGTTTCGTCCCAATCTGAGAGGGCACAGGCCAAGCTGAGGGACCCCACTGGTGCATAAATCCATGCACCGGGCCTCTAGTCCTATATAATAAAAGGGTAATATGCAAATAGACCAAATGGCAGAACAACCGAACAACCAAAGCATAACATGCTAATGGTAGGCTAAGGCTGCTCAACCGCTCGCTATGATGTGCACTGACCACCAGGGGACAGATGCTCTGACTGGTAAGTTAGCTGCTGCTGGGGTCTGGCCGGACAGGACTGAGCGAGATGGGCCGGACACACCCTGGAGCCCTCCCACGGTCCCTCCCCAGCCCGATCGTGCACCGGTGGGGTCCCTAGCCTGGCCTGCACCCTCCCACAATCCGGGACCCCTCGGGGGATGTTGGAGAGCCAGTTTCAGCCTGATCCTGCAGGCCACTCCCCTTGGGAGGGTGCCAGACACGGGGCTCATGGCTGGCGAGCACTGCTGCAGCAGCGCGAGCCTCTCCCAGATCTGGACTGATTGAACACGAGCCCGTGGCCGGCATAGTGGGGCTGGGATGAGCAGGAGGAGCAGGCAGGAGCTGCAGGCGGCATTGAACTGCGTTTCAGCCTGATCCCTGCAGGCCACCCAAAGACACTCCACCCATGCACAAATTCATGCACCAGGCCTCTAGTATGAGAATAAAAGGCTATCTGGTTAAGCCACTGTGATGCTTTTTCCTACTTTAGCCTAAAGCAATTTTGACTCAACATCCCTGTTTACTGGCCATACTAGGCTGGGTTCACTTCCTGTTCAAAGAGTGAATAAAAAACACAAAGTGTGAAGATTAGAAAATTTTTCTTTAACATAAAAGAACATAGCTTCAAGAATAGATTATTTTAAAGGATACTGGAAGAAATGAGATTTTAGAAAAATTGTCTTTTGTTCATAATAAAATTCAAAGTGTAGACCTTTGAAATAAGAGCTGAGAGATGAAAGGATAACACAACATACTGATATGAAAAAGAATCTGGCTAGGAGGAAAGTTGAAATAAAAAGGAAATAAATTAAAAGTAAAATGGTAAAATTAATATCTTCATGAGATTAGAAGCACTCATGATTATATTCACTAAAGAACAAAGCTAATGCTGCTGAAAACGGAATAGTAATGTGTAGAACAATTTTGAGCAGCTGCCTCTGATATATAAAAATGAGCAGAGATTAAAATCATGACAGAAGAAAAAGTAGATGTAGTGGGTGAAAAATGATGTGCAACTTAATTTGTGTTCTTGAAGAGGAAACCATTTTAGCAGAAACTTAATAAATCTGAGTTACAATAAGATAAGTATTCCTGTACAAGAGAAAGGTTTGAATCTCTAGGTGAAAAGGTCTTGGTGGTTAGCAGGCAGTGTTAATAAGGATGAAAACCTGAATTGATCCTGTTTAAATTCTTAATTTTAAGGGTAGAGGAAAATAACAAAAGTTTAATTCTTAACTAGATAGAAAAGTTTGCCTACAATAGAAAAAGAAAATCAGACTAACCTTTGAATCCTTTACAACAATAAATACCAGGAAGCAATGGGCCAATATCCATTGAGTTTTGACTGGTAAAAATCATTAACCAAGAAACCCATACGTAAAATATTTCTCATATATGAAGATCAAAGAAATACATTATTAGATTATGCAAGAATTCAAATACATGTCAATTATATTGTTGGATATAGAAAATGTAAACATCAAATTCTGACCACCCAAAGAATCGAAAGTCACGAATTTAATCATGAAGACACTAAAAATATATCATAATCAAATAACAACTATATGCACAAAAATTTCAATATATACATATTCATAATGGTATTATCTACACTAATAAAAGAGAAAGATGCAAATTGACTATACCTTTGCAATGCTCACCAGCCAATCAGGAGTGAGTATGCAAATTAACCCAACAAAGATGGTGATTTGATTTGCATGCGCAGGCGCCCAGCAGCCAGGGTTGGGGCAGGATGCAGGTGTTCCACACCGCCCCAGCCGCTCCAGGCTTCTGGGAAGCTTGGGAAGGCGGAAAGGCGGCTCTGGCCAGAGCGAAGGCAGTGCCAGCAGCCAGAGGAAGGAAGGCCCATTTTTGCATGAATCTTCGTCCATCATGGCTCTAGTTTATTATAAGTAAAAATTAGAAACAGCTAAATGATCAGATTTGTAAAATTGGTCAGATGGATTATATCATAAATGATGGACTAAGAGGTAGCTTTTTAATAGAATATATTCATATATAATAAAAAATAGGAAATCATTGCAATAGATTGATAAATGAAATAATTACAAAATATGTGCAGAATGATTTTGTTTTAATAATGTGTGCAATTGGATATAAATGTGTTGAAGAAAATAAAACAAAATGCTTACTCTGGTTAGAGATGTGCATATTTTTATTTTCTTCAGTTTTTTTCTGTATTTTTTCTAATAAGTGAAAAACAAATTATACTTTTAATCACCTCTCCCTTTCTTCCTTTTGGGTAAATTTATAGCAGGTGAGTTCTAGGGTCTTGTGGCTTTGGAATCTTCTCTATTGTTTGAAGTTGGGATAAGAGTTTTTAACACTAGATTACTTATTAGGTAATGACAGTGTTCTGATTTGTTTTATTGCACCTAACAATCTTCAGAAATCAAACTTGCCATTTTGCCTATTACAAGAAAATACTGGGAAATTTTTGTTTTTATAACTTTCTTTAAAAACTATGAAACTCTAGAAATTGAGCATGTTTTCAATATGCCGACCTATTTAGTAGTACTTTCAAGTTTCAATGTAAAACTACAAATACTTTGGAACTATGATTTTGCCTCCAGTCTTTCCTTTCATCATATTACTCTGGCTTCCCAGTTTTGCTTTATTTTACTTAGCTGATTGATACCTTTAATCTACTATAGGTTGGTTTTTAAAGAATCCTATATAATAAAAGTCTAATATGCAAATTGACCAAACAGAGGAACAACCAGTAGAATGACCAGTCACTATGACACGCCAGGGGGCAGACACTCAATGCAGGAGCTGCCCCCAGCCCACCGGCCCCAGAGCAGCTAAGGTGGGTGCCAGCGGGGGCCCCCTAGTCGCCCCAACAGTTGCCCTGCAGAAGGAGGTGACGGACAGTGGGGGGCGGGGCCAGCCCCCCTTCTATTGCCCACCCAACTCCCCCTCCCCCCGGTCGCCTCCAAGATGGGTGCCAGCGGGGGCTCTTGATCACTCCACAGATTGGCCCTCATCGCTGGCCAGGCCTAGGGACCCTAGCTGTGCTCGAATTTCATGTACCAGGCCTCTAGTATATAGTAGAATCAGAGACCATTTTTAGTAAGCATTGCACTTGTCTATAGTAAACAGAGTATAGGCTTAACTGAAGAGATAAGTGTCATTTTATTTTGTATCTGTTTTCTAAAGTGAGGGAGATTTTCACAGTAAAGCTCAGCACAGTTCTAGCCTTTGGCAGTGAACTAGGGAGATGGGGCTGTCAGCTCAAAGAAATATATGAACTAGAAAAAATGGATTGCTTTTGTTATTGTCTGGAGGTTAATTTGTGGGCTCCCGAGTTCTTAACTCCCCCTGGACACGCAGAAATTCACAGAGAGAGCCTCAAGCAGATGCAGGTAGAACTGATTCTTGGTTTCACCTTTGCTTCTCCATTTGCTGGGAGGCTTGCACAGGAGTCAGTGAGCATCCCTCCACTAACCCCAAGATGAAATGTCCAGAGTTTGACATTCTAATTCCTGCTCTGCCCCTGGCTGCCAGCGGTCTCTGATAAGGCAATTATCTGGTCTGTGCCTAAAGCAACCCACAGAGTGAGAATAATATTTTGATCCCAGCTCTCCATGATGCTTAACTAATAAACAGTTTTGAAGCTAAGAGTAATTAATAGATAAGCTTGGAGATAGTATATTGAAATGAACTCTTTAAAATTCTAGGTATCACAACTTGCTTGTGCCCAGTTACCCATGGTAAAAATGAGAAGGAAAGAATTAAGGAGGAAGAAGGTTTGCAGGAAACTGAACTACATGTTAATTATCAAGATCAACATAAAAAAGGTTATTTCACCTCATCTATGGGTAAGCTTTTGCTCATTCTTTGATCAGATGCAATAATTTTATTTTGATAAAATTTACTACACTTACATTTGCATTATTTTGTGATTTTTCTAGTATCAACTATTTTTCTGTAGTCACTGGAACTTGAATGAGGCAATGAATCAATTTTATATATCTCTGTAACTTATATTCCAAATTAACACCCTATCACTAGTTACATTGGTGCAGCTTTTCAATTAATGATTGTCCTTATAAAGAGGTCACAAATAATTGATAATATATTTTCTCCCATATATTTTTTCTTTAGTTTCTTATAATATTAGAGTGTTCCATACATTTCATTATTGAAATAAAATAGCATATGCTAAAAAATTAAATTATATAGATATAAAATTAAAATGTATTTTTATTATAAGTAGCATAGCTTTGGGGGGCGGGTCCTCAATTTTTTGTTCTGAAATTGGGAGTAATAAGGATACTTATGAAGATTAAAATATCTTTCAAAATTATTACAATAATAGCTGGTACATAAGTAATCAATAAATGTCATCAGTTACTCTTATTCTATTAAATAAGTTACATCAGCCTAATCATACTAGAGTTCTGAATATCCAATAAATAAAATCCAATGTTATATGTATTTTCAAATACTTCAGAAAACTACGGATATAATAATATTTCTGAAAATATTGACTTAAGTTAAGGATCAGAAACCTTAAATTATCTATAAAAAGTAACCAATAATTTGATTATTTTGTTCAGTATTTTTTTTAATACAATGTTTTGGTGTAACAATGGTTAATAACATTATATAAGTTTCAGATGTACAGTTTTATAAAACATCATCTGTATATTGCATTGTGTGTTCCTCACCCAAAGTCTAGTCTCCTTTACCCTAAACCTCTGCCCACTCTCTTCTCTTCAGGTAATCACCATACTGTGTCTGTGTCTGTAATAGTCAGATTATTTTGTTTGTTCATTTGTTGTTTTTGTTTCATATCGCACATATGAGTAAAATCATATGGTCCTTTTCCTTTCCACCTGACTTATTTCACTTAGCGTGATATTCTCAAGATCCATCTATCTTCTTGCAAATGACAATGTTTCATTTTTATGGCTGCATAGTATTCCATTGTATATATGTACCACACTTCTTTATCCAATCATCTGTTGAAGGAAACTTGGGTTGTTTTCATTTTTTGACTATTGTGAATAATGCTACAATAGAACTTGCTCTTGGAGGTGTTTTTGTAAACTTGACCCCAAAGGCAGGGTAAGTAAACGCAAAAATAAGTGAATGGCACTACATTAAACTAAGAAGCTTCTGCACAGCAAAAGAAACTATCAAGAAAGCTAAATGGCAACCAAATGATCCTTCCAAATAAGGATCTAATTTCCAAAATATATGAAGAACTCATACAATTCAACAACAACAACAAAATAAACAATTCAACTAAAAAATGGGGAGAGGACATGAACAGAAATTTTTCCCAAGAAAATATATATATGATTAACAGATACATAAAAAAAAAATGCTAGCTACTAATATAAGAGAAATGCAATTCAATGTTGTTTTTACTCAGACACCATGGGGATATAATGACCTCAAAGACATTGTTCTTGCCTATTTGGAATTTACATCTGAGTTTGCCTGCCACTGTACCTGGTATGTAATAAATAATTAGTACTTGTTGCCTATTATTATTTATATCAATTCTAATATTTAAACAGATATAATAAACTGCCTTGTATTATCAGATAAATGCTAAATATACATTATAGAGAAGTGGGTGAGATGATTTGTAGATATTTATTCGAGGAAGATTTTGTGGCAGAATTAATTTCTTTTTAAATTTACTTATTGATTTCTAGAGAGGAAGAGAGAGAGAGTAACATCAATTCGTTGTTTTACTTACTATGCATTCATTGGTTAATTCTTATAGTATGTGCCCTGACCTACAAGCTTGGTATATTGGGACAGTACTCTGACTAACTGAGCTACCTGGCTAGGGTGGCAGAATTAAATTTGAGTTCTACCTAAATTAATAGGTAGGAAGGAGTCTGTGCATTTTTTGTACTGTGCCATATTATATTGTATCATACTGTATAAGATAGATAGATGATAGATAGATAGATGATAGATAGATAGATAGATGTGATGTAGATATAGATATAGATATAGATAGATATAGATATAGATATATCAGATATACATACCATAGTGAAGTTATCAACACAAAAATTATCTCGAAACATGCTCCCACCCTTACCACTATCTTCTTTAATATATACATATATATATACATATATATATACATATATATATACACATATATCTATGTGTGTGTGTATTTATAAACTTAAGACATGACACACCCGAATTCTCAGCAGTAAAATAAAAAAGACTGAAAATAATGAGATTAGCAAATAGATCTGTGAAGCTCACTGATAAGAAAGACAGAAATCTAGGGCACAGCAAAATACCAACAAAGAGAAAATTGAACTAGCAATAGAACCTACGTGCTTTCTGTCACCTACCCACTGCTTTCTTGTCTTGGTCTTCTGTGCATGACTTAAGAAGATGGAAAAGAGACGCTCAAAAATGTTGAAAGATCACTCCCAAACTCAAATCTTCATTTCTGCCATCCCTCAATATTTATTCCCTTAAACCCAACTGAATTTGTCTGTTCACCTCAGTACTACCTAAGTGAAAACATATTATAATCCTGTTCCAGACACTACTTGATATAACTTTCACCCTTCCTACCATAATATTTAAGTTTGTGGGACCAAAGAATATTTATTTTACAAAGAAAGGGGATCAGAAACAAGTATATCATTCAAGAGAGTAAAACTAACATGTTTCAGGTAAGATGAGAAAAGAGTATAACAGAATTAAAAAATATTGCATAGAAATCTATAAGCGATAACATATGATTAAGGCATATATTAAATTCTGCAGAAAACAAGCTCTATGAGGTTATAATATCACAAACAAAAATAAAATTAAGATAAAATACTTCATAAAGTACAAAGGGAGAAATCATGGGCAACATATAAGACAAAGAAAGTATATAGAACAGGATCCTACTTTTGAAAGGAATAGAAAAGCATGTGTATATGCACATACATATCAATATGTATTAATAGCCAAAGGAACAATATGAAAAATATGAATAAATATACACACACACACACACACACACACACACACACACAAGACCATTAGTAATTGCAATCTAATGGGAGGGAGGAGTATAGCCAAGAAGCAATTCTTCTTTGTACACTTCTATAGTATTTTCTCATTAAAAGGAACATGTAATTCTTTTTATTTTAAATTCCAAACAAAATAAGAAAAAAAAGTTCAATGAAATTTAAGGGTCGGGAGGGTGGGGTCAGACAGAGAGGAGAAACAAAAGAAGAATCAATTGTGAAATTTAAACACTATCCAACAGGGGGGAAAATCTCCACAATGAGTTGTTTGTAGTTTAAATCAACTCATGGACAACATGACATCAATAAAACAAACCATCCAAGATGAAAGGATGTGATAATGGAAGAAGATTGAAAAGCCAAAATGTTCTTGGGACCAAACAAGAACATTTACAGAAACAATAAATAATTTTGAAAATATCACAAAACAGAATATATGGTCCAAATACTGAATTAGAGGCTAACTGAGCACAAAGAATAAAACAGAGATTACAAATTCTTAAAGTCCATCAATAGATATATCAGCTAATGATCCAGCAAAAGAAAATTATTCTTCATTTTAGGGAAATCCTATATTCTACCCCATAAGTTGAAGAAAGGAAGAGTTCTGTTTTTAGTGGGGAGAGTTCCACACCACCACCTGTTGCTCCTAGGAGTGGGCTTCTTGCGATATCCCAAGAAAAAGAAATTTCTGAGACTCACATGGGAGGATGAGGTATTGTAGAAAGCTTTATTTTTGTAAAATCAAACCCCTGAGTTTCCAAGGTCCCATTTCCCTTTGTTGGACCAAGAAAGAAGTGTAGCTGTGGATCAGTAGACCTAGAATCAAAGCCAGTGTCCAGAATTTTCACTCCATATTGGAGCAGTGTCCAGTCCAGAACTGGGCTAGCTTAGTTTGTGTTCCCTGTTTCAAGCCATCAGTCCATTGCATGTGGGGTCCACATGGCTGTGGACCACATGGACTAATACAAGAGAGCCAAGAGTAAGAATTTCTTTGTTTGAGGGATTATGTATTCCCAGTTTTCCAAGAGCTTGTTTTGGCACTGCCTACTCTAGTCAATGATCTCTGTTCCCAGGTTTGACTAGCAGGCATCTTCCCTAGTCACCCTGACTCACTACTCAGGTGTTCCTCTCCCCTTTGTTGGACCCCTTTTGGACCCCTTCTCCCAGTGACCTACAGGGAATGGACCAGTGGTTCCCTGGGGAGTGTGAAATTGCAGTTTCCTGGAGAAGATGCCCAAATGGCCATGCCTATAATGACTGGCCTCCCTTTTGCTCCTTTTCTGTTATTAATAACTAGCTAATTACAACTGTATCAGTTCATTCATATTTTAAAGAAAATATTCATGAGATGCAAGGAACAAAGTATATCTGCTGATTAAATGAGCCAACCATGTTTAGGAAATGAAATAAATATAAAACAGAATCATCAAAATGGAGACATATATAGGAAATTTTACTGAATTTTATGAATGAAAATCTGTTCTACAGGAATATAGTCAGGAAAAGCAAAAAAAAAAAAAAGAAGAAGAAGAAGAAGAAGAAGGAATGAGGGAGGAAAACAAAGATAGAGGGAAGTAAATAACAAGTGAAGGGAGGAGGAAGGAAGAAAGCTAGGCAAGAATATGGTTGATACCAGGAAGGAGACAGTTTGTAAGAAAATGAATTAGGGGTTTTCCCTATTGTCACCCTCTCTACCAGTTCCCCTTCAAAACCTGCCCTGAGAGTAGCGAGTTGCAACGCCTATCACACTTGTTCAACATGATTTACTAGGCAAAATATAGGTATTTGTATTTTAACTGTGACTAAAGCTCTAAATCATTGGAGAAGATAATGGGGAAATACCAGGCAGCAAGGAGTTAGTGGAGAAAATATTTCAGAGATTTAAGTCAGAAATCATACCATGTAAATAGCTAACACTAATCCTTCTCAAAAGAAAAAAATATATATATTAAATTTTCTCCTTTAATATATTCTGCCATTTCCAATCCATCTATTTTTTGAGACCTGAACCAGAAATTTGGTCAAAAAGTTGACAAAGCATTACAACTGTGATCAAGGAAGAGCTTTTAAAGTTTCCAAGTATAAAGAGACTTTCTACCCTCTGATCCTTAAAAGTGGAGAAGATCCTGAGAGTTAAATATCCTCTCAAAGAAAATAAAAGCAAGGAAACATTTTTGACAGATCCTAATTCTCTATTACATTTCTGCATCACTTGACTTACCTGGATTTCTCATTTCAGCGTTATTTTTATTCAGTCTCACATATCATGTGACAGCATAAGTGAATATAAATGCTGTGCCATTTTTACCTGTGGAGCATTGTTGCCAAGCTTAACCTGGCTAGAAATTGAGCTGGGGACCAAAAGGAGAGTTAAAATCATGGGCCCAGAACTTCTCTTGAAAGCTTCAGGAAGCAAGAAATTCTATTTGGAAGTACAATTAAATAGTGAAGAAGGCTGTTTAAAGGTAAATGGTAAATGGACTCTGGTGAGAGGATTTAGTATAAAAAGAAGGCAGAGACCTTTCCATAGCAAATACAGACTGTCATGCTGCCTCAGTTATTTTCTGTAATATGGTTAGTTGAGATTAAGACAGTTTTCAGAGTTCTGACTTTTATCAATTCAGAGGAATGTAAATAAGTGATAGATGATAGATAGATAATTTTTTAAACAAATGTCATCAATAAGAGATTGGGGATAATTGCATCTAATTTTTTAAAAAAATGTTTTAAGCCCTAGCCGGTTTGGCTCACTGGATAGAGCATTGGCCTGAGGACTGAAGAGTCCCAGGTTCAATTCTGGTCAAGGGCATGTACCTTGGTTGCAGGCACATCCCCAGTAGGGGGTGTGTGCAGGAGGCAGCTGATGGATGCTTCTCTCTCATCGATGTTTCTAACTCTCTATCCCACTCCCTTCATCTCTGTAAAAAATCAATAAAATATATTTTTAAAAAATGTTTTAAATTTTTTAATTTTTTTTTACTTTCCTTACCTTCCCCCCAACCCCCACTTCCTCACTCATGCCCTCACCCCCCTGTTGTCTGTGTTCATTGATTAGGCTTACATGTATGCATACAAGTCTTTTGGTTGATCTCTCCCCTTTACCCCCACCCTCCCCTACCTTCCCTCTGAGGTTTGATGGTCTGATCAATGCTTCTCTGTCTCTGGATCTGTTTTTGTTCATCTGGTTCTGTTACGTTGTTCATTATATTCCACAAATGAGTGAGATGCATCTAACTTTAACTTAAACATAGGTCTTCTTTATGAATAATATGACTATTATAAATATTTCTGTGACATCAAAAGATTATTGACATAATATTTAGTGACATCAGCACACATTAAAAACCAACACCTTTCTAACAAATGAGATTACTTAAAGTTGAACTTAAATCAGTTGCATCAAGCAAGAAATAATAGAAACCCATTGATCTGAACAAACTATGATTATCTAGATCAGAGTGCAAATAGTTAAATGCAATGAAAGCAATTTCAGGTCACATCTTGATCCTATAAAAATTTTTCACCTGTGATATTGGATTTTGCCTTTGACTCTCAAAGGTCAGAAGAATAGCAGGAAAGCTGTGGTCCCAGTTTATCTGTAATCATTTTGTATTCATGGAGCTACTGCTTCATTGCTAGGATAACTGCCTGGACACCAGATAGAAAATGTCTATGTATTTAATAAGTTCCAGAAGGGCAGTGATCTGCACAGTGACAAAACATTTCAGAACTTTGAAGTTAGTTGAGATTAAGCCACTTTTCAAAGTTGTGCATTTTTGTAGCTTCAGGGCTGCTATCATTAACCATGGGTCTCCTTATGATATTAGTTAAACTAATGTCAAAAACATGTTTTAATAGATATGGGATAAAATCATGTATTATTTTTCTTGTTATCAACCTTCCAGAAATTTGATATAGTTCTTCTACTCCCTGATACGGTTTTACAGTGCTATTCTTTACTTCCTATTAAAACAGACATACACAAACATGCAGAACTTATGAATTTACAGTCATTCCCATGGCCGTAAGTAGACTTTGTCACCAGAAATAACAGCATTTTCTTCATAATCTCAGTTTTAAGATTCCCACTCTTTGACCATCATCTTGGGTCTTTCTAGCTTACTTACTCTTACACCTCAATTTAAACATTCCTTAGCCCTAATCAAATCTCCAATTTGTTATCAGCACCACCTCTTATTTTTTAACACCCCCTACATTCTACTTTTCTCCTTATCCAGTTGAAATTTGATGATAAATTATAACCGCACCATGGCATACACCTTCAGTGATCTCTTTCATCCTTCTCTATCTTGCAATTGCCATATCATGAACAACGAAACAAACAAGCAAATCTGCAGGGATTAAGTACTCAAGCCAGCCAGACAGCACTGGAAGATTGAAGTCAGAATTTGAACCATCTGTGCTCTGTAATAAAGGAAAGCAGCTCTTTTTGTGAAGGCCACACTCATGGTAACAAAAGACAGAATCCAGACCACTCCCTGTTAGCGTTTTAAAGACTCTTTCCTTAAGGTTAAAGGATATCAACAATTTCTTAGAGATTTGTAACAAGAAAATAATGCCTCCTCTGTACACATAGCCTTCACATATTGCTACATAAACATAAACACACAGTGATTTGTATATTATTCTCTTTTTAAAGAGAGGTTCAATCATTCTCAACATATTCCTTCAGAAGTCTCTAATACAAAAAATAAAAGATCTTAAAATATTTTTATATTTATAATCAGACTAGAGGCCCGGTGCACTCGGAGGAGGGGGAGCCCTCAGCCCAGATTGTGAGAGGGCACAGGCCAGGCCGAGGGACCCCACAGGTGCACGATCAGGGCCGGGGAGGGACACGGGAGGTTGGCCAGCCAGAGAGGGACTGTGGGAGGGCTCCAGGGCATATCCGGCCCATCTCGCTCAGTTCCCATTGGCCGGACCCCAGCTGCAAGCTAAACTACCTGTCTGAGGGTCTGTCCCCTGGTGGCCAGTGCACGCCATAGCAGCTGGTCAACCAGTCAACTGTCTGCCCCCTGGTGGTCAGTGCACATCATAGTGAGCAGTTGAGTGGCCTTAGCATATCATTAGCATATTACACTTTGATTGGTTGAATGTCCGACCAAACACTTAGCATATTAGGCTTTTATTACATAGGATTAGGAAAAATAATACTATTTACTGTGTGTTTGGCACTGCACAGCTGTTTCACATGTATCATTATTTTCAAATCTTCATAGTAATCTTGTGAGATACAACCATTAGGACCGCTATCTAACCATTAGACTTAAGGCAAGGAACCCACCACTCTGTGAACAGAATTCTCTCCAGATATTCTATTTCCTGGAACATCACCTAGTCTTTTTTGGATGTATTGTTAGTCCAAATCAGTACAACAATTTTAAATTTAAGTAAATATTCACCTCCTTTTATTACTATAAATCTTTTATCAAAGGTCAAATTTGTTTGAAATGAGCAAAGGCCAACAAAATATAGTGGTAAGGATTAGATGACGGCCCAGCTCTGAAGTTTCTCCTCTGTTGCTCAGCCACTGTGCTTATTCTGCTTCCAATTTAAAAGTAGTAAATCTCTAGATAATCTTTTGAATGGCTTCCAGTCACTGAAACATATTTTATGGCTTTCATAGAAGTGTAGCACGAATTGTAAGTAATATTTGTAAAACATCAAGGAGCATTAGATCCTCACATTGAAAATAGACATTTGTATTCTACAAGGCTGTTGAGATATCCTTAAGCCAAATCAGTTGATCAGGCATGTCTGCCATAGAATTATCATATACAGACAGCAAATTCTGGATAAGTTTTACCCACTAGATAGCCATTCCACTTTCTTTTTTTTTTTTTTTTTTTTTTTTTTTTCTTCTTTTTTTTTTTTTTTTTTTTTCTTGCATATTAGCCTTTTATTATATAGGATTATGTTTTAAATACTTTCAAAGGTTTGCTTATGACCCCCGTCCCTTTAACCCATGTTTCTCTCATAAATCTTTAACAGTAAATTTTTTTTTTAACAAATATGTTTAGGAGCATAGCTATGGAGATTCTGGAGAGAGAAATTACTGATAATTTCTTAATGCCCTTTTCTCTCAACATTATTTTGACCATCTTCTTCTCCAAATGTCTGAATCTGAAGTATTTTTTTTTAATTTTTTTTTTTTTTTTTTTTGCAAGTCTTTTTTTTTTTTTTTTTTTATTGCTTAAAGTATTACAAAGGGTATTACATATGTGTCCATTTTATCCCCCCGCCCTAGACAGTCCCCTAGCCTCCCCTATCCCCCAATGTCTTATGTCCACTGGTTATGCTTCTATGCATGCATACAAGTCCTTTAGTTGATCTCTTACCCCCCTACCTCCTGCCCCGCAACCCTCCCCGGCCTTCCTGCTGCAGTTTGACAATCTGTTTGAGGCAGCTCTGCCTCTGTATCTATTATTGTTCAAAAGTTTATAATGGTCTCTATTATCCATGAATGAGTGAGATCATGTGGTATTTTTCCTTTATTGACTGGCTTATTTCACTTAACATAATGCTCTCCAGTTCCATCCATGACGTTGCAAATGGTAAGAGTTCCTTCCTTTTTAGAGCAGCATAGTATTCCATCGTGTAGATGTACCACAGTTTTCTAATCCATTCATCTACTGATGGGCACTTAGGCTGTTTCCAGATCTTAGCTATGGTGAATTGTGCTGCTATGAACATAGGGGTGCATATATCCTTTCTGATTGGTGTTTCTGGTTTCTTGGGATATATTCCTAGAAGTGGGATCACAGGGTCAAATGGGAGTTCCATTTTCAGTTTTTTAAGGAAACTCCATACTGTCTTCCATAGTGGCTGCACCAGTCTGCATTCCCACCAGCAGTGCACAAGTGTTCCTTTTTCTCCACATCCTCTCCAGCACTTGTCGTTTGTTGATTTGTTGATGATAGCCAGTCTGACAGGTGTGAGATGGTACCTCATTGTTGTTTTGATTTGCATCTCTCGGATGATTAGTGACTTTGAGCATGTTTTCATATGTCTCTTGGCTTTCTGAATGTCCTCTTTTGAAAGGTGTCTATTTAGGTCCTTTGCCCATTTTTTGATTGGATTGTTTATCTTCCTTTTGTTAAGTTGTATGAGTTCCCTATAAATTTTGGAGATTAGGCCCTTATCAGATATGACATTGGCAAATATGTTTTCCCACATAGTGGGTTTTCTCGTTGTTTTGTTGATGGTTTCTTTTGCTGTGCAGAAGCTTTTTATTTTGATGTAGTCCCATTTGTTCATTTTCTCTTTAGTTTCAAGTGCCCTAGGAGCTGTATCAGTGAAGAAATTGCTTCGGCATATGTCTGAGATTTTGTTGCCTTTGGATTCTTCTAGAATTTTTATAGTTTCCTGTCGTACATTTAAGTCCTTTATCCATTTTGAGTTTATTTTTGTGTATGGTGTAAGTTGGTGGTCTAGTTTCATTTTCTTGCATATATCTGTCCAATTTTCCCAGCACCATTTATTGAAGAGACTATCTTGGCTCCATTGTATGTTCTTGCCTCCTTTGTCAAATATTAATTGAGCATATTGGTTTGGGCCGATTTCTGGGCTCTCTATTCTATTCCATTGATCTATATGCCTATTCTTGTGCCAGTACCAGGCAGTTTTGAGAACAGTGGCTTTGTAATACATCTTGATATCTGGTATTGAGATCCCACCTACTTTGGTCTTTTTCAGGATTGCTGCAGCTATTCGAGGTCTTTTTTTATTCCAGATGAATTTTTGGAGAGTTCGTTCTAGATCTCTGAAGTATGCCATTGGTATTTTAATGGGAAGTGCGTTGAATTTATAGATTGCTTTGGGTAGTATGGACATTTTAATGATGTTGATTCTACCAATCCATGAACACGGTATGTTCTTCCATCTGTTTATGTCTTCCTCTATATCTTTTTTCAACGTCCTGTAGTTTTCTGAGTAGAGGTCTTTTACCTCTTTAGTTAAGTTTATTCCTAGGTAGCTTATTTTTTCTGGTGCGATGGTAAACGGGATTGTTTTTATAATCTCTCTTTCTGAAAGTTCACTATTGGTGTATAGAAATGCCTCGGATTTCTTGGGGTTAATTTTGTATCCTGCTACATTGCCAAATTCATGTATTAAGTCCAGTAGCTTTTTGATGGAGTCTCTAGGGTTTTGTATGTATAATATCATGTCGTCTGCAAATAAGGACAGTTTTACTTCCTCTTTTCCAATTTGGATGCCTTTTATTTCTTCTTCTTGCCGAATTGCAATGGCTAACACTTCCAGTACTATGTTGAACAGGAGTGGTGAGAGGGGGCATCCCTGTCTTGTTCCTGTTCTTAGGGGAAATGGTGTTAGTTTTTGTCCATTGAGTATGATGTTGGCTGTGGGCCTGTCATATATGGCTTTTATTATGTTGAGGTATGATCCTTCTACTCCCACCTTGCTGAGAGCTTTTATCAAAAATGGGTGTTGAATTTTGTCAAATGCTTTTTCTGCATCAATTGATATGACCATGTGGTTTTTTTCTTTCAATTTGTTTATGTGATGTATCACGTTTATTGATTTGCGGATATTGTACCATCCTTGCATCCCTGGGATAAATCCTACTTGGTCATGGTGTATGATCTTTCTGATGTACTGCTGGATCCGATTTGCTAAGATTTTGTTGAGGATTTTGGCATCTATGTTCATGAGGGATATTGGCCTGTAATTCTCTTTCATTGTGTTGTCTTTACCTGGTTTTGGTATTAGGGTGATGCTGGCTTCATAGAATGAGCTTGGAAGTGTTCCTTCCTCTTGAATTTTTTGTAGTAGTCTGAGGAGGATAGGTTTTAGTTCTTCCTTGAATGTTTGGTAAAACTCCCCTGTGAAGCCGTCTGGTCCTGGGCTTTTGTTTGCTGGAAGCTTTTTGATGACTGCTTCAATTTCTTCCATAGTTATTGGCCTGTTGAGATTTTTAGATTCTTCCTGATTGAGTTTTGGAATGTTGTATTTTTCTAGGAATTTGTCCATTTCCTCCAGGTTGTCTAGTTTGTTGGAGTAGAGCTGTCGATAGTATTTTTTAACAATCATTTGTATTTCTGTGGGGTCTGTTGTTATTTCGCCTCTATCGTTTCTGATTTTGTTTATTTGGGTCCTCTCTCTTTGCTTCTTGGTGAGTCTGGCTAGAGGTTTGTCAATCTTGTTTATCCTTTCAAAGAACCAGCTCTTGGTTTCATTGATTTTCTGTATTGTTTTTTTGGTCTCTATGTCATTTATTTCTGCTCTAATCTTTATTATCTCCTTCCTTCTGCTCACTCTGGGGTTTTCTTGTTGCTCTCTTTCTAATTCTTTGAGTTGTAGAGTTAGATGATTTACTACCATTTTTTCTTGTTTGTTGAGATAGGCCTGTAGAGCTATAAACTTCCCTCTCAGGACTGCTTTCATTGTGTCCCACAGGTTTTGGATTGTTGTGTTTTCATTGTCATTAGTTTCCAGGATGTTTCAAATTTCTTCTTTGATTTCATTGGTAACCCAATCAATATTTAATAGCATGCTATTCAGCTTCCAGGTGTTTGAGTATTTTGGGTTGTTTTTATTGTAGTTTATTTCTAATATTATGCCATCGTGGTCTGCGAAGACGCTTTTTATGATTTCAATTTTCTTGAATTTGGGGATACTTTGCTTGTGACCCAATATATGGTCTATTTTTGAATATGTCCTATGAGCATTTGAGTAGAATGTATATTCCCTGGCTTTCGGGTGAAGTGTTCTGAAGATGTCTATTAAATCCATCTGATCTAGTGAGTCATTTAGGATTGCTGTATCTTTGCTGATTATTTGTCTAGAGGACTTATCCAGTGCTGTCAGTGGTGTATTAAAGTCCCCAACTATGATTGTATTGTTGTCGATGTCTCCTTTGATATCTTCCAGGAGTTTTTTTATGAATTTGGGTGCTCCTGCATTGGGTGCATATATGTTTACCAGGATTATATCTTCTTGTTGTATTGATCCCTTTAGTATTATGAAGTGGCCTTCCTTATCTCTTGTTATGGCCTTCACTTTGAGGTCTATTTTGTCCGATATAAGTATTGCTACCCCAGCTTTCTTTTCCTTTCCATTTGCCTGAAAGATATTTTTCCATCCTTTCACTTTCAGTCTGTGTGAGTCCCTTCTAATGAGGTGGGTTTCTTGTAGACAGCAGATGTATGGGTCATGTTTTTTATCCATTCAGCCACTCGATGTCTTTTGTTTGGAGCATTTAGTCCGTTTACGTTTAAAGTTATTATTGAAAGGTACTTGTTTGTAGGCATTTCTGTTTTTGTGTGGCTGTTTTCTTTCTGAGCTTTTTATTTCTTATTTTTATACCAGTCCCTTTAGCATTCCTTGCATTGCTGGCTTGGTGGTGATAAACTCCCTTAGCCTTTTTTTGTCTGTGAAGCTTCTTATTTCCCCTTCAAGTTTGAATGATAGCCTTGCTGGATAGAGTATTCTTGGATTCAGTCCTTTGCTTTGCATCACTTTGTAAATTTCTGTCCATTCTTTTCTGGCCTGATGTGTTTCTGTTGAGAAATCATTTGACAATCTAATGGGAGATCCCTTGTATGTAACTTTCCGTCTCTCTCTTGCAGCCTGTAAGATTCTCTCTTTGTCCTGAACATTTGCCATGGTAATTATGATGTGTCTTGGTGTGGGTCTTTTTGGGTTCACCTTATTTGGGACTCTCTGGGCTTGTGTGACTTTTTTCTTCCCCACCTCAGGGAAGTTTTCTGATATTATTTCTTCTAATAGGTTTTCTAATCCTTGTTCATCCTTCTGTTGTTCTGGTACCCCTATTATTCGTATGTTGTTTCGTTTCATGTTGTCCCAAAGCTCCCTTAGGCTCTCCTCCTGTCTTTTCATTTTTTTCTCCAATTGCAGTACATTTTGGGTGTGTTTTGCTTCCTTGTCTTCTAAATCACTAATTCGGTCCTCCGCTTCTCCTAGTCTACTGTTGATACTTTCAATGGAGTTTTTCATTGCAGCTATATCACTCTTCATATCTTCTTGGGTCTTACTTAAGTTGTTGATTTTTTCATCTGTTTCTTCTAGCTTCTTCCATATGTTATCGATTTTTTCATCTGTTTCTTCTAGCTTCTTCCATATGTTATCGATTTTTTCATCTGTTTCTTCTTGCTTCTTGCTGAGGTTGTCGATTTTTTCCTCCATCCGGTTTATGCACTCTAGGACCCTTATTCTGAATTCTTTTTCTGTCATGTTGCATGCCTCTGTATTACTTAGCTGCTTTTCTGGAGAGTCCTCCTTCTCTTTCCTTTGGGGGTTTCTTTGTCTACCCATGTTTGATCTCACTGACATATCTAGACGTTGAGTTGTTCAGTGGCTGCTCCCTTGGTGGCAGTGACTCCTTGGTCTGCGGTTCCTCTTCGGGCGGTTGCGGTAGCAGCTGCTCTTCAGTTGGCAGCAACTCCTCTGGTGGGTGCTGTACACAGCTGTGGTGGCTCTTCTGGCTGGTGGGGCGAGGTTTCATGTACAGCTGCTGTTCCTCAGCAGAGGGTGTGGTGCTCAGGAGGTTGCTGTTGCTTGGATCTGCTGTGTTGATTTAAAGGCACAAAATACAACACAACAAGGCACCACGTACCAGGCACTATACACAAATATATTCACGATATTAATAACCCCAAATAAAGGTGACCACCTGAATTAAGAGAATTAGGGGATAAGGAAGAAGGAAGAGAAAAAGAGAAAAGAGAAAAAAGAAAAGAAAATTAGGGACCAAAAAAAGGAGTGCAAAAATGAAATTGGGAAAAAGGAGGGGGGAAAGTAAAAGCGAGAAAAGAAAGGAAAAGAAAAAAAAGAGCGAAAAGAGAGAATGAAGTGGAAGAGGGGAAGAGACTTTTTATATGAGGAGAATACTCCTATAGAACAGCCATTAATCCCAACAAATTCCAGCAACAGCTCCCTGGAGATGAATGCAAACTAGAAACAACCAATAATATAACGATGAAAATAGAATGGAGAACACTAATCCCAAAATAAAATAAAGAGAAAATAAAATGGCACTTTAAAAAAGAATGGTAAAATGGTAGCAGTAATAATACTGGTTAAAAATAAGAAGGTAGCAATTAAAAGGGTAAAATCAGGTGATGGAAAAAAGAAGAAAAAAAAAAGAAGAAGAGGAAAAGAAAAAAAAAAAAACTAAAAAAAAAGAAAAAAAATTGGTTTCTTAGTTAAAAGGTGAAAAAAGAAAAAAAAAAATATTGCAGTAGTGAAGGTCCTTCGGTTCTTCTATTCTTCAGTGTGGCTCGCCTTAGACCTGCCAGGTATTCAGGAGAGTGTTGAGTTTCCCTGCGATACACTGTTCCTCTGTGTTGTAAACCACAGTCCTTATTTTAAAGCAAGCCGCATTTGTTTCCCAGACTGCCTTATTTTGTGTTTAGCAAAGAGTCAGTTTGTGGGTCAGCCTCTGGGTGGCAGTGTTCTGGGGTTGGCCTCTGAGGCTACAGGGCCTCTCTGTCCAGTGGAAGTTCACTGCCCAGAGCTGGCTGCGTAAGAGTTACCAGTGCTGTGTTGTTGCTGGGATTGAAAATCCCTCTATAGGCCAGACCCTGTTAACTCCCAGGGACTGATCAGGTTATTTTAATCCTTGATCTCCTACAGGGTGGAATCTGGGTGTGGCTGTGCTCCTTGCCTGGGGGCTGGGGGGAGGAGTCTCACTCTCCGGAGAGAATGGCTGCCTCAGGCCTGGGCTCAGGGGTGTCTCAGCACTCAATTCGCTGCCACCTCTCCCGGCCCCCCTTCTCTCCTCAGTCTCTCCCCAGATTCCACTCCTCCGCACACTCTCCCTCTCTTCAGCACAGGTGAGTGTCTGTATCCGAAATGTCCCATGAACAGGGTTCAGTGAAAACAAACAAACAAACGCTGGCCGCGGAAACGGGGAAGGCTTGGTTTCTGTAAGCTTCTTCTCTTACCGGGACTGCATGGTCTGGTCAGCTCTTCAGGCTGCCCCCTTTAGGCTCAGTCCTCTGTGATCACAGACCGAGCTCTCATTTCCCCCGGCAGCGCCAGGAATCCCGCGGTTCTCCTTTCCCCTGTTAGGGGCCGTGCCTGTCCCAAGGGACGCGGCTGTCTGCCATGCGGTCTCCCTCCGACTCTCTGGGCTCAGAGGTCTGGCAAACTTTCCTGCCCAAATCCCTGGCTCTTTTACCTTTCCAGGGGAGCTCCGCTCCTCCCGGCTGTAAACCGTCTCGCCAGCTGAGGAACTTCGCCAATTCGGGGCGGATGCTACCAGTTTCAGCCGCTCACTCCACTTGCTCAGGGACACAACCTGGGACGCGTCTGCCTATACCGCCGCCATCTTCCTGAATCCCGCCATTCCACTTTCTAATAGCTTTAACTCATACCCTGCTCACTGCAACTCTGAGAAAGAAGGCCAATACTGAAATTAAATTGTTTCAATAGAAATAATAATAGCTTTATTTTTTATTATCATTATTGTTTTTTAATCCTCACCTGAGGATAAGTTTATTAATGTGTTTTGAGAGAGAGAGAGAGAGAGAGAGAGAGAGAGAGAGAGAGAGAGAAACATGGATGTGAGAGGGAAACATCAATTGACTGCCTCCTGTATGCTCCCCAGCCTGGGCTAGAACACACAAACTAGGTAAGTGCCCTGACCAGGAATCAAACCCAAAACCTGTTGATGTGTGGGACAATGTTCTAACCAACCAAGCCCCCTGGCTAGAGCAATAATAGCTGTATTTTTAACATTTGCTAGGTACTAGGTACTTATTAATCACGAAATATTCATTTATTCAATAAATATTAATCAGGATTGAATAAAATAGCTTTGTATTATTTGAAATAATTTTATTTTTTTAAATATGTTTTATTGGTTTTTTTACAGAGAGGAAGGGAGAGGGATGGAGAGGGATAGAGAGTTAGAAACATCGATGAGAGAGAAACATCAATCAGCTGTCTCGTGCACACCCCCTACTGGGGATGTACCCGCAACCAAGGTACATGCCCTTGACTGGAATCGAACCTGGACCCTTGAGTCCGCAGGCCAACGCTCTATCCACTGAGCCAAACCAGTTAGGGCTGAAATAATTTTAGAGTTAGACCCTGCAGCTAGTCTTCCTAGGTTGTGACCTCAGGACTTCCACTTTTAACTAAGTGACCTTTGCCCCAATATTTAACTTCCCATGTGTAAAACGGGATGAAAACCTACCTCACAGGGTGTGAGAAATACCAATGGGGACATGTAGAGCCCTTGAAAGAGTGCCTGTCATAACTCTCAGTAAATGTAGCTGTTACTGTCCATGGATGGCAGCTATGTTCTCCATGATTACCGGGTCCTAGAGACAGGATGATGAGCAAGATGTCCAAGGTTCCTTACCTCAGTGAACCTTACATTCCTATGGGGAAAAACACAAAGAGAAGAATAAATCTTAAGGAAAAGGGAACATAATCTGATTCAGTTGTTTCTAGTCACTTTGGTTTCTGTGTGATAAGATGGGAAGCAGAGATGATCAAAAAGGGAAAGAAGACCAATAAGAAAGTAAGGCAGTGTTGCAGGCAAGAAAAGATAGGTAGAAAGGTTAGGGTAATGGCAACAGAGATGAAAACAAGTCAGTCAGATCACAATATGACTTGGAGGTTAAAATGAGAATAACAATAACAATAAGAAACCTATGACATAGGTTTGATGATTATCCTAATTTTATAAATAAAGAAACTGCGGTTTACAGAATTTAAAACCTTAGCCCAAGACAAGTGAGGGTTCAAGGACAGAAATTTCTTACTGCCATTTAGATGTTAGGATAAGAAGTGTGGTTATTTGAGAATTAGCCTTCACCTTAACACTTCCTAAGCCAGCCAGTCTAGAATCAAACAGAGCACCATAAAACGTAAGTGTATATCTGTTGTATATTTGCTATATGACATATCTTCAGTTTTGTTTTATTGGTCTTGTAAAATGTCAGCCTTGTTTTTTCTTCCTGCCTTTTCTTTAGTCTCTTAAGTCCTGCTCTGAAACAAAGCTCCGCAGGATAACTTGTTCTTGCTTGAAGTAAGGCTGGGTTTTGTTGCCATGTTCTCCAAAAGGTGGATTGCTTTCTGAGAAATATGAACTTCCACTTAAGAAAGGGAAACTGAACTCTTGTTTATCTCTAACCCTGCTTACCCATATGAGGGAATCAGAATTTCAGGATTATTATTTTGCCGTGTGCTGATCTTTAGCCTAGCAGAATTTCTGTTGCAAAGAAAAAAGCTTTCCAAAGATAATATATCAGTGCTGCACACGTTCCTACTCTCTCTCTATAAAAACAATCAGCTTTCAGAGTTTGGCACTGTACCTCCCTAAATGCACTCTCACCTCCAAAATCTTTGACCTACATGATTTTCCACTGTTGGATTAGCTTATGATGAGAAGTATTGAAGTTTATGAGGATGATTCTCTATGATCAGCATAAGAGAGAGATTTTTCTGGAATACATTAAGGTAAAATAGGTACTTTCATATGATACTTTCTCCCAAATATGCTGGAAAACATGAGTTTTAAGGGTTTTTAGATTTAATTAGGAGGAGTACTATGGTACAACAACATGGAGAGTGGGACAAAGTTCAAAATGAGGAAAGGAGGGGAGAGGGGACATGAGTAAGTTCCCCTTAGTAAAAAGTGAGGTAATAATGCACTCTGAGAAATCTTGGATGCAATTTCACTTCTCTTTTATATATTAAAAAAAAAAAATCCCAAAAGCAATGTTATTAGAGGACAATTCTTAAGGCTAGCAATGTTTTATGTATTTCATATGTTGATATTGATTGGCCTTTCTACCTTAGCAAAACATTTGTAGAAGGAAGTTGACAAGAAGGAAATGGAACACAGGGTGTGGAAATTTTATAGATATTCACAATCAATGTATTAACTTTTCTGAGGACCCTCACTTTTCCAAGTTTCATTCCTCTTCATTTCCTGAATCTAAAGGAGGTTTCAGACTATAGAAATTAGGAAAAGTACAATTATAAACGTATCTGGAACCATAATTGAGACTAAAATTATAGGTAGTAAAGAACTATGTCTAATAGTCAGAAATGAGCACGTAACATAACCCTGCATATGATGTAATGAACTTCACCTAAATTTTAGTATTGCAAAAGAGGCATATTCATTTCCATGTGTTCTTAAATCCACCATAAAGTCCTACAGGGTTTAATTTGTATGGCTCTACTACTCGGCTATATTTAAATTACTCATCTCAATGTTCTCCATGAATGTGATAAGACATGGCAACTATTATAATTATTAGAGAATCCTAAATAAGATGAGTTGGTGACAAAGTTTACCTGCAGCTTTGGGATGTCAATTCAGTTATGAATTTCTTTAAATGTTTCACATTGGAAGCTCATTAATAATTATCCAAAGCTTACCATATAGCAATAAGTGGGAACATTTTGACATACACATTCCATTTCCCTGTTTGGGATATGGGACTAAGGAGACAAAATTAGAAAGGAAACAAAGTTCTCTGATCTCCCACTCCTACTACTTCTGGTTCCACCATTGCAATTAACATCAAGCTGGCCATCTCCATATCTGGAATATGTTTAACAACCAGCTCTCTAAAAATAAAACAGCCTTGGTTTGCAGCGTTTGACAACTGCTCAGTGTAAATACTCCCAACATAGCCAGTTTCATGCTCTAAGCATTATGTCACTGAACACAGAGTTGGAAAGAGATGCACTATCAGCTCTGGTCAACCATGAGAGCACTCCAACATAGCATCAACAGTATCTTCTTTGGATGGCAACAGGGACAATGAGGATGACAAGGAGGATGAGAATGAGAAGGCCAATTTATTTAGTGCCACAATGCTTGCTGTTATAATTTGCCACAATCCTATATAATAAAAGGCTAATATGCAAATCAACTGAACAGCGGAACAACTGGTCACTATGACGTGCACTGACCACCAGGGGGCAGACGCTCAATGCAGGAGCTGCCCCCTGATGGTCAGTGCTCTCCCACAGGGGAAGCACTGCTCAGCCAGAAGCCAGGCTCAAGGCTGGCAAGCACTGTCTCTGCAGCAGCGCTAAGGATGTCCAACTGCCATCAGTCAGACATCCCCCAAGGGCTCCCAGACTGCAAGAGGGTGCAGGCCAGGCTGAGGGACCCCCGAGTGCACGAATTTCATGCACCGGGCCTCTAGTTCTTACATAAAAGCCACTTTTATATCTTACGGGATGCAAGCTTTAACCATTAGATAATGCCAGAATGCTGTAAATAGCTATAGATGACATGTTTGGTACCTAAAGAAGTTTATAGAAATAGAAACTCATCTCAATAGCTCTTATTTATATTTGCATCTTTTTGCATTTTTTCTAGTGTGGGAAAAATCTTTATGAGATTAAGATAGGCTATGTTTTTCCCTATTATCTCGAATTACTGATTTGAGGTGAGGTTTTGTGCCGGGAGCCGGTCCATGCTTGCTGTTCCAAGGGACCTGGCATATATGGCATACTGTTCTTAATATGTTTGCTCACCTTCTTGGCACTATGTGTTTTAACCAAGGTCTCTGAGAAAGGTTGTTTCCCCAGGTAGGGATTTTCCCCTGAAGTTAGGGAGGGAATAAAACCTCTTAACTAAGTGCCAGGCGGGTAATTAATCACTTTAACTATGAATAAGCATGCTTGAGCTGCATAGTCTTTACTCCCTGGAATGGAGATGAGAAGCGCCCTAACCTTTGGAATAGAGATTGGTAGGATTGGAATCAACTGGTATAAATACAGATGTAACAACACAGAACTTAGAAGACAGAACTTAGAAGACAGAACCAGGAGGCACAGAACCTACACAGAACGTTCTCTAGAGACAGAAGAACTTCGCTGGAGAGAACATGGCAAAAGATCCTGGACTGAACCTGACTATAGAAATTGGCAAGAGAACCTGACTAGAACCTGGTGACCGAACCTGGCTGGAGAACCTGGACAGAACCTGGCTGGAGAACCTGGAGAACCTAGCAAGAGAACATGGACACAGAACCTGGCTGGAGATACTAACCAGAACTTCGCTGGAGATCCAGAGCAGAACCTCTCTGGAGATCCAGACCAGAACTTGGCTGGAGAACCTGGCTGGAGAACCTAGCAAGAGAACATGGACACAGAACCTGGCTGGAGATCCTGGCTAGAGATCCTGGCTAGGCTGCTGATCAACTGAACACTGTCTCCGTGTCATTCCTTCTTCGCCGACTCCGTCCACACCTTTGGGGACCCCTGGACCTGCTGGGGTTGGACCCCAGCAGTTTTGGTTTACCATAATATAGTTAACACATGAATGCAAAATATCACATAACAGACACATTGTGATAATAACCAGTGAAAAATCATTAAATATCTGTTATTTGACTTCTGATAAAAATATAACTGTAATGCAAAAATTTGACCACCCCTGAAACCTTCATCTAACATCCATCACCTAACACCCTGACAGTTCTCCTGACTTGTTGAAGCGAGCAAATGTAATCCTGAACAGAGCTAAGATATTGCAACTTTCAGACAATTCATGTTCAATTACTACCGAGTGTCATGACGTGTCTCCTCCAGGGGCAGACACTTCTCTTTACATGACTCAGAGATCAATGTCCTACACAAAATAGGAGAAGTAAAATTATTCATGAAAGCATAGTCACTGAACCCTATCTGAAAATGTACATTCCTCCCTTGGTTTAAACAGCAAAAGGCAAAGTAAATTCATTTTTTGCAAAGGAGCAACACGTTGTGACATTTTAATAATTCTAATTCTAGCATCTAAACGGTGTAGTCAATGAAGATAAATGTATGGCCTCTGGTTTTACTCCATTTCTTAGATCTCCCCATCCATGTGATAGCCACCAGCAACATGGAGCTATTTAAATTTAAATTAGCTAAAATTAAATAAGATAGAAAATCTATTTCCCAGTCACATTAACCACATTTCAAATGCTTAATTAACATCCGCATAAGGTTGGTGGCTATCATATTGGACAGTGCAGATCTAGAACATTTCCATTACCACAGAGAGTTTTTTTGTTTTTGTTTTTTTAAATATATTTTATTGATTTTTTACAGAGAGGAAGGGAGAGGGATAGAGAGTTAGAAACATCAATGAGAGAGAAACATCGATCAGCTGCCTCCTGCACACTCCCTACTGGGGATGTGCCTGCAACCAAGGTACATGCCCTTGACCGGAATCGAACCTGGGACCCTTGAGTCCGCAGACTGACGCTCTATCCACTGAGCCAAACCGGTTAGGGCCACAGAAAGTTTTATTAGACAGCATTAAATAAGATACTCTAGTCCTATTACACTAGCCAACCAGAAAATGGAGGAAAGAGTGAGAAAATGGAAATTGTCCTTTGCTACATTCTCATAGACATGATTTGGGCCTACCAGCGTCTTCTGAATAGTCAGGCGTTAGGAGACTTTAATCTGGAAACCAATATAGTTGAACAAATATGCAATTCTTTCTTTCATATATAATTATAATGGGGAGAAATGGAGAAAATATTTTATCAAGTCATGTTTCACGTAGGAATTCCCAAGCACTGCATGTGTCAGGCGGAGAAATCAGATCCTGTTTGTCCACAATTGATTCTTTAGTCTTTTTTCGCTCTTTCCCTTCACCCTGGAATAACAGAAATCTTCATAGCCAGCAGTATTTAGTCTTTATGAGAAAATCCTCCAAGGGATCCCCAGCCCCTTAGCAGCCCAGATGTTCCTCTACTGAATCCTGACTGTCTCTGGCTGACATTAAAGTCAGTTCAGAGAGCCTCCTCTCTTGGGCCCATTAATGAAGCCGAATTTTTCCCCTTTGACAGGCAAGGGCTAATTATTGTTCTTGAGTATGAAAAATTTCATCTGTAATGCTATCAACAATAAAAAATACATATTTTTTTAAATTGCTCAATACCCCCAAAAGAAAAAAAATCAAACTTAAAACCGTCAAGTTTCTGAATTAAATTGTACAGACCCCTTAGATTGCTTTATTTCTAAGTCATTCAGCAACAACTCTGTCCTTGGCCATAACCTGTACCTTTCCAATATAGTGGTTATCACAGTGGTAAAAATATCAGCAAAAACCAATGCTATGGTGGCTAAAACATAATGTTCTATAATCATCTATCTGCCTGTCAGAGGTTCATTGTCTGGTCAAACAATCATAGAAACTAGATTAGATGGCCAAAAAAGGGGTGGGGGGAATCCTTCAGGCACCTGCCTGATTGCTCTAGATTAGCTCAGGAGCAGAAAACAATAGCAGCTTATCTTGACATATAAGATAAGAAAATTGCACTTCCAAAATCTACACTACAAAATCAGTACCATTGTCTGAGATAAAATATTCCTCTCTGAATCTTTTTTTTTTTCAGTTCATCCTTTTCCTATGTTATGTCATTACCAGCCAAGTCCTTACACATTGACTACTTTTGTCAGTCACCTATTGGCCTTAATCTCAAATTACCATGGCCGCATTACCCATTTTAAAAAATATGGATGAGCCCAGCCATTGTGGCTCAGTGGTTGAAAATCAACCTATGAACCAGGAGGTCACTGTTCTATTCCAGGGCACATGCCCAGGCTGCAGGCTTCATCCCCAGTGTGGGGAGTGCAGGAGGCAGCTGTTTGATGATTCTCTCTCATCACTGATATTTCTATCTCTCTCTCCCTTTCTCTCTGAAATCAATAAAAATATATTTTTTTAAAAATATATGAATGAGAGAGAACTTCACAACATTCCATAGCTTATTTTATTCTCACTGGGAGAAAACATAGGGGATTTGAATAAGTAAGAGATAAACTTATTTTCTCTTCATTTAAAAGATTTTTTTGTTTTAACTGATGTATCTGACATTTTTTAGTTCTTATCCCGATTCCCTTTCCTAACTTGAACCTGTGTGCTCTCTTGTGATTAAGTGAGGAAAACACTTTTCAAAGGACTCCTAACATCAGTATTAATTTCACATACTTAACTCGTTTCCATCACAGAAATGGTGAGTGCATATCATAGGATAAATGCTAACAAATGGATTCTATTTGCTCCCTGAATACTGTTTACCTGGGAGGTGTGAGTGCTGTTCACTTGCCTGTGAGCAGTTTCCAAGTTGGCAGTGCATGAGGTTCTTTCCCCGAGAGAAAAGTGGACATTCCATGGCCCATCAGTTTCTGGTTATTCTAGCCTCCACTGGAGTCATGCAAAAAACATGAACAGTTTTTATTTCCTCTATTTGTTCTGTCATTTGTAGAATATAACTGAGGGAAAGAGGCACCTTTTTCTCATTAATTATTATAAGTTAAGGAATAATTTTGTGACTGTGAGTGAGGTGGGCAGCATGCCCATCTCAAAGTGGAAGATGTTAAGCTGACCCATTTTCTCATAAGATGTATGTTTCTATATATCCATCCAATATTACTTAGTCTGCTGAAATACATTAAAAGGTAGAAAGATAAATAGACCCACCTCGCTTTAGCTGTTTTTAGATAGTGGATTGAACTATAAGGCATGTGCAAGAGATAGTGCCAGGCCTACTAACACTATAATAAATAATTTTAAAAAATAGACAAATTATAAATGAAATTTTGAAATAAACCAGAAGGCTAGAAATATAAAACACAAATGACCAAGATGAAATAGGAGTGTCACTTCATGTAGCAGTCAAACTGATTAACAATAAGCAAATATGAAAGGTGAAGGAATATTGGGTGAAAATGCCTCTATATAAAAAAATGCAGCAGTTGCTTTGCAAATATTTAATGTCTCAGTTAATAGAGCACAAACAAAAATTATATCCTTATAGGAATTCTGGCCTTAAGTTTGACTTTTTGTTAAAAAAAAATTAAAAAGGAGAGTAATCATAACATATCTGTGAATAGATTGTAAACTTTATAGGGTTGTGTGTGTGTGTGTGTGTGTGTGTGTGTGTGTGTGTGTTATTTACTGATGACTAATGTATGCCTGGCATATAGAAGGTGTACAATAACGTTTGTTTTAATAGAGTTTATAAAATAATTTTCTGTGTATTATCTCCCTTAACCAGCAGTCACCAGTCACATGCTTTAGCCAGTAGGTGGAGGCTCAGAAGGACAGCACCTCAGGTGGTGTCATAGAAATAGAAGTCAGCCAGAAACTAGAGGAAGCGTTTTTGGTAAAAGAGGCAGTGGTAAGTGGGTACTGGTGCTCAGCACCCCATAGAGACCAAGTCAATATTCATTGAATGGTGAAGCCTTCTAATGATTCAGTCTGACTTAACTCAGCCTCCTTCCATTTACTGTCACAATCCCATATTTTATTTTCTTCATAATTCTTATCATAATAACTTAGATTAGTCAGCTATGCATTTACTTGTTTATTATTTCTCTCATTCCACTGAAATGTAAACTCCATAAGTAAAGACTCCTTATCTGTCTTAGCCCCTAGAGAAGGAACTGTCCAATAGTTGGTAGACACTCTGTAACATTGGGATGAACACTGAATCAACCAACCAGCTATCCTCACTGAGATGACCTGTCTGAATTGTCTTGTCTCGGTTGTTCTCTCTCTTTAGCATACATTATTTAGGTAGTGCAACTGTTTATCTGTTTTAGTTTATGTGTATGCTACTTTTCTCTCCCTCTTCTGCTTACCCTGTAACTTTGACCTAACTCCTCTTTGAGGAGGTGAGAAGCCCTCAGGAAACCTCACAGGACCATGGTGGAATCCAAGAATAAAGAACCATGATTGTAATGGTTTAAGCTATCTCTTCTCATATCAGAGAAATGTTCTTTTTACCCTGTACTCACCTCTATGTTTCCTCTCTTGCCATCAAGACCACAGGAGCCAAGAGGAAAGAAATAAGGAAGCCACCAGGATAGCAAATGACATAGGATCCCAGTGAGTAAGAGCATGCACATTTGCTTTGATTGTTCTTTGTTTCACAGCCACGTTTTAGCAATCAAGGTGACAATAAGCAGCTGGTAAATGGTTCAGATTCCTGAGCTATATATTGCTCTATAAAAACTATCAGCATAAACTATGTAGATGAGGAAACTGAGCCTCAGAGTGGTAATGAGGCAGGACTTACAACAGGCCTCCTATCTAAGAGGCACCCTCCCCCCTCCTCTGTCATGCTGATATGCTGTCCTTCATAGCCTCCACCTACTGGCTAAAGCATGTGTGGTATCTACTGCTGGTTAAATGAGTTAATATACAGAAAATTCTTTTATGAACTCTATTAAACACGTTACTGTATCTTCACTGAGAATATGAACATTAAAGTTTTAAAGATGTTATGAAAATACACATTTTGATTATAATTTCTTCTTTACTTGAGAGGTAAATTAAATGATTTTTCTTAAGACATCCAGGCATCACAAAAGATGTAAACTAGGCCTCAGTTTAAAATAGTAGTAAAATCCTATTACCACCTCCACCCATTTATTAGTCCTCTTCAGTCATTGCTTCTTTTTCTTCTTTCAGACAATTTTCTGGAAATACTGAAAAGTTTTTTTTCTCATTGTATTCAATATGGCAGTAGTCCTAAATCTTGAAGTAATAACACTAGTAATTATAAATTCAAGGGAAGACTTGTTCTATCTACTCTATATAATAAAAGCCTAATATGCTAAGGGCCTAGTTGTCTGGTCATCTGTTCAACCAATCAGAGTGTAATATGCTAATGATATGCTAAGGCCGCTCAGCTACTCACTATGATGTACAATCTAGGACCCCTCGGGGGATGTCAGAGAGCCAGTTTCAGCCCGATCCTGCAGGCCAGGCTGAGGGACTCCACGGGTGCACAAATTCATGCACTAGGCCTCTAGTCTACACTAATAAAAGGGAAACACGCAAATTAACCATCACTCCGCCACACACACCAGCCAATCAGAGCGACTATGCAAATTAACACAACAAAGTTGGCGGTTAATTTGCACACACAGGCATGAGCGAAGACCGAAGACAACTGAAGATGGCAGCAGCCACAGAGCTGAAGCGAGCAGGAAGCTTGGGTTGCTCCCAGCAACAGAGGAAGCCAAGCTTCCAGCCCACCCTGGACTCCACTCAAGGAGAGGCTGGGGACCTGGGCTCCACTCAAGGAGGGTCTGGGGGCCTGGGTCACCGGGGGCGACCCAGGCTTCCAGCCAGCCCTGGCCTCAGCTCAAGGAGCTGGGGAGGAAAAAAGAGGGGCTGGGAGCAGCCAGAGTGGAGAAGCCAAGCCTCGCTGCTGTGGCCGGACCAAAGGCTTGGGTCCTGGGTGCCGAAGGAAAACTGGTGCCAGCAGCCAGGGGAAGGAAGGCCTATTGTGCAAATCTTCGTGCAACGGGCCACTAGTCTACACTAATAAAAGAGAAGCATGGTAATTGGCATACAACCGCTACCCTTTTCATTGGCTGATCAGCGAGATATGCAAATTAACTGTCAGCCAAGATGGCGGCCGGCAGCCAGGCAGCTTGAAACTAACATGAGGCTTGCTTGCCTCAGTGACGGAGGATCGTTGGAGGAAACCAACGTTCCCCGCCTGCGGCTCCAGGCCTCTGAGCGGGAGTTTAAGAAACATTGTAACAAATACCGCCGGACTTCAGCCAGCAGATTCGCAACATTGTAAGCAAAGGCCAGAAACCTACTTTCAGCCGCAGAGGCCTAAGAGCTGGAGCAAAGCCTCAAGGTAAAGCTGGCCCAGAATAAAACAAAAAGAAAAAGAAAAAAAGGAGCGGTTGGGAACTTCAGTCACTCCCAGCCTGAAAACAGCCCTCAGCCCCTCACCCAGACTGGCCAGGCACCCCAGTGGGGACACCCACCCTGATCCAGGACACCCTTCAGGGCAAACCAGCCGGCCCCACCCATGCACTAGGCCTCTACCCTATTATAGTAAAAGGGTAATATGCCTCCCGGCACCGGGATCAGCGTGACAGGGGGCAGCGCACAAACCCCCTGATCGCCCTGCGGCTCTGTGTGTGACAGGGGGCGGGGCCCCAACCCCCTGAGCAGCCGTACTCTGTGCCTGATAGGGGGGAGCTCCCCAACACCCCCCCACGGGCCCTGCTCTGTGTGTGATGGGGTAGAGCCATAACCTCCCCATCGGCCCTGCCCTGAGTGTGAGAGTGGCGACGCCCCAGCCCCCTGATCGGCCCTGCTCTGTGGGTGATAGAGGGTGGTGCCCCAACCCCCTGATGGGCCCTGCTCTGTGTGTGACGGGGGCAGCACCGCAACCCCCTGATTGGCCCTGCTCTGTGCGTGACGGGGTGGTGCCGCAACCTCCCCATTGACCCTGCCTTGAGTGTGACAGGGGACGGTGCCCCAACCCCCCAATTGGCCCTACCCTGAGCATGACTGAGGGTGGCATCACAACCTCCCAATCTGCCCTGCTCTGTGCATGACGGGGCGGCGCCCCAACTCCCCAATCGGCCCTGCTCTGAGCCCGCCCAGGGGCTGCACCTAGAGATTGGGCCTGCCCTCTGCCACCCGGGAGCAGGCCTAAGCCAGCAGGTCGTTATCTCCCGAGGGGTCCCAGACTGCGAGAGGGCACAGGCCGGGCTGAGGGACCCTCCCCCCCACCCCGAGTGCACAAATTTTTGTGCACCGGGCCTCTAGTATATATATAAAAGCCTAAGTGACCATCCAACCGTTCAACCGTCAGACCAGTAGCTATGATGTGCAATGACCACCAGGAGGTAGACGCTCAACACAGGAGCTGCGGTGACTTGGCAGCTGCAGTTCTCGGGTAACGCACATGCAACCAGAGAGGAGGGAGCCCTATTCCAGGGTGCATCACCCAAGAACTGCCCTCTCGCAACCCAGAACCCCTCAGGGGATGTTGGAGAGCCAGTTTCGACTCGATCCCCACAGGCCAGGCCGAGGGGCCCCACCTGCCGGAGGGATCCCGCTCACTCTGCAGATGCTGCCCCAGGTGCGGCCAGCTGGGAAGGGACCTCAGGAGGTTGGCTCCAGCGTTTGTCCGGCCCATCTCACCCAGTCCTGTGTCATCGGCCACCTTCTAATTAATTACCTTTCAATATGCACGAAGCCGTGCACTAGGGCACTAGTATTTTATAAAAATCTAGCTATGTCATCTCATTCATGTCACTTAAAGAGTTATTTGTTCAGCTCCTGCTGCTGTTTAAAATGGTTAGATTTCTAACACATGTAATATCTTTTCTTCTTCAGTTCCATCTTCTCCCTCCCATGCCAGCAGTTCAACACTTTGTTCAGCACTTGTGACTGGATTTACTGGTCTTTCCCCAATGATTACTGTTGCTCTTCAATTTCTACATTTCTTCTCACATTGTGAAAAACATACTCTGTACTTACCTTTTGTGCCTTGTAGAGCATTAATTCTTAAAAAGCAAAAATATAGTCTTACATAACATCTCATCTCCAGCAAAAATGAAACCAAGGGTCAGTATGCAACAATTATACCCTCCTGTTTGCTTTACTCGTCTCAATAGTTTAATATATTTATGATAATTAGATTTGCATTGAAAATGGAAATTGAGAAAAAGCTTTAGGCTAATAATGGAATAATGGGCATTGTCCTATTATTGGACATTAGCTGTAACAAGTCTATGCTAGATCCTAAGGAATTAACCCAACACCCTGAGCACTTTCATCTTCAATCCCATTACATTTAAATGGCTATCTGTATCCTTTGAAATTTTAATCACCTAGAAAGCTGCTGCTGATATCCTAGAGCAGGGGTCCTCAAACTACAGCCCACGGGCCACATGCAAAAACAAATATTGTATTTGTTCCCGTTTTGTTTTTTTACTTCAAAATAAGATATGTGCAGTGTGCATAGGAATTTGTTCATAGTTTTTTTTTTAAACTATAGTCTGGCCCTCCAATGGTCTGAGGGACAGTGAACTGGCCCCCTGTTTAAAAAGTTTGAGGACCCCTGCCCTAGAGCCTGCTGGGTGAAACTATGATTCTACAGTTTTTGTTCTCCAAGTACTTGATACTCCTGGAACAATAGCTCCATATAACTTTTTCTTCCTCTTGTAGTTCTGTTAAAGTCTCTGAATGGATGAAGCAAAGATTGGTCATGGAACAATGTCAGTAAATACAGTAATCTCATGAGTTTGTCAAGGTGAAAAATTGGTCCCTTATGTGAAACCCAAACAGGTTTTTTCAGTCTCATCTTACCAGGAGAAAAGAGAATGATAGCTTTGTACAAGATGGTCATAGATTCCTATATACAGGCTTAAAATTTCCGGAGATGAATTTAGTTTAGGCAGGAAAAAGTTCTCAACTGTAAAACTTATTTGACACTGAAATATAATCTTAAAAAATTACATTGTTGCATCCAGGATTCTAACTTTTTAAATGTAGTTCTCTAAGAGCTACCTGTATGCAAAGAAATAACCTCTTGAAGAAGAGTCCTGTGATTCTATAATTATACTTACACTAGAGGCCCGGTGCATGGATTCGTGCACCCGTGGGGTCCCTCAGCATGGCCTGGGGATCAGGCCAAAACCGCCAGTCCAACGCCGCCTGCCACTCCTGCCTGCTGCTCCCACTCATCCCGGCCCTGCTGCACCTGCTGCGGGCTTGTGCCCAGTCAGTCCCGATCAAGAGAGGCTCACACCGCCACAACAGCGCTCACCAGCCATGAGCCCTGCATCTGGCGCCCATCAGTCAACTAAGCAGCATTCCTGCTGTGGGAGCACACTGACAACCAGGGAGCAGCTCCTGCATTGAGCATCTGCCCCTGGTGGTCAGTGTGCATCATAGCAACCAGTCAAGCAGTCGTTTGGTCATTTGGTAGCTTAGGCTTTTATATATATAGATATGATGAAAAGTTTCTTAACACTGGGGATTTTCAGAGGGTGGCACAAGTCATTGGAAAAATGAAGAATATCCTTCTGGAGCTTTAAACACAAAAAGACATATTCTTGAATACTAAATGGTTTTTTAAGTAAACTCAGTGTTCAAAACAACAGTCGTGCACCTAAGTGCCTCTGGAGTCAAGAACAATTAACACTTCGTGCTCACAGAATACCTGGCACCAGCCAAACCATTCCCAAAAGAAAGTGCTTGCTTTTCTGGGTCTACATTCTATACCAAATGGTACTATCTGAATATTACAAAAGACAACCTCTAGCCATTTTAAAGTTTGAATCATAAATCAATTTTAAAGTTGGACTTTTAAAAACTTTGAGAGGAGCATTCATCACAGTCATATAAGACTAATATTATTTTTCCCTGTATGGGATTTTTAGATTTCTCTTTGGGGAGTACAATACCTACATTACCCTTCTCAAAGGCTTCATGGTCACACTGTAAATGAAGGTGTCAAACAATCCAGATCACTTGGTGGAGCACTAGTGAATTAATCCAACGTCCCAGAGAGATCTGGGATCTGTTCATCCCAGGTTACTAGTCAATTACTCAGAACTACGCTGGAGAGGAAGGACTCATTTAAATGAAAGCAGCATGTTATTATTTCAAGTAAATTGTCTCATTAAAACCTCACAAAGGAGGTGACAACAATGCCAGGAACAGATAAGTCAGCAGATCCCAAATTAAGCTACTTCATTATCTCATCCATTTCCTCCACAGAAGAATCTACCTCTCACCTCTCTTCATACTGCCCTCCTCCTGCTCAGTGCTTCCCTTCAGTGAGAGAAAAAAAAAATCAGAGAACAAGTTTCCATTCATTCTCTGCACACCTCCCCAGAGCCTGCCCTAATTTTGCCCTGGTCAGTGTGACTCAGTTGGTTGAACACCAAGGGGTTGCTGTTTTTCAGGGCATATGCCTGGGTTGTGGGTTCAGTCTGAGTCAGGGTGCATGCATGCTAGAGGCAACCCAGGATATTTGATGTTTCTCTCTCACATCAGTGTTTCTCTCTCTCTCTCTCTCTCCCTTCCTCTCTCTAAAATCAATAAAAACATTTATAAATAAATAATTAATTAATTATAAAATGGACTTTTTAAAAAGACTATTATGCACTTCAGTTGTTATTCAGGTGCAGCGCTGGGCATCACGTTTGGGCAATATTTAAATATTATGCCTACCAGCTGTTCTGTGTTTTTTAAGTAGTATTTTTGAAAGTCAGTGGCTATGTTTGTAAGAGACTCTACAAGGCTTGGAATATGCATGGGAAAATCATTTTCTCCTCTAGAGGCTTAATCATTCCAAAAATGGCTTTACATAAGTGAGAGAAGTCTCCCTTTCTCCAGTGCGTCCCCCATAAAACTGAGTTAATGAGTGTTCCTTGCTTGCAGCTATCTTTCCAAAAGCAGGCACCAAATAGGGGGAAGAAACATTCATCAGTAAAACTGTAAGCACGAGAATAAGCCAATCTCCTGAAAACTCAGTGATGGGTTCAGGATGACTGAAGTTGAATGAGAGAAGCAGTCAGGGTTGGGGGCCGTTATGATGACTATTAATGGAAGTAAGGTTAGCTCTAATAGCTCTTTGATCATTTTTCAAGAGACAGCTCACAAACTCCCGCCATTAAAAATTCTAAGAATCACTATGCAGTTGAGCATGCAATGGATTATTTTTTAACACAGTTTTGTGGAACATGTTCCTGAGCCACTTTTTGTAGGTAATTTTGGAAACTACATTCAAAAAAGTAAAAAAAAAAAATCTAAATTAGAAAATATTATCGCAAAGTACTGACTCATGTACAGTGTTCTCTGAATCCAAATGAACCCAAAGCACATCATAAAACAGTTAAATGAGTATAAAAATTTATGTAGGAAGACAGATTGGTATCTCCTCACTATAAAAGGGAAATGACTCATTTCCCCAAGGGTAAGCTAGCATCCTGATACATTTTTCAAATGCTATAAAGTTAACTTATTTCTAATCCAAGTTATCTCCAAACGCAACTGTAATGGTAGCAAATCTGTAGATGACAAAGTCTTGTCACTCATTACCTAGAACTGACTTCATTCAGTAAATTCACTATATGACACCTTTTACTTCCTACGTCTGCTGTCCCTCTGTTCTCTTGGAACCTTTCCAAATGCATTTTGCCTTCCTTTTCTATATTAGTTATCTAGATTCTATCATCCATAACTTTGTTCACGCTTTGCCAATATCCCAATATCTCTTGAGTCATTGTTTTTCCTTCAACCTAAGTTGCCAGCCATTAATAAATTAATGAGATGTGCTAGAGTCAAGCTAGTAACTACTTAAAGCATGAATGTTTCATTTTTGTTAAATCTTTTTATAGTGCCTGTGTACAGTACATTTTAGCCAATCCAGAAATTTGCAATTTTGCGCACACTGAGAGTATACCATGTGCATTTTACATCTCGTGTTCTCTTTGGTTGGCAGGTGAGAAAGGTATGTTTCCTTCTCTTCATGAGCTATAATGACCTTGCTCATTTGATATTGGTGGCTAATAAATTCATAAAGCTATTAGTCAGTCTTAAAGCAAATATATCTAAGAATCTTCCAAGCAAATGGCAAAGTGTAGGGGATATATCCCTGGCCTCTAACAGCTCTGGCTAAGGATGCTCCAGACATCACACAATCAGAACTCTTATGCTCAGGGACTTGGGATTTCTTTGGCAGATTCAGCTATACCTTGTAACATTTAAGTGACTCCCCAAAAGGCCATAATCTCTCCACAAGCAGCATGAATGCCAACAATCATAAATAAACAACACAAGACAGGAAAGGACAGTAGAGTTTTTGCTAATGTAAGGCAGAAGCAGAGAGGGTTGACTGGCACTAAGAAGATTATTCCTGGTTTTTCAATACAGCAGGCAAATGAATATTGCAGAAAAATACACTATCAGCTTTATTCTTACAGCCCTAATAGTGAGTTAAGCCTGACCTTGAAATGGCTTCTCCATACACACAAAACCTTTTTGAAGTGACATTGTACCAACAACAAAAACAAAGTGAAACAATAATTTATCTAGCGATGAACTTTTTGAGGGGCCAGGCAACTTGGTGCTTTCTCTATGTCTTGTGTCATTTAATCCATAAAACAGTATTATGAGGTTACTACTAATATCCACATTTTACAGAAAGGAAAACAGGTTTGGTGTAAAATCAGATCTACCTGATATCAGGGCCAAGCTCTTATGCCCCCCTAGACTGCACCCCAGTAGTTGTGTTTCTTCTATCTGCCTTCCTATCAGTAAACAGGTCATTTGACACAAACTGATAATTATAAAAAGCAGCTACTAAAAATAGTGTAGGGCAAATGACAGCAGGTAATTGATTGCATTCAGGCTATAAGTGAAAAGAAAAGCAAAATTCACAGGAAGTCCTAGCCTTTCCTACACACAAAGCAGGCCATTGACTGTATCAAGATTTTTAAGGACACCTTAAAACTCCCCACTCAGATATTAAAGGTTTTTCTCACCAGTCTCCTTTAGAGCCAGGCATTCTTACCCTTAACCTCCTTACAGGCTTGTGACGAACACATGTATCTTAATTGGGCCAACTGTTACATTTTCTAAGGAACGAAACACATTAACTGATAAAATGAAGGAATTAATTCATCCACTAATACCTCCTTTCAGTTAACAGAGACACATCTAACTATTAAGATTTCTGAAAAGAGTCATGTCCACCCCACTTTTTCAAGTCCTATGTGCCCATCTTTTCACTAAAATTCTCTTGTCAGGGTGACCTTGCTGTTAGACCCACTGGTTATGTTCAGTACTCTTATTCTCTACAGCACTCAACACTGTTGACATCTTCCTCCATTTGATATACTCCTTTACTCATCCATCAAGTGTCAGAGTTCTCAGACTCTGTCCCAGAACTCTTCTCTTATCTACATATTCAATCTGGGCTATCTCATTCACTCCCATACTTTCAGTTGCATTACGCAGACAGCCCTGAAATCTCTATGTCAGTTCTGAATTTTATCCAGAACTTCAGATACATTTATCAAAATGTTTACCAGATCTCTTAGACATCTTAAGTTCCACAAGTCCCAAATTCAGTTATTATTTTACATCAGAAAAACGTATTCATCTGCTGGTATTCTGTGTCTCAGTAAAAGGTCTACCATCTGCCTAGCTGCCAAAGAAGAAAACTGGGTGTCACAGCTCGTGTTATTCTTCTTCATTCCCCACGTCCTAACAACCACCATCTGCTGTGTATATACCTCTTAAATGTTACTACTACTAATATCTATCCTCTACTACTCCCTGTCCTCACTATCACTAACAGTGCAAGACATCATCTCTCCTACAGATGCTGCAACCAGTTGCATCTAAGATCTTCATGCTACTTGGTCTCTTTTAGGCTACTTTTGGGAAAACCACATAATTTATCATCAAAATAAAACTTTATTATTGAAAGAGACCACTGTTGATATTTTCATCAGGACAATAAGCAAAAATTGGATCTATTTTGGAAAATCAGGACATATGGTCACACCATCAGACTATAGTTAGATGTCTTTCTAAAGCACATCCCTCATCATATCACGTCTCTTCCTAAAAGGTACTATGGCTTCCCATTGCCTTCAGAAAGAAGATCAGACTTCTTAACAAGGCTCTTCATGGTCAGGCATGCCTCCTCTCTTCCCCCTTTCTCTTTGCACACCGAAGGCTCTTTTTTCTACACCAATGCAACCAAATTTCTGCAAAGCCTTCAAGTTTAATGTTAGATACTACATCCATGGAAAATTTCTCCTAACCCTTGAGAACTGACTAGTGTGCCCCTCTGGTGTGCTGCTAATACACCTAATACTTATCCCTATCCATGTGGTACTGTAATTGCTTAGTTTCTTTCATTATTGACCCTGCTAGTGTCAGAAGTTTCCTATATATAAGGAATGTAAAAACCTTTATAAGAGTTGTTTGTTTGTTTTTTCAAATAAATGTTTCAGAAAAAATGTTACTTAACAGAACCATATTTCCCAATTTCGGTTGTTTAAAAAAAAAAAAAAAAAAAAGATGATGATTCATCTATAATCGTCTTCCAGAGGATTCTTTTTTGGAACAAATGAAAATTTCTTCCAGCTGGAGCTAGAATATATTCAAGATAGAAAAGGTACCTTCTCTGCTCTTAATTGATTGAAACCATGACTTTGATTCCCCCCATATAGGAGAGGGAAAGAACCAGGCCTGAAGCCATCACTGAAGTTAGCTAGTGACCCCCCATCAGAGACATTCTAGCTGATTTTGAAAAGATGAGAAACAGAAGCAGAGTTCTGCTGGTTATTGCTTTGGGAGTTAACTTTTCCTTTTCGTGAAGTCACTGGAAGCTGAGCCAAGGGAAGGAAGGAAAAGAGGCGAAACCCAGGACATTCGCAAGGTAACCTCTCCACGGAAAACTTCCCAAAGACATCACAGAAGGGTTTTTTGCCCTCCAAGACAGACAGACAAATGCAGTACATAGCAAATATATCATTTCTTTTTATACTGAAGCAAGTTTGGGGTGGGCTTTGTAAAACAAATTTTAAGCATTTTCAATGACTCAAAAGTGTTATTAGCATTATTAATATGATTTGGGAGAGAGAGATAAGAGGTTTATTTCTATAAGTATAATTGAGCAATATATGTGTGAATATTCTTCCATTGCATATATTTGCCTTAAGATTTCTGTCTTAAGTTATCTTCAGGCCTAACTCATGCCAGAAATACAGCACCATTGATGTAAGAAAAAATAACCCATTGTTCTGGCCAAGGAAGGTCTCAAAGGCACACTGAGAAAGATAGGCAAGGTGTATTGTTTGCCAGGAAAATAAATATATTTTATGTGTCCAGTTCACTTCCCAGTAATAGCATTAAATTGCTCAAGATATGCAAACAATATGGTGTCCATGTACCTTAAGAGAAGGGAGCAAACCTAATAGAGTCTGGTCACATTCCGTGAGTGGGAGATAGTAGGAGTCAGAGGAATGGTTCATAGGTCACAGGCAAACCTAACATGAATTCTGATGTTTTGATTCAGGAACATTTGGCTGTGTTTTTCAGAGTGGTAGAAATGAAAAGTCATGTATTTCTGCTCTTTTCTGAAACTTTAAGACAAGTTGCTGGCATGACCTAGAAGCTGGGATAGCTAATCAGTTTAATTTCCTCTCTCCAGAATAATGTTTCAGATTTTTATAACATTTGATCTTTAAATTTATTCTACTAATTTTTAACAGCTTTATAATACAACAAATTTTAAGTGTGCAATTCAGTGACATCTAATAAAGGTATTCAGTTGTGCAACCATCACCACAATCCAACTTTAAAACACTTTCATCACCCCAAAGCAAACTTTATGCATATATTACCATTCCTTTATATTGTCTAGTAGTAGTATTCCTTTGTATGTATATATGATTTTTTTATTATTGACCAGTTGATAGACATTCGGATTGTTTCCATTTCCTGATTCATATGAATAATGTTGCTAATGAACATTTACATAAAAGTCTTTGTAGATATGTGATTTCATTTCTATTGGCTAAAATAACTAGGAATGTATGCTGTTTCATATGGTATATTTATGTTTAACATTTTTTAGAACTGCTAAACTGTTTTACAAAGTGGCTGCACCTAACTAAATGTCTTGAGTACAAGATAAACAACTATTACTGTTCTTTGAACAAGTCTAGATTTCCTAATCTAAGTGAATTCTAAACATCTGCCCCTCTTACTGGTTAATGCATTTCTATTATTCCATCACTTTCTGCTATCATATATTTCACTAGATTAATATAATTTGACAAAATTAAATGCTAGTTATCTGGGAGCATTAGGATATTCAAATACAAATAGGCCATTTAAAGTTACCTTCCTTTTAAAAATGTCTACTTGAAAAACATCAGAAACATTCATATCACTGTTACATTTACTATGAAGAATTCCATCAAAGTGGTGAAGACAGGAAGACTAATAAGAAGCATGGTTATGTGATTTGAAAAATCCTTCAGTAAGTCATCTCTGTAAAGAGACAGAAGGGAGTCCTCAGATTTAGTCTTTAGAGTAGTGTGACACTTCTGTGAGAAACAATAAAATTTTGTGTGAGACTGTTGCTTGAGTAGCCAGTGAAGGATAAATAAAAAGGAAATAAAATGCTATTCATTTATAAACACATGTCTTTTCTCCTTGAGTGAATTCTGCATTGTCAGTCTCAAGAGAGCCAAGATATAACCATGACTTTAAGCAGAGTCTTAATACCAGGATAGAATCATTCAGCTTTTCACAAGAAGAAAAATCTAAATTTCACTTTTGAAAATGAAAGTCCACATTTAATGGAAGAGTGATGCCTCCCCCTAGTGGATAATTCAAGAATTTGGTTTTTACAGTCTAATTGGGTACTTGAACACAGTAAAATAGCTTAATAGATATATAGAAAGAAATACAAAATAGAAATGCCAATAATTAGTTCTTGTTTACATTGGAAGCTCATCAAACTTAAAAAGAATTTCCCAGTCTTTCAGGAAGACAGGGAAAGGGCACATTCGCCAATAATAAATTTAAAAGCAAATGTAGGCAATAGGAGAAAGTGACAGAGAGCAAACTTTTAGAAGTACAGAGAATAGCTGAGTGATAAAAAAAAAAAAAAAAAAAAAAATGTGTGCATCTTAAAGCAACAATGATTCTGTGTCGTAAATCCTCAACACCCTGTGAGTTCCCATAGTGCACAGACATTCAGTGTCTTGCTGATTCCTCTCAGCAGCCCTGTGGATAGGCCAGATTTTCCAGGGTTAGATGACAAAAAGTGTAATTTTCAAAGGCAATGATAGAATTCTTATAACTTTTTAAATTTTAATTTTTAATTTTACTTCTTAAAATTTTGCTGTAATCTATTCATTAGAATCTCAGTGTGCCCGTGGAGAAAATTAAACAAAAATTATGTTAAGTGTTGAGGATTCATCATGTTCAAGACACTGGTAAGAACTTGATATATATTATTTCACATAATCCTCCCCAGCAATTTTAAACTTCCTCCTTTTGCTAATGAAGAAACTGAGTCTTCATTATCAACAGCATAGAAGTGGCAGAACTGGAATTTGAGTCAGGAAGTTGACCTTCAAAGATTATGTTCTTAATCTCTGAATGAAAATAGAACTAAAGTCAGTAAAATATAAAGTAAATGCATGTTTCTCAACCTTTCTAAGGCGAAATGTGCATCCTTCCTAATTTTTTATTATTTACTAGGGGCCCAGTGCACGAATTCGTGCACCAGTGGGGCCCCTCGGCCTGACCTGTGGGGATTGATTTAAAACAGGCTCTCCAACATCCCCAAAGGGGTCCTGGATTGCGAGAGGGTGGTTCTTGGGTGACGCACCCCAGAATCGGGCTCCTCCTCTCTGGTTCTGGGTGCGTCACCTGAGAACCGCAGCTGCCAAGTCGCTGCAGCTTGGCAGCTGCTGTGTTAAGCATCTGCCCCCTGGTGACCATTGTGCATCATAGCTACTGGTGAGGCAGTCAAACGGTCAGATGGTTGCTTAGGCTTTTGTATATATAGATGTGGTAATTTTAAAGAAATTACTAATATCCCAATTCAGTGCTAGAACAAGCACTGAAGTGACAATCAGAAGTCCTGGGTTCTGTCATTGTCTCTGCCTTCACTTCCTTTTTGACCTTGGACCATTCATTTAACCTTTGCTATGAAATGACTTACATCTTTTCCTACTGTTCCTGGTGTTAAAGCCATTTGGTAGTGCATTCATATCAATGGGAATGTAGTAAGGTCATCTCTAAAGTGGATAAATGTTCCTATGCCCACTGCAAGAAAATTATAACGGAATATAAAACATAGTAGTTCTATTTTTAATTTTTTTAAGAACATCCATACTGTCTTCCATAATTACTATTGAAAATTACTTCTCACTAATAGTGCACACAGGTTCCCTTTTCTCCACAGCATTTGTCATCTCTTGTTTAGATAGCAGCAATTCTAACGGGTGTGAAATGCTATCTCATTATAATTCTGATTTGCAAGGTCCTGATGATTAGTGATGTTTAGCACCTTTTCATGTACTTGTTGGCTATTTGTATGTCTTCTTTGGAAAAATTCCTATTTAATACCTGTGCCAATTTTTAATTAGATTATCAGTTCTTTTGCTATTAGGTTGTATGAGATTCTCATATACTTTGGATATAAATTATTTAACAGATACACGGCTTCAAAGTATTTTCTCCCCATTCTGTAGGTTGCCTTTTTAATTCTGTTGATTGTTTACTTTCATGTGGAGAAACTCTTCAGTTTGATATAGTCTCACATGTTAACTTTTGCTTTTGTTGCTTGTGCTTTTGGTGTCACATCAAAAATTGTTTGCCCTGGCTGGTTGGCTCAGTGTGTAGCGTCGGCCTGAGGACTGAAGGGTCCCAGGATCCATTCCGGTCAAGAGCACATGCCCAGGTTTTGGGCTTGATCCCCAGTAGGAGGTGGACAGGAGGCAGCCGATCAATGATTCTCTCTCATCATTGATGTTTCTATCTCTCTTTCCCTCTCCCTTCCTCTCTGAAATCAGTAAAAACATATATTTTTTAAAAATCGTTGGCAAGACCAATGTGAAGGAGGTTTTCTCTAATGTTTTCTTCTAGGAGTTTTATAATTTCAGGTGTTATGTTCAAGTCCTTAATCCATTTCAAGTTAAGTTTGTGAATAGTATAAATTAGGGGCCCAGTTTCATTCTTTTGCATGTGTATATCCAGTTTTTCCAAAACCATTTATTAAAGAGACTATCTTTTCCCCATTGAATACTCCTGGTTCTCTTATTAAATTTAGTTGACCATATATTCAAAGCCCTTAGCTTTTCTTTCTTGTAAAGTTTTGATTACTGATTCAATGTCTTTACTTGTTATTATTCTCTTAAGATGTTGAATTTCTCCATGATTCAAACTTGGTAGGTTGTATTTTTCTTTTTCATTTGTTTCAAGGTATTTTTGGAAATAACTTTTGATTTTTATCTTTGACTCATTGATTGTTCAGGAGTGTGTTATTGTATTTCCACATATTGTGAATTTTCTTCCTGTTATTGATTTGTAGTTTTACTCCATTCTGGTCAGAGAGTTACTTGGTATGACTTCAGTTTTTTCAAATTGGGTGATACTTATGTGGTGACTTAACATAGATTTATCCTGCAGAATGTTCTGTGGTGCTTAAGAAGAACATGTATTCTGCTGCCTGTCACCATTTTAAATTAATCTTGAATAAATGAATAATTGCTGAATTAATTTATTTTAAGTCTTCATTGTTAGCTTTAATTTGAAAGACATCTTCACTTCTTCCTCAGTTAATCATCATCCATTTTGTAGATCCCCCCTCCCCCACTTCCCACCCCCACCTTTTGAATCACATTGTGTTTCTTTCTGGCTGTTCACACGCACCACTGGGAAGTTCAGGCCTTTGTTACATTCCTCCTAAGTTATTGCAATAGACAGTCTTTTCATGATTATAAGTAACATTTCCTTGAGCTTGATTCATTTAAGGTTACTTTCCAAAAACACATTTCTGACCCATGTCACTACCTGATTTAAAAAACCTTCAATTCCTCTCCAGTATCTACTCAACCTCCTTTTATCCTTTTCAATAACCCCCACAATCTGAGACCAAACAACCTCTTTGTCATAATTCTCTCACAAAACACAGTCGAACCCCAGAAGTTTATTCACTATTCCCCAAGAACACTCTATTTTTGTCTAATTATGCTGCTGCTTCTGTCAAAAAAAAAAAAATCCGTCTGTTACTCCCCCTTCTGCCTCATCTCGCTTTGTTCAATCCTATTCAGGCTTCAAGGCAGGGATCAAATAGTCACTCAACTACAAAGTATTCCTCAAAGTCCCATAAGGAAGTAATCTCCTCCCCATATGACTTTTAAGTGCCAACTACTTACTATTCTCATTTTATATTTATTATAGTTTTATCCCATCTCATTATTCTCATTTACTCTCTCTCTATTCCCTATATAACATCTTTGAGAGCAAAGTTGATGTCATGTTCATTTTTGTGTTCTCAAAGTCAGAGCTCAAAGCCTTATCAAAACTAATTCCCAAAAGCTCACTGAGAGCAAGGACCAGGAAGGCATTTTTCAAAATCAGAATTATACCACTGTCACTTCGTGCCTATCACCATTTGGAATTAATCTTGAATAAATGAATAACTGCTGAATTAATTTATTTTAAGTCTTCATTGATAGTTTTAATTTAAAAGACACCTACAATTCACTATTTGGTCAGAATATGCAGCAATGGATCAAGTTCAAGGACATTTTTTTTATATGCATTATCACAAAGTTTCTGTATTCACATAATGACAACTTTTGCTAAAATAATTCAATAATAAAAATATATCACAAACAACAAGTGTTGGAGAGGATGTGGAGAAAAAGGAACCCTTCTGCACTGCTGGTGGGAATGCAGACTGGTGCAGCCACTGTGGAGAACAGTATGGAGCTACCTCAGAAGACTAAAAATGGAACTCCCATTTGACCCAGTGATCCCACTACTAGGAATATATCCCAAGAAACCAGAAACGCCAATCAGAAAGGATATATGCACCCCTATGTTTATAGCAGCACAATTCACCATAGCTAAGATTTGGAAACAGCCTAAGTGCCCATCAGCAGATGAGTGGATTAGAAAACTGTGGTACATATACACAATGGAATACTATGCTGCGGTAAAAAAAAAGGAACTCTTGCCTTTTGCAACAGCATGGATGGAACTGGAGAGCATTATGCTAAGTGAAATAAGCCAGTCAGAGAAAGATAAATACCACATGATCTCACTCATTTGTGGATTATAGAGAACAACATAGACTGATGAAAAGGGACAGACCCAAAGACTGAGAAACAGCAATCAGGCTATCAATCCCCAGAAGGAAAGTAGGGGAGGGCGGGAGTAAGGGGAAGAGATCAACCGAAGGACTTGTATACATGTATATAAGCCAAACCAATGGACATGGACAACAGGGGGATGGGAGCATGAGTTTGTGTGTGGGGGGGAGGTTGGGGGTTAATGGGGGGGATGAGGACACATTTGTAATACCTTAACTAATAATAAAAAAATAAATAAATAAATAAATAAAATAAAGATTATGGTCCCAGAAAATCCTATATAATAAAGAGGAAATATGCAAATTAACCCTCACACCCTCACAAGATGGCTGCCTATGACCAGTCCAGCAGGGGGGTCAGTTAGGGACAACCAAACGACTGAACAAGCAGACTGCATGGGGCTACCAGGCCGGTGGGGTGGGCTGTGGGGGGCAACCAGGACAGCAGGGGAGGGCTCAGTTGGGATTCGGAGCCAGCGGTCCAGGATTGTGAAAGGGATCCCGGATTGGAGAGGGTGCAGGCTGGGCTGAGGGGACCCCCTTTTCCCCCGAATTTCATGCACCAGGCCTCTAGTTAAAACATAAAAGCAACACACACACACACACACACACACACACATACACACACACACACACATACCCCACTTCAGAAAAGGATGAACTAGGCTGATGATCCAGACTGGACACACAGACCCATAATTTCCAACCAAATAAATAAAACTTAAAGAAAACTAGAAAATCTTCTCTAAATTAGTACTTTCTAGTATTTTTTTAAAACTCTTTTGGGGTTAAATTTAAGGATCTCAATTGTTCTTCAGTGTATATTCATATTTCAAAATTTACAAGCATTTTTTTTCCAAAATATAAAATTAAGCTACATATTGAATATAATTTTTCTAATCTCATCAGTCTCCTGGAAAGTCAGAGACTTTTCTTCCTCCTTCTGTTCTCTCCAACCCCTACTGCTGTTTCTCCTTCCACCAAAAATCAATGCTCTATCAAATGGAAAATAAAAGTATTGCTATTCTTCAGCAGCCCTAGCTATGTAGTAATGAGAGATAATGAACATGATGACCGTTTTTAAAAAGTTAATTTATTTTTGGGGGTCTTGTTAAGAGATCAGGAAAGGGAAAAATGTCCCACTGCCACATTCAAGATACAGGTCTTATCTCCAAATTAGGTTAGTCCCCAGATTTTTAGATCAAAAGTGTTAATTCATTAACACACCTTTTAAATATAGCTTTAATTCTGACAGTCTTACCTCAGAAATACATTTATTTAATTCTGTCCAATGAGCTTTCTACCAATGCCATCTCTAAGCTGTTGATCACTGATATTCTAGCTACTGCCATTAAAACTGCTAGAGGGAAAAAATAGTGCCAGAACACTATTAACAAGGAACTGGTCTGGCTATTTAAAATCCAGGTGTCTGCCCTGACTTGTTTGGCTCAGTGGATAGAGTGTCGGCCTGGGAACTGAAGGGTCGCAGGTTCGATTCCGGTCAAGGGCATGTACCTTGGTTGCAGGCACATTCCCAGGAGGGGGTGTGCAAGAGGCAGCTGATCAATGTTTCTCTCTCATCGATGTTTCAAACTATCTCTCTCCCTTCCTCTCTGTAAAAAAATTATTAAAAAATAAATAATAAATAAATAAAAATAATAAAATAAAAATAAAATAAAATAAATATATCTATGTTGTTACCATTCATCAGGGGTGGGGAACCTTTTTTTCTGCCATGGCCATTTGGATATTTACAACATCATTCACTTAATATTATTCACTCAATATAAATTTATGTTGTTATGAAAAAAGCTCCTAGATTTATTGAATTTCATGTTCCACCTGCAGTGGCGTTGGCAGGGCCAAACCAAATTATTTCACTGGCCTTATATGGCCCACAGGCCAGATGTTTCTTACTCCTACCATACACCAACACATGTAATTCACAACTTTGTTCAAATACCAAGATAAATTAGTCATCTCTAGACTCAATTGCCAATAAAAATTCTAAAATTTATAAAATTGTGATTTTTTTTATAAATACCTATGCAAGTTACTATCTCTAAAACTTGTGGTGCTTCCAATTGAAGGAGATTTAATTGACTGTAGTTTTCTCATTTATATAGACTTGGTCTTTAAAAGAAGAGAAATTATAAATGTCTTCCATTTTCTTTTCCTAACATAGTAATAACAATAATACATGTTTAATTCTTTCTGGTTCCAAAGCATTATTCCATATGTTATCTTACCAAAAAGAGCCAAAAAAATCTAGAGCTGATTCAGTGAATAAAGGTGATCAGAGCAGCATTCAGGAATTACTCTGGGCTTTAGTCTTCTCCTGTGTAAATGAGAGAATTGTACTAAAGGATGTTTGAGGACCCTTCCAGGTCTAATTTCTCATTATCTTTAGTGAGGTTTGCTGATTCAGTCTACAAACTCAAAAAAAAAAAAGTTCTAAAATGTTTGGAAATGATACTAATCTTTAAGCAAAAACTACAGTCACTTCCCCAGAGTAACGCTCTTGTTTGAAAAAATGCAACACTTTGGTGTTGCTTAGATTCTTTTATGGCCCAACAGACTTTCAGATGCACTGCTGTATAGATCATACCTGGCCTGAAGTTTGTTTTTGTAAATAAAGTTTTATTGGAACACAACCCCACCCATTCATTCACATATTATCTCTGAAGCTTCTGCATAGCAGGGTTGAGTAAGTGCAAAAGAGACATAATGACCAGCAAGAACTAAAATATTTACTACCTGGTTTACTACAGAAAACGTGTGCCAACACTTGCTTTGTTATGAATATGTACATTTTTTCACAAAAATCTTGAGAGCAAAGATGAAGTTATTTCAAGTTTTTTATTAGGCAGTTTATAAATTATTAATACAAGTTAACTCAAATATTGATTTATATTTAATTCTGATTCTATGAAATCTAATTCACATGTCTTTTACAATTTTTTTATATGATGATATTTTGAAAAACATACAAATAAAACTGCCCAATTTATCTTTCCTGTCTGATTACAGTAGTCCTGGAAATCCTATACCAGTTGTAATATTTTGATTGATCAGGAGAGGGCGCATTGATTCAACACAGTTGTATAAACACACTGGTAGCTTGCTTCATTTAGCCTGGCAAAGGTCAAGCATTCTTGAAGGAAACTTAGAGGAATTACTAGTGAGTTAGTTTCTGTTGTGCTGGGGGTGAAAGGAACTAGAAAAACATAAGACTACTGGTCTGTTACCATGTAAGTGGCAGTAATGTTTCTTCCTGAGAAGAAAATTGTTCATTTACTCTTATCTTTTCTCATCTCAGCATTGGTTTGCAGGGGCCTTGAATATTTTTAACATGAGACAGTAACAATTTGGGTAGAGAACACAGGATTCCGCCCCTCCCCCCCCCCGCCCCCACCGCGATGATATAGCACCCGTTGTGATCGTGGCTGCGCCTCCCCCACCCTCGATCTCTTTGCATTGTTGCCTGCCTTTATGTACTGATGCCCTTAGTTTGAGAGAACCATTGTCCATTGTAAGAAAATATAAAAGAAGATCATTAGAAGTTCAGATTTCTGTAGTGGCTCTCTGGGTTTTTTGATCAACACAGAGGCTGTCTGAAAAGTGAAACATTTCCAAGGAGAATGTGCTGCCGGACTAAAGAATGCTGGGACCCTAAAAAGAGGCTGAAAAAACCCCACCTACCAGCAGGCTAGACAAAGGGTGCAGGTTGGGGCCTCTTCTTTGAAAGACCTGATTAATGTGAGGTCTTGTTACCTGCTTTATCACTGTTTTGTTATGAGTGAGAGGTTTCAGCATTCTTAATTTGTCTTGGGGATGGGAAAAGGGAAGGCAAACTTGCCTGATGGGGGTCTCAGGGTGAAGCAGATCCATTTGCCCTCAGTGAAAAATAACAGACACAAAAGAGGCAGGTTGTTCTACAAATTCATCCTGAATGTATTTTTTTAAAAAGCAGCCCAAAGGCACTCATCGTTTATCCACTGATCTTGAAGAATAAGATGTAGGCTCTGGTGATAGCTAAAAATAAAAGTTATCCATTACGCAAAGAAAAAATAGATTCAAAGGCCTGAATTGGGGGGAGGGGGGGTCCTGTTTTACTAAGCAGTGGGGAAAGTAATGAACACTTGAGAAAATATATTAATTTAGGTAATGATTTTGTGATTTCTGTTTCTGTAATCCTATTCTTTACTAGGTTATTCTAAAGCACATTTAGGTGAAAGGTCTCTTGGCATAATCTTCTCATAACATGTACAATTTTAAAATTAGCTTCAAAACACTTTTTCATCCCAACTCTAAAATTGGAATGTATAGAGCATTCTCTGAAGATTGGAATTTTTTAGACAAGAGACAGAAAGTGGGACTTTTGCAATGTTTTACCTCTGGCTCCCTGAAATACGGGTCTTAAGAAAATATTCCGAGACACATGCCACAGTTAATGATGACAAATGTCCAACGCATACTGTCAGGGGATAGTGGGGAAGGGATATAGAGAGAGGCTGATGTGGGTGCCTCCTTGTTTGCACACGAGGAAGGCTGAGCAGGCACCGAAGCCAGTGCTGTTCATGTGTCTAGGTAACCCATCACCCATTGCTGAGGCAGTTTTCAGAAAACTTGTAACTGATGAAAACGTTTCAGATAAGTGGAGGATAGACAGTGCAGCCACCTCCACGTGCGAAGTAGGAAACCCCCCTGATTATCGAGGGCAGAATCGCAGGAAGGAGCATGGTGTTGCCGTGAATCATGTTGCCCAGCAGGTTCCTGAAGAAGACTTGGTCACATTCGATTGTATGCTGTGTATGGATGAGAGCAGTCGGAGAGACTGGACTAGAAAAGGTCATCCAGTCAATCACAGCAGAGCTACAGCTGAACTGCTTGGGAGCTACGACCCTCGGAAACAGCTCATTGTTGAAGACCCTATTACGGGAATGAGTCCGACTTAGAGACCGTGTGCCAGCAGCATCCGAGGTGCTGCAGGGAGAAGGCCCACTGGTGCCCGCCCCAGTCCCAGCCAAGGTCACGTCCGTAGCTCAAGGCCAGTGCTGGTACTTGCGTCCACCTGCTGTTTCTTACAGTAAAAATAACTGGATGGAAATCAGTGGTGGTGTTTGGCCAAAGAATAAATAAATACCTTTGACTCAGACAGTTTATGGGGCACATGAAGTGTTCTTACGCCAGCGGGGCCTCCCGCTTTGCTCCAGTTTCAGACGAAATCGTAGAACAACCAAGTAGAACCTCATCCCTCTGTCAGCATGTGAGCCTCTTCCGTCACCTGCCCTCCCCCTTCCCCGAGTCCGGAGGAGCACCCTGTCCCCGGCACTCCCTTCCCTGGGCGATAGGAGCCCTCCCCTGGGGTTCGCACACCCGCGTGTTTGTGGGAAAGAGATTTATGGAGTAGCAATCCTTCCCAGTTCCTGTCTAGTTTGTAGCATAAGGGAGTCAGCTTATTTGTTCCGTTTGAGCCACAGTTATATCCAGAAAGGACACTTGTTAGCTGCTTTATCTGTGGTTGGTAAGAGTTGGAAAAATGTTATGTTGGAATGCTTAAGTATTGATGTGGTGATACGTATTCTTCAGTGCTTAATTTATAGGGAATTTCTGTGTTCTTTCAGATAACTAATATAAAATTCATATGGCTACATGTGAGAGAAGGCTTCAAAATAAATGGGAAATCATAAAAATACAAAGAAGAAAGAAAACAAATATTTAACAAAACCTGGTACTTGGTTTAGCTTGTCAAAGATACCAAGTGAAAGATATAATTGGGTTGTTAAGTGGAAAAGTACCACAAAATAAGTAAACAAATGAGACTTTCTAAATGTATGGTATCACCCTGGCCGGTTTGCCTCAGTGGATGGAGCGTCGGCCTGCGGACTGAAAAGTCCGGTGTTCGATTCTGGTCAAGGGCACATGCCTGGGTCGCAGGCTCAATCCCCACTAGGGGGCATGCAGGAGGCAGCAGATCCATGATTCTCTCTCATCAATGATGTTTCTCTCTCTCTCCCTCTCCCTCTCTGAAATCAATAAAAATATATTTAAAAATAAAATAAACGCGTGGTATCTGACCCAGATATTTATTCCACAAATTGTAGCTAGTAGTCATTATCATAATAAAGTACTTTTGGGGTTGATCGGATTCATTTTGTCTATCTTTCTATTAGCCTTTTGATCTCACATCTAATATAATTTGACCTATTCTTTTCCTCTAGTCTAGTATGGCTAGACTTTGATATAATGAAAGAAAAAAGTGATTAAAATACATATGCATATACATACATATATTCATTGATATTTACATACATACATATAACGTTTTGTTATAGAAGGTTAATTCTTGGTTGAATACATTAGCTTAGCGGTTGAATAATAAATAGTTTCAGCTTCTTTTTACATTATTTACTGTCTCTGAGAACTAAAAGAGTTACATGATTAGATTGCGTGCCCACTAGGTTGTAAGCTCATTACAAGATACAGGTCTTCCTGATTTTTATATTTCCCCTGCCCAGCACAGCCCCTCACATAGAAATCAGCGTTCAAAAAATGCTTACCAAGTTTTTTTATTGTACTGTTTCTATCAATTTTTAAAGAAGGTATAAATGAATTTCCACCCACCCAAAGTACACTAGTTCTCATACAACCTAGTAAGCATTTGCCACATCTATGGGAAGCATTAGTTCAAGCAAAGGAAACTGACCATTTAAATCTTGCAACAAGAATTATTGTCTCCTAAGGAATAGAATTCATCAGATCAAATAAAGTAAAAGTAAGTAAATGAACAAATACTTATTCTAATGAGAATATTTATTGGCCATGCCTGTTTGGCTTGAGTAGTTGGAAGCACCCTGACATGGGAGTAAGAGATATGGGTTTGAATTCTCACTACGCCTGACACTGGGCAAGAAAATTTCTTTGAGACTCAATTTCCTTGTCTGAAAATCAATGATAGTATCTCTCTAAATTTCCTGAGGCTCCTTGGAAATACCATGGCCTTTCTTCCTTCCGTGTGGAAGCCAGCCATCATTCAGGAGCATTTGTCACTGTGCCAAACTTCCAAGTCTTAAAAGTTAGAAATCATTACATGTGACAAAGACGTGCTCTTACAGCATTAGCTGACTCCTTTCAGCTTTTCTCAGAAGCCCCTACAACTGACCCAGAGAAGGCAAGCTTACCCCCAGTTTTTTTTTTATTTCATTAGTTGGCACGCACTTATTTGTGGCAGGGACTGTATGAAGCATTTTACTAACAACAACTGATTTAATCCTCTGAGTTTGAGGCCACCCTGTGAAATATGGCCTGTGGCCTTGTTCTACCTAATAATCTATTCTTCATTGTTAAATAAATCAGCTTTCATTACTAAAATAAACATTACGCAATGGCAGTAATAGTTCACAATGGGGAAAAGCCATAGGTGCACCATAGAGAATTTGATGGAGAATATACAAGAAAACCATTCGGAATTTTCTTTTAGGAGGAAAGAAAAGAAATATCTTCCCCTCAGCATAGCCGTGTGATTGTCAGAGGACGTTTCCTGTCAGCAAGGCCAGATCCCAGAGAAGAATCCAGATGTCTCTCTGCAAAACCAAATACCATTTGCATCCCTTTCATTTTTACTGGAGCTTTGAAGTAAATAGGGATAGAACCAGCCCCAGTAAATTACCTGAGGACTGAAACATTTTTGACATAAGTCTTAAGAACAGAGCAACATATTTCTTTTCCTCCTTCAGAAACTAGCTTTGTTTCATCTTAGAGCCCAGAATGACAGACAGAAATGATGACGGACTGATTGGACAGCCAGCCTCACCCCTCCTAATGCCAAATACAGACCCAAGTAGCCCAGGCTGCTGCTTCCCAGGGTCTTGAGCTCATATTTGCATATATATTTAATCACTTGGCTGCACTGGAACTGCTCTGTTAGAATATTTTAATATTAGAGTAACATGGTGATTGTGGCAGCAGGCTTGAGTAGGTACACCTCCCTGATTAGATGCCAGGCTCTACAACTTACCAGCTGTGTAAACCTAGAAGAGCTGCTTCACATCTCTTTACCTCAGTTTCCCTAGCTGTAACATAATTATAATAGAACCTATCCCATGGGGTGTGTAAAGATTAAATCAGTTAATGCACCTAAAACACGTAATGCAGTCCCTAATGCAGAGTAAGTACTCCACACATGATAGGTGTTCATATCACTGTTCTCCCAGGTTATTCACAGAAATTGAACTAAATGTTCATTGTTGAGTGGCACATGCACTATTTCCCAAATATGTTCTGAAGCCCACTGTTCCCTGAAGTTCAGCAAAAAGGAGTTTCCTTCTATAAATTATTTTGGAAAACACTGCATTTGCCTTGGAAACTCAAAACATTGAAACATACGAAAGACTTCGAGAGACCTATAATTAAGAAGTTTTCATTTTGTTTACCCTTAGGAATTTCACATATATAAGAACACTTAACCCTTTAGTTTCAAATTCACTTTTAATTTTTGTCAGTTCATCTTTGCACTCTGTTTTTCCTAAAATTCAACCATTGCATTTCTCTTTAACATACATGGACCATCGAACAATTTCAAAGGTGCTTAGCTTATAAGCACATAGTATAGTAGGTCTTCACAGATATAATTAAGTGAAGGCTCCTGAGATGAAGAGATCATCCTGGATTATCTGGCTGGGGGTCCTGAATCCAATGACAACTGTCCTTGAAAGAAAAAAGTAGAGGGAGAGGCAATGTGACCACAGAAGCAGAGACGAGAGGGATGTGGCCACAAGCCAAGAAATGCTGGCAGCCACCAGAAACTGGAAGAAGTGAAGAATGAATTCTCTCCTAGAGCCTCCAGAAGGAATGCAGCCCTGTGACACCTTGATTTCACACTTCTAGTTCCCAAAACTGTGAGAGAACACATTTTTTATCGTTTTAAGGCACTAAATTTATGGTCATTTGCTGTGGCAGCCCTAAAGAACTAATATACCCAGTCTTACCACTTACAAAATGGGGTTGATAAAAGCCCATTCTGGCCTGCCATTGTCAAAATAGTGCTGCAAGGATCAAATAAAATAATATATGTGAAATGAACAAAATAGACCCAGAGACATAGAAGCATGGAACAGACTGTCAAATCTTAGAGGGAAGGCAGGGATGAATGGGTGGGAAGGAAGAGATCAACCAAAGAACTTGTATGCTTATATGCAAAACCCATGGACACAGACAGTAGGGTGGTGAAGGCCTGGGGCGGCGAGGGGGCGAGGGGGGGGGAGTGGTGAGGAGAGGGGGAACTGGGATAGAAGGGGTCAGTGAGGGAAAAGGGACATGTGTAATACTCTCAACAATGAAGATTTTTTAAAATAATAACAATGTATGTGAAAATACTCCCACTATTTACAGTACTTATACAGACATAATATTATTTTTACCATTATTATATGTAATATTTGAATCATCTTTTCTTCAATTGAAACAACGACTCCAACTTTTGTTGGCTTGGTAACTTATCTGTTTTACCTTATTCGTTTCGTTTTGTCCTGTTTTGTTTGATGAGAACTAGACACCGGACCCTCTTCTCCTCCCATTCCATCCCCAGTATGGCAAATACTGAACCTCTCAGGGACACCTGAGTCCTCTTTGTCATTCACTTCCTGCCTGCAGAGGACCTAGTCACAGAACTGGTCTGAAAAAGAAGTTTTACTTCCAAAACAAATCAAAGCTTGAATCGGTATAGTACATATTTGAATTGAAACAAATCCATTGAGATAATGGAGAAAATATTATGATAAATTAAGAATAGTTTACCTGCGTTGCAATGAAATAGCTCAGAAATATTTAGCATTATATTTCTATTTCAATATAAGATGTACTGGACCGATATTAAGGACACCTGCCTCTTTGGGCTCTGAAAATAAATATGTTCGCTTTTCTCTAACTTTTCCCTGAGAATCATAAGAGCTCAGACCCACAAGGACTGTGGCTTTTGAGACTAACAGCTGCAATTAGGAATGCATCCTTCCATGCAGGGGGGCACCTGGGAGCCCTCCCTTGTTAGGGGCTGGCTTCCTTAACTCCCTCCAGGAAAGAAGCTCAGCGGAGGCACATCCCTCAAGAAGCTACTGAAAGAGCCAGCCTGGATACTCTCACTTTCTTTTTGAAACTGTGTCCTTTCCCTATTCATTCAGCAATTGACTTTACTTAACTCCCAGCAGTGATCAAATTTCTCTTTCCTTTCAAGTAAGGATCTTCATTTGATAGAATCTAGACTTGACTGGATATTTAACTCAGAGTGGCAAGCAATGAGAGTTTCCAAGGGGTCTTTTACTGTGGTATTTACATTTATTTCTAGAAACAGATTCTTCTCTCCAGTCATCCTAAATGTTACTGAAAATTCAATTTATAGGGAACTTGGATGAAATTAAGGAAGATTTGCATTTCAACTGTTTTTTTATTATTATTACTACACTCTCTCTCCAAATGTCCACTATCATCTAAAAGTTCTGACATTTTTAACTAAAATTTTTTAAGTTATTAAGGTGGGTGTTTGGGGAGAATGGTGCATTTTTTTCAATATTGTTTGTGGCTTGATCAACACTTAGCTCAATATAGTCTACATGTCCCTATGTAACATTGTTAAAACCTGTGGTTTACAAAGTTAACTATGATGATTGTGCATCCTATTGACATGTAAATCATAACAGGTGAAGGATATGGGAAAGATTTTCATTGGCAGGAGCTATTAGTCTAACAGTGGTCGGCAAACTGCGGCTCGCGAGCCACATGCAGCTCTTTGGCCCCTTGAGTGTGGCTCTTCCACAAAATACCACATGCGGGTGTGCACGTACAGTGCGATTGAAACTTCGTGGCCCTTGCACAGAAGTCGGTATTTTGTGTCAGAGCCACACTCAAGGGGCCAAAGAGCTGCATGTGGCTCGCGAGCCGCAGTTTGCCGACCACTGTCTTAGTCTATTCAGGCTACTAAACAACAGAAATATATTTCTCACAGTACTAGAAGCTGAAAATCTGAGATCTGGTGCCTGCAAAGTAGGTGAGGGCCCCTTTTTGGCTGACTTTTCATTTTAATCTCACATGTCAGAAGGGAGGGAGGCACATCTCAGGCCTTTTTTTAAAATATATTTTTATTGATTTCAGAGAGAAAGGGAGAGGGAGAGAGAGATAGAAACATCAATGATGAGAGAGAATTATTGATAGGCTGCCTCTTGCACTACTGGGGGACGAGCCCACAACCTGGGCATGTGCCCTTGACCGGAATTGAACCCGGGACCCTTCAGTCCACAGGCTGACACTCTATTTACTGAGCCAAACCATCTAGGGCTCTTGGGTCATTTTTAAAAATTATTTTTAATTAAATTTATTGGGGTGACATTGGTTAATAAAATTATATAGGTTTCAGGTATACAATTCTATAATATATCATTGTATATTGTGTTGTGTGTTCACCACCCCAAGTCAAGTCTCCTTCTGTCACCATTTACCTCCCCTTTTACCAGCTTCCACCTTTCCCCACCCCACCCTTCCCTCTGGCAATTGCCATACTGTTGTCTGTTGTCTTTTTTTTCTTTGATTAATCCATTCACCCCTCTCACCCAGCCCCCAACCCCCTCCCCTCTGATAGCTGTCAGCCATTTCTCTGTCTCCTTTGTTAGTTTATTTTGTTCATTAGATTCCGTGAAATCATATGGTATTTGTCTTTCTCTGACTGGTTTGGACACTAATACCAGTCCTGAGGGCTCTACTTTCAGGAGCTAATTACTTCCCATAGGTCCTGTCTCCCAATGCCACCACCTCCTAGTACCATCATGTTAGGTTTCAACATTTGAATATGGGGGGATACAAACAGTCAGACCATAGCAAAGACTTCTGTTATGCAGCTTAATTTTACAACTAAAATTGTAAATATGAACATAATCTCCAGATTTAAAATTACAAAATTGATATAAAAATTAATATTTCAGTATTATAAGGAAAGTGCAATTGATGGTCGCTTTATTATTAAACTGCTGCTTTTACTAATAAAAATTATTTCAGCACTTATCACAATTAATAACCATACATACATTATAATATTATGTGACTAATATCTCTTCATAGCCACTCTCCTACATTTAGATGTGCCCTCTACAATAGCAATGAGTTAATACAATAGCACAATGCCTTGTATATCAGAAACTTATAGTTTTAGCATTTACCTCTAGGTTGCTTTTTGAGCCTGATGAAGAGACTGACTATAATATACACTAGCCCAGCCGTGGGCAAACTATGGCCCGCGGGCCAGATCCAGCCCGTTTGAAATGAATAAAACTAAAAAAAAAAAAAAGACCGTACCCTTTTATGTAATGATGTTTACTTTGAATTTATATTAGTTCACACAAACACTCCATCCATGCTTTTGTTCCGGCCCTCCGGTCCAGTTTAAGAACCCATTGTGGCCCTCGAGTCAAAAAGTTTGCCCACCCCTGCACTAGCCATATATATGCACATTAATTTGCAATGACAATTATGCCCAACCAGAAACTCATACTAGGCAAAGGTGCCAAGTCTATATAATGGAGATAAAAGAATAGTATTGTCAACAAATTAGTCTGAGACAATTGGCTATCTTCATGCAGAAGGATGAACCTGGACCCTTACCTACACCATACACAAAAAGTAACTTGAAATGTATTATAGATCAAACGTAAGAGCTAAAAGTCTAAAACTCTTAGAAGAAAACATAGAAGCAAATTTTAATGATTTTGGATTATGTAATTATTTTTGACTGTATAAAACACATGAGAAAAAGAAAAAACAAATTGGACTTCATCAAAATTCAAAACTTTTGCACTTTAAAATACACCATCAAGAAAGTAAAAAGACAAGACACAGACTAGAAAAAAATGTTCAAAATATTTTTAATAAAGGACTTGTCTCTAGAATATATAAAGAACTCTTATAATTCAATAATTAAGAAGATAAACACTTCAATTAAAAATTAGCCAAAATATCTGAATAGATATTTAACAAAAAAGATATAGGAATGGCTAATACATACATGAAGAGATACTCAACAGTACTAGTCATTAGGGAGATGCATATTAAAATCAGGAAATCTCACTTCACACCTACTAGTATGGGAGCGATCCAAAAGGCAGATAATGCCAAGTGTTGGCATGGATTTGGGGAAATTGAAGGGAATCCTCACAATAGTTGAAAAAGAAAATGGTACTGCTACTTATACAATACTTCCATCAATCTATGTCAGCCTGGTGAATCAAGATACCATTTCACTTACAACTTCAGCAAATAAAAGACAAATATTCCACATTCCTTTATTCCATGGCCCATGAAAGGAAGCATTAATCGATCACTTAAGTCTTCCCCCATCAAACCTACACACACCTTCCTAATTTTATCAAGAGAGAATGTTATGCAAATATTCCTATTTATCATCACATGTTACTTGACTCCCTTTAGAACTCCTTTCAATAGACTTCTTCTTTTATGATAATACAAATGGTCCAGTGCACAGATTCATGCACATTGAAAGGAATTTAATTAGAAGAAATATTTTAATATCGCTGTTCACCCTTTCTCTATAATAAAAGTGCCAACCAAATTCATGATCAACAATGACAGATCGAAACACACACGTGCAATTGGCACCATGAGAGCTTTATATGTATTGCGCGTGTGCAAGTCAACTTAGCCTTTTATATATATAGAACAAACTTGCTTAATTAGACCTGCTTTCTGATATAAACTTTTTCCAGCCAGTGAAGCACCCCAATTCTCTTTCAGGTAATGGTCAGCAACACAGCAGTAAATATCAACACAAAGCAGATTATTATTATAGATCACACAGGGAGAACAAAGGGTAAAATATTTAACTGCAGCAGTGTTTGATTATATTCTGAGCAGTGACAAAACCTGAAGTCATTTTCAATTTCCACCATTTCTTACTTCTTTTCAGTTGGGTCAAGTTTCTGAGCTTTCCAAATCTCCATTTTCTGGCTAATGAAAAGAAAGTAAGATTCCACCAAGTCTCCTATCTACCTACTCCAGGACTTCTGTGAGGATCAAATGAGATGAGACATGGGAAAACACTTCACAGACATTTGGTTAAAGTGTAAAATCTTTGCACCTGGCTATAAAGCAAGTCATGTTCCTGGGCTGAAGAAACTCCAAGGAGGCTAGTCACTAGGGAGAGGAAGCCAGGCGTGACATCATTACCCGGCACCCACAGCCACCGTTTCTGGGCTGGGCTGGGCTGGGCTGTGGGCCACATTTTGCACCATGGGGCCTTGGCAGCATTGGCTGTGATTTGGTGGGGTTTCGCTCTGGGGTGGTGGCAGGACCTGTGTCCCACTTGGGGGAAGACGAGTGTTGCTTTGTGGGTGCCAGGTCCACGGTGCTATTTTTCTGTAAATGGCCAGTGTGTGACACTGAAGCTCCTGCGTTGAGTGTCTGCCCCCTGGTGGTCAGTGTGCATGATAACAACCGGTTGGATGGCTGGACACTTAGCATTTTAGCCATATATGTATATATATGGACTTGAGGCCCAGTGCACGAATTCGTTCACAGGTGGGATTCCTCAGCCTGGCCGGTGATCAGGGGCGATCTGGGCCATCTTGCCCAGTCCCGATATGGGGGGAGGGACTGCGGGAGGTTGGCCGGCGCGGTTGCCTGGTTGTAACGGTCGCTTAGGTATTTATATCTATCTCCATACCTGATCTTATATAGATTATCTATTAATCTTACCTGGGAGCTTTACAAGGTTTTTTATTGGAAGAGAAGGGAATTTCTTGCCTATACTCTGAAATTGGACTACATAAACCATCATATAATGATATGGCCATTAATCTTGTTCTATATAAAAATCATACACTGCATTAAATTGTAAGCTTACTAGGGGCCCAGTGCATGAATTCATGCACCTTGAAAGGAACTGTGGGCTGTGAGGCTGTGGTGGGCACAAGCACAGGTCTCGGCCCATCCTCCACACCCATGCCTGGCACCTCCCACTGCAGCCCCCCCCCCCACCCCATCTGCCAGCAGCACCACTCCCGCCGCCACCGCTCCCACGTGCTGATGGCACCACCCCTAATCCCTCCGCACTGTCAGTGGATTATAATCTACTCTGGAGCAGGGGGAGGTGGAGAAGCCCTCAGTGGCCATTGTGGCCAGCAGCCACCACTCACATCTGCTGACAGTGCCAAGCAATCGGGACCAGCGCCAGGTGCTGGCAGTGGGTGCGAGTAGCAGCTCCGGAGCCAGCAGTGGGTGCGAGTGGGGCAGGCACCAGCAGCAGGTGCGAGCACCTGGCGGGACACTGTGTGGGAGCAAAAAAATTTCAGTAACCACCAGAGGCTCACCCTGATGACAGTGACCAGCGCCCTGCCTTGGTCTGGTGCCCCCACTCACCTACTCCACCATCCCGCTGCAGCCAATGCCCACCATGTACTGCACGCACCCACTGGTGGTCAGCACACATCATAGCAACCAGTTGTTTGGTTGTTCAGTTGTTCCGCCATTCAGTCTATTTGGATATTAGCCTTTTATTATATAGGATTTTATATTTTAGTCAAATATTAGTTTATTTCTTAGTCAAGTATAGTATGAGAAACCTAAAACCTTTGTCATTTAAACAATATAAGGGCCCTGGCTGGTATAGTTAAATGGTTAGATTGTCGGTCCGTGAACCGATGGGTCTTGGATTCAATTCCCAGTAAAGGGCATGTACCTTGGTTGCAGGTTCAATCTCCAGCTCTCGTTGGGGTGCCACATTGATATCTCTCTCTTCCTCTCTCTCTCTCTCAAAATCAATATTAAATATCCTTGGGTGAAGATGAAAATAAATTATAACATCCATGTGTTAACTCTTTGCAGTAACTCCTGGGGCAATTTCTATTATTTTACAAGACATGTTCAGTGTGTATAATTATCTAATTTTAGGTTTCTCCAAGAAAAGCAAAGATATATAGAGCCTTAAAAATTCTGATACTAAATCTCACTCCTTTGGACTTCTTTATGCAATAACATTTTTATACAGTAAATAATATTCATTTTGCTTTTGTTACGTTGGCTCAAGCACATCAGCCTCCATATGAGCATCACTGCCTTCGGCAAAGCCATTTCGTACCTCTGCTATCAGTTGGGAAAGCGGCAACATTAATCCTCTCCTTAATTCTAGTTCCTGATCTCTTGTGTTGAGGTTATAATTATCACTGAATCGCATACTGATAACTCACAGTAACATATTTTTTTCATTTCATCTTCAACCTGAAGAAAACCCATCGCCTTGGAATCACATGCTGGGTTCATATTTCCAACTGCCTTAAATCTCACTCTATATCCTCCACCACTAAGTACAGAATCATGTAAGGCAGACCAGATTTCCTGAAACAGTTTTAAATGCTGTTGTCCTCCACAATATTGTAAGTCAAATTGGCCTGATGCAATATAATACCCTGTTAGAGTAATAGAAAGTGAGATAAAAGTCTTCATTAAGGATCAAATAGCGATTATCTTACCCACTTGGAGTGTTCTTTTAAGATTCACTTAATACAGTTGTATCTGTTGATAACACCAACCTTGGATTATAAAAAAAAAAAAAAATAGCAATGTGTCCCTGTTCAAATGATACCTCAGGCACCTGCTGCCCACAGAAAGCATAAACATGCAGTAAGAAATAAATCTGAGACCTGGCTGCTTGGACCCAAATCACATCTTTCCAGGGCGCCCTGTGCCATGGGTTTCCGCCTTCGTGCAATATCCTCTCTGCACAGTTTGTTTTGGTGGTCTGCCTCCCGTGGGTCGTTAATATCAGCATGACAAAATACGCAATTAGACTCCTCTATCTTAGTGTAGTTCTTTCGACAAGAAACAACACTATGAACCTCTGTGTTAACAAGAACAGGTGATAAAGGGGGTCACATAGCTAATCACAGCTGCCAATTTCAAAGAGCTACTTGAAACAGAAATCTAAAAGCCAGCTATTTAGCCGAAGCCCCAGGGAGTGGAGTTTGCTTTTCTAACTCCCAGTGTGTTCTCCTGTTTCGGGTCGACTCTCTCCATGCAGCTTGGCAGCCCATTAGAGCAAAAAAGTCTTTAGTCGGTGAGGCAACAAAGTTGAATAATTGCCACCTTGAGTCTTTCTCGAAGTCCTGTGAAGGATGACCATTGTAAGGCAGGTTTACTTCTGGTAAATGATCTACTTTAAAGGGCAAGCTACAGGAGAGTGGGACCCGCTAGGTGGCGTGACTGGCAGCGGCAGTGAAGTGGCAAGTAAATTGGTCAAAGTGGCAAGTAAATTGGACACTGATCAGTGTCCAGGGCTCCGGGGAACCTCGGCGAGCAACATGATTGGGTCTGCGCTGCTGCTGACATTGACTAGCAAGTGTGGGATTGCCTGTTGCTTCACATGAACTCATCAAACAATTGCTTCTGTGGGCAAAGAAAATCATCTGGTCACTCGAAACTAAGCTTGGACAACACGGGGAGCACGGGCAAAGATTGTGAGAGACTGCAAACTGAAAACAGGTACAGCCCTACCCTAAAGTCATTTCAAAACTAATAGAGGAAATAGAAGAATAAATGATCCCAGCCATACAAACACACACGGAGGTGTACAACTTGCAGAGGCCACTCAATATGCACTTTCTTAAGCTCTGCCATTTGCTAATTGTGTGATCATTGTTCAATTACCTTATCTCTCCCTGCCTCTATTTTTCCAATTGTAAAATGAGAGTACTACCCTCTAATCCATTGTGAGAATAAGAGACTACCAAAAAAACGCAAAAATTTTGGTATGTGGTAAGTACTTGATAATTGTTGGCTTAAAAAATTCTAATAAATATAAATAGCAGAAGAACAAAATCATACCAAGACACTTTATATAGCTCTGTGGGATTAGGAATTAATATAATGGAAATTATGGAACTTCTTAATGAAGAGAACAATGTGCAGTTGTCTGAGAAGACTTTTAATAAATAAACATGGTCTTATGGAGAAAATAGCAAGATTTTTTTTTTAGGGGAGCAGAGAGCAGAGAGGGGAAAACATTTTAATACAGATAAGAATTGAGAGTTGTTAAACTGCCGAGTCATAGTACATCAAAACCATAAAAAGGAGTTTAATCTGATTGAATGACAATTACAGAATGACATGATCAATCCTAGAAACCAGAAGATCTTATTCTGATATTAACTACTTCATGGGTTAAATACAGAAATTGAACTAGAAATTATCCAAAGCCCCTTCCAGACTTACCTTATGATTCCAAGATATTCTTAAAATGAAATTCTTATCAGAGTACTCCTTTAATCTAGAATTTATTAGAAAGAGTCACTAAATAAGTTAAAACTGCATCATGTTGAAGGCCTGCTTCAATTTGCTCATCTGTAATATCTCATTTAATTATACAACTTTGAACAGTTGCCCAAGTCAGAATTAGATTCAACTTCTCTGGTTCTTTTTAACTCTCACATTTTATTGGTCAATTCCTGTTGACTACATTCATAAGTTTCAATACAAAACTTTGTTCTTTCCAGCCAAATAAAGTTCTTCTCCTTTTAACTTCTCCTAATTCAATGTAGATTTTTATTGCTCAGTACTTACTGAGGTCAATTTCCAAGTGTGGTAAATCACAACAATAGCAGGCTGAGTTGAGCATTAATGGGAAGCAGGCCAGATTCACATAGCTCATCCTTGTATTCAGAAATGATATAAATCAATGTAGAAAAAAATTAATAAAGCAATCCATAAAATGTTATCATCTATCAGAAAATAGAATGTGTATTTAGCTGCCACAATTTTCATTTCCATACTAAGCACAAGATTTTTCTTTTTTTTTTTGTCCAAAAGGATTATTATCTCCTTTTCCCCAAGTACTTTGCAGCCTGTAATCAACAGGAGCATTTCAATGATTAATTCTGGTACAATGTGAGGAAACTTGACATGGGTTATTATAATTCAGACCAAACAGAGATTCTTGTATCTCACTAATAACTTCAACTTCTAAACAATAATATGCCTTAGTCCCATTGACTGAACTTGCTTCCTTGATCCTGTTAAAAACTGATCCAAATTCAGATGTGGCTTCCCATTGCCTTCCCAAGGGAAGAGGAATAGAAATGGTATCAGAAAAGCTGCATTCAAATCCTGACTATGTAATTTAATCACTTTATTTCTTGGACAAGTTATAATTAAAAAGGAAATAAAATAAGTGAAAGTGCTCTGTGAAATCTTTGCATTGATAGTAGGCCATCATGATATTGAGTATACAGCAAGTCCTCAAATGTTTTTTTAACATTGTTGCCAAAGAGCTTAACTGTTGTGTATATCATTAGCCTATGGTAAAATTGGTTTCATTATACATCATTTCACTTTAAGTCACAGAACCTTTTGATGATGTCAAATGAGGACTTACTGCATATACAAATGATAATGTATTAGCTTGCTATGTGGCAGGCATTGTCCTAGGTACTGAGTATTTATATCCTTGAAAATAGACAAAAATCCCTGCCATTGTGGGTTTTATATTTTAGTGGAGAGAGACACACTAAACATGATAAACACAATAAGTAACAAACATGGTAAATAATTTATTATCAGATGTGTTGGAAGGTGGAAAATACTAGGGAGAAGTACAGCCAGGTCAGAGGAATTGAGAGTGCTATGGTGAAGGCAGGCCTCCCTGAGAAGGTGGCCTGTGAGCACAGGTGAAAGAAGAGAGGCAGTGAGCCTGCAGACAAATGTGAGGAGAGAGGAGATGAACATAAGGTCACAGTGCTGATGCAGGAGATGCAGTCTGGGAAAAGACACGAGAGCATGGGAGCCATTTAAGGCCGTGAGCATTTACTCTGAGGGAAATGCAGAACCATTGGAGGTGTGTGAGCAGGTGTGACATGATCCATAATACATGTTTAAAAGGCCACTACGGTGGCTGTGTTGAAAATAAACTTCAGTGGGTGAGGGTGAAATCTCGAGACAAGTTAGGAGTTATTGCAGTCACCCAGGTGAAAGATGATCATAGCTTGGAACAAAGTGGTAGTAAGTAGTGAGTGAGAAAAATTGGTTTTATTGTTAAAATACTTCAGAAGTAGATCAAAAGGCTTTCCTCAAGGATTTGTATGGGGAATAAAAGTAAGTGAGGCCTGAGCAATTGGAAACATGGAGCTGCCATCAACTGAGGCCTGTTAAACTGGGGATGCCTGGAAGACATTGAAATGAAAATGTGTTTACTCTCGTAAGTGAAACAACAGGGACCAGTACCATACTAGGCAACTTATATACATCATCTTATTTGAGATGATTCTCACAAAAATTGTATGCATTTATATTTATTTTTATCCACATGCTAATTAACTTGCCAAGAGCACTGAACGAATAAAAAGAAAAGCTGGAATCTGAACCCATTCTTCTCTCTGTCCAAAATCTGTGCTCTAAGTCTCTATACAGCCTCATCCTATATAATAAAAGCCTAATAGGCAAATCGACCGAATGGCAGAATGACCAGTTGCTATGACGCGCACTGACCACCAGGGGGCAGACACTCAACGCAGGAGTTGACCCCTGGTGGTCAGTGCGCTCCCACAGGGGGAGCGCTGCTCAGCCAGAAGCCGGGCTCATGGCTGGCGAGTGCAGTGGCAGTGGCAGGAGCCTCTCCCACCTCCAGGGCAGCGGTAAGGAGCAGCGAGCCAAGCAGTAAGGAGCAAAGAGCAGGCAGGCGGTAAGAAGTGAGGGGTCCCAGACTGCAAGAGGAATGTCTGAATGCCTGCTTAAGTCCGATCCCCACGGGGAGCAGGCCTAAGCCGGCAGGCGGACATCCATGAGGGCTCCTGGACTGCTAGAGGGCGTAGGCCAGGCTGAGGGACCACCCCCCATACCCCCCAATGCATGAATTTCATGCACCAGCCTCTAGTTACTAATAAATGGGGAAAATGATACTAAAGGATCATGCTTCTTAGAACTTATTACCTGACCAGAAACTGTCCAACTTTTAAAATATGATAGTAGCTAAATTAGAGTGGATTTCAAAAATGTATCTGAACACGAAGCAAGAGAACAATGTTTCCAAACTTGCCACACCATGTCTCAAAGACACAACAGGAAATCAAACTTTGGCATCAGGCCAACTTTAAGCTTTCATCATTTTAATTTCCAAAGATTATTATTTCCATTTTAAGTAGCTTATGTGATTTATCTTCATAGGTCAGACCAAAAAGTCAGCCGTGATTTGGAGAAAGAACCTACCATTGTGTTCAGTGACATTTTATATTGGCAGGAAGTAACCATTTGTGTAATTATTTTGTGTAATCCTTACATTCTTATTGGTTATAAGCTAGAAAAAAGAAAAAAATATATATGTGTATATAATGATCATGTTCTTTAGTGTGATATTGGACAAAATGCTATCACATTGCTGATCCCTTCTTTCTACTAAAATGTAATTATGCCTCTGAAGTAACTACAACTAAGGGAAATAAGAAAATAATTTTCTTGCAGTGAACCAAGAAGCTTGAGATAGGGATATGTTTTCATTACTTTTCCATGTTATTTGTCTGGGACTCAGTTTCTCTTTGCAATATTATCTATTTATAAAACCAACACAGACACAACTGCAATCCTTTAAAGACTCAGAACTAGAGAGATACTTCTAAACTCAAAATGTCTGTCCCTATTTTATTAATTGTTGTAGTTAGCATTAATTTTGTCTCTCTTTCTAATTGACTTGACCTGCCAGTAAAAATTTTTAGCTCTTGAATGAGGAAGAAAAAGCATATTGCTCCTTTTATACTCTACTTAGTTTACTAGTTCAGTATTTTTCCAAAAGGCAAATTCATTAAAAAAAATTAGTACAAATGGTGATTAAAACAAAGATTAGAAATTTTAGAACTAATATACATGATACCATTTACACTTTAATAGTACTTTGTTATCTTAGTACTTCTTTCAGGTCTATCTGAAATATTGACAAATGTATAGTCCTTATGATAAGCAGATAAGATTGCATAGTTTAAGTCCTTAAGTCCTTACCGCCTTATGATATAGTCTTCTTTATGCAGGCCTGGCAAAAGTCTGAGAGCAGAAGCCAGGTGATTCCCAACCTGTGGCATCCTTCAATTATTAAGGACAAAACAGGTATATTAGGGTTACCTAGAGAATCAGAACTATATATATATGTGTGTGTGTGTGTGTGTGTGTGAGAGAGAGAGAGAGAGAGAGAGAGAGAGAGAGAGAGAGAGAGAGAGAGAGAGAGAGATTGATTCAGGGATTGGCTCATACAGTTGTGGGGCTGGCCAGTCTGAAATTAGCAGGGCAGCCTGGCAGGCAGAAGACCCTGGGAAGAACAGATGATGCAGCTTGAGTCCATGGGCCATCTACTGGCAGAATTCCCTCTTCCTTAGGGAACCTCGGTCTTTTTCTCTTATGGCCTTCAACTGACTGGACGAGACCCACATTAGGGAGGATATTCTGCTTTATTCAAAATCTACTGATTTAAATGTTAATCTTATCTCTAAAAGACCTTCACAGAGATCGCTAGACTGGTGTTTGACACAATAGCTGGGTACCATTGCCTAGCTAAGTTGACATGTAACACTAACTATTATAAGGAGTTTGGGAAGATTCAAGATACAAGCAGAAATTACGTATATTGTGCATAGGTACCATAAACAAGTGTAAGCTCTTGTTAATATATAGAGAAAAAGCAACAACAAAAAATACTAATGACTTTCAATTTAGTTAACAAGTGGTATTACCTGTCCAGTAGATCTTAAAATGTGGCCCCGGGACCAGAAGCATCACCGTCATGGGATCTTGTCTCGGGCCCCATCCCAGACCTACTGAATGAGAAACGCAGTGCATGTGCAGCCCAGCAATCTGGGTCTTAAGAAGCCCACTAGGTACTTCTGATGCTAAAGTAGGAGAGCCAATGATTTAGACCAGACCATTTTATCACTACAGAACTCACACATTTTCATTTCTCCAGGAAAAAAAAAAAGTTTTATATTGATACTGGTCCATGTACCTAAGGTGTCGTCTCATTAAGCAACAACTATTTATGGAGTGTCTACATTGGGCCAGGCTCTGTGCTATTATTAATGTTTTCTGGAGTAACAAGATGGTGGCAAGCAGAGAGAGGTGAGACTGTCATAGTAGATCTGGGCCAGTTTGTATCAGGTTTTATTTGCCATGTTATAGTTTGTTAGTACGTTTGTTTGTCTAGGTTGACAACTTACCAGTTTCATAAAAATGAAAACTCAATTATCAAAAAATAATTCTAATAGCAACACGAAGCAATGGGATAACTGGGATATGATGGAAATGCCAATTAGAAGACAAATTGGGAAGCAAATAAAATAGTCCAGACAAGAAAGAAGAGGAATGAAAGAGAGAATGTTGGTTGCAGAAATAGACCGGATAGGAATAAGTGGTCTAATGAATACGAATCATGGAGAAGAGAATAAAGAATGACGCTAACATTCATCTTCAAAGAGTGGTGACATGTATGCACACACATGTACAATGCCAGAGAATGGCTAATCTCAGAGTGGAAGATAATTTAGATATGAATGGGGGGAATGGAAATGAAAAATAAATGTCAGTATAAGTAATAGCTTTGGATTCTTTGGTATAGAGATTATAGTTAAAGCCATGGAAGCAGGTAAGATTGCATAGTTTAAAGTATGTAAACCATGGTGTTCAACTGACCTGCATGACCTGCTTGGGGGGAGGGGGCAGAGGTCTTGGTTTTCATCAGTAGTGTATTTGTTAAAGCATATTCAGTATACCTAATGCATATGAAAACAGGAAAGTCTGACAAGATTCTGGCTGAGGAGACATGCAGATATAGAGGGTTGTTGACAGGATAATGCACTGATTGAGGAAACCGACACATTCCTGCAATAAACCAAAAACAGGGAATATGAAGGCAGAATCCTATAGAAGACCAATACTCCAGGAAAGGTAGAGGAAGAGAAAGTAAGAAAGGAGGCTAATTTTCTCATAGCTTATTTTATTAACACACTAACAATTTCCATTTTTACAATAGACTATATAATTTATAAAAAGTGTTTTTCCTGGAGGAATAATATTGAAAACAAATAAGCCTCTTGTAACTAAAAAATAAAAACATAACGTAGTATTTTGTCTTATAATCAGGAACATCCTGTGAGGAATATTCTGTACAAGTTTACAGGGACATAGGGAATGATTCAAATATTCAAGGTGCCTATACATACTCCACTCTTAACTGGCATCATTTATATCTATCTATATATCTATATAGATGTAGATGTAGATATAGATATAGATATAGATATAGATATAAGCCTAAGTGACCGTTATGACAGAATAACCAGTCACTATGATGCGCAGTGAGCAGGTAGGCAAGCAGTTAGGAGCAAGCAGTCTTGGATTGTAAGAGGGATGCCTGACTGTCAGTTGTCCAACTGCAAGGATTGGGCCTAAACTGGCAGTCGGACATCCCCTGAGGGATCCCAGATTGCGAGAGGGCGTAGGCTGAGCTGAGGTGACCCCCCCCCCCGCCCCTGCATGAATTTCGTGCACAAGGCCTCTAGTCTCATTATAAAAAGGTGAACTGCTTTGCTAACCACCCCAGGAGTGGTGATGAGGTTAAGAAAGAAGTTTCTGAAGAGAATAAGAAGCACTGCTAAAGCCCAGCGATTTCTCAAGTTTTAGCCAATGATTTTTAAATAGTAAACTGAAAAAAGACGTACTTTGGTTCCAAATGTTCCAAGATCAGCACACATATGGTTGGACAATCTGAGAATGGAATAAAACAAATGAAATTTGGACTGTTCTGAAAAATTATTCCTGGCTAAATCCTACATGCAACTGTGTAAGCAAGTGAGACAGATGAATTGGCTGATTTAAAACAGAAGGTGATAAGAACCACAGGCAAGCAGACCATGAGGGATTACAACCCAAATAACATTATGAAAAGCAATAGTAAATAAAAAAGTCCTCAAAATAAACTTAAAACTTCAATTTTTAATTCAAACTCCTTTTAGACTGCTTCGACATTTTTAATTTAACAAGAATCTCACGGAAAAATAAAGGAAAAGGGACTATTTGAAAAGAGAATGTTGTTAAAATCGTGGTATATGGGCCAGGGTGTATGTGTATATATGCATCTATATTTAGATATATAGATACGCACAACCTATATGTCCTTATCAGTAGATGATAGATATAGATGGATGGATGGATGGATAGGTAGGTAGGTAGGTAGATAGATAGATAGATAGAATCGGGTACCAAATTATAACAAAACCAACATACCAATTATAAATTCTAGGAACTACTTATTCAATGTTGGACCAACTTTCTGACCTGACACACCTAAGTAATATATACACACTAAATGGAAGGTTATATCAGGACAAAACATTAAGTTTATAATTATACCATGGTAAAATTAATTTCAATCATTGAGTGATTTAAATGAATAATACAGATATTCCATAGTACATACAATCAAGCTACTTAAGCCATTTTTTTATTTTTAGCTACTTTCAGTATGTAAACAAGTGCCATAAATATAGTAGGAGATAAAGAGATAATTATGGGAAAGTATGTAGAAGTATCTACTGACAAAAACTGGTAAAAGCAATTCTTAACTATGTATTGAAACAAGAAGCTCTGTATAACATGGTTTTACTGTCCCTAAGAGTCAGGCTATAAATTTAGGTGGTTTGTAACTTTTTTTATTTTTCTAAATTTTTTAATTTAGACCCTCCTTCCACAAGAGTATCCCAAATTAATAAGGTTCTACAATTAGTCACATTGCAAATATATAACACTAGAAGCCCAATGCACAAAATTTGTGCATGGGAGGGGTCCCTCAGCCCAGCCTGCACTCTCTCGCAATCCAGGACCCCTCAGGGGATGTCCAATTGCCCGATGTGGGATTGAGCCTAAACCAGCAGTCGGATATCCCTCTTGCAATCTGGGACCGCTGGCTCCTAACCACTTGCCTGCCTGCCTGCCTGAACCCCCCTAACCACTCGCCTGCCTGCCTAATTGCCTCTAACCACTCACCTGCCTGCCTGATCGCCCCTAACCACTCTGCATGCCTGCCTCATCACCTCTAAACCCTCTGCCTGCCTACCTGATTGCCCCTAACCACTCACCTGCCTGCCTGATCGCCCCTAGCCACTCTGCCTCCCTGCCTGCCTGATCATCCGTAACTGCTCGCCTGCCTGCCTGATCACCCCTAACTGCCTCTGCCTCAACCCCTGCTGCCACGGCTTCATCTGGAAGGACATCTGGAATGATGTCCGGAAGGTCATTTGGCTGTCCTGTGTAATTAGCATATTATGCTTTTATTATTATAGATTATTCTGTTTTAGTGTTGGCATGGGGTATATGGTGACATAAATATTATATCTATTGTAATTTATGATTATTCAAACATTTATGTCAGGGACACACAAAATAATGAAAGAAAATGTGACCAGTGCTGACGTCTTATGCGTGAAATATTTGGTATTAAATTATTTTCTTATGGAGCAAACTACATAGCAACTAAGAAATCTTTGAGCTATTAAGGAAACAGTTTTTTTCTTTAATATTTGCTCAAGAATTTGGGATTTTACATATTAGTGACCTTCCAGTTTTTTATTCTAGTGTGATTATGAATATAATATTAGAATCCTAAAAGGACAAATATAATTACATAAACAAGAAAATGATATACTACTCAATAACAAGATTAATATTTAGAATTACACTATAATTAAAATAGTGTCTTTGCAGGATAATAAATTTTTTTTCTTTTAATATTCATTTACGCCATCAACAGAGGAAAACTTTTCTGACTTTCTTTGGTCTTGCATTTCGAAAAAAATTATTATTTTTATATTGTCATTTTTAATGAATATATGATTCCAAAACACAAGGTGTATAAAATATGCAACAGTACCGTTTGACTAAATAAAAATAGTTGTTTCTACTATAAAACCTATATAATTTATTTTCTACATTTTCTGAACCGAGTCTCTGCTAAGAAACAAACATCTAGGATTACCATTAAACATGGATATGTTTTGAAAGAAGCTAATCTTACTTCAGTCAAATTAAATAGGGTTAGACATGAAAGTCCACCTGAATAGTCTATTTCCTGTTCCTTCTCAGCAAAGGAGCTGCCTAGAGAGGCTCTGCGTCTGCAGCTGTCATCTTCCCCAGCGCCTGACTGATGAAGGGGGCTTTTGTTCTACTGATAAGTGATACATTGTGCGCTGCTCAGGTGCCCAGAACAAAAGTGGGGGGTACACAATGAGCCTCTCTCCAGTCAGTTTTAAGAAGATGAAGAATAAAAGGAAAACTAGCTTTACCTGAGATGTGCTCCTTTCAATGAAACGCTCCTTGCCCATTCTAAAGGAAAATATCATTTTGTCTGTTTTTAAAAGCTTACTCTATAGTTTGCTCCTCCCCCTCCCCCCCCCCACCACCACCCATTCTAGGACAAAAGCAATAGGAACAGAAGGTCTTTTTAAATTAAATGCTTAAGTTGGGTGAATTGCTGGCTTTTTGAAAAGGATTGTTGAAATGACTTTAAGATAACTTGCCTCAATGTGTCTAAACAATCAGGTAGAGTCCTTTAAACAACCATTGACTCTACTTAGTTATCAATGAAGAGAGAAGATTGTTAAATTTTTTCTATATGTTCTTAAACTCACCTAAAATGTTTTACTCAACATATTTCTAAGGGTAAAAAAAATAACAAATAAGTCACTTAATAAATATGAATAAAAATATAAATAATTTATAATAGAAAAATAAAACCCTATAAGAATGCTTTTAAAATCAGTGTAGTATATATATTTTTAATGAAATTATGCCTTATATTTATTTATTATTAATATGTATTTTTTTATTGATTTCAGAGAGTAAGGGAGAGAGAGTGAAAGCTGGAAACATCAGTGATGAGAGAGAATCATTGATTGGCTGCCTCCTGCACGCCCCACACTGGGGATCAAGCCCGCAACCCGGGCATGTGACCTTGACCAGAATCAAACCGGGGACCCTTCAGTCCATAGGCCAACGCTCTATCCACTGAGCCAAACTAGCTAGGGCGTGCCTTATATTTAAAGAAAATATTTATATTTTTCTAGAGATATTTTCAAACTACAATGTGAAAAGCACTGGGGGGGCGGGGGGCAGAGGGAATCATCTCATTTTTCACACTTTTATCAATAGAGGAAGAGGCCCTATAAGGACAACTTGCTTGACCCAAATGGAGTGTGCAGGTCTCAGCTACCATAGGCCACACTAGTCATCTATGGCTAATAGATGACAAATTTACTTCGGCAAGAAAAAAACACACTGCATTGTTGATGATTTATTGCAGCAATTACATGGATTAGTGCTATTTAGATGTCAGTTACTTAGTTTTTCACATCAATATTCCATATCAGGTTATTACGTTTTTAAGACTTACAACTTCATGATCATTACGATCATTGACATCAGAAAAGAAAGGTTTTTCATCTAGCATTATGATGTTGAGTAAAATTGCAAAATATTTTTGCATAATAAATAAAAGGCTCTCCCACATGTGACTTAATATGTGTTTCCAATGGTTCTTTAGCCTTTACATGCACCACTAGCATTGTTTACTATGTTTCAAAATCATTTAATACACATGCATTTTATACACAGTGTAAATGCATATAAAATGTTTTTACACTTTATATACAAGTACCTGGAGGGAGGAATTCGTGTCTGTTTTGTTAACTTACAAATATTCAGAGCCTGGAACAAGGTCTGGCAAACAGTGATGCAATATTTGCCTTATTAACTGACAATGAGAAAGTAATACAAATCTTGAAGTTATGGAGAATTCTATAACTTCTGCCCTGTCAAATTCTGAATATTAACACTGATTCTATTTATTATTTTATTCTATATATTAACCAAAATATATTAATTATTCCTTATTTTTTTGCATTTGATTCAAAGTTCTACAATAAATTAGGTGTATTACAGCTAGGTAATATTTTTGGCATCTTCTAAAGACCCAGAGCATTAAAGAAATTAGAATTCTAAAATGTTCAACACTTCTATTACAGCTTACACACATAAATTAAATAATTACTGTATTAATGCATCAACACATTAAATGAATAATACCCTTATTCATTTTTTATGGTACTGAGAATGTCAAAATAAAAAAGTTCTAATTTTACTCAGTGTTGCTTTAAGTTGGTGCAATAGAGAAAGAAGAGAAAAGCAGTAGTTCTTTATGTTTACTCTTATATTTTACGGGACCATCAGGGTCATTTTCAGATATCATTGAGAACTTCATCATTAGCTTGAGCCAGATTCTGTTCTTTTGTTCTAGTTACTTCTGATTCCATCATCTCAGGGTCATAGCCACACTGCTTTATGGTGCTTACTTTTCATACCCATCCATGTAGGAAACCAAACCATCCTAACCTGTGCTGTTCGTACGGGAAAGACACTTATGCAAAAACAAAGAGGCGCCACTTACTTTTCCTCAAGAAAGAGCTGTCAAATCTGTAGACTGACAGACTAGTAGGTGATAAGTAACCACTTAATGTCTCTGTATTTGTATTCTAGTCTGCAAAATAATAGACACCAAATAACTCGTGGTTTTGAGGATTCCATGAGATGCAACATGGAATGTAGTAGCTACTACAAATGCATGTGTCAAATTTTTTTAAAGTATTCAATCGGATATGTTTTTCATTTGTTTCAATGAACTATTACTAAAATATATTTTAGAAGTCCCTTTTTTTTAAACCTTGGGTCTGATTATGATCCTCACAAGCATACTAATCTTGTTAGATTATTACTGAAGTTAATCAACATTAATTCTCAAAATTTGAGATATTCCCAATAGGTATACTTAGGTGTAAATTTAAGAATAGTTATTTTTGCCCAGCTGACATGATTCAGTGGTTGAGCATTGACCTATGAACCAGGAGATCATGGTTGGATTCCAAGTCAGGGCACATACCCCAGTTGCAGGCTCGATCCCCAGTAGGGGGCATGCAGGAGGCAGCCAATCAATGATTCTCTCTCATCATTGATGTTTCTATCTCTCTCTCCCTCTCCCTTCCTCTCTGAAGTCAATATATGCTTTTTTTAAATTACTTTTAAGGAGAGTGCTTTCAGTGGTTCTCAACCTTCCTAATGCCGTGACCCTTTAATACAGTTCCTCATGTTGTGGTGACCCCCAACCATAAAATTATTTTCGTTGCTACTTCATAACTGTAATTTTGCTACTGTTATGAATGAATCGTAATGTAAATATCTAATATGCTATATGTGTTTTCCAATGGTCTCAACCCACAGGTTGAGAACCGCTGGCTTAGTGATAGCACTTACTCAAATACTGAATTTTAGCTACTTTTATATGTAAACTAGAGCCCGGTGCACAAAATTCATGCATGGGAGGGGGTCCCCTCAGCCCAGCCTGCACCCTTGGGGGATGTCCGACTGCCGGTTTAGGCCCAATCCCTAAACCGGCAGTCGGACATCCCTCTCTCAACCTGGACACTGCATGCTCCAGTGACCATACTTTTCATACAGGTGAAAGGCATCTTGCTGTTGTATGGCAGCTACATTTCTTGCCCTGATTATAAAAAGTAGTACATAACATGATCCTTCTGAGGCAGTAATACCATTTTCCCCATCTTATGGGTCCAAAAACTGAAGCAGAGAGAAGTTAAGTAATTGGCTTTGTCACACAGTTGTGTCAGAATCAGGGCTGACCACAAAATGTGCAAGCCAGAGTCCATGCATGTCATCGCTGCATCATCCTGTTTTTTCAGTGTTAGAGTAGCCTTGCCAGGTCTTAATTTTTAAATCTAAGAAACTGTTCCAATATATAGGATCGGGTCCCTAAGCCGGGCCAGTAATCAGGGCTGATCTGTGAGGCAGCTGGCGGGCGGGGCGATCAGGGGGAGACCCCCACTAGCACCCACCTTGGCTGGTGGCCTGGTGCCACCCACTGGCCAACCCCACCCCCCAATCACCACCACTGGGAGGCCCCGCCCCCTGATCATCACAGCAGGTCACCTCCCTCTTGGGGGGTCAGTGCGCGTCATAGTAACTGGTCATTCCACCTTTCAGTCAATTTGCATATTACTATTTTATTATATAGGATTAGTCACATTTTTATAATATATTAAATATTTTATCATTTTTCTCTTCCCACCAAGAGGACTGATGGAGATATATTTAAATCAAATTTAACTTTTATTTAAGAATTCGCTTGTACATAGAGGCACTCTCAATACGGATACATATTAATAATGGGGCAGTAATTTTTTATTCATTCAATCAAGCAGTCTATCAGGAAATATTTCTTGAGTCCTTACTGGGAATACCAAGGCCTACCCATAAGGTACTGAAAGTAGGAAAAGAGACAAAGTAATGTCAGTGAAAAAACTGGAAAGAAAAGATACTAGAGAGCAGTGTACTATGGAGAAAAGTAGATTTAGAGTGAGTACTACTCATTAGCAGTTACATGGTAATTGTATGGCAGAAGCTTTTGAAATATCAGCCTTTGAGCAAGAATCCAAGTAAACCTACAAACCTTAGAGGTATATTTGCAACTAGAGGCCCGGTGCATGAAAATTTGTGCACTTGGGGGGGACCACTCAGCCCAGCCTGAGCCCTCTCACAGTCCAGGACCCCTCGGGAGATGTCCACCTGCCACCTTAGGCCCGGTCCCCATGGGAACCTAAGCCAGCAGTCAGATATCCTTTGTGCTGCCACAGAGGCGGGAGAGGCTCCCACCACCACCGCTGCGCTCGCAGCCATCAGCCCAGCTTGTGGCTGAGCGGAGCTTCCCCTGTGGGAGCACACTGACCACCAGGGGGGCAGCTCCTGTGTTGAACGTCTGCCCCCTAGTGGTCAGTGCACATCACAGAACCAGTCATTCCCGGTCATTCTGCCATTTGGGTCAATTTGCATATTACCCTTTTATTATATAGGATTTCAACTCCAAGCTTTCTATTGCATGCCTACTGCACAAATGCTGAAAAGGTTTCAACACACTTTTATTCAGCTCAATGTCTGCTAGCCAATAAATATACACTGAGTGCTGGATGCTATCCTAAGACGTGGAAATAGTTTTAGAAAAAACAGATACAGCCTTTTTCTATGTAGCTAATGGTAGAGCTGAAAGACAGATATTAAACAAATTATTTCAAAATATTTACATCATTTAAACTGTGCAAAGTGTTGGAAAAAGACATAAGATGTGCCCTAACCAGTTTGGCTCAGTGGATAGATCATTGGCCTGCAGGCTGAAGGGTCCCAGGTTCAATTCCAGTCAAGGGCATGTACCTTGGTTGCGGGCACATCCCCTGTAGGAGGTGTACAGGAAGCAGCTGATCAATGTTTCTCTCTCATTGATGTTTCTAACTCTTTATTCCTCTCTTTTCCTCTCTGTAAAAAATCAATAAAATATACATATTTTTTAAAAACATAAGATGCTCTGAAAGAGAATTATCAATAATCATATTGTTATTTGAGAAAATGTAGCCTGTTTTGTTTTTAGAAAAATAAAGTGACCAAAATATAAACATGCTGCAAAACCATTCTGAAAGCTGCACGTGTATATTGTGGGTAAACCCCAGACACACGAGCTACCTGTGAACATGTTTTGTTATTGTCGGTAGAGACTTCAGGAAGGTAATTTTTGTTTAGTCCTTTGAACTTGTCACTTTTGTCTAGTTCAGAATCTGACAGGCAACTGGAAATTCTAAACAGTTCAGGACTGCAGGGGCTTTGACTCATACGTTGTGTTTTCTAAGTGGCTAACAAGTTATCCTTTGATCTCTGAAGGAGTTCATCAGGTAGGAGGCAGGGATTAATCACTGGGTTTCTATCTAGTTTTCCCACTGAAAACACCATAAATTATGTAAAAACCAACTTAAAAAATTTATCAATTTGAAATTGAACCAAGTAAATGTTTCTAAGTGTTTGCCTCAAAATCATATCATAATGCTCTAAACAACCATAAATTTTACTATGACAGAAAAGTTAACAGTTACATTTTAGGGGAAAAAAATTATTTTGAAAGCGCTAAAGAGAAAATTAAGAGAAAATTAGTTAAATAGAAAAGTAAGAGTTTTAAATAAAGGAGGTTTTTTAAGTGAAACTATGTAGAACTGTCTCCAAACTCATCAGAATGGCTAGGAGGAGTTTGGTAAACACCATCACATGGCATGGCAACAGGAGTCTGTTTGGGGGACAGTTGGTCAGTCAGACATCAAGTTTATGTTCCTGCCAGTATATAACACAAATGCTCATTTAAAGATTTGGCTAGGGGCCAGATCATAGCATACCTATAACCATGCCTGCTACTTTTCAAAAAACAAAAACTTAAGAAATAAAGGAATTTATTTTTTTCTCCTTTTCTTATTTTAATTGTAGAAATAAAGAATTTATTCTTACTGCTAAAAATCAAATATAGGGAGTTCTAGCTTCTATGGAAATGTGACAGCAGCTTAGTTCTTCATTTCCCCACACTTCTGGCTGAATAACATATGTGAACATGAAATGTATTTAAATATCCATAAGCTACATTTTCATAGATGAGGAGATGGAGACAACCACACATTCTAAATAGTCAGTGCTGCCAAAGGCAAAAGACGGACAAAAAGCCCACAAGGGTAGGCTGTGAGGAAGAGCAAACGTTCAGAATATGGATATGGGAAGACCTCAGAAGGCTTAATCAAATATTCCACCCAAAAGGAAGAGACCCTAGCTGTGAGGACCTGCTTGAGAACTAACAGAGTAAGATCACTAAGAAAGGGCAGAGAGAGTAAATTCAGAAAGTGCCTGGTGTGTAGACAAAGAAAGAGGTAGCTTGATTTGGAAAGCTGCAGCAAAATCTAGTTTCTAAAGTGAGTCCAATATTTTGGAAGACAAAGAATGTGAAGCGATCTGGGGAGCTTGGAGCAGGTGAAAGTAACTCTCCTGTATTCATCTAAGCTCTGGAAGCCAGAGAAAAGGTGACCACCGAGAAGGGCCGTGCGTCAATGCCCACGCTGAAATAACACTCAAGTAACCCAGGATACGACTCTGACATATTCCCCACCTTGCTCCCAAAACACACTCCTGGACCCTTCTGCTCCTAGACAAGGAAAGTCTATCTCCTAAAATGTGGATAAAATGAGAGTAAAATCCTTTCCCCACATGCAAAGATTTGGGGTGCTGTGTTTGTTTTGTTCCATTTAGATCTCCTATGTCCTTACTGATTTTTTGGTCTGCTATTTTATTAGTTATTGAAAGAGCTGTTTAGAATTCTATAAGAAAATTATGAAAAAGAACAGTGTAACTTTCCTTCAGATGATGTAAACTCACTAAAAAAAAGTATTTCCAAAAAGTTAATGAAAAATTATAACATCCTGAGCATAAGGAAGATACAAGAAAGAAAGAAATTGTGGACTAAAATTTTAGCTATTTAGAAAAACCAAAAGGCAAAATAATAACTCAGAGAAGAAATTAAGAGCATATTCAATGAACAGGAATATAATAACAGCACAAATTTGACAATACTAAGGAAAGAATTAAAGAAACAAATTCCACTCAGAAGTGAAGATTAAATTACAAAGAGCATATGTGAGAATAGACACCATAATAAAAGGTACAGGGAAAAAGAAACAAAGGGAGAAAAAGGTTATAAAGTGATATGACAGAAAAAGATCTAGTATGTGTCTAACAGATACCCCTAAAAGGCAATGTAAATTATTCAACAAATAGTAGAATAACATCAATATTTCAAACTGGAATGAGAAAACCTGGTTGGGACTAAAGAATACCTGAAGCCAGACTGACAGATTTTGCTGCCCTCGTGGTTCTAGAAGAATCTTATGGAGGGACTTTTTGAATTGGTTCCAGGAATTTGAGAATTTATTCTCTAACCTGATTAGATTCAAAAGTACTAATACCCTACACATTCCAGCGGCTGGGGAGAGGTCAATGGGGGAAAAAGGAGACTCATGTAATACTTTAAACAATAAAGAATTTAAATTTTTTTAAAAAATACTAATAACTTTTTCCTGAGATAAAGAGGTCCATAGTATGATGTTGCAACAGAAATGTGAAAAATATTGCCAGTAGATCATCTAAATCAAATATTTAGAGAAAGCAAGGTTCTGAGTGACCATGCATTTGCTACCTTAACTTTGAAATATTTTAGTCAAACTAAGGAATATATTGACATTGACTGATTGTTCCTACTGGAGGATGAGAGGCCATGTGCAGAGAACCCCACCTTCCCAACCAGCTACAGAACTGTGAGCTAAATGAAATGATTGTTGTTTTAAGCTACTAAGTTTTGGGATGGTTTGTTACACAATAAAAGCTAACTGCTATAGCTACACTATACAAAAATTAATTCCAGTTATCCTATATAATAGAAGGCTAATAAGCAAATGGACTGAATGGTGGAACAACCGGTCACTATGATGCGCACTGACTACCAGGGGGCAGACGCTCAATGCAGGAGCTGCCCCCTAGTGGTCAGTGTGCTCCCACAGGGGGAGCGCTGCTCAAACAGAAGCCGGACTCATGGCTGGCGAGTGCAGCAGTGGTGGCGAGAGCTTCTCCTACCTCTGTGGCAGCGCTAAGGATGTCCGACTGCTGGCTTAGGCTTGTGGGGACCAGGCCTAAGCTGACAAGTGGACATACCCCAAGGGCTCCCAGACTGTGAGAGGGTGCAGGCTGGGCTGAGGGACACCCCCTGAGTGCATGAATTTCGTGCACCAGGGCTCTAGTAAAAATAAATAAGCCATGGTCAAGCAATGTTCAGCATGGTGACTATAGTTAATAATACTGTATTGCCTATATGAAAGTTGCTGAAAGTAGATATTTAAAGTTCTCATCACAAGAAAAATTTTTGTAACTATGTATGGTGACAGGTGTTAACTAGATTTATAGTGGTAATCATTTTGTAATATATACAGATATCAAATCATTATGCTGTACACCTGAAACTAATATAGTGCTACATAGCAATTAAAACTTCAATTAAAAATTAATTCCAGGTGGATTATAGACCTAAAAGTGAACAATAAATCACTAAAGCTTCCAGAACAGCATGGGCCAATAGAAGTATCTGTGATAATGAAAGTATTCTATATTTGCTTTGTCCAATAGGGTAGACACGAAGCCACCTGTAGCTACTGAGCACTTGAAATTTAACTTTTTTAAATAGCTATATGTAGCTAGTTGCTATACTTTTGACAGTGTAGTTCTAAAAGAAAACAGTAATTCTTACCTTCAGGAATTTTGGGTAAGAAAAATCTATATACAGGATAAAGAAAAGCAGTAGTTAAATTGGAAAACATTGATTAACCAGTCTACATAAAACTTAGGATTTTTATTTGTCAAAAGATGTCATTAAAAATGCAAACAAACAAGCTATAGTGTGAGGTAATATAATTAAAACACATATAGCCGACAAAATCCATAAAGAACTCATAAAAATAAATTAGAAAAAATCCAATAGATAGATTAGCTAACAATTTGAACAGTCACTTAAAGAGGAAGATATCCAATGTCCAATAAACATATGAGAAGATCCCTGTTCTCATTAGACAGAGGGAAATGAAAATAAAACTACTGCGAGTTACCATTAAACACTCACTTAGAATGGCTAAAGTTAAAGAGTTAGCAGCAATATGGGCCACTTAGAAATCTCATACATTGCTGATGTGAGCATAGATTTGGTAAAACTACTTTGGAAAACTGTGTAGCAGTATCTACTAACATTTAAACACTAGAGGCCCGGTGCACAAAAATTTGTGCACTCCGGGGGGAGGGGGCCCCTCAGCCCGGCCTGTGCCCTCTCGAAGTCTGGGACCCCTCGGGAGATAACGACCTGCTGGCTTAGGCCTGCTCCCGGGTGGCAGAGGGCAGGCCCAATCCCTAGGTGCAGCCCCTGGGTGGGCTCAGAGCAGGGCCGATTGGGGAGTTGGGGCGCCGCCCCGTCATGCACAGAGCAGGGCAGATTGGGAGGTTGTGATGCCACCCTCAGTCATGCTCAGGGTAGGGCTGATTGAGGGGTTGGGGCACCGTCCCCTGTCACACTCAAGGCAGGGTTGATGGGGAGGTTGTGGCGCCACCCCCTGTCACACACAGAGCAGGGCCAATCAGGGGGTTGGGGCGCTGCCCCCGTCACACACAGAGCAGGGCCCATCAGGGGGTTGGGGCGCCGCCACTCTCACACTCAGGGCAGGGCCGACGGGGAGGTTATGGCTCTACCCCATCACACACAGAGCAGGGCCCATGGGGGGGGGGGGGGTTGGGGAGCTCCCCCCTATCAGGCACAGAGCAGGGCTGCTCAGGGGGTTGGGGCCCCGCCCCTGTCACACACAGAGCCGCAGGGCGATCAGGGGGTTTGGGCGCTGGCCCCTGTCACGCTGATCCCGGTGCCGGGAGGCATATTACCCTTTTACTATATAGGGTAGAGGCCTGGTGCATGGGTGGGGCCGGCTGGTTTGCCCTGAAGGGTGTCCTGGATCAGGGTGGGGGTCCCCACTGGGGTTCCTGGCTAGTCTGGGTGAGGGGCTGAGAGCTGTTTTCAGACTGGGAATGACTGAAGCTCCCAACTGCTCCTTTTTTTCTTTTTTTCTTTTTTATTCTGGGCCAGCTTTACCTTGAGGCTTGGCTCCAGCTCTTAGGCCTCCACGGCTGAAAGTAGGTTTCTGGCCTTTGCTTACAATGTTGCGAATCTGCTGGCTGAAGTCCGGTGGTATTTGTTACAATGTTTCTTAAACTGCCGGCTCAGAGGCCTGCAGCCGCAGGCGGGGAACGTTGGTTTCCAACGATCCTTCGTCACTGAGGCAAGCAAGCCTCATGTTAGTTTCAAGCTGCCTGGCTGCCGGCCGCCATCTTGGCTGACAGTTAATTTGCATATCTCGCTGATCAACCAATGAAAAGCGTAGCAGTCGTATGCCAATTACCATGTTTCTCTTTTATTAGTGTAGATACCTAACAACCCAGCAATTCTATTTCTAGGTAAATTGAAATGTGGGCATACATACATCAAAAGATATGTATACTAGTATGAATGTTCACAGCAGCAATATTTTTAACAGCCAAAACTAGAATAACCCAAAAATTCAATAGTAGAATGGATGCTTTTATTTTTGAGAAATTGGCAAACATTTTAACAACAGATTCACCTAAAAAACCCACAATATATAAATATTTATGGCATCATTAAGAGATAATCATTCTGTAACTAATGAAAATGTTGTCATTACTGACCCAGCAAACAGTATTTTATGATAGATTCCTTATTTTTCATTTTAAATAAGTTTTAAAATCTTTTTGATAATTTTTTGTGGATTCCATAGTATCCTTTTTTTAGATAAAATGGAGCACTGGTATGCCATTATAATCAAGATCTATATCCAAAAGAAAACTCTTAATAAGAGTTTCCACCAAGACTATCCCACTCCCTCTTTTTTTATGTTAACATTTTTAAAATCTTGTTTTTCACTAAGTCTTTCAAGTAAAGGCCTTAATAATAATAACAAACTTAAAATCCCACAATGTCACCTATTGAAGAGAACTCCACATTCAGTATAATTACTTTTAAAATAATACAAATGCTTTCTAATTACAAAATGCATGTTTAAAAATTCCTCCATTGCCCACCGGCCGTGGCTCAGTAATTGAGTGTCTACCTATGAGCCAGGAGGTCACGGTTTGATTCCCAGGTTGCAGGCTCAATCCCAGTAGGGGGTGTGCAGGAGGCAGCTAGTCAATGATTCTCTCTCATCATTGATGTTTCTCTCTCTCCCTCTCCTTTCCTCTCTGAAATCAATAAAATTATACATTTTTTAAAAAGATTTCTCCATTAAACATTATAGTTGGTATTTGAACATCTCCCACAAGTGAAATACTTTTAGAATATGCCACTTAAAATATTTTATCACTCTCCGATGAGAGGGGTCATTAATATAATTATGATTAAAGAGCATTTTCAATAGAACACTTCCAGGATAGATTCTGTTTAATATAATTATTCCTAATTTCCATATTGTCTAAAACAATTCTTTAGGAGAGGTGCTCAAGTTATAAAGTTTTAAAAATTTATACAGAATAATAAGTTAGTAGTGCTTTTGAACAGAGATAATTGAATAGAATACTAGCAACCTAGCTGTCACCCAGTATTACTCAGAGTAAATTGTTTATTAAGACAAAAAAATGAATATGTATTTTTTTCTCCGAACTGACTCCTCAACTGAAAAATCTAAGTTGAAGGACAAATTTCTATGGAATCAATTTGTTTTCCATAAAGTTGGGCTATGATGCCAGAAAAAAATAAATATATATTGAAAAACTTCCCCTGTGTATCCAAAGGCTGTGACCTAATTTCTGGGCACCCTGCCACATTTCTAGTCATTCAATTAGATGAGTCAGCGCTCCCTGGGCCTTCCTCTGGCTAGGTCTGCTTAGAGACCTAAACCTCTCCATCTCCTGGCAGACATCCTCAGTGATGTCCTCACTTAATGTAAAAGCGGGGCTCCTTCAAGCTGAAGATGAGGACTCAGAGAACAAAGCATTCTCACTCCATTTCATCATTTTCCTTCACCTTGGGCGGCTTGCCAGTGACTCACCGCCCACTCTGTGTACAATTAGGTAACTACCGTCATTCACAGGTCAATGGCTATTCCCTTCTCTCAGTAATAACAACACTTATCTCCCAGATAAAAGAGGAGGTCATTCAATGAGGTAGATTCTGCCTTCTGATGCTTTTCATTGCATAAGAAGTAGCCAAAAAAATTATGAAAGGGCTTTGTCTGATGTTAGCCTTTCTGCCCTATTCACCTCAGAACTCCCTCTTTTCCTTGAAACCCATCATTTCCAGAAAAATCTAGGATCATCTTTATGGATAGCAAAGAAAGATTGGCAAACCACATAAGATCACTTAAGGGGCAAGGAGAAATAGCTAATGATTGAACAAAGCTTATTCAATTCTGATGATCTATTAGTGATTTTGCAATAAAATAATGAAAATGTGACACCTTATATTCATATGGGTGCATTATTTCCTGAATGTGTGTGTGTGTGTGTGTGTGTGTGTGTATTCACACACAGTTTACCAGGTACTATGGTAGACATTATTTCAGAATCTCATTCAATTCTCACAAAACTCTGTGAAGCAAATTTTATTATCCTCTTTATGCAGATGAGAAAATTTAAATAGGAAAAGGTGATGTAACTTACCAATACTGCACAGAGAATGAAGAGCTTGGGCCACTCTTCTTACCTTGGCCTGTCTGATTTCAAAGTTTATGCTCCTGCTACTCAATGATCTTTTCTCCCTTACACCTCTCTTATGGTTTTGCAGATCCTTTAAAACACAGTCCAATTCTTTCTCTCTCTCTTTTTTTTTTTAAACAAAATCCAACAACTTTTATTGTTTAAAGTATTACGTGTCTCCTTTTTCCCCCAATTAACGCCCCTGGCCACTCCCACCCCTGAGGGCAAGCCCCCATCGCCCCAGTGTCTGTGTCCATTGGTCATGCTAATATGCATGCATACAAGTCCTTTGGTTGATCTCTAGCCACCCCTCCCCTGTCTTCTCCCCAAGGTTGGATGGTCTGCTCAGTGCCACCTTGTCTCTGGATCCATTTTTGTTCATCAGCTTATGTTGATCATTATACCCCACATATGAGTGAAGTCATGTGATATTTATCTTTCTCCGACTGGCTTATTTCACTTATGCATGCATACAAGTCCTTTGGTTGATCTCTAACCCCCCCCCCCCCGCCTTCTCCCCAAGGTTGGATGGTCTGCTCAGTACCACCTTGTCTCTGGATCCATTTTTGCTCATCAGTTTATGTTGATCATTATACCCCACATATGAGTGAGATCATGTGATATTTATCTTTCTCCGACTGGCTTATTTCACTTAGCATAATGCTATCCAGTTCCATCCATGCTGTTGCAAATGGTAAAAGTTCCTTCTTTTTTACAGCAGCGTAGTAGTTCATTGTGTAGATGTACCACAGTTTCCTAATCCACTCATCTGCTGATGGGCATTTAGGCTGTTTCCAAATCTTAGCTATTGTAAATTGTGCTGCTATTAACATAGCAGTGTATATATCCTTCCTGATTGGTGTTTCTGGTTTCTTGGGATATATTCCTAGAAGTGGGATCACTGGGTCAAATGGGAGTTCCATTTTTAACTTTTTGAGAAAACTCCATACTGTTTTCCACAGTGGCTGCACCAGTCTGCATTCCCACCAGCAGTGCAGGAGGGTTCCTTTTTCTCCACATCCTCACCAGCACTTGGCATTTGTAGATATGTTGACAATAGCCATTCTGACAGGTGTGAGATGGTACCTCATTGTTGTTTTGATTGCATCTCTCAGATGATTAGTGACTTTGAGCATGTTTTCATGTCTCTTGGCCTTCTGTATGTCCTCTTTCAAAATGGCCGTTTGCCCATTTTTTTGATTGGATTGTTTATCTTCCTTTTGTTAAATTGTATGAGTTCCCTGTAAATTTTGGAGATTAAACCTTTATCTGAAATAGCATTTGCAAATATGTTCTCCCATGCAGTGGGCTTTCTTGTTGTTTTGTTGATGGTTTCTTTTGCTGTGCAGAAGCTTCTTATTTTGATGTAGTGTCATTTGTTTATTTTCTCCTTAGTTTCCATTGCCCTAGGAGCTATATTGTTAAAAATATTTCTATGACATATGTCTGATATTTTGCTGCCTATGGAGTCTTCTAAGATTTTTATGGTTTCCCATCTTACATTTAAGTCCTTTAACCATTTTGAGTTTGTTTTTGTGTATGGTGTAAGTTGTGGTCTAGTCTCATTTTTTGCATGTATCTGACCAACTTTCCCAGCACCATTGATTGAAGAGACTGTCTTGATTCCATTGTATGCTCTTGCCTCCTTTGTCAAATATTAATTGAGCATAATGGCCTGGGTCTATTTCTGGGTTCTCTGCTCTGTTCCATTGGTCTATATGTCTGCAATTATTTCTCTTAAAACATCTCCCAGAATCCCCTCTCAATCAGAAGTGAACTTCCCAGCCATATACGCCCAGAGCATTTTGGTTTGCTTGGCCATTAACAGTATGCCTAATGTTAGAATATGTCTCCACGTCACCACTAGATTGAGCTGCTCCTGAGCAGGATTTAAGCCCCATCTTCACATCACCAACAGAGCTTCACACAGTGAATACAGAGGTTCTCTGCTGAATGTAGTTGAATCATCATAGCGAACAAATAGAACCACCTGAGTAGCCTTTTCCTAAAGTCAGAGAGGCTGTCTTCATGATGGGCATTTAGGTCCGTCCTGCAAATCTGTGGGAGACTGCTAGACATCAACACCCCTGCAATCTCACATGTTCATCAGTGGGAGTAAATTATGAGAATGCCAAGAATACAGTACACACATTGATAAACTCTTGAAATGCTCCAAATTAATAAGCCCATTCAGTCTAAAACGCCTTAATGAAACACTCAAACAAATTTTAAAATTTAAGAATTGCCATCTCACATAATAAAATGTATTGTCCTGGACTCTATTTATTCTGAAGAAATACTCTAGTTGTTTGGTCTGCTGTAGGAAGTTTACTGTCATTTTATAACTCCATTAAAATAAAAATGGATTCCCAAAAGTCAAAAAGCAGTATCTACCAATTGCTTCATGTAAACCTGCCTAAAGGATAACCATGCATTCAATTTACAAGAGACTTTTAAGAGAATCTTATATAGGCAATTTGCCTCTTTACCTTCCTACATTTATGTTGTATCATATGGAGTCTGGAGTCTTATAAGAATGCTTATTTTTTAATCAAAGTCATTGAAAGAGATCATAGAGGATTTTAAGGAAACATTATTATTGTAATGACCACTTCATATCAAGTAGTAAAATCCGTGACTAGAATCAATGACTTGGGTTCAAATTTCAGCTTTGCTTCCTACTAACTGGGTGATCTTGAGAAAAGCTCTTGACCTCTATGTGCCTCTATTTCCTCATTGATAAAATGGAGGTGATAATGGAACCTACCTCATGGTTCTTGTGAGGATCAAGAATATCCATGTGAAGTATTGGAAGAGTAGCTGGAATATGGCATTTTAATTACTATTTGCTCTTAGCAGTAGTAGTAGTAAGAGCATTACAGTTCTTATTTTTAGTATCATCATCATTGTATAAAATGATTAACATAATACCTTGCTCATAGTTAAGTACATAAATATAGTTTCTGTCATTATTGGTGTTATTATTATTACTCACTGACAATAATAATATCCCTTTATAGTCCCAAAATATTGTTAACAATATTCAGTAAATAATTCAAATGTTAAATAGTTTCATATTGGCAGCAGGCCAACAATTTATACATTTATTTAAATTGTTAATTTAATTTAATTATCTTTTTTTCTGTGGACACACACCATCAAATGAAGTGGTGGCCTCCAAAGTAGACCCACTTGAGTGCTAGTTTCCAAGTTGGACCTACTTGAGTTCTCATCCTGGCTCTGCCATCACTAGCTGTGTAACCTTGGGCGGACTGCTTTACAGTTTTCTCATCTGCAGCCAGGACAAAATGGTAGCTGACTAGCTAAGGTCACTATGAAAATAGATGCAATAATCTATGCAGAATGTGGGATACAATGCCTATTCATAGCTCTGATGGGAGAAGAATTAAAATGAAGTACCCTGTATAGTGTGATTTGTGACTTATAGTGTGATTTGTATAAAAAAGAAGTTGAGAAAATTTTACAATCAACCATTATTGCTTGTCTTTTGTGAAAAAAATTTTTTTAAGGTTATCAGGAAGCTCCAGATTAATAATAAAACTGCCATCTGCTTTTATATTTCTGCTTTTCTAGGGAGACTGTTTGTCTTTGGAAGTCTCATTGAAGCAAGTCAGAACTACCCATTTCTCTTAAATCAGGGCTCCCAGCAGAAAATGAACCGTGAATACACAGAACTAGACAGCTAAGGATCTCGATAGGTATTCAGGAAGGCATCCCTGGAACACCTCCCCAGCTAGCGTTGGTACAATGTGAAAACACTGTATTTCCTATTACATTATTATGAGTCTTTGAAATTAAAAAATCAGAATACTTTCCATATTTTGGACTATATATTAAACAATATGACTATTATAAGATGAGAATCCAAATAAAACAGCATTATAAAAAATGCAACATATTTTCATTTTATTTTTAATTTCTTCTTTCAGCTGTTAAAAATATAAGTCCAAAACCATCATTCTTGATAGATAGCAGAAGTGATTAAAAGGTTGTTTTGTGACTTTCCATGATGGCCTCGCTGTCGCATAGGCACCGCAAGGGACGCAGCCCTGCACCAGAGTAAAGGACTGGGCAGCAGAAAGTGGTTGGATGTCAGCCTGCACTCACCTGTTCAGCCTACACAAGCCCACTCAGGAGACCACATGGCTTCACAGATGCAGTCACATGGTTCTCTGGGAGTCAGACAGAACCAGACCAAAGCACTGAAGGGGCCAGAATTTCAGGTTCATGCCATTCTCTGGGCCATATAGCATAGGCCCTATGTACAAATCCCTGTATGGGCTTAAAGGTGATGATGTTGCCCTTTCCAGAAACTCTGCAAAGGCTATCTGTGGTGATTGGGGCAGTCTTATCTAAATGTATGAATTCTACCACCTGTTGTATCTTTTTATTCCTTTGGCTCTTGAAGGTTTCTTTCCTTTAAGGATCCCTATCAAAATATCTTTCCATTAAAAGTCTCAGTGCCCCAGGCTGCATCCCAGGATCTCTCAGGGTGTGGCCCAGGTATTAGTATTTTTCTCAACTTTCAAATTACAACCAAGGTTGAGAACCACTTGTCTAAGCTCATTATAGTAATTTCTCCTTTCCAGGATTGTTTCAGGAACAAACATGTGACCCAACCCTTAACAAGCCTGAGAAGAAGTCTCTTCTAAATATATTCATCTAAAAACACTAAAAAATTAGGTTAAATACTCTCTAAAATAACATGTCCTTTCAAAGTATATTTGAAAAGATCCTCTTCCACTTACATTATTTTACATTAAGGGACTATCAAAAAATCTTTACAGACCTGTCTATTATGATGAGTTGCCTCATTGTGTAATGTATTTGGAGGTAAGAAAAGCTATCTGAAATGTGAGTTTATACAGTAAAGTAATCTATTCCTCTGGAGGAAGCTCTGAATATCTCTCAGTATCTTTTGGCCACCCAGGAACATCTCAGCATCTCTGACTATTAGAAAAAGTTAATAATATGTGAAGTATTTACCAAACTAGGTCTCAAATTCCTTAAGTAATTTTTCCTCTCATGGATATAAACTGACTCGGAAGATAAAATAAATAAATAAAGTCTCTAACTTCTAATTCCAACATGTATTGTCAACTCCTATAAATTTCTACCTATCAAGTTAAGATCAAGAAAGCGAATGTTAGTGGGCTAGTTAACTGTCAGCAATGTTGATTTGGTTCCAGTTTATGGATCCTGGTTTTCAAATAGGGAGTATCACGTAAGACTGTTAACTGTGAAGGTGAAAACAAATCCCTATTCTCGACTTTCTTCTTTTATTCTTCCTTTATTTTTTTATTCTTTGTTGGACCTCCTTTATTCTTATTCTTTCTTTACCCCAGGTTGACCCCTGTCTGTCCCTTCGTCTGATTTCTCTATTTAGTGTCTCCCATCTCCTCTTTCTGCACTCTCCTTTTCAAGTCTCTTCATCTTTTTAAGACTCTCCTCTTTAAAGCCATCCTGTGCCTCTCCAATCCTGCCTTTGTCACCAGCACCCCCACTACCCCCCTACCATCACTGCATTCTCTTGTTACCTCCTCACTCTGGCACTCAAGGCCTGCCAAAGCTGACCTGTTGGAGAAATGTGTAGTACTGCCTGAGGCAGTTTTACCTTCACCTAGTTTTGCCTATCAAAAAAAATAATAATAATAATAATTCAAGTCTTAATAGAGGCAACTGACCTTGGAGTTTTAGTTACTTCATGGAACAAACTTCCAAAAATGCAAACCTAATCAGAGTCTCCTGTTTACTATAGAACCAAATGCTTTTGTAATGTGTCAGGGATTTATTGCTCGTGAATACCGCTCAAATGAGTGGGGCTCCATTTCCCATATTAGGCTACGTAATGAGGGATTTAAAAATCCCTGCGGGCAATGTTTAAAAAGAAGGAAAACAAAAACATCTAAATAATACAGTATAATTAAAAGATGAAAAGAAACGGAGTAATTACAGACTAGAAACAGAACTGAGTTGTAATGAATTACCTTGGAATCTAGCTAGATGGTGCTAGAGCATGTGTGTGGAGAATTGGTTCAGTACAGTTGCTGAGTGGAAATTACTAGTCAAACAGATGTTTCATGTTTTTTTAGAGTATAGGACTATGTTAGGAATGGAAGAGATGACCATAATTAGAATTTTTAAATGTAACTCTTTTGAGAGTGATATTTTGCATCTTTGAAAGGAGACGCCTATATATATATATATATATATATATATATATATATATATATATATATATTTCATACCTTATTTGACCTTGAAGTAGGACCGTCAGCATTCACATTCAGAAGTTTCATCATTTTGAAATCCTTTTTTTTTTTTTTTTGAAGACTGGCTCATTAATTAATAGTATCAACATGTTCCATGTATTTGTGAAATTCTTTAGCAGAGATAACTCCTTTAAAAATCCCAGGGATCTTTAGGATTTATAACATTCTGTGAGAAGCTTCTCTTTGATCAAAAATTGGCAGTCACCCAGCTGATTTCTCAAGACATGTTTCCCTCCTTCTGAATCACACAATTTCCAACAGAACAAATGCAAGCACACCATTCAACTGCTTTACTTTGCACACATTCAGCCAAGTACTAACTACTTGATAGCTAACTTTTTGTAACACGTAATTACTCTGTTTTAATTATTAATTCAATTTAATTGTTTACATCTTTTCAGGTACTTTGAAGTTGAAGATAGGCCACTTTCATTAGCGGCCCCACTAAAGAGGCAATTACTCTATGCTACTCTTATCTCAGTTACATTAATTTAAAATGAGTCACAGGCAAACTACCAAACAAAGAAATTATTTTAGTTGTTTGTTTGTTGTATTTAGAATTAGTACTTACTGATTATATTTTCAGTACTTTTACTTTTTTTCAGAAAAAGGTTTTATTTTTTATTTAGTATTTTATCTTCTTCAGAAAATAAGGTTTTAAAATTCTCTTCTATAGAACATGACGTAGACAGATAATTATCACTGCCTCCAATTTCCACTAGTAGAAACCAAGCAAGAATGACAGAATTATCATCTGTATTCAGCATTTATACACCTCTACTCTATAATCAATATAATAAATATCATATGTATATATATTCACATGTCCATGCTCATGCCCAGAGTATCTGACTACTTTGTATTTATCTAAGAAAAACAGTAAAATTAAAAAAATATGTATCATTTGTAATACATACCCTCCAACTTTGTTCTTTAGAACCCAATGGAATCCCCATAAATGCCTCTGACTGTAAAATGCCGCATTTAAGTTGCTGTTTTGCCTTAATCTTCTTGTCTTTATTTTTATTTTTTAATATATTTTTATTGATTTCAAAGAGGAAGGGAGAGGGGAAGATAGAAACATCAATGGTGAGAGAGAATCAGTGTTCGGCTGCCTCCTGCTAGCCCCCTATTGGGGATTGAACCCACAACCTGGGCATGTGCCCTTGACTGGAATCAAACCTGGGACCCTTCAGTCCCCAGGGAGGGGGCCTAAGCTGTCAGAAATTCTTAGTGCTGCTGCAGAGGCGGGAGAAGCTCCCCCACAGCTGCTATGCTCACCAGCCATGAGCCTGGCTTCTGACTGAATGGTGTTCCCCCTTTGGGAGCGCACTGACCACCAGGGGACAGCTTCTGCATTGTCTGCCCCCTGGTGGCCAGTGCATATCATAGCAACTGGTTGTTCTACCATTGGGTTAATTTGCATATTAGCCTTTTATGCCTGTGGGATCAGGTCAAAACCTACTCTCCAACATCCTCCAAGGGGTCCCAGATTATGAGAGGGTTCAGGCCAGGCCAAGGGACCCCACTGCTGCACCACCAATGCCGGGGAGGGATGCGGGAGGTTGGCCAGCCAGGAGGAGACCGCAGTAGGGCTCCAGGGCATGTCTGTCCCGTCTTGCTCAGTCCCAATCGGCCGGACCCCAGCAGCAAGCTAACTTACCAGTTGGAGCATCTGCCCCCAAGTAATTCACTTTTAGATTCATATGTAAATAAAAAATTATGGGTAAGCAATATATTTGTGTAGAAGAACTTTTTGCACAGAACTATTTACCATCATAAATTTATGATAAACTAAAAGTCTAACCATGAATTATTTCATTAATTATGATGCATTTATACAATTATATCAAAAATCATTAAAATCTGGTTTTGAAGGATTATTTAGTATGGGACAAATTAGGAAGCAAAATTATGTTTACGTTATTTTAATATGTATATATTTGTTTGGAAAAAAGACTTGAAAAGAAAACAAGAAATGGCCCTAGCCAATTTGGCTCAGAGGATAGAGTGTCAGCTGGAGGACTGAAGAGTCCTGGGTTCAATTCCCATCAAGGGCTCTACCTTGGTTGCAGGTTCCCCTGCCCTGGTAGGGGTGCATGCAGGAGGCAACCAATCAATGTGTCTCACATTGATGTTTCTCTCTGTCTCTCCTCTGCCTTCCACTCTCTCTAAAAATCAATGGAAAAATATCCTTGGGTGAGGATTAACAAAAAAGACAAAAACAAAAAATAATATTGTTATCAATTGTATTAGCTATCTATTATGTGTAACAAATAGGTAAGCTGTGTAACAAATTAGCCCAAGATTTAGCAGCTTTAAAAAATATGTATTTATTATCTTATCATTTCTCTGAGTCAGGAATACTGGCATAGCTTGCTGAGACATCAGCTTCGGAGTCCCTCAGAAAGTTACAATCACGTAATCAGCCAGGCCTCTGAAGGCTTGATTGGAGAAGGATCCGCTTCAAGCTCACTTACATGATTGTAGTCAGGACTCATTTCCTCGAGGGGTGTTGAACTAAGGGTTCTTTGCTGGCTATTGTCGAAGCCACCTTCATTTCCTTGCTACATGGGCCTCTCCAACATGGCAGCTTAGCAACTTCTTCGATGCCAACTAGAGGGACTGTCTGCTAGCAAGACAGAGCTCACAATCTTTCGTTACTTAATCACAAAATAATATCCCCTCAATGTTACTGTCTCCTATTAGAATCAAGTTACTAAAGGGGAGGAATTCACAAAACTAGAAATATCCAAGAGGTGGGAATCATAGAGTTTATGTCAGAAGCTGTCTAGCACATCAGTGAATACCTCATTTTCTTCCTTATATGTCTCCATTTTTACAAATAGTATTACAAACTTATTTCATGTACTAAGAAAAATTTTTTGAAAGAAATATAATTAATTAGCTATCATTAAGAAAGATATGTTATAAAATTGCCCTATCTTATATAATAAAAGAGAAACATGCAAATTGACTGCACCTCTGCTATACTCACAAGCCATGCCCACAAGCCAATCAGAGCAACTATATACAAATTAACCCAACCAAGATGGCGGCCGGCAGCCACGGAGCTGGAGCAAGCAGGAGGCTTGGTTGCCCTGGCCATGGAGGAAGCCAAGCTTCCCGCCTGCCCTGGTGGGCTATAGCCTCTGCTCAAGGCAACAAAGTTTCAATTATGCAAGATAAATAAATCCCAGGTACCTGCTTCCAGCCAACCTCGCTGGGAGCTTGGGTGGCTGGGGGCTGTGGCCAGCCTGCAAACAGCCCTCAGCCCCTCACCCAGGCTGGCCACACCCTCATGGGGTGAGGGTCCCCACTGGGGGGCTTGGCCAGCCTGCAAACAGCCATCAGTCCCTCACCCACACTGGCCAGGCACCCCAGTGGGGACCCCCACCCTGAAGAGGTTGTGGCCAGCCTGCAAACAGCCCTCAGCCCCTCACCCAGGCTGTCCACACCCTCATGGGATGAGGGTCCCAGCTGGGTGGCTTGGCCAGCCTGCAAACAGCCATCAGCCCCTCACCCAGGCTGGCCAGGCACCCCAGCAGGACCCCCCCTCCCTGAAGGGGGTGTGGCTAGTCTGAAAACAGCCCTCAGCCCTTCACCAAGGCTGGCCAGGCACCCTATCAGGACCCCCACCCTGATCTGGGACACCCTTCAGGGCAAACCAGTCAGCCCCCACCCATGCACCAGGCCTCTATCCTATATAATAAAAGGGTAATATGCAAATTGACTCTAGCAGCAGAACAACTGGGAATGACTGGTTACTATGACACACACTGACCACCAGGGGCCAGATGCTCAATGCAGGAGCTGCCCTTTGGTGGTCAGTGTGCTCCCACAGGGAGAGCTCTGCTCAGCCACAAACCAGGCTGATGGCTGCCAGTACAGCAGTGGTGGCAGGAGCCTCTCTTGCCTCCTCAGCAGTGCTAAGGATGTCCGACTGCAGCTTAGGCCTGCTCCCCGCTGACAAGTGGACATCACCTAAGGGCTCCCGGGCTGCCAGAGGGATGTCTGACTGCCAGCTTAGACCCAATCCCCCAGGGAGCGGGCCTAAGCCAGCAGGTGGACATCCCCCGAGGGATCCCAGACTGCGAGAGGCCACAGGTCGGGCTAAGGGACCCCCCCCCCCAAGTGCACAAATTTTTGTGCACTGGGCCTCTAGTGATATAATAATTAAAAATACACTTATTTATACAGCTAGTATCCAGCACAGTTTAAACATATTAAAGAAGAAAGCAAGGGAGGATGGGAGAGTAGAGAAAAACAAATGATTAATTACTAAAGACTTGGTGAACAACTGGTTTAAAAATATAAAAATTATGTCACTAGATTAAAATATCTTTTTAAATGAATAATTTTCAGCTAGACAGAGATATGAAAAAGTCAAAAATGTTAAATGCCAAGTAAGAAACATAAAGCATACACCATCATGTTATAAAGTAAGGGTTTTGTCTGCAACATTATAACTAAGGTTCAATTACATATAGTCATGAAGTGAAGGAATATTTTCTTATATTGTTAGTATTTTCTGCTTATATTCCCTATTGAAAAGCTAATGAACAAATACCTTAAAAAAAATAATAATCTAGTTATACTTGACCAAAGCAGGAAGATGCAAATTTTCTCACCTCAGATTTTCACAAAATAAGTTTAAAAATAATCTGACTAATTTATAATGATTTTCTCTTTCCCACAACTGCTTTAAGATAAATGAAATTATCCACATCTAAGGCGCTTTCCTCTTAGACTTAAAAGTGTCCTGATGCTGTATAAAATCTCTTATGAGGAGAAAACAGAGCTGCCTGTGAAAAGAAAAGACCTGTGTTTCAGGCCAGACAGTTTATCTGATTAAGGAAAGAGAAGAAGGTTTACAGTCAAAGATTAATTCTCCAGCACCACACAGTAAGCTCTCCCAACAAGATCTGTGTCACTCCAAACTTCATTCACAACAGTTGGGAAGACTTTTCAGTTCCTGGTGGTGTAGTTGATTCTTGGTTGCATTTCTTTGGTCCAATCTCTTGCAAAATGCTGCGAACAAAAAACAAGTCAAACATCCCTACTGCTAGTGCCACACAATCAACAGTAGTGGCTGGTGTGAGCTGCTGTGCCCACAACACACATGTAAGTAATTGGAAGCTGATTTTACTAAATGAAATAAAACTGTAGATTTTTTTAATAAATGTATACACCATCCTTAGTAAGGGTCCTCTTCAAGAATTTATGAATAATTAAACTATACAAAGTTTTAATGCTAATGAAATAAGCATAGGAAATGTAATTTGCTAAAGAAAAAGATCATTCCAAGAAATGATAGGGGAATAAAACATAGTTTATATTGGAGACAAAGCTGGTCATCTTTATGATATCTATACAGGTATCCAAGAGTCTTTCTAAAATAGAGCTTCAGTTTTCCCTCTTAAGTTTAAAACACCAATTACAGAAGTCAGAAATTGAATGCTGCTATGTGTCTCTTACCTACGAACATTATCTCTTGCCTACAAACATTAAAGATATTTAAGAAGTTAGAGTTCAAAGACCATAAAGAAAATGACTCCTATATTATAACAATGCCAAAGAGTTACTTTATCTTTATCTCAGCAATAACATGCAAAGACTTTTTCTAACATATAATGTTTCTCCTAAATTGCCTTCATTCACCTGGGTTTGTTTTAGGGTGGGAATTACTTTTTTTTTTTTTTTAATGTAACTAAGCTGAGATTGAATCACTATCAAAGCAGCTAGTGTAGTTCATCAGCTTAGTCACCAAACCAACCACAGACATTCCAAATGGGTGAACTGAAGTAGGAATTAAGCTTCAAACTGGAGTCAGGGCATCAATTATGTTAAAATATCCGGCTTTGCTTTTATGTGTGTGATATCAGTGACAGAACATGATTTATGACAAAACAAGATTTATGACCACTTTGTTCAAATTTTATAAACAAAACTTCATCAACACAGTTAGAAAGAAAAGACAATGAAATAAAAATTATATTGACTTCTAGCTAATTCCAACAATTATCTTTTCTGCCACGAAGAGACCTAGCCCTGACCATTCCTAGTTGCCTTCCTATTTAGTTCAGCCATGTCCCTATTTCCCAAATAATTTGGTATCAGGACTCTGAATTCAGATATGCTTAGATTTGACTCGTGGTTCTTCAACTCACTACTTACAAGATTAAATGTCAAATATTTACAGTATGTATAAAACATAAGCAGTGCTAGTGTCTTTTGTACAGGAGTATTATGAGAGAAGGCAGGTAAATTATTTAGCACAATGGCTTATATATATTAAAACATTTAATGTTGTTTTGTAATGTTGATTATTGACTTCATTACCTATATTGATGTAATAAATAACTTCCTGTTGGTATCATTTTAGAGATAATTTACCCTTATATCAGATTTCTAATACTCTTGCTTTAAATTTATCTCACCAAACCCCTTAAATAGCTTTGATATTAAAAATTATTCAATGAAAAAAATTATTCAGTGAGCAGACCTCATTGGGAAGGGGGATAGAAGGTCTAGGGAGCGATTAACCAAAGAACATATATGCATATATGCATAACCCATGGACATAGACAATAGTGTGGGGAAGGCTTTGGGTGGGGTGGGAACTGGGTAGAGGGGGACAAAATGGGAGAAGGTGGGGGGACATACTGACAATAATAAAAAACATTATTCAGTGAGATATTTTATGTAAGCCTGATGGTAACCTCAAGGAAAAATCCTTAGTAGATACACGAAGGATAAAGAAAAAAGAATTAAAGAAGAAAACTACAAGACAAATCACACAGGAAGAGAGGAAGTAAGAAAGGAACTAAAACAGAGACCAATTAACAACAGTGACTCTTTAAATGTAAAAAAAATTAAATTCTCCAATCAAAAGACACAGAGTGACTAAGTAGATTTAAAAAACAACTAGATCCAACCATATGCTGCCTTCAAGACATTCTCCTTAGTTTTAAGGACACATGTAGTCTGAAAGTGAAGGGATGAAAAATGGTATTTCATGTACATTGAAACCAAAAGAGAGTAGGAGTGCCCATCTATATTTATAAAAGGCTAATATGCAAAGTGTCCCCTCAGGAGTTCGACCAAGGGACCAGGAGTTCGATCACTCGCTATGACATGCGCTGATCACCAGGGGGTGATGCGGAACATGGCAGGTGACCAGCGGTTTGGAAGCGAGGTGCTGAGGGAGCAAGGGAAGGGGGAGGCAAGGAGGTGGGGGGAACCGGGAAGTGGTGGCACCTGATCACTGGCCAGGCCTAGGGACCCTACCTGTGCACAGATTTTGTGCATTGGGCTTCTAGCACTTATCCTATATAATATAATAAAACCCTAATATGAAAATCGACTGAATGGTGGAATGACTGGTCGCTATGACGTGCACTGACCACGCAGGAGCTGTCCTCTGGTAGTCAGTGCACTCCCACAGGAGGAGCACTGCTCAGCCAGAAGCTGGGCTCACAGCTGGCGAGTACAGTGGCAGTGGTGGGAGCCTCTCCCACATTCACAGCAGTGCTAAGGACCCCTCAGGGAATGTCCATGGGGAGCAGGCTTAAGCTGTCAGGTGGATATCCCCCAAGGGGTCCTGGACTGCAAGAGGGTGCAGACCGGGCTGAGAGACTGCCCCCAGTACACAAATGTCATGCACCGGGCCTCTATATAAGATAAAATAGTCTTTCAGTACAAATTGGTCACAAAAGACAAAAGAGATCACTAAATAGTGATAAAGGGATCAATTCATTAAGAGGATATAACAATCATAAACATATATGCACCCAACATTGGAGCATCTAAATATTTAAAGCACATTTTAACAGAACTAAAGGTAGAAATAGACAACACAATAATAGGGAGGGGACTTTTTAGCGCAACTTTCAACAATGGATAAATCATCCAGACATAAAATCAATAAGGAGAAAGTGGATTTGAATAACAAATGGACCTACAGAGAACATTCTATCCAACAGGATCAGAATACACATTCCTCTAAGAACAAACAGAACATTCTCCAGGATAGATTATATGTGCACCACAAGAAAATCTTAACAGATTTTAAGAGATTGATATCATGAATAATCTTTTCACACCACATTGGTTTGAAACTGGAAATCAATTACAATAAGAAAAACTGAAAAATTCACAGATGCATAGAAACTAAACAACACTGTCTGTATAACCAAGTTATTAAGGAAATCGCTAATTTACACATCTAGATTTTCAATTGGCATTAGGATGTGCAGGTTGGTGAGATGATCAATAAACTGAACTAATTCACAGGATCATGAGTTTACAACAGAGATAGCTATGTTAACTGGAATGGCACCAGATGTTAGACCTCAATACTTGAATTCTGGCTAAGAAATAATTCACAGCCAAGACTCAAATACAAGTGAAAGTTTATTTAGAAAGTCACAGGGGTAGACGTGAGCTCTAGAAGAAGAGAGCCAGCTAGGCTGTTTGGACTCAGGAAATAAGCTACAGGGGCAAAAGAAGGGCTCTTGGAGCTTAGGAGGAAGAAAGGCCAAGAAAATGCACCTGAGGAAGGAGAAGGGGAAAGGCTCAGGTGCGAGAGATGGAGAGGGGCAGAGGCGGGGGGGGGGGGGGAGCACTGGAGCTGGGTCCATGGTCTTCGGGGCATTTATCTGGAGGTCTCAGGGGAGGATCTCAATAGAATATTCATCAGCTTTGCAGGTGTGCCCCTGCAGGGTGTGGTCTCCCCTGATTGGTCAGATCCAGGACAAGACAAGGGGTCATTAGTTATCAGAGCTGATCCTGACATTAGCCTGTCTTCGTTGCCTGGCCTTGCTGCTTTTCTGAACCCGGAGCTGAAACACAACTGAGGCCTAGATGTTATATCTGGGGCTTAATGCTTAAGGGGGTGACCATGCTAGAGCTTGTATGGGAATCTTATGAGGCTATTCTCTGGCCCCCTTCTTACTCCTCTAAGGGTAGTCTACCATGACTAGCAATATACTAGAGGATGAAGGGTCAGGGGATTGTTGGAACCAAATGACTAGTGATATGAAAGGTCAGGAGGTCTAAACCGCATGACCAGTGACATGCTAGGGGAGGAAAGGTCACCCTGGAGCAAGGTCCCACTTATATGTATATGTTGCTAGGCACCCGGGGCTTTCCAACCTGGTGACCTTCCATACCTGGCATATTATTCCTACTCTGCACATGTCTGCCTAACTGCCTACTATATGATCTATCCTATATAATAAAAGGCTAATATGCAAATTGTCCCCTCAACTGGGAGTTCGACCAGAGGGTGGGGCCAGCTGGTCCCACCCCTGATGCCCCCCCCCCACTCTGATTGGGGTTGGGGCTGGCTAGCCAACCTCCTGCATCCCCTCCCCCCAGCCAGCCGGACCCAATTGGCCAGGCAGACCCCACCCATGTAGGAATTTGTGCACCAGGCCTCTAGCAAGTATATAAGTAAGCATATTGGGAAGTACATATGTCTGGCAGTAAAAGGGGCAGCTTGGCCTCCCACAGAGCATTGGCAGTTCTAATCAATCTGATCAAAATTTCAAAAAACAAGAACTTTGAATGACATGTGGATTACTCAGAAAATACCAAGTAATTATAATACCAGTTATATCCAATGAGCTATAATCTATGAAATTATAATTATAACCCAATAGACTATAATTTACAATGCTTCGTATTTAACCTTATATCTTAGCTTGACTCACCCCCCCCCAAAAAAAAAAAAAAATAGAGCCTGAGGGAAGGTTTGCATAAGGATAGTTTCTATGGGGTTGGAAGGCCAGGAACTAGAAGAGGGTGATTGGAAAGAATAAGTCAGGCCCAGCCAATGTTGCTCAGTGGTTGAACATTGACCCAGGAACCAAGAGATCACTGGTTCAATTCCCGGTCAGGGCACATACCAGGGCTTGATCAGGAGGCAGCCTAGGGCATGTGCAGGAGGCAGCCAATCAATGATGTTTCTTTCTCATCGATGTTTCTCTCTATTCCTTTCCCTTCCTCTCTCTCTAAAAATCAATAAAACATATTTTTTTAAAAAAGAATAAAGTCAGGAGAGAAGTAAATCCAATTTAAGGGTATGGTGTTCCAACGACTACTGCTACGGACAACAAGGTCTCAATTCCACTGGAAATAGGGTTGCCAGATTAAGCAAACAAAAATACACAACACCCAGCTGAAACTGAATGTCAGATAAACAATGCATAATGTTTTTAGTAGAAGTATGTCCCATGCAGTATTTGGGACATACTTCTACTTTAAATATATCTACACTAATAAAAGAGAAAGATGCAAATTGAGCATACCTTCGCAATGCCCACCAGCCAATCAGAAGTGAGTATGCAAATTAACCCAACAAAGATGGTGGGTTAATTTGCATATACAGGCACCGAGAGGCCAGGGGCGTGGTGGGACTCGGGTGTTTTGCACCATCCCAGCTGCTCCAGGCCTCTGGGCATCATGGGGAAGTGGAAAGGCGGCTCTGGCTGGAGGGAAGGTGGTGATGGCAGCCAGGGGAAGGAAGGCCCATTCTTGTACTAATCTTCATGCATCAGGCCTCTAGTATATATATAAATAATTTGGCTCCCATCCCATTGGTTAAAGTTTACAGTGGTAGAACGGGGAACAAACAGGAGCAGAAAGCAGATTAGTATTGCAGCCAAACCAGGTGCCCTCAGGCTACAGTTGCACACTGCTGGTTGCTGCAGCAACAGCCAGCAAAAATGTAGGCCGCTGTGATATTAGTTAGCATATAAAAGATGTCTAACTCACCCTACATTGAAATCGCAAAGGGAATTTTTCACATTTTGGAGGGGAAATATGCTCTGAAATTGATGCCCCCGTTGTCACCTAACTCCATTTGAGTGACAGATAGAAAAGGCCAATTTCCCTTTTTATTGACACCAGCATGTAGTAAACAGAACCACGAAACAACTAACCAACCGTAAGACCAACATGGCATTTCATCACATTTTTAACCTGAGAAAAAGGTGAACCACACTGTTCAACAAGGGCACACCAAGAAAAGCCACACAATTCCCCACAGCTTTTCTGAACAATGAATAAGATCACTGTTGGGAGATGGATGTCACTGCATAGTATATGTTCACCGTGAATCAATGTGGCAAGCGAATGAGACTCTCTCTGGATCACAGTATAGGTATGGAAGAGCAACCTGGATACTCAGCCTCTCCCAGGATAGATCGTGCCAAACAAGAATTCCAAAGGGAAGATGCCCCCTAAGTTAACCCTGAAGAGCAAACCCTAGGTGAGCGGGCTGAGGGGAACTTCTGCTGTGGAAGGGGCTGGAATGTTTGCCTAGAATAGATGAATCTTCCCGTTAGACGGTCTCAGCCCTAATGCCAAGTTCCAGTGCACTGTTTCCTAACGGATGAGAACTGAGCTTGAGATCCTCATCATTTGATCTTTGCCAAGCATTTGTGAGTTTTCTTATTTCTACTTGATTTTGAACTGTTGGTCATTCTCAGAAGAAAATAGCACAACATCTCATATTTCAAGGATTTATCTTTTTATGAACCATTTTTATCTCTTGACCTTTAAAGTATTCCAGCTTAAATCTCTGTTGAGTTATTTGCAGGATTTTAAAGCAGTGGCATTTGCTTATTATAAATACGTATGCTTGCCTAACCTGGGGGAGGAGGGAGAGGCCGTAAAGGGAAAGGAAGAAAGTATCCAGTATTATTAGAGACTAGATTTACTTGCAGCATTTGGCATTATATGTTCTGTCTTTTTATAAAATATCACAATAATGAATAATTTTGCAAATAACAATAGCACAGTGAATTTCAAAAAGTTCTTTTAATCCCCCACATATTGGTAATCTAAGCACATTGGTAGAAAAATCACACCCACAGAAGTGACCTCCCCTCAATGAAGTTACTTATAACGTCATCATCCCAGCTGCTCTCATTTTTTTATTTCCACGATCTTGTTCCCCTATGAGTTTATTTGCTCCTCTTTTCTCCAGTTATGAGGGTGTTCGGTCCATCTTTGTGGCCTCTGTTGGATGTGCTATTCACCTGAGTGGGTTTGTTTGCATAGGCCATTACCTGCAAAGCTCCAAAAAGGTCTCCTTTTTGGAACTTTGTTATCACAGCCAATATTTCCTGAGTTTACTCTGTATAGTTTGCCATCTACATTGTCAGAAAAATCCCATGTGGAATTACGCCTATCAGCACATCACTTAAGCAAGGAAGTTAGAAAGGTATAAGCAGTGATGGCGAACCTATGACACGTGTGTCAGAGGTGACACGCAAACTCATTTTTTGGGTTGATTTTTCTTTGTTAAATGGCATTTAAATATATAAAATAAATATCAAAAATATAAGTCTTTGTTTTACTAGGGTTGCAAATATCAAAAAATCTCTATACGTGACACGGAACCAGAGTTAAGTTAGGGTTTTTCAAAATGCTGACACACCGAGCTCAAAAGGTTCGCCATCACTGGTCTAGAGAGTAATCAGGATCCAGATAAGATGGGAAACATTTTTTGGCATAAAGAAAGAATTCCATGTCTAATGAACACTGTGGACTAAACAACTCTTTTCCTCTAGATTGCCTAAAACTGGAAAACCAACAATTAACACTATGCTACAACTGTTTTCTCATCTCAGATAAATCACACTGAGTAGGCACTGAAAAAAATTAAGGATTATTTCCAATTTCAGGGGACTTTCAAATTATTCTGAATTGTAGGTGTTCATTGGGCCAGATGTCTAGGAGATAGGGCAGGCCAGATGTCAGACTGTTTCTATTTTTGTACTTAGAGCCCCAAAGGGAGAATGGAAAATAAAATCAATCCCATTCATGACTTTCATTGATTGAAAAGTAAAGTTTATAATATGCGTGCTGCCACATACATTACCTCCTACCTGCCACTTTTAATCATATAAAATCAAAGAACATCATAGATCATGCTCCTTTAATTTTATAGGTGAGGAAACAGACAGACTTCCCTTACAGTTATGAGTTATTGGTGAAGTTAGGACTGGTACCTGAATACTACTTAGCCATAAAAAAGAATGACTACAACATGGATATCTCTCAAACCAATGAAGCTGAGTGAAAAATCAGATTAAAAAGGAGTACATATTGTTTGCCTTCGTGTATGTTAAATTCTAGGAAAGGCAAACTGTAATGACTATGATTGCCTCAAGGAAAGTGGCGTCATTGAAGAGAAGGAAAGAGGTGAGCGGGAGGGATTACTGAGGGCTCAAAGAAAGTTTTGGCAGTGATAGATATGTTCATCAACTTGAATGTGAGTGAGGATTGTATGGGCATTTTCATATCAAAACATGCCACTGTGAGCACTGTAAATATGTGTGCTTTAATACATCAATTACACTTCACTAAAGTCTTTTAAAAATAGATATTTTGCAAAAGTAGACATACTATTAAAAATGATGGTACTTCTGCCCAGCCTGTGTGGCTTAGCGGTTTAGCATTGACCAGGAACCAAGAGTCACCAAGAATCTTCCTGGTCAGGGCACCTGTCCAGGTGTGGGCTTGATCCCCAGTAGGGGGCATGCAGGAGGCAACTGATTGATGATGTTTCTCATCAGTGTTTCTATCTTTCTATCCCTCTTCTTTTCTCTCTAAAAAATCAATAAAAACATATTTTTTAAATAATGGTACTTCTTATTAAAAGAAAAGTTTCTTAGTGTAAAAAAGATAATAAAAATGATACTTGTAGCTGAAACCGGTTTGGCTCAGTGGATAGAGCATCGGCCTGCGGACTGAAAGGTCCCAGGTTCGATTCCAGTCGAGGGCATGTACCTGGGTTGCGGGCACATCCCCAGTGGGAGACGTGCAGGAGGCAGCTGACCGGTGTTTCTCTCTCATCGATGTTTCTAACTCTCTATCTCTCTCCCTTCCTCTCTGTGAAAAATCAATAAAATATATTTTTTTAAAAAAGGATACTTGTAGAAACTTCATTTGGTTGTCAAACTCTAAGAGTTCATTTTCGGTACACTGATTTAGCATTCATTAATTATACTTTATGTCTTAATACTTCTCAGTATTAATATAAATAACCAAAAATGTAACTAATTAAGATACATCATTTAAAGGTGCTTCTTTTTATCTACCCCTGCATTTTAAATAATTTGAGATAATGTAAAAAGTGATAAATTAGAAAAAATTAAAAGTTGAATCTATGTTGTTAAACTAAATATTCCAAATTTGAACTGAAACTTCCTCCAGTATTATTAACCCATTGTTCAAGCCATCCACAAACAGCAGATGAGAAACTGAAATCAGGGAAGTAAGGTGAAATGCAAAGAATCAAGTCAGTGGTATAGTCAGAAACCAGAAAAGCTAATGGAAATCAAGGAATGCAGATTCTTGAGGTCAGAATAAGAGCCATGATTAGCTTAATTGAGTGGTTAGCAAGAGTTGAAAAAGTAAAATAAAACCCCGTCAAAATACCAGTGAGATAGAAATGAAGCTATAATAAGAAAAGCTGAGGAATCTAGCTTGAGGAGCAAATGATTTTTCTGACTAGTCCTCAGCCTTCTATTCCCCTTTATCTTACGGTCTCTTCTTTGGTAAAAGTATCTACTCTCACGGTTTCAGTTATTGCCTCTAATCGTATGACCCTTAATTGATAGTTACAGTCTTAACCATTCACTTAAACCCAAATTCTTTCTTTTCATTTGGGTGTTCTATGATCACACATTTCAACTAAATATGTCTGAATACAAATTCGTCATCTTTCTTTCTCTGTTAGCCTCTAATACCTAATTTCTTATTTTCAGGTCAGTGGTACTACAATTCTCATTAGCAACTTGAAATTTTATTACCTGTAGTCAGTCTGTAAAAATTATTAAATTTTGTCAATTTTTCTTACAAAATAATTTTCATATTGGACTTGTTTCTTTTATCTTCATGCCCTTAACCTTAGCAAAGCCTTAATTTCCTTAGTTATTGTGCACATAGGGACATTGAGGCTTCCCCAGATCAGAGAGAATATGGGCTATGAAATCATAGGTATAAAAATTACACAATTTGCAGAATGTAGTGAATGTACTTTATAAATTAGGACTCAGATGTGGCTCAAGACAGATCTATCCTAAAAAGTCTTTATTTCCACTAAGAATTGTTAGAGAGGGACTTAGGTTATCACATTCTCAGCTGTGGCCTGGGTCATTTTGAAGGTCAGTGTTTGACCAGACAATGAAGAACAAATCACTCCTACTTAAAATAATAGCAGAATGGTAAGCCAGCGATGTGTGTATACTTTCTACCTAAGTTAATCTGTAATGTCAACTTCTACATTTGATAAATTGAGAGTATTATTGAAATTTTAATCTCTAAAATGTACTATTTTAGAGTTTAAAAATTTAGAAATACAAATTATTTTTATAAAATCTTATTTTAGTAAGATGTTTTACAAAATAAAAAACATTAAATATCTCATTTTTAAGGAGGGTTGAAGGAAAGATTATTATTAAGTGGTATATTTTACCTAAAAAATATAAATGATAAGAACAGGAGGTAGAAATGTAATTATCATCTTAGAAATTTCTGTGTCAGCTTAAGAACTTGAACTTTATTCTCTTAGTACAGAGAGATAGTGAAGGTGTTTGAACAGAGGAAATGTCAATATGGTTAATTTTTTAAGACTTACATTTTTTGAAGATTTTTAACAGATTTTTTTAAAAGATTAGCCTGGCCTAGAATAGATTGAAACAGGGAAAATGTCTGTGGGCAGGGGACTGAGGTTGTCCCCCTATGCAGGTGAGCAGTGACTGACTGTAAACAAAGGTGGAAGGAGTGTGACTGACAAGGGAGATATGATCTTGAATAGTGTCACAAAGGAAAACAAAGGAACAGATTTCATCAGCAACTGTGGTTGGGGTGATTAAAAGGTAAGTAGGAAGGAAGGATGATGCTGAGATATAGGAACATGGTAGTAACATTGAGAGAATTAGGGGCTTCAAAAAGGAAGCTGATTTATGGAGAAGGATGATGATGATAATTTTTTAGTGATATTGCATCTGAAGTCAGAACCATATATGCAAACTGTCCCACAGACAGTTGGAGATGAAAGTGTAGCACTCAAAACAAGGGTCAGTGTTCAACAGGTAGATTTGGGAAGTATCTGCTTATCTGTATGTGTGTATATATTTCATAGCTAAAAGATGTCAGTAGGTACTGAGTTGGGAAAGGGAGAAATGGGGTCAGTCGAGACTTGGATAATTGCTTTATACCGATATTTTTGTGGTTGTGGTCATCATTATCATTGAATTTAACTTTATATTTTAAAATCACACACAAATACATGTCCTACCTTTAAAAAAGAACATACTAAGTTCTGTGATGGAAAAGAAGTAGTCATGTTGAAATGTATAAAGTGGTCCATTTCCTAGTGAGGATTATTTGCTCACCTTGAATGCTGAAATAATGATGTGTGCTAAAATAGGAGTCAGGAATCGTCTTCATCCTCCAATTCCATCATTCTCCTGCTAATACAAACCTAATTCTTTCTGGCCTTAAAAAACAGCTGCCTCTCTTGCCATCTCCTTCATGAAATTACCTGTATTTTCACATCTTCAGCACCTGTTTTCAGGGAGGCATTTCCTCTGTGCAGGAAGACCTCAGACTCCCATCCTCCTCTCATTCATTGTTTAGTTGGGCTCCTTCAACTGATAGTGGCACGTTATCTCTCCTGAAAACCTCTTATCTCTTCTTCATTTGTTTTTTAAATTAACCCAAATCCCTTTATCTTTTATTTCTTTGTTTGTTGAAACTCCCATAATTATCTTTGGACTAGGTGAGGACTAAAAGGATCTTGGTTTGCTCAAAGAGCTGACTTGGCTGTGCACAGAAGTCTGTATAACTAAGAGCATTTGGTTGAAACTGAAAGCATTTGTTTTCTGCATCTGTCATTAAAGAACATTGCTATGTTGTGCTGTTATCATCTATAAAAGACTATAATAGTGCTTATGAATTTCACTTCCATAGTGCTTAGAAAAATGTTATGGGAATGACAGACACAAAATAATAGCTCCTTAAAGAGAAATACTACATAATATATAATACTATGTAAATATTATATATATTTTATACTTTTTTAAAATTTGAAAACCTATTGCTTCTAAACTTAATATGAAGTGCCCACTAAACATGTGGGAAGAAACCACAATTCTTACAAAAATGTGCAGTCTAGTTAATAAAAACAATTTTATATGAATAAGTAGTATCACTATAGAACAGAGAGAGTAAATGCTACATTACCAAATTATTTCTAGGTTCTGGTCAGAAACTCCCCCTGAGTCCTCTGCATTTAATTAGGTGCCCCAATATTCTCCTAATTAAAGCTGCCATATAATTTATCACTCAAACTGGTACATTACTGACATTGAAAGGGGGTGCTATTAATTATTATTTCAGGGAAGTAAGTATAAACTGGGACTGCCCTATGCAAATCTACCTATGGTCACTGTTATAAGTTTAACTCTGTTCTGCCTACCTGCCCTGCCCCATCCCCAAATTCATGTTAAAGTCCTAACTCAGTATCTCAGAATGTGACCTTGTTTGGAGATAGGATCCTCACAGAGGTAATCAAATTAAAATGAGGTCATTAGGGGTGGGCCCTAATCCAACATGACTAATCCTATCTAATAATAGACAAATATGGTAATTGACCGTACCTTCACTACGCCTCCCATGGGCTAATCAGTGTGATATGCAAATTAACTGCCGACAAAGATGGCGGCTAATTTGCATACTACAGGCAGGGCAGGACAGCGCGAGCCACCAGCACACCACCAACCAGGGCTGAAGCCGGCCTGCCTTGCTGCCCAGTATCCAATCCGGTCCCAGGTGTCAAGGCAGGCCGGCCCCAGGAGCCCCAGAAGCTCCAGAAGCTACCTGATATGGTAGTAACTCTATCAGTAAGCACTCTGAAAGTCAGTGGCATAAATGCACCAATTAAAAGACAGATTATGAGGGTGAATCAAAAACAAAACCCACTTTAAATATAAAGACACATATAGATTAAAAGTAAATGAATTAAGCTGCAGCCTGTTTTGCTCAGTGGATAGAGCATTAGCCTGTGGACTGAAGGGTCCCAGGTTTGATTCCAGTCAAGGGCATGTACCTCAGTTGCTGGCTTGATCCCCAGTCCCTCTCAGAGCATGTGCAGGAGGCAACCAATCAATGTGTCTCTCCCTTTCCCTTCACTCTCTCTAAAATTCAATGGAAAAATATCCTTGGGTGAAGATTAACAAAAACAAAGTAAATGGATTAAGTAACATTAAAGAGATTATAAGAAAAATATATTCCAAATTCTGATAGTTGTGTAATGGTTATGTTTAAATTATTAACACCTAAGAAATTGGGTGAAGGGTACATATAATATGCTGTAGTATTTTATAGTTTTTTTACATGTATGAGATTATTTCACATTAAAATATTAAAAGATTAAAAATTAATAAAATATTAATTGAAATGTATCTACATTACATGAAAAATCTCCTAATTGCTTCTAGCATAATTTGTTAAATTGTGCTAAAATTTACAAGGGTTCAATTGAAAAATATCTTAATTCTAAATGCTATAATAGAAAATATATAATAGTGCAGTTATAAGCACTTATCTGAAAGTAAAAATTTAAAGAAGTGAATTTAAAGAAGGGATTAGCCAAAGAAAATATATGCACAACCCATGGACACAGACAAGTGGCCAGAGAGAAGTGGGGGGCAAGAGCTGGGTAGAGGGGGCAAAGGGGGGAAATAGGGACGTCCTGTATAATAATAATAAAAGGCTAATATGCACATTGACTGAATGGCAGAATGACCGGTTGCTATGATGCGCACTGGCCACCAGGGGGCAGACGCTCAATGCAGGAGCTGCCCCCTAGTGGCAGTGCACTTCCATATGGGGAGTGCCACTCAGCCAGAAGCTGGCTCATGGCTGGCCAGCGCAGTGGTGGTGGCAGGAGTCTCTCCCACCTCCGTGGCAGCACTAAGAATGTCCAACTAACGGTTTAGACCCGATCCCTTGGGGGCCTAAGCCTTTAGTCAGACATCCCCCGAGGGCTCCCTGGCTGCCAGAAGGATGTCTGACTGCAAGCTTAGGCCTGATCCCCCAGGGAGTGGGCCTAAGTCAACAGGTGGACATCCCCCAAGGGGTCCGGACTGTGAATGGGCGCAGGCCGGGCTGAGGGACCTCCCTCCTCTGAGTGCTCAAATTTTTGTGCACCGGGCCTCTAGTGTTCTTATAATGAGGAGAAATTTGGAGAGATATATGCACACCAGGTGATCATTGAAATGACCTTTTATAAGACAAGAAAGAACTAGAAGAATTCGTTTTTTGCAGCCCTCAGAAGGTCAAACCCTGCCAGCTCCTTGATTTTGGACTTCTAACCTCCAGAACTATGAGACAACAAATTTATGTTGTTTAAGTCATCCAATTTGTGCCTCTTTCTAATGGCAGCCCTAGCAAACTAACACAGTCCCTCTAAAATCTATGTCGTTGTTGTTAATTTGATTAGTTTTGATTACTTGCAACCAATAGACTTTGTGATTTCAAGACTTCAGAAATCTATTGTGAACAGGAAAAGAAGGCATTGCCCAGACCACTTAGGACAGCGAAGTCCAGGCCAGAGGAATGCTTTAGACTCACCCAACGAAGAAGGTTAGCAACTGGCGATATTGTAGTGCTTCAAATCTCTCTGCTTTTTTCAAGACTCTATCAAGGGTGGAAAGTCAGCAATAGCGAGAATGCCTTCAGAAGTAGGATCATGATGGTGGCAGACTAGTATTCAGCATGTAGTTACTCCATTCTTCCCCCCCGCTATGAGACTTGCTTTAGAGCAAAAGAACTTTTCACTCTTCACTTTGGCCTCAGGTATATGGCTTGTTTTGTCCAATGGGATCTTAGCAGAAGTGATACTAAAAGAGGTTGGAAATGTATAAGAACCACTGAATTTTCCCTCTTGCACCATATCCATCAGCCAAACTTGAGTAGTGTGTATCATCCTGGGCCATCCAATTAATAAACCTGGAATAGACAAAAAACATGGGTTGAATGTAGACAGGATGGTGTATGAAAAAACAAAAAATTATGTGAATAAAGGATCTGAGCATATATCAAGAATGATCCATACCAGTAGAGAAAGGAATAATGCCAAGGAACTGAGTCACGTGCTAGCTGCTGGAAATACTTCCATCACGGCCACATGGACACCTAGACAGCACTTTCTCTCTAGGCAGGCTCTTATTTTATGAGATTTAAAATTTGTTCACTGTTAAAGATTGCCTTTTCTCCTGACTACTTTTATATGCTGAGATTGTCAAATATGAAACCTCTTTGACTACACTTTTTTAACCACTCCAGCCCTCATGTTGTCCCTAGAAAGGTGTAAGATTCATTTTTGCACCCATGGCAAATCCATACAGCACAATCACGCCCGTCTCTACACCTCAGTGATAGCCAATCAGTTTGCAACATTCAATATTAATTGATGCATAATCAATCAACTTCACTCTATGAATCATTAAAGATGGTGAAGACAACCATGATAAAATCATGAATTATATTACATATACCAGAGCTCTTTGCTCACTCTATGATGGGACAGCCTTGGAATCTTAGACCATCATAAAAAAAAAAATATTACCTTGAATTCAGTTACCTAGAAAAATGAACATGTGTTTCTTATTGCAGTCTTTTGCCTTTGGAGATCAATTTGGGATTAAGGCTGCTTTCAAAATATTTCAAAGTGTCCTGGGGTTTTTCTGGAAGTTTCATTTTGTATGCTACTGCTCCCTCGCTACAACTCTCCATAGGAGAGCAGAAACTTCCAAATGCCTAACTTTTGCATGTCAGGAATAATGAGACAAGGAAGTCATTTGACAGGGTCTTCGCTATCACTCTTCATGCGTGTTAAAAATAACTAAGGGAATTGAAAGCAACAATTACACAAATATCACAATTACACAATTAAAGCCTAAATGAATAGTGACTACTTATTTCTCATGATTCCATCATTTCATTTTTTAATTGTTAATTCATAATTTTGAAACTACTGTGCATTTTTACTTTTCTCTATAACTAGCCTTGTACAGTTTTCCCTACGTAGTACGTAAAACATTTTTGTAACTCTACTAAGAGAAAAGTTTCCTTTTTTTAGACTCAACCTGATGCTGGATCTTCAAAGGCTCAAGGTAGCACATGCAAAGCACACTCTGCAGGGGAAAGGGTGTGGGTGGATGTCTGTAAACACACCTCTGTGCTCTTCTTTGAAATTGTACTTGTAAAAGTTATTACGCAGGAAATCCCCGTGGATGACTAATACCTAAATTAAATAAATATCCCACACACCACAGGAATCCTAGAAGGAGCAACAGGGGGAAACAACCAATTGACCTCCTCTACACTTGTGAGAAAGGCAACCAAAGACATTCATTAATCATAACCCACTGAACTGTGATGAATGATTATTTGTCTTATTACTTACCTTAATGAGAAAATAAGAACTATCAAGTTCCTTTTCATGTACAATGCCACATATTTCAGATTTGGCAAGCATAGTAGGAGAGGCATTCTGTTCTTTTACTGTATCACCATAACTAAAAACAGTTAAAATATTAGGTCTGAATCATTAAAATGAATTTCTGCTAAGGTTGTACTCTTTGGGTTACATATCTTCATTTTGCTATATTTTTTATAAAGAAAGAACTAGGTAGTATAATTATTATTCTTTTTTACTTTTGAGGGTATTATAAGGGTAAGTTTTGGAAGGGAATAAGAAACTAAGAGTAGAAAAATTGAGAAATATGTGGACTTTAGAAGTCTGGGTAGGGATGTAATTGAAAAACTAAGTAGGTATCTATAAATTAATAGATCTCAGGTGCCAGAAACAAGTTTACACAACAGATCAGAAATTACATTTGAAATCAAGTTCCACACAGAGATGTCAGCAATAAGAGATAAAATTGTATCAGTGCTTCTCAAACTTCAATGTGCATAAATGTGACCTGGGAATTTTATTAAAATTATAAGATTATAAAACTCAACTTCAGTAGTCCTGGGTAGGATCTGAAACTCTGTATCTAATGTGTCCATAAGTAATGTCAATGCTGATAGTCCGTATAGCATCTTTGCATAGTCTGCCCAAAACGGGTACAGTTAGGAAGGCTGTCTAGAGGTTGCCAGGTAAGAGTTCCAGTCACATAGGTCAATGATGTCTTAGGCCTCAGCCATGATGTTCGCTATCACAGCTTCTTAGGAACATAGCAATAACTCCCAGAACATGGAGAGCCCAAGGCCCATGAATGGATGTGGGTGAGCCAGGGGAAGTAGGTAAAACAGACTGTAGGGGTAAACATAAGGCAAATGCTAATATTATCTGTATTTCATTGACCTCCATGTTCTGATTTTAATGGGCCCCGGACAATTCAATATATCTTTGATACATGTTACAGGAAAATCTTTGGGAACCTTCACTGATTTACTTAGTTTAGGATAATTAAGGACAGCTCCATGTATGAAGCATTAGAGAGGCAGTTTAACAGAGTATATAAGAGCCTAGTGATTTGAAAGTCAGACTGCCAGGGTTTTAATTCTGGTCCAGGGTTCATCAGCTATGTAACACAAATCAAGTTACCTAACTTCACTAGGTAACTTGCCTATCTGTCACTGGGTCTCAGACTAACTTTCCTAAAGAATGGGGGTTAATAAAAATATTTACCTCATAGAAAGATTATTTACTATTTTATCAAATATAATTTAAGGAGAAAGATTTAGGTGTAAACATTCTAATAAATCTAATTTGTGGGCTCCTCCAGCAATCTATTCATTTAGCCAATTATATGCCAAACCCAAATTCTAATGAGTCTTCACATAATTCCTCTTGAATTTGCCTCTTTATTTTTGGGTGCCACTTTCCTTCCGTACTCTGAGGCCCCCATGACATGACTTGTAGATAAATATAGTCATATTCTCTCATCTCATTCATTCAATCATCCCCTACTTCAGGCTCTCCTGTGGCCCACTGCTTTATTAATCTTCCTATAACTCTGCTTTTTGTCAAGTTTCTACTCTTCTCAAGAATCTTGTCTTCCACATCAGGCCTAAACTCTTTTTGTCCACCATAGTCTCTCTATTTGACCAATCTGTATCTTACCCATCTTTCAAAGCAACACATTCACTGATCATGCTGTCCTTAGCTGTCATTATCCTTTGCTTTGTTTGCCACCTTTTTCATTCGACTCTAATGACCATAGAGCATTCCCAAAGATATGCATGAAGTGACTTCCATGAATTTGACTGACAGTTGATTGGGGTACACCCATTAAGAGGAGAAAAACAGAAAGGACTCCGAAATACATTTACCCATATCTTTTCCTCAAAATTATGATTTCAGCTGACAATTTACCCAAAAGTGACATGTACCAAAGTATGTCATATTTTAGAAAAAAGTTCTCATATTGGAAATGAATCCTGTGACTGACATATTATCCATTGTTTGACCACATGTCAACATATCTGAGCTGAACATGATCCCTACACCCTGCCTGAGATCGTATTACTAGGCTACACATGGGTACATAAAGCTGTCGGACTGTTATTTTAGAAGATGTGCAAGGGAGAACATGATGACATGGGTCATCTGCTTCCAGGAATATAGCTTTATGGCATGATATTGCTGTTTAATGGTCCATTGATAGTTCTGTGGGACACCTGAGGTGTTTAAAGCTTTAGCCACCCAGGGTGCATAAATGAATGGTAGTCAAACTATATAGCTATAAGTAGCTACTTTCAAACTTTGTTTGTCAAATATCCAAACTGAATTTAATACTTATATTTTAAATTTCAGTCATAGAGAGATATTATAAAGATGGAATGGTTGTAGCAAAAGTAATTATCACCCTTGTATTAATAAAGAAGCATAATATACAGTTTATACTTTTGAAATGAGTGACATTGTTTCTAACATCTGCTTTCTACTAGATTGCCATGATTAAGAAACTGCTGAACAAAAACAGATCCAGAGACAAAGAAGCATCGATCAGACAGTCAAACCTCAGAGGGAAGGTAGGGAAGGGTGGGAGTAGGGGGGAGAGATCAACCAAAGGACTTGTATGCATGCATATAAGCCTAACCAATGGACACAGACACCAGGGGGGTGAGGGCATGAGTGGGGCAATGGGGGGCAATGGAGGGATAAGAACACATATGTAATAGCTTAATCAATAAAGAAAAATAAAATAAATAAGAATAATAATTCTTGATACATACCTATATACTTCAATAAATTTCTGTATCTAAGTTACTAAAAAAAACAAAGTATAGGGCTATTTGAAAGCAAATCACTCCCATTGTTACTTTTTAAACTATTAGTAACCAAAGATATATTTCTTGGAAGAGATGATAGATAGATAGATAGATAGATAGATAGATAGATAGATGATAGATAGATAGATAGATAGATAGATAGATAGATAGAGGGATAAATGGATTATTTTATGGGACTTTTCTGTTCATGCACACTTTTTATGCCCATGCTTCATACACAGACAATACCTATAGAGTATGCTTAACATAAATATAGTATTAAATAAAACATAATTTCAATAAAGTTTTCTAATTATAAAATCAGAAAGATGTGTCTAGTTTAAAATAACATTGTGGTAGAACCAGTGATTTAGCCATTCCTAATCCTATATAATAAAAGCCTAATATGCACATCGACTGAACAGCAGAACAACCAGCTGAACGACCGGTTGCTATGACATGGACTGACCACCAGGGAGCAGACACTCAATACAGGAGCTTCCCCCAGCCTGCAGGCCCCAGGCTGGCCAAGGCAGGTGCCAGCAGGGGCCCCCTGATTGCCCTGCTGGTCACCCCACAGATTGGCCCTGATCATCGACCAGGCCTAAAGACCCTACCCATGCATGAATTTCATGCACCTGGCCTCTAGTTCTTAATAAAGTACTGAAGAAAACAGAAAAAACACACACACACACACACACACACACACACACACAAAATTTCAGGACAGCATTAAAAACTAGAAATTAAAATCAAGGTCCTACCAGAACCAAGATTTCCACTAATTCCAGACTGATGAAACGGGGTCACATTTTCAAGCAGTAGCTATAGCTTATACATTTTACCACAAGAAAGAGTGAAACCTATTGCTCGCACATCACAACTACGTACTCTTCAGCTAACATGGCCTCTTATATGACATTGACTATTTTGTAGACTCCCCTCCAGAACTATAACTCATAACCTATTCCTATAGTCTTTCTTTTCTGTCCCTCTGTTTTTCTATGACATCTAAAATTAAGAGAAACATAAGAAATGAAGAGAAGGAATATGAGAGTGTTTATATGCAGATCAGACAAGTGGCAACAATTGTTTATACTATTAGAGCAGCTACTCATTTATCAAATATTGATTAAGCACCTATAGTGCACAGTTGTATATTGTGTTTATAGAGTAAGTGGAGTGCTCATAATTGGTCAGTTTTTTTTTCACTCACCAGCTCAATGATTAAATAAAGGCATTTCAGATGTGGCCATTTCTTTTATAATGTAAAATATTTCACCACAATCCATTCATAATCATCACATACTTCAGAATGTCTTTAAAAATCCAGGGCCCTACCCTCTAAGAGTTTGCCTTCTAAAGAATAAACAAGTACTTGATAGCATTTACTCTGTTTGGGTCTTATTTGGTCCTTGAAATTAAAAGAAAAACTCAAAATAGTTGTGGTTAACGTTTCTGCCAAAATACAGCCTTTCTAAAAATGCCCCAGCCACTAACCTACAATTCAGGATTAACCTCTACAGTGAAATAATAATAATGTTAACTGTCCCTTCAGTGTAAAGAGAGTCCTCCAGACAAGACATTACAGGGAAATTTAAAGCTCAAAAAATAGCACTAAAATCTAAGGTGAAGGCATAATTTTCTCTGAGAAAAGAGGTTCAGAGCTGGAGTGCTCTTAAAGAGGCACTATTTCTTTTTTATGTTTTTATTGATTTTTTTTTTGAGAGAGAGAGAGAAGGGAGAGGGGGAGAGAGATAGAAACATTTATTGGCCATCTCCTGCAGATCCCCACCGGATCCAGCCCGCCAACTGGGCATGTTCCCTGACCAGGAATCACACTGGCGACCTCTTGGTTCATGGGTTGATGCTCAACCACTGAGCCATACCTGCCGGGTGAGACACTGTTTCTTTTTGAAGAGAACATGCAGCAGCATCTTTTAAGGAGCAGATTTTTTGCTGCGGACCTAGGATTATTCCTCTGCCTTAGGTATACATTTAGGAATAAAAAGTGCCTCTTCTTCATCAAACTTTTATCCAAGAGTTTAGTGTACATTGATGAGTTTGCTAGATTAGCAGTGATGAATACAGAAGGAACATTGTCCAATTCCTTCATTCCTTCAGAATTTATTAGTTGGTATTCTACCATAAGCAAAAGGTTTTTTTCTCCCTTCTTTGTTTGTTGGTTATTTATTTGTTTAAACAGTTGTACTCATAGATTATTATTTTATTCTTTAAATATCTTATTCCTATCATTGTTTATTTTTATGTTCCTATATCCTTTTTTTTGACATGTCCTCATTACTTTTTGAGTACCTCCTTGTCCTGGCGGGGAACTTCCTCAACTTAGCTCTATAGCTAACGTCATCCTTAGTGGTAAGAAACTTGAAGCATTCTCATTAGGATCAAGAACCAAGCAAGGGTGTCTCCTCTCACCAGGTCTTTTCAACATTGTACTGAAACTACCAGCTAATGCTATATGACAAAAAAAAGGAAACAAGAGCTATACATATTGGGAAGGAAGACATAAAAGTGTCTTTGTTTGCAGATGACATAATCATTTATGGAGAAAACACAAATCAACAACAATAAAAGTCAGTGCTTATTAACATACAGTTCATTTTCAAAATTTAAAAGAATCTACAGAAATGAATAATTTTTTTGTCAATGCCTGTTTTCAAACTGATGACCATTCTGATCCAGGCACTGCTGATAATGCAAAGCAACGAAATAGCAAACATCAAGAATCATTTTGTTGGGAATTTGTGTGCCCTCAATTCATCCACTGTTGCCAGTTGTGCACAGTAAACTTTATCACTTATGTGTCCCCATAAAAAAATGTCTAGTGGCATGTTAGGATAAATTTTCTTTGTTCAAAACTTAGTCTGGCTTCACCCATCATTTCAAATCAGTTAAGCGTGAAAATTAAGTGAGTTATCAGCTGCTAAAATGGGTATACATTTTTTGGGCCAACTCACATATATGATAGAGATAGGTTATATATAAATGTTGGAAAAAGAATGGGAAGAATTAGAAAATAATTTTAATTTAATTGCCCTAAATTCAGCAGAATATGAGAAAAAATTAAGTCCCATTAACATATCATTGATGTTAAAAGAAATCTCTCATTATAGAAGCTGTAAGTCAACTAAGAACCAATGCAGTTGTGAAGAGAAGGAAGACGCTGATGTGGTTACTGACAGGTAATGGTTAACTTGCAGGCCCTCCTCTGAGGAAAGGACCTGGCCTTTTGCAAGGCTCAGGGAAACCAATTCAGCCCGGTGCTTAAGACAAAGACAACTGGGTATGCTGCTTGACTACTTGCCCTTGTAGGATGAGTGTATCCATGACCAATCAGGGCATCATCTACATGAAAAATGATTTAGGAAAAGCCACATAAAATGTAAAGGCTATACTAACAGCTTCTAAAATGATTCCATAGTTTTCAATAGTTTGGAGTCAAATGTTTTAGAAATTATATGTTACACTTCAACTTAAATAACTTGATAAGTAGTAGTATATCTATAATAATAAAAGCATAATATGCTAATTAGACCGGACAGCCGGATGACCTTCCAGATGTCCTTCCAGACGACTTTCCAGATGAAGCTAGAGCTGTGAGGGCTGAGGCTAGCCGCCATGGCTGCAAGGGCCAAGCCCCTTGCACGAATTTCGTGCATTGGGCCTCTAATTTAAATATATTTAGAGAAAATGGTAAGGCATTTATAGTTTTGATCTATATAATAATTTATATCATGCTAATTGAATAGATTGAATGTTACTCCTAGATTCAACTATAAAACATGAAATAAAATAGACTCATAAGATTACACTACACCACAACTTTTTAAAAAATTTATCTTTGTTGTTGAAAGTATTACAGATGTCCCCCTTTTTCCCCCATTAACCCCTCCACCTCACCCCCACCCTCCTCCCCAGGCTGACTTCCAGTTGCCATTTAAGAAATGGTAACAATCACAATAAAATTAACCAAACACTTGAGCTTTCAACATAATCTGCTTAATTCCTTTTCTCCATGAAAGTTTCCCTTTAAGTGGCATGATGCAATAAACAAATTTTCTGTCTTATGTAATGCCAAGTACATGTATTCTAGAAACCTGAGGAGGATCCAAAATAACTTAATAGCAAGCATGTAGAAGCCTTCTAAGTCATACATGCTTATAAGTAAATTTATGATTGTATGTAAAAAAAACTTTCTTGAATTTTAAAATGTGTAGTGTGTATACATTAAGCAAAAAAGAGTACTTGTTAAAGTTCATGAGGAGATTAGATAAATGTTCCTCTTTATACTTTACTTTCAATTCTAAGTATTGGTTTATTTGTACAAAATTTTTTAAATCCACAATAAACCATTGGGCTTATTAACAAGTGACAATATATTTGAATTGTGTTAATATGTTTAGATTTTATACAGCTTTCCTGTCTTAACAGGAAAGGTATTATTTTTTTCACAGTAGATAGGCAACTGTGATGAGCAATTTGTGAATATGTTGATTAATTGTAGGGCACAGGTTCCATATGTAAAAAATATCCTAGCCACGGCAAGATATCACTTTCTGGTAAAAGGCTTCAATAAGATTTGAACTATTATAACTCATCTCACTTTAAGATTGGTTATTTATTTTCCCCAGCCTCTACCCCCACCCCGCCCCCCCCCCCACACACACACACCACAAGTTAACAAAGTAAAGAAGTCCATCCCAGTTCCTCTTAGAAAGCATTCCCTGCGCTTCACAGATTTAGACCATACGTTTTACATGCATTATTTCATTTAATCTTTACCTCTTCATTTGATACATACTGTTGTTATGTTCATTTTACTGACTAATAATCTAGAGTTTAAAGAGGTTAGGCAAATTGGGAAGGAAAGCTGACACAGAGTTGGTTGAAGAGCTGGGGTTCTAAGATTTAACTGTGTGACAAGAAGTCCTGATTCTGCACTGTGCAGTACTGCCTCCAAACCCTGAATTTAAAGTGATTTAAGGTGTATAACGAACTTTCACAGGTTATTTTTTATTTAATCTTCACAATCTCCTCTCAGAGAGGCATAAACATTCTGCATTGTGTGCAGAGCCCAGACTCAAACCTAAGCCTACAGCTGCCTTTATCTCATCCTGATTTAAAAGAGACAATTTGTCATATAAACACCATTTCCTGAAGTGACAGCTAAAATCATTTCTAAAAAACAGCCAATAGTAAAAGAGGTTACTATAGTATTTGTAACATACTTGATATTTAGATATGTTCGTAATATATCTAAAATATAAAAATGTTTTTCTTAATTTTCTAAGTATTTTTTAAATTTAGCCCACCCATCTTCCTGCCATGACGTATTCTTAAGTAAAATGGGGGTGGGGGGGATTTATTTTTTCTAGTTAGCTAATAAAAAGCATGACTCTTGTTAGTGATGATCATTTCCAAGGTGGGAGGTGTTTATAGACATGTCATAATGGGAAAGTAAAAGTAAGGAAACTATAGCAACATTTCCAGTTTTGCTTTTCATTAAAATTTTAAGTATTCTTAGTAGGTCATCCTTTAATTGCCAGATTTTACTTTATGCTTTTTCAACTTTAAAACAGAAAGGAGATGACAGAATTGAGAATGTTCACAAGCAAAGCTCATAGATCCCATTGTTGACCTCATCTTTTCAAAGCCACTGGGTGGTTTTGTAGAGCCCTGAGGACTGCCTTGCTGAGACCAGTGGTTAAAGCTTAATTAATCAACAAACTCTTACTCTGTATTAACCACACCAAGATAATGTTTATATTCTGTACGTTCCTGCAACACTGACATTTTCCTTTCATTTTATCAGATAATTATTTGGTTTTTCTTGAGAAAATAGTTTCTTCAGATGCATATTTAACTTGCTCAAACAATTTAACAATGATAATAAGTTACAATTGAAATTTTATATACTGTGCAATTATAATTTACATATTTGTTAGGTATTATATTTTAACGTGAACATACATACTTATAAGGGTGTTTACATAAAGCCAGGTATGCTTGCAGTACCTGTGGAGCAGAGAGGAATTTTCAAGCATAATTTTGGCTCCCTGTGATTTTTGCATGCTCAAACTTGAGAAATGAGCCCCTGGTAAGTTGTGGCACCACTGCATTCAAAATTTCATTAAGATGATCAAATTCCAGTTTTAAAACATCAACATTTATTATGAAGAGCCTAGCTTTCTCCATAAACATTCAAATAGAATAATATGCAAATATGTACCCAGTTTATACTGGCCACTTAGGTCACTTTGTATAGAAGAATCAAATGTCATGTATTCAAAAAATTCTATATGCAATTGTTACTCTCAATTCAAAAAACTGAAAAGTCAACTGTGACTTTGGATCTTCTCTCTCTCTCTCTCTCTCTCTCTCTCTCTCTCTCTCTCTCTGTTTTGTTCCTAGAATGTGATTGAAGTGACTGAGGGTGTTTAACATCTTTAACCTTTAAGGGAATCCTAAAAGCATTCCACGCCCTGCGAACATCTCATGTGCTGCCATAAGGTGGGACACCTTGCATCTAGACCACATCTGATTTCCAGCCTACAACCTCTTACTCTTAAGCTTTAACAGTCTCAGAAATTGCAAAGAAAACAATATAAAAGCACCTCATAGATTAACAGACCATTACTAGTCCTCGACACTTCAGCAGATGAAACCTCCTTGATCCCAGACTATAAAAACGCCTTCTGAAGGCTATTGAGCTCCTCTTTGATTCTCGGCCCAAGTCTTAATTTTTTCACAGTGCCGAAGCTCTGTATTTCATTAGCGATATCTTCTTAAATCCCCGTGTGCCCCTACTTGTTTTAATGGGGTTTCTCTTCTACTGAGTCATCTGTATTTATTTTAAAGTTGAACTAATAAATATCAAAATATATTTTTAGAAACTATTGATTATAAAGATTGGGTTGGGTTTGTTTGTTTTTTAGACAAAACACAATAGTTAGGAGCCTGACCTTTTCCCAGTCCAACCTTACAATCACTTCATATGGAGTCCTCAGGTTAAAAGCCCACCTATTAGGTCCAGATTTCATTCCATAGTCATCTAACTTTTCTTGCACTTTCTGTCTCAATTAAATTTATAGAATCTCAAATGGTAATAATCAAAAGTCATAAGAATCTTTTCACTCCCCACAAAATAAATAATATTATCAACAGAATTGGGGTTCATAGTTCCCCTGTAAGGGCAAAATATGAAAACTTGAATTTTAGTACAAGCGTAACCCTTAGTGTGTGGAATGTTGTTTATTCTGTATTCAAAGCTGTTGGTATGTGGAGGTGTTGGTCAAAGGGCACAAACTTCATTATAGAATGAATGAATTCTGGGGATCTAATATACAGCATGGTGTTTGTAGTTAATAATATCATATTATATGTTTGCAAGTTGCTAAGAGAAATGATCTTAAATGTTCTCACCACAAAAAAGAACCAGTAATTATGTGACATGATGGAGGTGTTAACAGTAACCATTTTGCAAAATGTAAGTGTATCAAATCGACACATTGTACACCTTAAATATATACAATGTTATATGTCAATTATATCTCAAAAAAAAACTAAAGAAATTAATTGCAAAGGATGGAATTGGAACCTGAGATTAAAAGAGACTTAAGCATTGTATCAATTAATCACAATGTGTTAAACTTATTTGGGTCTTGAGTCACATAAAGAAATTACAAATATAAAAAGATATGCTCGGTTTGGTATATCTAGCCTACTCTTTAGCAATGGTTACAGAGCAGAGTAGTTGAAGGCATTTTTGTTTTATATATAACTTTATACAATAACTTATTTAATATAAAACAATATACTTTAGTTTAACATGTTGCTTTTCAAGTATCTTGAACATCTGAGAAAAGAACAAATAATTATATTTTCAAAAGAAGCATTGAAGAACAGTCTAAAAGAAAAAAAAGAAATTATCTCAAAAACTCACAATTCAACTAACTTCCAAACACCTATGAGGCACATAATGTTCTTTAAAGTTTACTTGCCTATGAAAAACAAATTATAGTGTTATTTTTAATGATATAAAAATATTGCAGATTCGTCCTAGCCGGTTTGGCTCAGTGGATAAAAATATTGCAGATTCGAGTGGAGCAACATGCATACGTGCTTAAACACATTCACATTAGACTTCGCAATTGCAGTAATAGATGCACTAGGCTTAGCAGTGCTTTATGTTAATACTAGAGGCCCAGTGCACGAAATTCATACATGGGGGAGGGGTCTCTCAGCCCAGCCTGTGCCCTCCCAAAGTCCAGGACCCCTCATGGGATGTCTGACTTCCAGCTGTGGCTGGATAGCCTTCTATTACTGAACAGCCTGCTGCTTGAGGTTCAGCAGGTGTTGCACGTGCACGGACTGGGCCACCACGGTCTGTCCTGCAGACACCATCGAGTGGGTGAGTCAAGCTTGGAGGCAGGCTCACCCTGAGTTCCCTGTGCTTCCCTGAGTCACTGAGTTGTTTAGACTGACTGCCTTCTACAGAGAACGGCACCGGGATTGGGCCTAAGCCTGCAGTTGGATATCCCTCTCTCAGTCTGAGACCCCTCAGGGGATATAGCAGTGTGCCAGATGGCAGGCAGCCAGGGAGGAGCCCGAATCCGTGCTGGGCGCCACATGGCTCGCACTCATCCTAGCCTGCTGCACCTGCTGTCGCCACTCGGCCGTGCTGTGCTCACCAGCCGTGAGCCCAGCTACTGGCTGAGCGGTGCTCCCCCTGTGGGAGCGCACTGACCACCAGGGGGCAGCTCCTGTGTTGAGCGTCTGCACCCTGGTGGTCAGTGCACATCATAGCGACCGGTCGTTCTGGTCATTCCACCATAACCATCACTTAGGCTTTTATTATATAGATGTAATGAAATTCATTAATAGGAGTTGGGATCTAAACTCTATAACAAAGACTGAAACCTGGCTAAATAACCATAATATGCTGGGTCAGCCGAAGGCAGTGTTTAAGATTAGGAAGAAATGCTTAACAGGGTGACCTGGATTAAGAAGTTACATGTCATCTTGACTAAAGTTACTATTTTTGTAACATTCATGATAATCAATTGACCTATTATAATAGAATTGATAGCCATACTGTGAAGGATACAAAAACAAAGTGGAAAAATAATTCAGGATATAAAGTAAGCTCCAATTAGGAGGGAATGCTGTGTTTAATAAAAAGTCGGAAGCAAACATTTATTAAGCCTCTATTGTAGGCAAGATACAATGTTTGTCAGTTTACAATTGTTAACTCACTTGAGCTCACCAATACATCTTTGAATTAGGTTTATTTTCTCCATACTCTTCTGATACACTCAAAAGAGTAAAAATACTTGGAGGAATGGCCAAAACAAAATAACCACAAAAGTAATAGGAAAGCAGACCACACAGTAATATTTATCAGTAGAATCTTAGCACAGAGAATATAAGGATAACAGTTTCTCACCCAGCCAAATTCTGCCCAAAATTATACACACAGTATTCACCAAAGCTGACACACTTGTTTTAGGAGAGTTAAAATTTTTTAAAAAACCACAAAACTGAATTTTTGACATAATGCACACTTCCCATGTGCTTGACATGGACAATTTCATTCAATTATCACACCAACCTTTTTTTTTTTTTTCCCCCAGTGGTAAGATTTAAGATACAGTAAAACTTCAATAACCACACAGAATCCTTAAATAACTGCTCTTACTTTTCCTGAAATTTTGGAAGACAGTGGCCAATCTCACACTTGCGCGCGCACACACACACACACACACACACACATACACTTCCAATTAAATTTAGTTAAAATATATCCTGGGCTCAGTATAAATTTAACCCCAAAACCTGTGAATCCTTTATATTCAGATTCATAAAAATCATCCAAAAGTAAAGCTAGCATGCAATAGATATAGCCTAATTTCTGGAGTCAGAGGCCAAGGTTTGAAACCTGGCTTTTCTGCTTGCTTGTTAAATTATTAGGCTTCAGTGTATTCATCTGTGGGAAATGGGAATAATCTACACTAATAAAAGACAAACATGCAAATTGACCATACCTTCACTACGCCTTAAGCCACGCCCACCAGTCAATCAGAGCAACTATATGCAAATTAACCCAACAAAGATGGCGGCCGGCAGCCACAGAGCTGGAGCAAGCAGGAGGTTTGGTTGCCCCAATGATGGAGGAAGCGAACTTTCCTGCCTGCTGCTGCGGGCTCTGAGCTCCACTCAAAGCAACAAAGTTTCAATTATAGAAGGTAAATAAACCCCAGATACCTGCTTTCAGCAGGCCGTGGCCACGGAGCTGGAGCCTTGAGTTTCCCCTGGCGATGGAGGAAGCCAAGCTTCCCTCCTGGGTGGCTCTGAGCTCCACTCCAGGCTACAAAGTTTTAATTATAGAAGGTAAATAAATCCCAGAATAAAAAAAAAAGAAAAGGAGGAGCTGGGAGCTTCCGTCACCGGGGGAGCTTGGACAGCCTGAAAATGGCCCTCAGCCCCTCACCCAGACTGGCCAGGCACCCCAGTGGGGATCTCCCACCCTAAAGGGGGTGTGGCCAGCCTGCAAACAGCCATCAGCCCCTCACCCAGGCTGGCCAAGCACCCCAGTGGGGACCCCCACCCTGAAGGGGGTGTGACCAGCTGCAAACAGCCATCAGTCCCTCATCCAGGCTAGCCAGGCACCCCAGCAGGACCCTCACCCTGATCTGGGACATCCTTCAGGGCAAACCAGCTGGCCCCCACCCATGCACCAGGCCTCTAACCTATATAGTAAAAGGGTAATATGCAAACTGACCCTAACAGCAGAACCACTGGGAATGACTGGTCACTATGACGCACACTGACCACCAGGGGCCAGACGCTCAGTGCAGGAGCTGCCCCCTGGTGGTCAGTGTGCTCCCACAGGGGGAGCTCTGCTCAGCCACAAGCCAGGCTGATGGCTGCCAGTACAGTGGTGGTGATGGGAGCCTCTCCTGCCTCCTCAGCAGCGCTAAGGATGTCCAACTGCAGCTTAGGCCTGCTCCCCACTGGCAAGTGGACATCCCCTGAGGGCTCCCGGGCTGCAAGAGGGATGTCTGACTGCCAGCTTAGGCCCAACCCCCCGGGGAGCGGGCCTAAGCCAGCAGGTGGTCATTCCCCGAGGGGTCCCAGACTGCAAGAGGGTAAAGGGCAAAGGCCGGGCTGAGCCCCATCCCCCTCCTGAGTGCACAAATTTTTGTGCACCGGGCCTCTAGTGGGAATAATAATTACAGTATCTACTCCATAGGGTTGGTGTGATAATTGAATGAAATTGTCCATGTCAAGCACATGGGAAGTGTGCATTATAATGTCAACAATTCAATTGTTTTTTTTTAATTTTAACTCTCTTAAAACGTGTGTGTGTGTGTGTGTGTGTGTGTGTGTGTGTGTGTGTGTGTCTTAGAAATTTTTTGGTAATAAATGCAATCAAGCCAACACAGATTTTTTTTTAATGAATGTACTCTAATCTGAAAATGTAATTAATTCCAAGACCATATTATACAATTCTCTTTTTCTTTAACATTTTTTTCTATACTGAGAAGCATATGTTATGGTAGAAAGAGCAGCTGTTTGAGAATCAGGTGGGTCTGGATTTAAATTTCATCTGTCACTTATTAGCTTGGTGACTGCAAGTTACTTAAAATTTTCTTATTTTAAATTTTATCTTACTTTGACTAATCCTTGATATAAAGATGAAAGGAGCTTGTTGATACAAAGTAGGTACTAAATAAATAGTAGCTCTTATCATATACAAATGTATGTGGTTCTTTACATGTAAATTTTTATTAGAGTACTAACTATTTAATTTTTGTCATAGACAAGGTTTAACATTAAAAACATGCAAAGGATATTTTAAAATCCTTTAATAAAATGTCTTCACCTTACTACCAGTTTTGGTGACTTAAAAGATCCTGGATTTAATTTGGAGAGACAAATGCTTTCTAGTTTGACAAATTATTGACATTTGTTGAGCCATGTGGCCTTTACTCATGGGTGAGATAGAAGGAACATATGATACCTAGATGTTTAGGAAAATCGGTGTTGTCACAGGTTGGTACCGTGGAGCCCTAGCACCTTCCTGATACTTTTCCCACAAGATGCAAATGTAAGAGTTATTTTTCCATTTGAGTCATGTTCAGGCAAGAAAATAATTCAAAACATAGTAGATGTACTTTTCCACTGGATTGCAGAATAGCAATGACATATTTGGGCATAAGGAATATAAAATCAGCTCTGGCCAGTGTGGCTCAATCAGTTGGAGCATCATTTCGTACACCAAGAGGTGGCTGGTTTGATCCCTGGTTAAGGCACGTGCCCAGGTTGTGGGATTGATGTTTCTCTCTCTCCCTCCCTCCCTCCCCTCTCTCTCTGTAAGATCAATTAAAAATATTTTTTAAAGAATATAAAAATGATTATTATATTGTTTTGGGCTGTTTCAGAAAGAACCAAAAAGCCTGCGGTGAACTCCAGCAGTGATGGAGTTTTGAATCAACAGCTGGTTAACATTATCAGACTGAATCGTGGCGCAGAAGTGACAGCTGGATGGGAGCCAGGTAGGCCAAGGCATACCAGAGATCATGCCTGTGTTTTAAAGGGAGATTTCCTTCAGTGCCTCTGACCTGGTGCTACATACATCTTAATTTAAAGTGACATGGTGTGATAAAAAACACAGCACAATTATAGCATAAACTCAAAGGACCTAAACAATTAGAAGTATCTTAAAGGTGGTATGTTTTCCAACTAGGGCCAAGCGTTCGCTTTGCTCAAGAGCTCCTGGCTAAACGCTAGAAATAATCTAGTGCCCTATTTAGAACCGTTTCATGTTTATTTTTTTTTAAATAAGGAATAAACTGTATCTGTTTTTGTGGTCAAGTTAAAACAAGACTCCTACCTATAAGCTTGACAGGTAAAGCCACACCAATCTTTTCAGCTTTAAAACCAGTCAGGGAAAAAAAAAAATCTGTTTTATGCTCCTGAGACTAGACAACAAAGTTATGAGAGGGTTTCCCCTTCAGATTTAGTGTAGCTGTCCCCACCTGACACAGAAACGCCGAACTATCAAACAGGATGCTGCTGCTGCTGTTCCACACCTGCGCCTTCAGAGCTGCCAACAAAGGGAGACGGGCCTTCTCCTGCCTCCACACCTGCTGGATGGGTGACGCCTTTGCCCCTGCTGCTCTGAAAGCTCCCCCCCCCTCCCGCCCCAACCCAGGTGGAGAAATACAGTCTTCAAAGGCTGACACTGAGAGCAGGTGAACGAGACTGCTCCATTACAGGTTTAAATGCTGATTACAGAATATGCCTGGCAGTGTGCTGGGGCGGGACCATATATTAATAGGAAAAAATTAATTTGCTCCTAATGAATGCTCGAGATAGGGGGTGAGGGGAAGCGGGTTTCTAAAAACACCAGAAGATAAACTATTTAAAGCAAACTAAACTTACAACATCTCAATAGGATTTATGGTAGCCAATTTTTATGTTATTATTAGGAAATGTATCAAGCATAAAGACAGCCTATACATATTACTGAAAAAAATAGTTTTGAAATACAAAGCGATCTCCCAAATGCCAGACATGTAATTTATAGACTTTAAATGGTTGCATACTTAATCAGTGTAATGCCATATGCATTCACATTATTTACTTTTTAAGTGGTATATAATTGTTTTAGTCTAGTGAGTTGATAAGTAGATTAGCATGAAGAAATGAACAAATATAGCATTTGTTTGGGAAAATGTGTAACTCAATTACTTATTTTGAAGAAAGAGCAAAATTGTGTAACTTGAAGTATCACATTATAGAAAATCCAAAAGATTGGACTTTGCAGCACTGCTTAAAATGATAGTATATGTAAAAGATAATAAAGTATTGTGACTTTGTATATGTTAAAGCAATGAGGACTTAATCACATTTAAAAGTATTTTCAAACACTAGGTTAAACACCCATGTAATCCATCAAACAGCAAGATCTTTTAAATATCTCGATTTATACATAGTAAATATATATAGTAATTTTTAATTACTATATATACTTAAATGGTTTTTACAGAACAAGATTGTTGACAAGTTTTAATAGTTAATGGTTTGGATGCCAGAAATAATTATTTTCACTGATAAAGAAGAAAAAACTCACACACAAAAACCAAAAAACGGGCATTCAGGTACACCACCCACATTTGTAACTGCAATTTGTTTCAAGGCTTGAGTGGGGGGAGTGCAAAGGTCATGTGTGTGGGCCCTGTGTTAGATGTGGGCAGGAGCAGAATCCCTTTGGAGTTCCTGGAAGATGAAAGAATGAACAACGTCCTCTCATGCTCTTTTCTCATCAGAGGAAAGTATTTGGGTAGGTGAAGCTCCCACCTACCCAAATACTAGTCTGAGTTCTGAAATTCTTTGCAAAAGTTATGAGTAGGTAAATTTTTAGTTCAATAGAGTAATTTAGTCATTAGTCTGATATCACCGTTCAAGAGAGCAAGTCTACATACCAAACCGGCACATCACTGGAACAACCTGCATTCCCGTGGCCGTCCTTCTCACCCAGGCTTGAACTTTGGCAGTAGTTAAAATTCAAATTGGATTGTCCACTCCCTATAAATGAAGCTAAAAAGTGCTGACAGAGTGAGGATAAGGTTCGAGCAAGCTAATGGTTTTAGTGTCTGAAACTTTTGATAATATGGCTTTAAGTGTCATGGGTCTTTCAAGGTGGATTCCATCTGTCCTGTAAAGTTATGTATTGAAACATAATGCACCCCTTTGATCTCCTTTGTGAAAACCCTATGAAGTCAACAAAATGCCTCCATCGACTCAGCAGCCAGATCCCCAACCTGTTGACATGAAAGATTTTCACACTTGTAAGTGTTAGTAAACAGTAAGTGAGCTGTGTGTTGAAAGCTTCTCAGGAAAATGATTCAGGGATGGGCTGAGTCTTGCACCAGCACAGGCTATCCCACTGATATTTTGTACCAAAATAAAACAAAAGAGCCCAGCTCAAGCCAGGATTAGGCCTGCAATGTCCATTGATATAAATTTTCAAAGTTATTTCCTAGTAAACCATTTATTTTTAAAAAGCATAATATATTTTATTCCCAAAGCACTTATGTTAGTGGGCAAAACTATTTCTACATTGGTGCATGCTATGGTAAAGAACATAAATAAGATATGAGTGTGTGTATTCACTTATATATATGTATTTATGTTTGTATTTATGTTTAGAGTTCCTGGAAGATGAAAGAATGAACAACTTCCTTTCATGCTGTTTTCTGGTCTATATATTTTTTGGTTCCTAATACTATGCATTTGTGTGTACATGTATATTGTATACTCAAGACAGGTGCATAGAGGCAACAGCATGCAACGCAAATTACATTGACTTTTGCAGTCAGGAAGATCCAGGTCCAAATACTGGCTATTAGTGTTGAGTGATCTTAAGCATTTTTCCTGTCTTTAAAATGAGTAAACAAAAGGAGACATATGTAATACTTTAAACAAAAAGGTAAAAAGGAAAAAAAGAAAGAATAAACACAGTGGCCTGGTAGCTCAGCTGGTTAGAGCATCATCCCAACACGCCAAAATTGAGGTTTTGATCCCTGTCAGGGCACATACAAGAACCAACCAATGAACGCATAAATGGAACAACAAATCAATGTTTCTCTTTCTCCCTTCCTCTTTCTCTTAAAAAAATAAGTAATGCCTACGTTGTTGACTTTGGAATTAATTGAGACCAGCTATATTATGGACTCGGTAAATAGTAGCAATAAACACATATTATTTCTCCTGTCTTTTCCCATATCAGCATTATAACCAGACTTAGGTCCAAGTTTTTAATGTAATTATAGGATTTATTTAGTCTGCTTCAGCATTAACATATGTCCTCAAATTTTTGAGTTATTGAACACAAACTCAGTCGGCTCTTTTTGAATAGCAAGGAAATGTGGTCTGTCCGAGGCCTGCAATTCCCTGTTGACATATCTCCTAACAAGGCAAAATCTTGTCCATCCTTCAACAGCCAGGTCAGATGTCACCTCCTCTGCGAAAACTCCCACAATGCTGCAGGGCAGCAATAATTAATTGTTCTTTTCACTGTTGTCCCAGAATTTGGCTCATGCTATTCTTGTAGTACTTATTAAATTGCATTATAATTAGTCCTTATCCTGTCTGCTTCCTCTTTGAGAAATTGAGTTTCATGAGGTCAGGATCTTTGTCTTAGTCTTCTGGCTACCCCCAGCATGTCGCATGCAGCCTGGCAGATATTGGCACATAACAGACGGGAACAGGGAAGCAGGAAAGGAAACCGGAGGTAATATTTGCCTACTTTCTTACATTGTGTCTTTGGTCACGTACTCAGCAATGAGTGAGGCTTAACCAGAAATAAACAGTGGTCATGAACAGGAAAAAATAAAAAGCTGTGCTTTCCGATCTTGGGAATACCATTCTACATTATTTCAGCCTCTCACTCTTCAGCTGCCTTAAAATCTGCTAATTTCCTAACACCAACTAGCCAAGCTATGACAGATGGTTCTGAGATCCACACTGAATTTTTGTGTTGTGAACCAACAAATGTTCTATCTAGTGACATATGTGTACACATATTAACAATGTTAGACGCTTTGAGTTTGCAAACATCCCTGAGGAAATGTGAATTTGTATAAATACATAAGCCTTTTATTTAATTCAAAATTAGTACTTATTTATAGCTGCAATTCATAAGTGTATCCCCGTTTCTCATCTAGCTAGTCTTACTCAGCTTCCTTTCTGGGTATAGCTTTTTTCTAAGCATTTCCATTTACATACATGTGCAAGCACACGTGCACGCACACACACACACACACACACACACACACACCTATGTACATACATATGCATGAGTGCCACTTTTCTCAATCTTCTGCAATGATTGCCACCAAAGTGATATGCCTTAAGCTCAAATCTGAACATTTCACTTTCTTACCAGAGATTCTGTATCACCAATGATAACGTCTAAACTAAATATACATCAATTTTAAATATATTTTTATTGACTTCAGAGAGAGAGAGAGAGAAACATCAATGATGAGAGAGAATCATTGATCAGCTGTCTCCTGCACACCCTCTACTTAACTAAATATACACCAATTTTACCCAAACCATCTTCTCCTCATCAAATATACCATGCTTACTATTGTTACCAATTAGGGTTACCAGCTAGGACCTCAGTTCTTTTCATCAATAGAGAAAAGATTTTAAGATAACAAAAATAAAGCAAAATGGGGTTTATTGAAGATAAATTCCAAAGAGGAACAGGCCAGTCGAGAGAGACAATGGCTGGAGTCAAAGAAAAAGGGCCTTGGAGACAGGTTCAGGGAGTAAGCCCGGGATGAGCTGTAGCTGCCATTGCTCCCCTGGTTGCAAATCTCTTGAGGTCCCTTAGAGGTTGGGGTATACGTGTCTGTGGCGGAAGGGAAGGGAAAAGGGAATGGCAAGGACCTGCTTGCAGAGCACGTGGCCCCCAACTCCTGGGTTTAAAAGAGGGATTTTATTGGTGGAGACTTTTATTTGCATTCAAGGATGATTGACAGAAACTGTATTTCTTCTGGGCATGCCTTTACCCATAATGTATACAGAAAAACTCATGGGGTGTGGGGTCAAGACTGAAATGCAAATTTTGTTATAATTAGTCCAGGGCCCTAGTAAGGTCACAATGGCATGACGTCATGTTGTTTCCTTCTTAGCTTGTGCCAAGAACCGGCTGGCTCCGAACTTGCCTGCTGGCTGCCCGTAGAGAGGGGGTCTGAAAGCAGTGTTGGTCCGACCCCTGTCCAGGACCCCAGGGCAAGCCCCGCTCCAGCCACTCATATCTAACTTCCTACCTAACATTTACATTCCTCATTCCTATGCAAATATTGTATCCTAATTCTAAAATGCCATTTTCGTGCTTCTCCTATTTTAAAAAATATATATTTCCTTTACTCTTGGTTTTAGATCAGTTGTCAACTTTGCCGAAAATCTGCATCATAACACTTTCTCCCCTCAACCACTGAGGAGCTGGGTGCCCATTCACTGCCCCAGGACACTCCATGTAAATGTATGGACTATGACTCATACTAATGCATATACGTGTTTACACATACACTTGCTTCACAGTTCTTGAGAATAAGAACTAAGTTTTGTTCATTAATTGTATATTCATTACCTGGAACACAGCACATGCTTAATTATGTGTTAAACAAGTAAATTACTATATGGATATCGTCCATGAAGGATTCAGAGTAACTTCATATAAACATACAGGAAATTACAAAGTTTAAATAAAACACTGGGAAGTGTATTTGAAACCTTAGGGATCAGGACTGTAGAGGTTAGCAGATTAGAGAGGGATTGGAAATGATGTTTGAAATTGGATCAGGTTATTTTTATAAGATCGAATCAATTAGGAACCTTTACATATCCTTTTACTAACCAAGAATTTCCTGAGAGTTCCAGTTAGTAGAAGACCTGCATTGCACACATTTTCATGGGGTGCATTTTTAAAAATGTTTTTATTGATTTCAGAGAGAGGGGATGGAGGCCACAACTGGACATGTGCCCTGAACGGGAATCAAACCATGACCTCCTGGTTCACGGATTGATGCTCAACCACTGAGCCATGCCAGCCAGGCCACGGGGTGCATTTTTATCATCATAGCAATATTCAAATGCCATAACTCAGGGCAGCAAGACAATGGAATAATCACAAGAGTAGAAGATAAAAGGTTGTCCCATGACTGTGGTCTGGGCCGCTGCTGGCAGTGTCAGAAGAGCACAGCCTTCTCTGACCCTCTGGGAAACCTGAAGCAGCAGCTCTCAGAGCAGTGGGTGTCCTGCAATGCACAGGGACAAAGGTTGGCACTAAACCATGCATCCCCTACTTCTGCCTAAGACACATTTTCTAGGTGTTGATGCATGCCATGAAGTTGTGTCAATCAGTCTTGCAATTACAGGATTAAAGGATTCACTGGATTGCTGTTTTGTCACAAGTTTATCATTTTTGCCTCCCCGAAAACTGACCAGCTAGACCAGAAGGGAAGTTAGGAACAGAGAGAGACAACCCAGGTAGCCAGCACAGGAGCAAGACTGATTGGTTACTCCTAAGGTGTTGCATCTTTGGGGAGTGATAGAGAAAATAGACAAATGAAAACCAGAGCCAGTGAAAGATTATTCCCAGCATGGGATATAGAGTATAAAGTCCAGCATGTACCAGCAGGCTTGCTAACTGAAGTATCCCGACTGGATTATCCTGGTGGCAGTGGAATTCTACATTGCTCATTCCATCTATTCTTTTTTCTGAGTTTCCTAAATTCTCGTGTTTCCTAACTTTAAGTTTTTTATTGGATGTCAAGTTCTGTAAAATAGCCATCATCTCTAGTTGCCTTCCATTTCTGCAAAGGAAAACTCAGATCTCTGTGTCTGTGGTTATTGAAAGGTGTGTAGCCCACAATGATCTGTAAATAGTAAAAGGCTGTACATGTAGTTCAGCCACTTCATTTTCAGGTGAAGGAAGTGAAGCCCATGATAGTTAACTTACTTGTTCTGTAGACCATTGTATGCATTAAATAGGATAGATGGAACAATAGTCTAAGCCTGCTGATCATTTTCCATGACACCTTGCTTGTTCTGTGGGCACTACCAAATTAGCAATGTTCTTATGGTTAAAAGATTCTCTTTATTGTTCTAAACTAGTGGCCCAGTGCATGAAATTCATGCACATTAAAAGGGAATTAATTAGAGGAAATATTTTAATATTGCTATTTGCCCTTTCTCTATAATAGAAGTATCAGAGATGAAAGAAAATTAGTAAAATGTATATGAAAATCTTCCTCCCTGTCAGAGTCTGGGGCACGCCTCAGGACCCAGAGTCAAGTCCCCGCCCACCCGAGTGCACATCAGACCTGGCCGGCCTATTGGACAAGATCCAGACGCGGCTGGCCCCACCCTTGTCAAGCCCCGCCAGGCAGGGGGCACAGCCTCAGGTCCCCCGTCCCAGCGGTGGTGGGGGTGCAGCCTCAGGTTCCCTGACCCAGTGCCAGGCGAGGGACGCAGCCTCAGGTCTCCCAGCACACCCTCAGCTCCCCCAGGCCAGTGCTGGGGCTGGGGGCACAACCTGAGGCCTGGTGCCTGGGTGAGGGGCACGGCCTGAGGTCCCCCATCAAGCCCCACTGGGCAGGGGGCACAGCCTCAGGTCCTCCGCCACGGCCTGGCATCATGCAGCCTCAGGTCCCTGCTGATCGCTCGTTACAGCTTGTTATGGGAATCCCATCTGCACTGTGGGCGCAGCCATCTTATGTTACGGGAACCCTGCCTCCATTGTGGGCACAGCCATCTTGTGACTGCGTGATGGAGTGGGGTTCAATTTGCATATTACATCTTTATTATATAGGATTATTATAAGCAAAGAAGTACACCATTATTTCTCTTGGAACATGTTCATACCCTTATTACTTCACATCTGTATTATTTTCTGAAATGGAGTATGGAATGAGAGAATTCAGATTTGAACCTAAGCTTTGCTCATCACTGGACTTCAGACATGTCTAGTTACACTACATTGTTCCACTGAATAAAGTGGTCTGGATTTCTTGCATAAAATAGTTTAAATAAATTAGTACTTCATTCCAAATACAAAACAACAGTGTAAGACACAACTCAATTTCTACAAGAATAGTCAGGACTTTTGAATTACTTAGAGCAGTGTTTCCCCCATTCATATGACTTGCAGGTTCTTATAATTCTCAAAATCAGACTCCAGGCATGAGACAGGAAAAGAGTGATGAAGGTGAAAATAGAATTGAGCTTCAGGCATTTAAGTAGATAAAATAAATTATAGAGGAAGAAGGACCACTAGAGCAAAAATTTAGCCTTGTGGCTCTGTGGTAGAAACAGTAACCTCTGGGTTCATCATACTATGAGAATTACAATCAAAATGCCAAAGGATTTGGAATTACATCCAGATTTTTTCTTAGTAAATTCATTTGTAGATTCTTGATAAAAATATTTAGGAGAGAAGAGAATTATTAAAATTCATTGAAGTAGCCATTCCAGTATAAGGTTTGTTTTAGCCAAGATGTTGATTTTCCACTTGGTATCTGATGCCACTAAAATTGTCAAGCAGAACACCACTGGATAAATCCTCTAAACAAAAAATCAGCAAAGAAACATCAATCCTAAATGACTCACTACATCAGATGGAATTGACATCTTCAGAACATTTCACCTCAAAGCCACGGAATATACGTTTTTTTCAAGTGCTCAAAGATAGACCACATATTGGGGCACAGGCAAAGTCTCTTCAAATTCAAGAAGATAGAAATCATATCAAGCATCTTCTCAGATCACAATAGCATAAAATTAGAAAGCAACTAAAATAAAAACAATGAAAAAAATCTAACACCTGGAGGCTAAATAGCATGCTATTACACAATGATTGGGTTACCAAAGGTCAAAGAAGAAATAAAAAGCATCATGGCAACAAATGACAATGAAAACACAACAATCCAAAATCTATGAGACACAGTGAAAGCAGTGTTGAGAGGGAAGTTCATAGCTCTACAGGCCTACCTCAAAAAACAGGAAAATATGGTAATAAATAATCTAACCCTACAACTAAAAGAGTTAGAAAGAGAGCAACAGGAAAAGCCCAGTGTAAGCGAAGGAAGGAAAATACATTCCTTCTTCTGATAAAGATCAGAGTGGAAATAAATGACATAGAGACCAAAAAACAATACAAAAGATCAACAAAACCAAGAGCTGGTTCTTTGAAAGGATAAACAAGATTGATGAACCTCTAAGCCAGGCTTACCAAGAAGCAAAGAGAGAGGACCCAAATAAACAAAATCAGAAATGAAAGAGGTGAAGTAACAACAGATCCCACAGAAATACAAAGGATTATGAAAAATACTATGAACATCTCTATTACAACAAAATGGACAACCTAGATGAAATGGACATATTTTTAGAAAAATACAAGCTCCCAAAACTCAATCAGGAAGAATAAAAAAACCTGAATAGGCTGATAACCACCGAAGAAATTGAAGCAGTCATCAAAAATCTTCCAGCAAACAAAAGCCCTGGTCCGGACAGTTTTATAGAGGAGTTCTACCAAGCATTCAAAGAAGAACTAAAACCTGTTCTCCTCAGACTATTCCAAAAAATTCAAGAGGAAGGCACACTTCCAAGCTCTTTCTATAAAGCCAGCATTACCAATTCCATAACCCGATAAAGACATTACAAAAAAAAAAGAGAACTAAAGGCCAGTATCCTTGATGAACATAAATGCTAAAATCCTCAACAAAATTCTAGCAAATCAGATCCAGCATTACATTAGAAAGATCATACAACATGACCAAGTGGGATTTATTCTGAGGATGCAAGAATGGCACAATATCCGCAAATCAATAAATGTGATACATCACATAAACAAATTGAGAGACAAAAATCACATAACCATATCAATCGATGCAGAAAAAGCATTTGACAGAATCCAACACCCTTTCTTGATAAAAACTCTCAGCAAAGTGGGAATAGAGGGATCATATCTCAACATAATAAAAGCCTTATATGACAAACCTACAGCCAACATCATATTCAATGGGAAAAAACTAAACTCATTTCCCCTAAGAATAGAAACAAGACAGGATGCTCACTTTCACCACTCCTGTCCCACATAGTACTGGAAGTGCTAGCCACAGCGATCAGATAAGAAGAAGAAATAAAAGGCATCCACATTGGAAAAGAAGACGTAAAACTGTCCTTATTTGCAGATGACATGATACTGTACATAGAAAACCCCAAAGACTCCATTAAAAAACTACTAGTCCTTATAAATGAATTTGGCAATGTAGCAGGATACAAAATTAACACCCAGAAATCTAATGGCCTTAAGAGCATACAAGGGAGTCAAGACAGTTCACCAATAATGAACTCATAGAAAGAGAAACTAAAAAAAAAAAATCCATTTACCATTGCACAAAAAAAAAAAAAATAAGATACCTAGGAATAAACTAAAGCGGTAAAAGACCTGTACTTGGAAAACTACAGGACATTGAAAAAAGAGATAGAGAAAGATATAAACAAATGGAAGAACATATCATGTTCATGGGTTGGTAGAATCAACATCATTAAAATGTCCATACTACCCAAAGCAATCTACAGAGTCAGTGCAATCCCCATTAAAATGCCAATGGTATATTTCAAAGATCTAGAACAAACTCTCCAAAAATTCATGTGGAATAAAAAAAAGACCCTGAATAGCCACAGCATCCTGAGAAAGAAGAACAAAATTGGAAGGATCACTACCAAATATCAAGCTATATTACCAAGCCACAGTTCTCAAAACTGCCTGGTACTGGCACAAGAACAGACATGTAGACCAATGGAACAGAACAGAGAACCCAGAAATCGACCCAAACCACTTTGCTCAGTTAATATCTGACAAAGGAGGTAAGAGCATACAAGGGAGTCAAGACAGTCTCTTCAATAAATGGTGCTGGGAAATTTGGTCAGGTACATCCAAAAAAATGAAACTAGATCACCAACTTACACTCTACACAAAAACCAACTCAAAATGGCTAAAGCACTTAATAAGACGGGAAACCATAAAAATAGCAGACATATGTTGTAGCAATATCTTTACCAACACAGCTCCTAGGACAATGGAGACTAAAGAGAAAATAAACAAATGACACTACATCAAAATAAAAAGCTTCTGCTCAGCAAAATAAACCATCAACAAAACAACAAGAAAAGCCCACTGCATGGGAGAACATATTTGTCAGTGCTATTTCAGATAAGGGTTTAATCTCCAAAATTTACAGAGAACTCATACAACTTAACAAAAGGAAGATAAATGATCCAATCAAAAAATGGGCAAAGGACCTAAGTAGACACTTTTTGAAAGAGGACATACAGAAGGCCCAGAGACATATGGAAACATGCTCAAAGTCACTAAGCATCCAAGAGATGCAAATCAAAATAACAATGAGGTACCATCTCACAGCTGTCAGAATGGCTATCATCAACAAATCAACAAACAAGTGCTGGCAAGACTGCGGAGAAAAAGGAACCCTGGTGCACTGCTGGTGGGAATGCAGACTGGTGCAGCCACTGTGGAGAACAGTATGGTGTTTCCTCAAAAAGTTAATAATGGAACTCCCATTTGACCCAGTCATCCCACTTCTAGGAATATATCCCAAGAAATCAGAAACACCAATCAGAAAGGATATATGCACCCCTATGTTCATAGCAGCACAATTTACAATAGCTAAGATTTGGAAACAACCTAAGTGCCCATCAGCAGATGAGTGGATTAAAAAACGGTGGTACATCTACACAATGGAATACTACGCCGCTATAAAAAAGAAGGAACTTTTACTATTTGCAACAGCATGGATGGAACTGGAGAGCATTATGCTAAGCGAAATAAGCCAGTCAGAGAAAGAAAAATATGACATGATCTCACTCATATGTGGGATATAATGATCGACATAATTTGATGAACAACAATGTATCCAGAGACAAATGGCAGGGAGTTGGGAAGGGGGGGTTAGAGAGCAACCAAAGGACTTGTATGCACGAATATTAGCATAGCCAATGGACACAGACACTGGGGCGGTGGGGACTTGTCCGGTGTGGGAATGGTTGGGGGTGGGGGGAGTCAATTGGGGAAAAAGGAGACATATGTAAAAATAAATTAATTAATTAAATAAATAAAAATAGTCAAGCAGAGATATTTCTGTTAAACTAATTTTTAAGAATAAATGAGCCAATAGTCTTAACATTGCAGATTATCATAATAAAAAATAATAATATGACCTTGTGGTCTATCAAATAAAGATGACTTTTTAAGATCCAATTCTTATAAATGAGAAAATGTAAGATGTATATTCTATATATACATAGTTTAAGTAAGAAAAAAACTAAATAGAACAAACTCTTAGCAAACAAAAACCAAGGTTGAGAAACAACTTCCTGGGAGAGAAAAAATGTATGAACTAATATAGATAGCCAATATACTATGGAACATTTTCTAGTCCTCAGGAAATCCTTACATAGGCATAGCATGCATAAAATGACAAATATTGAATCCACAGTAATACTTTTTATATCCTATTTTAAGTTGTGAGGGGGTCTTCATTTAGTTGCCTCAGCATAATGTTACATAATCAGTCAAGATCATCGGATAGGTTTCTGTGCCTCAACATCTCCATTTGTTACAAAGTCCTTACAGCATAACCATGTCTATGGTCCTGTGAGATATTTCACGCAAGGTGGATTTTGAATGAAATCCATTGTGGTTCACTCCCCAAAAAATCCCAGCCCCAGGTGAGCTGTTCTTGAGTCCCAGGTGTAAAGAACAAAATATTGTCCTTGACTTGACACTCTCAAGTCAATTGCAAACTTTCCCTTTTAGCTTCATTATGGTAAAAAGAAAAATTACACATGATTTAGGTCGGTACAAGGTCAAACCAGAGGTTTATTTTTGTAAATAAAAGTGTGACCCTTAAAATAATCTGTTTCATTTTCCTGTGCAAATGTTACTTGAAGTAAAGATAATACATTAGCAATTGATATATTTCCCTCTGCATCAGCTTTGAAAAAGCTTTAACAACAGTGGAAGAAAAGCAAATTTATGTAATTTATATTTACCTCATTAGATGGCAGCAAAACCTCCCAAACCAAAGTCTAACATTTTGGTGAGGAATAGATCTCTTAGAAGTTGTGAAGGAGAATGAAATGTATTGAACATAAGTATTACATGAGCTACCTCTATCATATCATGAAGGATTCATCTAAACTAAAAAATAAGTTTTGAAAACAGACTTAACATCACAAAACTACATGAACATTGATTAAGTTAAAAAATGTATTGAGCACCTATGTTAAGTGACAGGGACTATTCTAGATGCTTCGATTAAACATGTTCTAAACTAAAGGCTTCAGTTACACATTTGAATAAAAGAAAGACCTCTGCTTGCCCAGAGCTTACATTCCAAAAGAGGAGGGAAGGCATTTAATGGAAATGGAAATGATACATTAGTAAGTTATCTAGGTTAGAAAATTTACTAATTTTAGTAAGTTATCTATGTTAGAAATTTATTATGCAGGCCTATAGAGAAAGTAATGTGGAGGAAGGTAAGGAGAGAATTCAGAGTGCTGGGTAGGAGGTCAGAATGTACCATGAAATAGGAAGATCAGTGTAGGTCTCACTGATAAAATGTCATTGAGCAAAGATTGGAGGAAGATGAGGAAAGCTGTCATGTAGAAACTGGAGGAGACTTTAAAACAGGAAATGGCTAATACAAACGGCCAGCATATTGCTGAAACAGACTGTAAATCGGTAAAGGAATCATAAATTAGATAAAAGAGATGAGCATGTGGAGAGAGGGAGCAAATAATATAAGGCCTTGTAAGTTATTAAAAGAACATGTCTTTCATGGAGTAAAATGTGGATGTGTCGTAAGTTTTGAATAGAGAAAAGATCGAATCCGAGTTAGATTTCCACAGCACCACTCTGGCTGCTGTATTGAGAATACATAGTGCAGCTAGGAGGTGGGGGCAAGTGTAGAAGCAGGGACACCAGTTACGAGGCCAGTGTGTCATCCATTAACCAAAGGACAGTGACTCAGACCAGGAGTATAGCAGTGGAGCTGGTGAAGAGGAGTCAGATTTTAGATATAGCTTGAAGGTAGACCCAGCAGGATTCTGGACAGATTGGATGGAAGGTGTGAGAAAGTGCGGGGAGTCCAAAGTGAATACAGCGTGTTTAGCCTGAGTAACTGGAAGGATGGAATGGTCATTACAGAAGAAGGCAAAGGCTGTGGGTAAATGTATTTTGTGGGAAAAAGTCATTTCGACATGTTGAGCTTAATATTTAAAAGGGAGTTACATGATTAGCCTGGAGTTCAGAGGGAAGATCCAGGCTGGAGATTTATGATTGGGAGTCACCAACATATATGAATATTTAAAGCTGCAACAGCAGAAGCGATCATCAAGGGTGTGAGAGTAGAAATGGAAAAGAAGGTAAATAAGGTCTTCGCACTGGGGGCACTCTGCAATCAAAAAGTTAGGGAGGAACCACCCTCAGGGAAGACTGAGGAGGAAGGATAAGTAAGGTTGGAGGATACCCAAGGGGGTAGGAGGTATCGATGTCAATGCAAGGAAGAAAATGTACTGTTAACTGGTGGGAGAAGCAGGATGAATGGAGTTTGTTGGTTGGGGTTTTAAGATGAGGAAATAACAGCATACTTGTGTGCCAGCTGGAGTGATTCAGTAGAGAGAGGAAATGATCATGCAGGAGAATGAGTCGAGAATTCCCAGAGCCATGTTCTTGAGCAGATGAGAGAAGATGAAATCTCATGCACCAGGGAAGACAGCAATGTGGAAAGTTCAAAAGGCAGAAAAGCAGAGAATTTAAGTGAAGATGCCAATAGGTGGAAAAGGTGTCTAAGAGAGTGTGGTAGCAAAGGCGCTAAGGAAGTATCATGTGATTGTCTGGCATTAGGAGACCACTTGAGATTTGTGATCATGATTCTAAAAGTAAGACAGTGCATTGGGGTATCTTTCTCTGGCCTATTCTGCTTCACAGGTGTAGGTGGAAAGTAGGCAGGGTTGGTACCAAAGCGGTGATTTTGGCAAGTGAGTACACAGTAAACAAAGCAAGAGCAAGACAATGAAGTCATCATAGTACGTGGCCATGAAACTTAAGTCTCAGAGGAAGAGGCGTCAGCCTGCAAGGACTGCGAAGGAAATTACTGGGTCTTGGAGTCCCTGCTTTTCTGTGCTTATTTACTTGTCATTTGGTCTAGAAAACATTGCATCCTCCCATTTAAAGATTTCAGAACACAGGGCTTCTTTAAATGTTATCTTATTGACCCAGAACAGACCTCTGATTTTAACAACACTTTTAATCATCTGTTTTCAAAATGAGTGTGTAGCATATTAACTCATGATGCCTGACATTTTCACCTGGAAGCAACCTGATTTTCATGCATATACACTCTATTAAAACTTAAAGGTATGTGTCCTCTTCTCCCCAATTCCTTATAAATTTTTCTTGTTGAAGAAACTAGTTTTTACTTTTTCCTTTCCTATTGTTTTTAGATTAGAGCATGATCATTTTCTAGAAACTGTGTTTCTTCTTACACATAACATTATTATAAACTAATTTGGAGGAAGTGCAGTATTGTCCATAGATAGAAGTATTATTTCCAAATGCAAAACCTCATTTCCTTTACCAGATATAATTTGGTTTGTTGCTATTTCATTAAATTTACATGAGCAAATAAACTTATTTTATTTCAATAAATTTGGACATACTTATATGTCTTCATGTGTACAAGCATTATACCTTTTCTATAAATGAATAATAGAATAATGAAATTTAAAATAGAGAATTAACTATGTAATTCTACCACTATGGAAAGGATTACAAAGAACTTTATATTGGGGCCCTAGCTGGTTTGGCTCAGTGGATAGAGCATCAGCCTGCGGACTGAAGGGTCCCAGGTTCGATTCCAGTCAAGGGCACATGCCCGGGTTGTGGGCTCGATCCCATGCAGAAGGCAGCCAATCAATGATCCTCTGACATCATTGATGTTTCTATCTCTCCCTTCCACTCTGAAATCAATACAAAAAAAATTATAGTGGAAAAGGCACAAGTCCAGTATGGTTTCCTGGAAGAGTCATACAGGAGCCAAGTCCCTAAAGGGTGAGCTTACTGAAGAGAGGAGGGAAGACATTCCCTCTGCTTAGAGTTACTTGGATTCAATAGATTGTCAACACATCTGCATTATCTGAAGGCCATAAATTTGTTCTTAGAAACGTCACTCCAGAACTATCTGGAAAATAAGTAAATTGCAAAGGGGAAACAGAAGATAAAAAGACTGATGAATTGCTATATGTGAGAGATGAACGGTCCTGTACTGAGACAAAAGCAACAGCGATGGAGTCATTTCCCTGGTGGAGCTGCCTCGGCTTTTGCCTCCACAGAACACTGAATCCTCATCCTGTCTTCAGTGGTCCTTCCAATTGCGTCATCTTATGAGCCTGCAGAGGACAAACCAAAGAACTGAGGATGTCAAAACAGGAGTGGGGATGCAAACAAGTCAGGAGGGCTTGGTACCATCACACAGACTTCTTCTACTGTAGCTTTTCCCACTTGTTGCACATGGCACTGGTGCCTACCCTCTTACAGGGCTGTCCAAGGAACCTGGCTCCATGTGTGGAAAATAATACTCCGTCTTCTGGGCATGAGATGATATCCATGGCCATGACTGTCAGGGTATGCTAATGACTATAGTCAGGCGCAGCTTTCTTAACAGCTCAGCACATTGATACTGCATTGAAAGAGTCTAGATGTTGAAGAGGGAAAATGCAAGTAGCAATTTGCTTACAGTTGTACCCTTTATCATTAGTGACTACTTTAAGCAGCCTTGATGAATGATATTATAATGTTTGCAAACTTACATAACAATAAATGTGGCATCTCCTGTAGACCAAAAGTGTCTGCCTACTAATCTAAGACCTACTAGATTTTTAATAAAGTTGTCTCCACCTTGTGTTATTTCTAAACCATATTTAGGCCTTGTATTTTATGTGTATTTTATTTATACTGGTGATCTGCAGCCTTTCTGAAGGAAATTTTTTGCTCCTTTATTCCTTTTGTTTTCTCTCTTAGTCCCTTTTTAGTGGTCTCAGAGTTTTTTGCATGTTTCCCCCAGATAACAGCACAAATTAACTAATACTTGGTATGTAATTTTTTATCATTGATATAAAAAAACTTTCAGAGGTGCTTTGAGATTAAATAACCCCATAGATGTGAGTTATTTGTTGAGCAGTTTTAATCCACATTTTAGTATAAGATTGATCATGTCATGAATTATTTGGAACACACGGGAGAATGAGAATGTGGCTTTGATGGGAATCAAGCTGTTTGTACACAACAGACTCCCCCTCACCATCTTCATGTTACTTCCAGGGAGTGAATCATTTTCAATTGCATCGTTGCAACAGGAGATGTTAAGTAACCTGTTAATGTTGAAGGATGGCTGGTCGAAGTTTTCAGTTACCATGTGATACTTGGTCATTTTAGGTTGCCCTACAGGGTCTGGTAACACAAGGAAGACTTGAATTTCCTTGACCCTTTGGTTCCGTGTCAGGTTGAGTCTCTGAATTGATGACTTTCTGGGGTTAGAACAATAGAGTTTCTTTAGGAGGTTAACACTCCTCCCCTTTTTATTACCTTCCCCTACCCTAGTTTCAATTTCTCACCTGTCAGTTTTGTTTTCTCTGTGTGCTCTCTCGGGCCTCCTGCAAGTTTTCTCTGTGCCAGGCATGTAAGGTGGTCTACCCAGCAAGTTGTTAGTTTGACTTAGAGCTCTGTTAGAATGTTGTAAGGGAAGACACCAGTCAATACTGTTCTGTGCTTTGATGGTTCCCTAGCAATAATTCAACCCATAATCGCTTGACGTCATCACTACCCAAAAACATTCCTTGACATGAGTACACAGGTGAATTTATTTTTCAAATGTGTACCTAAAATAGCAAAATAGCTTGTGGAGTCTAGCAATATGCATGCAGATAAAATGTTTTTGTTTTGAGTTTTAAGGTTTTTCAAAGTAAGTTCCTTTGTTTCCTGAGTTTCTGATGAAACGCATATAAAGTTAAAATCTTATATATAAAAGGATTCTTCAAAACCTTTTGTGATTTGAAAAACACTAAAATTTTTATTTCAGCCCAAATTAATTTTAGATTTGAGACCATTATTGATGTGTCTTTGAGACTGGAACAGCATGTAGAATGATAATGTCAACTTAGATATATGCCTGAAAACACAACTAAACAGCACTCTACCATCTCTTCTAAGATATATTTTATTGTAGAAACTTTAACTTTTTCTTTTCTGATTTAACATTAGCAACGATAGTAATTATACTCCTTATAGAAAATGTGGAAAACAGACTAAAATTAAATGAAGGATAAGGGGAAAATATCATTGGTTGGTCTTCTGGAAAAGAGGTAATATGCCTGGCTAAAATTTGGGGTCTTATTAATAAGGAAGAAGAGAAAAAAAATTAAGAAACAATTTGGAATCTCTTTTACAGTAGAAAAACAAGTAAAAAGGTTGTCATAATTCAGTATGATCAGACAATTGAAATTACTATTTTAAAGGCTTACCATACACCAGACTCTAGGTTGGATAATTTACAGACATAAAATCATTTAATCCACAAAACGACCCATGAAATGATATACTAGTTTCTTTGGGCTGCTGTAACAAAGTACCACAAAAACAATAGAAATGTATTATCTTACATATCTGAAGTCCAAAATCCAGGTGTCAGGAGGGCCCCACTTCCTCCAAAACCTATGCAGGAGAATCCTTCCTTGCCTCTTTCTAGCTTCTGCTTGGTGTTCCTTTCATTCCTCACTAAAGAAGATAATGAGCTGGCAAGCACTAAGCATATGAAAATATGCTCCACATCTTATGTCATGAGGGAATCACAAATTAAAACAATGAGATACTGATACACACCTATTAGAATGGCCAAAATCTAGAACACTAACGCCAAATGCTGGTGAGAACACGGAGCAACAGAAACTCTCATTCACTGCTGGCAGGAATACAGTTTAGATGACAGTTTTGAGATTTCTGGCAAAACTAAACATATTTTTATATGATCAAACATGCCCCTTGGTAATTGCCCAAAGGAGAAAAGCCTGAACATGATTGTTTTATAGCAACTTTATTTATAACTAGAGGCCTGGTGCATGAATTCATGCATGTGTGGGGTTCCTCGGCGATCAGGGCTGATGAGGCCCATCAGGGCCAGCTGGGGGGAGGGATTGAGGGAGGTTGACTGTGGGAGCACACTGACCACTAGGGGGCAGCTCCTGCATTAGCGTCTGGCCCCTGGTGGTCAGTACACATCATAGTGACCAGTCATTCGGTCATTTGGTCGACAGGTCATAATGGTCGCTTAGGCTTTTATATATATAGATTACCAAAAGTTGGAAGCACCCTATTCAGTGGCAAAATCAGAACTCACAATAACATTTTTTACTCCCAAATCTATGCTCTCTCTCTTTTTAAAATTTATTTCTTCATCACAGTTGGACATAAAGTATTATATTAGTTTCAGATTACAACATAGTGATTAGACATTTATATACCTAATGAAGTTACTACCACAATAAGTCTAGTGCCCACCTGACACTGTACATAATTATTACAATACTAGAGGCCCAATACATGAAACAAGGGTAGGCCTTCTCAGCCCTGGCTGCCTCAGCCCTCACAGCCCCGGCTGTCTTGCAGCCCTGCAGCCCTGCCCCCTACCCACTGGTTGTTCCAGAAGGTGGTTCCGCTGTCTGGTCTAATTAGCATATTTGCATATTAGCTCTTTATTATATAGGATTATTGACTGTAATTCCTATGCTGTACTTTACATCTTTAAGACTATCGGTATAGCTGGCAATTTAAAATAAAAAAGTTTTATTTTATTGTTTAAAGTATTACATATAGTATTACATATACTTCTTAATCATTTTCAGCTTTTATGCCCATCCTCTTAATCCCCCTCCCTCCTATAATCTGTAAGTGCACAAAGAATACCTTGTCCAATGTCTAAATCTTTTCAGACAGCAAGTGCATTATAAACTAGGGAAATATACCTCCAAAAACTCATGTTAATTTTAAGCACATAGATTATGAGAAGGCAATCAATTTAAATATCTCAAGTTGCTTTAAGTTGAGTTCCAACTTAAAGAAAGTGGAAAATAGCCATAGCCCATTTGACTCAGCGGATAGAGCGTCAGCCTGTGGACTGAGGGGTCCCGGGTTTGATTCCAGTCAAGGACACATGCCTAGGTTGCGGGCTCAGTCCCCAATAGGGGGTGTGCGGGAAGCAGCCAATCAGTGATTCTCTCTCATCACTAATATTTCTATCTCCCTCTTCCTCTCCCTTCCTCTCTGAAATCAATAAAAATATATTTTAGAAAAAAGTGGAAAATATATGCAAAGTTTGCAAAGGCTGTTTTTATCATTCAAAGGAATTTTAGCATTAGACAGAGTAGAAACAAGGCACAGAGAGTTGTGTAGATAGCCTTGTCATATTACTTAGTATTTCTGGTCTCTGTTTACTCATTTGTAAAACTGGCTACCTCATTGGTAGTAGTATTATTAAGTATCATAAAAGTGCATGCAGTTAACATAATGCCGGGCATGTAATAAGCACTCACACATGTTACCACTTATCACACTATGAACTCAAGTATTTGTTGGTTAAATTAGCAATGAAAATATAGAAAAAGCCTATGAAAAGTCACTTCTAAATAATTTTTAAAAGAAATGTGAGCAAAACTACAGGTATTTTAAGGCTTATAGATCACAGACAATTTTTGAAGCTTAGGCTCACTCTGATTTTTCTCATGTGGATTAGTACCATCTAAGTCTGCCCATCTAAGTCTTTTCGCATAAAACAATCATTAGAATTTCTTGCCAAGAAGAGAAAACAAAGCACATGTATTCCCTTTCCTTCAGTCGCCTTTTTTATTATTGTTGTTGTTAATCTCCACCCGAGGATATTTTCCCATTGATTTTTAAAGAGAGTGGAAGAGAAAGGGAAAGACAGAGAGAAATATCGATGTGAGAGAAACACATCAATTGGTTGCCTCCTGCACATGCCCTGACCAGGGCCTGAGCCAGGGAGGAACCTGCAACTGAGCTACATGCCCTTGACCGGAATCCAACCCAGGAATCAAACCCAGGACCCTTCAGTCCACAAGCTGATGCTCTATCCACTGAGCAAACCAGCTAGGGCTCCTTCAATATCCTTGTAAGTACTTCTTGATTCTGTAAGTTAGTCCTACACTGTCTGGGGTTTTCTTTCTATTTGTTCACTACAACATCCTGAATTTAAATTTGGACTCTGCTACTTATTGTCTATGTGTCCTTGGGCAAATTATGTTAACCATAGATGAGGATAATAATACGCATATCGTAAGGTTGTTCTAAGGATTAAAAGTAATGTATTTTAAGCCTAGCACAGACACTAGTGCATTGAAACTTTAATTAACTTTAGTCTTTCTTTCTCTCTTAATATTTGAGACCAGAGTACACCTTCCACTATGTATTTTTTTCTCAAATTAAGGTATATAAGAATCACGTGGAGTTTGTGAAAAAGACAAATTTCTAGGCAAAAATCTCCCAAGATTTTGATGCCAAGATTATGAGGCCAAGAAATTTTCATTTTCAAGAAATCAACTTAGGTGATTTCATGAAGTATCATACTTTTTAATGTTAATTTAAAATATGATATATAACTCAGAAAACATAGTAAAAGAAGCAACATAGGAATTAACTATGATAAACTAGATAAACTATGATAAACTATGATAAACTAGAAAATATCTATTTAGAACAGAAACCAGTAATGAAGATATAGAGGGGGAAATAAGACATAAGAAGTATAGGAAATAGTAATATGGCAAGCATGAGTATTATCAGTAGTTATATTAAATGTAAATGAATAAAACATTCCAAACAAAGGTATCTATTGGCAGAATGGATTTTTTTAAATCAATAAATATTAAATACCTGGCAGACAGATTTTTTTAAAATGATCCAACTTCGTGCTGCCCATAAGGACACATCTTAGATTTAAAGGCACAAATGGGTTGAAAGTAAAAGGATGGGAAAAGTTATACCACTCAACAGTACTTAAAAGAGAGCTGCAGTGGCTATACTAATATCAAGACCTAATGGATTTCAAGACTATAATCATTGTTAGTGACAAAAAAGGACATCGCATCACGATGAAAGGATCAATGCATAAAGAAAACATAATAATTATAAGCATATTAATGTACCTAATAAAAGAGCTCTCTTGCCTGGCTGGCCTGGCTCAGTGGTTGAGGGTTGACCTATGAACCAGGAGGTCATGGTTAGATTCCCAGTCAGGGCACATGCCCCAGTTGCAGGGTGGAGCCCCAGGGTAGGGCGTGCAGGAGGCAGCCAATCTATGATACTTTCTCATCAATGATGTTTCTATCTCTCCCTCCCGAGGACTGAAGGGTCCCGGGTTCAATCTGGTCAAGGGCAGGTACCTAGGTTGCAGGCTCATTCCAGGTCCCGGGCAGGCAGGGTGCATGCTGGAAGCAAGTAATCGATGTGTTTCACTCACAGCCATCTCTCTCTCTCTCTCTCTCTCTCTCTCTCTCTCTCTCTCTCTCTCTCTCCCTGCCTCCCTCCCTCCCTATCACTCTATCAAAAAATCAATGAAAAAATATCCTCAGGTGAGGATTAACAAAATAATAAAATAAATGCATCCTCTAAAGCACTTTACAAATAAATAAATAAAAGAGCTCTCATATAAATGAAGCAAAATTAAAGGCAGATATTGACAATTCAAAAATAATATTTGGAGACTTAAACCAAACTCCATAATCCCTCCCTTATGTAGTCAACATGAAAAGGCTCAAGAAACGAATTATCCCAAGTCAGGTCTGAGTTAGCTCCCTGAGCCCTTTGTACCAAGGTTGTCCCCATGTTTAAATCCAGAGTGTTCCCTCAGATATTATATGGTAGGTTACATCATCTCATTCACATCATTATTATTCATACTTTTAAAAGGGTAACTTTTAAATAAGATTAAAGATTTCAATGATAGGCATTTAGAAACCAATGTATTTTTTAAGCAGTTTTCTACACACACACACACACACACACACACACACACACACACACACACACACCACCTAACAACTGACATTTACTGTCTCTTTGAATTTTCTACTAACATTAGTCAATCAGATCCAGGAGCACTTCTAGGCTGTAGCTATATTCAGTACAAAGAGTACTTATGATTCACACACTGTATCTTCTCAGGCTGATCACTGTTAATTTCCAGCTGACCTTTCCTAGTATCTCAACCACTTACCTTTCTATTTCTGTATTAAATACTCAGTTATGAATTTACATCTGAAATATATCTATCACTTCAAACTTTTCTTTGAATTAAAATAATCTTCAGGCTAATCCTTTATACAAAAAAAAATTTAAGGACAGTTTTTAGTTGTAACTATAAATCTCATTATCAATAGGTACAGATTATGCATTGTGTAGCATATGCTGTGTGTGTATTTTTTATAATTTACCTTTTATTTCTATAGGTGTCTCTTTGTCATGATTCTCTCTCTCTGAATATCTTCCTTATTCTCTAGATGTTTCTGCTGCTTACCTTTTTAATATTAGGGTTTCTCTGAATTTCATCCTTGACGCACTTTTCTTTTTGTTTTGCCTTTCATTGCTAAGAAATCTAAGCCTCTCTTATAGCATTACAGATCTATAAGCCAATGATTCCTAAATCTCTGTTCCTTTCCTGAAAAGTTCTTCTGTTCCAATCGTTATTTCCACATTCTTACTGTATAGTTAATTTGCATGTCCCATAGGCATCAACTCAACATCTCCCCAAAATATTCAAATCCAATCTTCCTGGCCTCTTCCCAACAAATCTTCCTGTTCCATTCATTGCTTCAATTAATGCACCACTATTTACTCTGCCCTTGAGTCATCCTTGATCTTCCCTGTTTCTATTTCCCACATCTCAGGTCCCCCAAATACTATTGATTTCACCTCTAAAATCCCTCACATCATTTGTGATAGGTTAAACATGGACACAAATCATATGCCACTCCTCTCACCATAATTGGATTTTCCCATGCAATTTGATTTGGCCAATTAAACATTAGCAAATATGACACAAATTAGGGGTTTAATAAGCATTTGTACCTTGGGACTTGTCCTCTTGGAACTCTGCTCTGAGACACACTGATGTACAGAAGTCAGCCTTGCTCAAGCATGAGAGCACCTGTGGAGGAGAGAGAGGCCTTAGCCCGCTGTCAGCCCAACAGCCAGACATATGAGTGAGTCCATCCTGAACCAAGCGGGATATCCAATCATAACCTGATTGCAACCACAGGAATGTTCCCAGCAAGACCAGCAATAGAACCATCCAGCCAACTCGTATATTGATAATAAATAATAAATCATTCTTTGTTGTAGCCACTCATTTTGAGGTGGATCACTAGGCAACAATGGTTAATAGAAATATAACCCCTTCTTCTCGGTGTTGATGGCCCTACTATGTCTCTTCTGGATTTTAGAAGTAGCAAGTTAACTAAGCTCCCCAACTCCTGTATTTCCTCTCCCAATTTATCCAAAACCACAACCTTTATTACATTCGCATATAATGAAATTATTTCTATATTTAGAAACTTTCAATAATCACATTACATGAATAATGGCCACACTCTTTAGAATCTTTAATCTTTAATGGCCTCATACTCTCCACCCAATTTACTATTCTAACATCTATTTACAGGATCTTATATATTTAAGCATTTGTTGCACCATCAGTAGTAACCATAGTGACCATAGTACCCTAAATACAATAAGAATTAATTTAATTAGGTACTATGAATAAATGTTTCACCATGATCAAAAACTGGGTTTTGCTTTCTTTCATTTAAATTTGAATCTTGAAAACAAAGCAGTTCTATGTCCATTTTACTGATGAGGAGACAGGTTCAAAAAATGCTCAGGTCACAGAATATTAGAACCTTTAATAAAAGTGTGGTTATCTGTTTCCTAGCAAAGAACATTTTGTACTAATTATATACTCTACATCTTCAAAAACACTATGAATTTGCATAATTTCAAAAAGAAAATTTAAATATTCTACCAAAATCAGGCTCTCTGACAGTGCTGTATCATTTGATATGATACTAGAGGCCGGATGAACGAAATTTGTGCAAGAGTAGGCCTTCCTTCCCCCAGCTGCCGGCACCGGCTTCCCTCCAGCTCTGGCTTCATCCAGAAGATCATCTGGAAAGATGTCTGGTCTAATTAGCATATTATGCTTTTATTATTATATATTTCTTTGATTCCATGTTATAAATATACAGTGAATTCTGTTCCTTTCATCTAATGTCAAGTTGCATGATAAAATATTTAATTAATGCTTTTTATTATGGTCAGTACTTAAATAGCCCAATCCCTCCCCCAGTATTGTCAGCGAATGCTTATCATTTTAGTAAGGTCAGCCTGGTAAAGTCAACATATTTAATCTTCACGTGTAGTACTTGGCTGAACGCCAGTAGAATCAAAAAGGTAGGTCTGAACAAGGAAGAAAATTTGCAAGTGTAGACAAGGTAAAACATCCTTTCAATAGATGCAGTAGAAAGTGTGTTATATTCTGTAGGAAATGAACAATTCTAATGGATTGAATACACCATTGGTTGCCTCTCCCACTTACCTGATTGTGAACTTGGACACTTAATTTCCTTGTCTTGATTTAACTTGTTTGAAAAATAAGAGTAATTATGCCTCACAAGTTGTTGGAAGCTTACCTAAAATAGTATACATAGAACACATTGCACAATGTTTGGCATAGAGCAAGAGAGAAATAAACTGTAATAATTACAACTGTTCTTATGTTAGATAATAAAAATGTTCATGATTACTACTGGGGTGTTGAAAATTAAAGCTCTTTTCTTAACTGTGATAATGTTTTATTTAGAATGTTAGTGTTGTCAGAAGATAAGACTGGGAAGAAGATATTGGTCAGAATGTAAAAAATGCTCATGGCTAACCCAATCACATGGCAAAGTGAATGAGACCACTATGGTTAATTTGGACAATATCAATTCACTCCCTTAAGGAACTTGCCCACTCAGATACCATTGAAAAAACTATTACAATTCTATTTCATTTGGAGAATTCTATTAGCATTGGGAAAATAGCTTCTGGGTAGCCAACCAAGGATGGCTACTGCAGTTGTCTCTCCCATCGTTTATCCGCTTCCATCTCCCTTTCTTTCTTTCTTTTTTCATATATTTTATTGATTTTTTACAGAGAGAAAGGGAGAGAGATAGAGAGTCAGAAACATCGATGAGAAAGAAACATCGATCAGCTGACTCCTGCACACCCCCCAGTGGGGATGTGCCCGCAACCCAGGTACATGCCCTTGACCGGAATCGAACCTGGGACCTTGCAGTCCGCAGGAAGACGCTCTATCCACCGAGCCAAACCGGTTTCAGCCCATCTCCCTTTCACTCTACAGTCCACTCCACTCTAACATCTGTCCCTCTTGTTCTTCCAGTCACCTCCTGAAGCAACTATTGACTTCCACATTCTGAAATGTAAACAACATTTTTTTAGTTCTGATCTTACTTCATCTCTTAATAACTCATGACACATTTGATTCTCCTCCTGGAAATGCTCTTTTCTTGGCTTAAGTAATGCAAACCTTTACTGACTTTCTTATTTAGTATCTCCCTCCCTCTCTGTAGAGGAGCTTTTCTCTTCCACTTGACCTGACATGACTCAGAACTTTCATTTTTTCTCAGTACATCTGTATGCCAATTACTCCTAAATTATATCTCTAGCTCACACTTCCAGTCCTACATGCTGAATTGCTTCTTTGACCCATTCACTTGATCACCTCACCAGCATCACAAGATTAACAATTCCAGAACTGAAGTTTTTTTTTTTATCCCAAGATTGTGTCTCCTCCAGATTCATATTTTTTAAATATATCTTTATTGATTTCAGAGAGGAAGGGAAAGGGAGATATAGATAGAAACGTCAATTATGAGAGAGAATCATTGATTGGCTGCCTCCTGCACACCCCAAACTAGGCATCGAGACTGAATGTGCCCTGACCATGACCTGCTGGTTCATAGGTTGATACTCAATCACTGAACCACGCTGGCCGGGCCAGATTCATATTATTTTAATAAATAATACTATCATCCCTAAATCACCCACCCATCTGCTCAGGCCAAAAATCTGGGCACATCTTGACATCTTTCTCCTGTCTCCACATTTAATATATTTTTAAGACTCGGTGATCCTACCCTCACACTATCCTGAATTTATTTATTACTCTCCATTTTCACCACCAACACCCTAGTGCATGCTATTCCAATTCTCACCTAGATTAATTAAATTGTCTCCTTACAATGTCTATCTTCTTCCACTTCATTGCCCCAATCCAGTGCAATGTTCAATTGTAACCAATGTTGTTTTTTAAAGATATAGATGAAATTATGTTGCTCTCCTATTTAAAATCTTTCTCTGACTTCCCATTATACAAAAATATGACTCAAACCACTCAGTATGGCCCACAAGGCCATGCCTTCTAGATGTGGATGTGGTCCATCCATGCCAACCTCTTCACTCTCATCTCATGTTCTGCTTGTCCTCACTAACTGTACTATGGCCATTTTGGCCTTTTAGTTTCTTAAACACCCTTTTCCAACTCCAAGAACTTGTTCATGTTCTTCCCCAGATTGCCTGTATTGCTGTCCATACACATCTCCCTCTCACACACAAACTGCACAAATTCTTTAACTCCTATTCATCCTTCACAAAGGCTTTTTCATGATTGCCTCAATTAAAGGCAGTGCCCTTGTGTTCTTTTTTATATCACCTTGCTCTTTTTATTCATAGTATATATCACATTCTGTAATTTTAAATTTTATTTTAATTTTACAAACAAATAACAAAGATGTAATTATTAAAGTTTATTTCATGCTTTTGCTGCCTGGTAGAAATTATGTGTACTTTAAAGTATTTGTTAATTTACCTACATATATATATTTTTAATAGATGTTTGGAACCCATATCCCATTTTAGGGACTACTATAAAGAAATATCAATATACACACAAGTGTGCAAAAGTTTCTTTAGAACTCTGGGTGCTAATGAAATTCTAAAATTTGTACATACAGGTATTGAGTTCTAACTGCTATTTTAGCCCAATAAAATTCAGTCCTTGTTAAAATTTATTTCATTCTTGCACAATGTTAGATCCAAAAAAAGGAAAGAAAATATAAATTCAGTAAAATAGAGCTTCAAGATTTACTCTCAATAATGAATGATAAATCTCTTATCCAATGAAATCTAGTTTATTTTGATAAGTATATACCAAAAAATACCTCTATGTCTTTATAGACTACTGTCTTGTCCCTGATTTTAACTTATTAGAGTGCATCAATTGCTCTATGTCAATTATTTGTGGGGGAAACATCAGTAATATTTTTTCTTTAACATTTCAAATAGGAAATCCCCATTATTATAATAAATAATGTATTTGTCAAGGAATTGGCAAGCCATCTTAATCAGAAAACTTCCTGGCTGACAATCACACAAAATTGAAACCACAAAGCATATCTTAAATGTTTCAGCACTTGGATTTTCCTAAGTACTTCTTTTAAGTTCTTTCTGAACAACTTGTACAAAGATCAAAACATACTAATTTCATCATTGCTGCCCAAAATCATAAAAGAAACTTATAAAAGCTAATTTATACATTTACTAACTTATAAACAACAAAATGTTTCATGACTTTATTGAAAAGAGTCAGTATGATACAAGATATTTCTCACTTATAGAGACTGAAATAGTTGATAGCCAAAATATCTTCAAACTCTAAAAATACTAATTTTTTTACTCTTAGGCTAAATTGTACATATTTCCCTCTTTTCATAAGGAAAGGTAATAGTATATATGTTTCACCATTTCTATACTTCTACTTTATACTTATTAACTAGAGGCCTAGTGCACGAAATTCGTGCACTCATGGTGGGAGGGCCTCAGCCCGGCCTGTGCCCTCTCACAGTCCAGGAGCCCTTGGGGGATGTCCGACTGATGGCTTAGGCCCGCTCCCCCCAGCAGTCGGACATCCTTAGCACTGCCACAGAGGCCAGAGAGGCTCCTGCCACCGCCGCTGCGCTCACCAGCCGTGAGCCTGGCTTCTGGATGAGCTGCACTCCCCCTGTGGGAGTGCACTGACCACCAGGGGGAAGCTCTTGTGTTGAGCATCTGTTCCCTTGTGGTCAGTGTGCTTCATAGTGACTGGTCGTCCCGACATCGGGCTGAAACCGGCTCTCTGACATCCCCTAAAGCAATGGTTCTCAACCTTCCTAATGCCACGACCCTTTAATACAGTTCCTCATGTTGTGGTGACCCCCAATTTCATTGTTACAAATTGAACATCATTAAAGCATAGTGATTAATCACAAAAACAATATGTAATTATATATGTGTTTTCTGATAGTCTTAGGCGACCCCTGTGAAAGGGTCATTCGACCCCCAAAGTGGTCGCGACCCACAGGTTGAGAAACGCCGCCCTAAAGTGTCCTGGAATGCAAGAGGACACAGGCCAGGCCAAGGGACCCTACCCATGCATGATCGGGGCCAGGGAGGGACGCAAGAGGTTGGCCAGCTGGGGAGGGACCACAGGAAGGGCTCCAGGACATATCCAGCCTGTCTCACTTAGCCCCGATCGGCCAGACCCCAGCAGCAAGCTAATCTACTGGTTGGAACTTCTGCCCCCTGGTGGTCGGTGCATGTCATAGCGAGCAGTTGAGCAGTCTTAGCATTCATTAGCATATTACTCTTTGATTGGTTGAACAGACAACTGGACATTGGGACATTTAGCATATTAGGCTTTTATTATATAAGACCAGTCGACTATCTGCCCCCTAGTGGTCAGTGCATGTCATAGTGAGCAGTTGAGTGGCCTTAGCATAGCATTAGCATATTACGCTTTGATTGGTTGAACGGACGACTGGACACTTAGCATATTGGGCTTTTATTATATAGGATGTGTAGTGTACTGAACTGGTGTACTAGAGATCTGGGCTCAGTCTTGCCCCTCTGAGAAGTAGAAAAACAATAATAACTCATTACCACTTCTTTCCTTGAATAGACAGTTAATTTGGAGGATTTTCTGCCACCCCTCCACTCTCTCTTTCTATATCTTCCTTTTCTATTAAACACATATACATGCTGCCACCCCATCACCACTACCACCACTACCACCATCACCACCATCACTACCACCATCACCACCACTGCTACCACCAACATCACCACTGCCATCACTACTACCACTACCACCACCACTACCGCCACCACCATCACCATCACCACCACCACCACCACCACCACCATCATGGTACCTTGCCACTTCAGCCAACATATCTGCTTGTATCATAGGTATCAGGGGTAGGAAAAGATACTATGTGGAATGTATGAGAAGTCACAGTGGGAAAATCACAACATTGGCCCCTGAGGTACTAGAGCAAGGACATAAAATTTGCAATAGTGAATATATGTCTTTTGAATTGCAACTTCTGTTGTGGTATTGAGCTGTGGTAGAAATTGAAAGCTTGACTATGGGATACCAAGGGATCATATGGCTATAATTTCCCACATGAGCTGAATTTTTCCTTATTCATCAATTCAGATAACTCAGACTCCTTTCCTGCACCATGGCTATACTGGCACCTTTTCCTCAGCTCAATCCTATGGCCCAAAAGGGGCATCTCTGAGTTTTAGCTAATGAAGCATGAAAATACCCAAGCTTGGTTTACAGATAAGTCTTCTCAGTATGTAGATCCAAGCCACTACAGCCTAACTCAGGGGAAATCTTCCTAATTGGGAAAGTTTGGGACAGTGCATCTCATCATCTACGTTTCATGATAAAAAGTTGCCTCAGATTAGCATATATAAGGATTCATGGGTAGTTTGGCTAGTTTGATCAAAATCCTAGAAGAAAAAATATTGAGATTAAAGACAAAGATGCCTGGCAGAAGCGAATATATATGAATAAATAGAAGTGGGTATAAAGCATGAAGACCTTTGTATTGAAAGTTAACACCAATCCAAGAGCTCCCACCATGGAGGAGTTACTAATCAACCAAGTAGATAGAATGGCTCAGCGATTTTGACAGCCAGCTGTCATTGGCCAGTCCAACACTGGGACAATGGACATATTAAAAAGCAACAGTGATGACAGAGATAAAGGTTAGGCATGCCCAGCAGCTGGTGGGCACTCACTTTCCACAATGTATCTAGCTACTACTCCCTCTGAATGTTCAACCTGCCAGCAACAAAAAACAACACTGAGCGCTTATGTGCACCATTTCTTAAGGAGACTATCTGTCCACTTGATGGCAAGTTGTCTACCCTGAGCCCCTTCTACCCTGAAAAGCTCTGAGATTGAATCAGATAGGAAGAGACCTTCTAGATATGAATTGCCTTTACTGTCCATAGTGTCTCAGCAAACATCACTACCTAAGAGCTTGTTCTACCTGCACAGGATCTCAATACAGCAGAGTAGACATGAGAGTAGGTCCATGACAAATGGATTCAATGGTCATATCATGTTCATGAAAATGTGGATCCAAGCAATGATGAGTGGATGGTTATGAACATGGAGATTCATTGTCTATACCTCTTCGCAAGAAAGGATTTATGTCTCCAAATGGCCAGGTGCTGTCAGCCCCTTCAGGAATTTTCTCAGCTTCAGAAACCCCACTTCCTGTGGAAGTACACATCCAGCAACTGATCCAGGTATGAGTTAAAAGTTTCAGACAACTCATCACAATGAGTTAGGGCCATTTTAGCTCCAGAGCTCAATCAAGATGACTAAGTCTGGCATCACATATACATCACAGCTCAATTTTCCCTGCCACACTTTATTGCCTTGCCTTTTCTTCTACAATTGTTCATCCCAAGGGCACTGCCTAATAAACATCTATGCTCTAAGCTCCACTTATATGGGTTCCTAGACTGGTCAAATTCTTAGAAAGGTATGTAGAATGTTAGTTACTAGGAGCTGGAAGGAGAGGGGAAAGAGGAATTAGTGTTTAATGGGTCAGAGTTTCAGTTGGGGGAAATAAAAAAGTTCTGGAGAGAAATGACAGTGATGGTTGCACCACAATGCAAATGTACTTAAATGACATAGAATTGTACATTTTAAAATATTATGTATATTTTACCACAATAAAAAAAAAAGAGAGAGAGAGAGGTAGTGAATACAATATGTGAGGAGAAGAAAAGTGGAAATTTCTTGAAATTAATGCTTTGTTTCTATTGCGGAAACCAAGGTGGGCTGATTTGCAAGGAGTGGTGGAGCAACCCTAGTCATGGAAAACTGATAAACGGGATCCAGAGTTTAGAAAGGAAGAATATCTAATAACTATCATCCTGGCCAACAGGATAGGAGAGCCCAAAGACCCAGATGATTATCTTTATGCTGAAATGCAAAGAGAAATAGGCATCTTCGGTCTCTCTCAAAAGGTTCTGTTTCTTCCTCCCAATAGCTTTTCATGGAAGCATGAATTTCATGGGAAATTGCTGGAGAACTGGCTAATGGAAAGGTTTGGATTTGGACTAGGCTGCTTGTCTGCGCAACAATGTCACTGTGGGCTAAGACAAAGGGTCATTAGATTGGAGAGAACTTTCCCCATTTCATAAGAGGAACACTGGCAAGTTGCTAAGATTCACAGGCAATCAATAGGACACAAGAATCAACTAAACTTGCTGGCACAGCAGCCATAGCAACAACCTTGGCAAACCCTCTGCACAGATAGCAACAAGCCACTTCAAAATCACTGGGAGCTGGGCCAAGAGAGGGAACACTGAGACAAGGACTTTGTAAATCTTAAGGATAAACTCCCTACACATGAAAAACAAAGAACAACTTCCAAAGCGTTTTCTTTGATTTCTTTTGATCTCCCTTAATTTAAGAAGCCTGGCCCTAAAGTCTGGAGATCAGGCCCAGTCTTTCAAAGGGAAGGACAAATTGCCCCAAAGTCCTTAACATGCAAGCAGGTCCATTATAACGTGAGATCTGCCTGGAAAGTCCTGTTTTGAACAAAGGATAACATTCAAGAATCTCAGGGACCTTTATATACAGGATCAAAAATAACGTTAATTCTGGTAAACTAGAATATAAGTAGAGAAATCATTTTGACTATTGAAGGATATGGATGTGATAATTGCTGGATACAGAAGACCAAAGACGTTTTCCTGAAGTGATATCTCCTTCCCCTGAGTATGTAATTGCAAGTGATTTATTCCAATTCTAGGAATGGAAAGAACATTCAAAAGGTTAAAGGGTAGGACCCAAACATTTGGGCATACCAAACGGGAGCCTCTAGAACAGCGGTTCTCAACCTGTGGGTCAAACAACCCTTTCACAGCGGTCACCTAAGACCATCCTGCATATCAGATATTTACATTACGATTCATAACAGTAGCAACATTACAGTGATGAAGTAGCAATGAAAATAATTTTATGGTTGGGTCACAACATGAGGAACTGTATTTAAAGGGCCAGAAGGTTGAGAATCACTGCTCTAGAACAACTATATATCACAGTTGCAAATATCAAATATTACCAAAGTGCATTAGGAGTCTACCAAATTACATAACAAGGGTGTTGAAGGAACTGAGAATAACCCCATTTACCACTTACCCCAGATTTGACTAGTCTAAAATAGAGATGAACATTAAATCAACCTTTTAGTAATCCGTGGTCCCTGATGGAGCAAATGCATTTTTTAGATCCCTATTAACTTTGGTCACCAATCTAGTTTGACTTCATTTGGACAGAATCGTACCTTTATTGTCCTACTATAGGGATAAATTCTCTACCACTAGAGAAAATAGGAATTACTTTATCTTGAAGATTATTAAACCATCTTTACTACTTTTTACATTCATAAAACCAAAAGGTTTTAGCTGAAACATTTCTCTCTGTCTCTCTCAGCCTGAATACACTCAAGTAGACACACACACAACTCCCCCAACACATACACATTCCCATGTAGCTTTATTAAAGTTATATGTTAAACTTCCTACCCTCACCCCATATATCACCATTAATTTATTTAAGCAACTGGAGGATGAACAAATAGGAATAACACCAGAGCAGAGCGTTAAAGCCAGTCTTGCCACTCAAAGTGTGGTCCGTGGCCTAGCAGCACCAAGCAGCATCTGGGACAGTGTTAGAAATGCAAAATCTTATCTCCCTCTCCTCCTCCTGAAATATAGATGAATGAATTTGTCCTTTAACAAGACCCTCCAGTTGATTTTGTGGGTCCTTTAAAGTTTGAGAAACACTACTCTACACTAGTGGTTCTCAGAATATGGCCTCCACCCAATAGCATCATTATTACCTGAGAACCTGTTAAAATACAAAGTTTTGGGTCCAACCCAAGACCAACATATCAGAAACTCTTCAGCTTGGGGCCCAGCAATCTGTGTTTTACCAGGACTTGCAGCTTGAGACCAGGTGGCAGCTGCCACCATTATCATTACCATATCCCCAATGATGATTGCTCACCTAACAGTAGTGACACTGACAACTGTTGCCAAAAGCGAACAGACCTCAGAAAGGCCCTTAAGAACCTACAGGATTTGTATCTGCATAGCTTTCTAAACTCATCTGTGCCACTCTCCCAACTGATCACTAAGCTCCAGCCACAAAGCTTTCTTGCCTTTGGGACTCTGCACTCGCTGTCTCCTCTTCTAGTAGGATTCTTATTCTCCATTTCTGGTGTCTGGCTGTCTGGCTCTTTCTTACCCGTTAGGACCCATTAAAAATACCCCCTGTTGAGAGAAGCTTTCTCTGGCTCATTCTATCAAAATGTGTTCTCTTCTCCCTGTGTCTGAACCTTGTTTTCCTCATAGAGCATGTCACAATTCACAATTATGGTATTTGTTAGCTTATTTATTCACCATCTATTTCCTTATTAGACATTAAACTCCATGATGCAGGGCCCATCTGCCTTGATCACCACATTGTGCCTAATAGTATCTTCTGTATAGCAGGCTTCAATGGATATTTACTGGATAAATTATTAAATAGGAGCTATTCCGGAAAAGATACCAGACGCAGATAAGTAGATGGAGCCTTACCATTGTTAGTGGTGGTACCACTAAGATCAATTCTTTCTGTGATCATAGTGGGAAAAGAAATGGTCTTTTCACACTGAATCAAGAAAATACGTCAGTTGTCCATAATGTTTGATAAATTTCAACATTACAAGTTCTCTAAGTACTGAAGGTTTTTTCTAGGGAACTTAAAATTTTGTCATTTAAATGATTATGTTATACAAGTAGAATAACTTTCACCTGAAAAGGAATGAAACCAAAACATAAAAAAAAAAAATGTTTAATTTCCTTTCGAATGTGTGTTGAATTCAATACAAATTGTTAAAGCATTTTTCTAGGTCAAAAGAACCAATGTTACATTTAGAAGGCAAATGGCTGCAAAAAAATATAATCTATGCTCTACTTTATTTTTAAAAAGTAACTCAAGATCTTATTCTATGTTTAATTGTTGTAATAATGATGTCTTCTTTACAGACAAAGATACTACAACAAAATAATGGCACAATAAAGGAATTTTTGTTGTTGTTTTTTCTCTTTGTAATATCTTCATATACCAGTAAAAAATAAACTCTTTAATAAATAAATATATAATAAATATTTGAAAATTGAAAATGTATAAATAGGTCCATCCTTTAAAAAAAATGTTCCATCTTGGTGTGGCATGTTTCATAGTCCACATTACACTCAGGTTTTTTACATAGAATTTTTTACATAACCTGCAAAATCCTTCAAGGTCCTTAAAATATATGTAGCAGTAATCCTGGCCAACCATGTCAATCCATTTCTTCAACATGAAGTATCTATTTTTAATGTAACTTTTAGAGTAAACATATTCCAGAGAGGTGAGGCACCAGAGCAGCAAACTAGGTAGAGTTCCCATTATCCACGTCTTAGAGATTTTCAGCTTCAATCTAGCATTAAGGACTGAGCCAGTGTACGTAAGGGAACTTAATCCACTTATAAAGAGAGATCTTGAGCTATGTCCAGCCAAAGTTTTTTTGTTTGTTCCTAATGTTCTTTCCAAATTCAGTCTCTGAGTGGAAAATAGGCTCTGAAACATTCTGAATGTCTTCCTGGGTTATTATTTTACTCTGGGAACTATAATAAGAAAAAATGGTTGCAGTTTGGTTCTTCAGTAAAGACACGATCACAGTCTAAGTGTATATTAGTATGTCCTTATACAATGCAGGAACTCTTTCTGGATCCACTGGTCTAGGCAGGAAATGCGTAAACTTCTGATGTCTTTTGGACCTGGCACCATCTCTTGGAGTTCCGTCTTTGTTAAGTGCCACAAAATACCTGCGGCCAGTGTCTCCGTGTTTATAAATGTTGGATGAATAGGTATTATACCAGTTCTCTTCAAATTGCTCCCTAAAGATGCATTCAGAAGTCAGTTTCTCCTAAAAGAGAGAAGATAACTGTCATTAAAAAAAAAAGAAAAAAACCTTTGAAAATATTTTTTTAGAAAAATCTCAACTCTCTTTTTAGTTCTTTGCCTATAATTATATCCTTGCCAAGGAAGGAGAAAGATTGAATTGTTTTTACTTTATTTTGCTTTGGTTCTTATGTAACTTGGAATTCTTTCTCCCAGCAGTTAAATTCAAAGAACTTTGTTTCATGTCAATTCTCAATTTTATTTTCAAATACTTAAAAAAATATTCTGAACTTTCTCATGCTCCATTTTATTTCCCTCCTAATACTATCACCAACAAAGAGGCCTGTAGTTTATGTTGTTCCATCATTAGATGCCAAAGTTCTACGTAGAAAATCTCTACTACATCTTGAAACACTTCAGGTTCTTGCTAACATCCAAATTCTTAATTTAAGATCATCACTCCAAACCATATATATTTGCTTTATGAATTTATTAATTTATTACTTGTTGATACATTCCCCATGACTAACTTTGATCTGGATGTTACTTTTAGGTAAATGCAGGAAAAGCCCAGTAACTTCTTGTCTCTTCAAAATGGACTGTATATTATTCTAAGAGTTGATTTTTTTAATACAACATATACATGAAAAAGGGAAATTATGTGCATGCTTTTCTCCTTCAATTGTAATTCTACTCTTGTGATTATTACACATGTAGTATTTCTCTTCTAAACAGACAGCCTGGAAAGAGCAAGGTTTGCTGTTATGAAGGACAGAAATAAGTGGAATGCCACTTACTGAAATATTATAACCAATTTTTTCTGTGTATATGGAGTTTCTAACTGTATATGTGGTCTCAGTTGAGATTTTAAGGGAAAAAAGGTACTAGACAGTACCATCAGCTAAATCATAGCGTAAATTGTCTTTGTAACTTGTTAGAGACTTTGACTTTAAGAAGTGATTTTGGCTTGGCCGGTGTTGCTCAATGGTTGAGCACCAACCATTGAGCCAGGAGGTCATGGTTTAATTCCTGGTCAGGGCACATGCCCACGCTGTGGGCTCCATTGCCAGTGGGGGACATGCCAAAGGCAGCCAATCAATGATTCTCTCATCATTGATGTTTCTCTCTCTCTCTCTCTCCCTCTCCCTTCCTCTCTGAAATCAATAAAAACATATTTTAAAAAATAAAACAAAGACAGCAAGTGATATATACTTAGCTATAGAGGACGATAATGAGTAGAAAATTTTTACATTAAATGAATGTAAAGGCAAAAAGAATCTAACATGGCAGAAAGAAAATGCTCTCATTTTCTTTATCTCTGGTGGGAATGACCAAAATATGAAGAAAAGTAAAAAGACCTAAGATAATGGGCAGGAAAGCCTAGTGAGCTGAAAGCAATACGGGTTTAAGCTTTGGAAAATAAAACTGAGCTACTATACTATTGCTCAGACACATAGAAACATATCAGAACATAAAATTTGTACATAAATATATTTCTTCTTAAATGCATTATTAGTATTTTACTTACAAAATGGATAGTCATTATTTTATGAATTACATAATTTTTTAAAAATACGTACTGATCCATAGAGTTCTCCTTTGTCATTCATTCCAAGGTAGAGACCACTGTCCACACCTCTAATACTGACCAGTCCCACTGCCACACTGATGAATTCCAGGATACCTAAATTCATTAACAAAATAACAATTTGTATTTATTAATGAACATATGACTAATAAAAATCTTCCAAACAGCAGTAGACCAATGTTGCTAGCTATAAATATAATGATGTACATGATAGTCCTATGTAAACTGAAAAGTGCTGTACAACTGACTTAGTCTGATGGCTCTCCTATTTTATAGATGGGAAAAAAACTAAAAAGAAAATAATCTCATCATTGTATAATGTTAAGGGTATAACACCTTAAACCAGACAGGCCTGGGTTTGAATGACAGTTCAGGAATTCACTGGCCATTTGAACTATGCAAATCATTTGTCTTCTTTGAGCTTCAGTTTCCTCATATGCAAATTAAGGGAAATGCCTCCCTACAAGAGAGAGGTAAGAACTAGCACACACATTAGGCATTCTACAAGTGGAAGCTATTGTGATCATAAATTACTATATAATAGAGGTGTTCTTAGCTCTCTGTGATCTCATTAGTTAATTATAACCATGTTCTATTAATTATGCCTTTGTGGGGTTTTTATTGCTGTTTTGTTGTTGTTGTTGTTGTTGTTGTTGTGCCTTTGTGGGGTTTTTGTTGTTGTTTGTTGTTGTTGTTGTTGTTTTGCTTACCATGAGTCAAGTCAATCTTTTTCTAGCTGCAACCAGTATAACTTATACAGCTATGTTGGTATTTTATATTTTATTGAGAATCTTCTATTTACATTTTCTATCTGGTCCTCCAAAACAGCCCTCCAGCATAGGTATGGAGATATTATCATCCCATTTACATATAAAGAAACTGAGGCTCGGGGAGGTTTACTGACTTGCCTAAGGACATGACATTTGTGATCAATAGAGCCCATACTTGAACTCACACTTCTGAACCTTAATCCAATGCTTCTACCTGAGAACACTGTTTCTTGAATGCAATTCAGTAGTTTCAAACTTTATAGATCCTATAATATGCTATTTTCTGTCACATGATTTTTAAAAGTAAATTTTATAGTTCAAAGAACTATAATTCATTAAATGTGATAGCCAAATACCAAGAATTTAGCATGCAAATCAATTTTCTATTAATAACTTTCTAGAATTACTTTCATTTACCAGAAGGTAAACTAGTGTTAAAAACTCTCCACTTAATACACTAAAATACCATAGTAAAGAAAAACAACAACAAAACACCACAAAACTTAATGTTTATGTCTGCAACATGCTTTTTCTAACCTTTGGACTAATGTCTTTGTCTTGTTCTTCCTCTTAGATTTTGCAAGTATATAGACATACTTTCTGTACTTGGGACTTCCTTCCTCAATAGCTTTCTACCTTTACCCATTCACCCCCTCTTAAGCTCTACAAACAGTGTAAATGTGCACCATTTAGTCTGAGTCTTGCTTTTAAGTCATTTTTTTTATTGTGCAAGTTTCTATTTGGACACATGATATTCCCAAGTCCAGGGGAAAGTACAAAATCTAGTTATTTGCCTATACGGAGGGCTCTACTCTGTCCAGAGCCTACTTCATTCTTTGGCAAAAACGCAGATTCTTAAGCTTTAATGTAGATTCTTAAGAGCCCAAAATGAATGTTTTCAAACTATTAGAAGATCATGTAGAATACTAGAGCTATCAAGGATCTTACAGCAACAATACATTACTAAATAGTCTATAGTGGCTTAAAAGAGTCAGTGTCCCTAAGGCAGAGAGAAGAGAAGATATAGCAGGAAGATGCAGACTCCATAGAACAGCTATTATAATGACAACTTTAGAGGTAGGGAGTAAATGGCAATTAAATTTGCTGTCAGGCTCATTAATGATGGATTCATATTAGAAATAAAAATATCGGGCCAAATCATGTTGGTAGAAGTAGATACGTTAATGAAATTTCATCCAGGATACACTTACAAATGTGTAATTATTGAAGTTGTATTGAATGTTAAATTTACATTGAAAAGGATACTCTGGCTCACGTGTAACTTAATTTTCTTTAAGTGTCTGCTTTACATTAAGATGCTCCTGTCTTTCAAAGAACAGGAACTGATTAACTGATTAGGATGCATAATAGAGCCAGTTTTCAAATCCAATAAAATGTTTCATTTGCATATAGACCAATTATATAACAGATCTTATATTCATTTTTCTTGCAAAACTAAAACCACCTATTCTTTAATTCTCATCTTAAGATATTGCTATCTTGTCAAAAATATGAAATTGTGGAAAGATAAAAATTACACATATTCTTAAAATAATTCTATTAGATAGTTTCAACTTTATTAAATAACATCCAAAACTTCATACATAACCAGGTATAAATAATTTTGTAATGGCTCATAGGGTTGATGGGAAAAGGGATATGTGTGGGTTTTTTTGTGTGTTCCTCTTAAAGATTTTAGCCACACTTTTTAATTCTGATCCTTTTTCTCCTCAAGGAAATAGTATACCACCTAGTAATTTGTAGTCATTAGATTCTTAAATGAGATCTGACAAGTCTTTTTTTATTTATAATATGAGGTGGCAACTAAGCTAATTCCTTCACAAAGAGTAGACATGAAAAACTTTCCTTAAGAGGTAATCGCAGATTTTAGATAGATTTTCTAATGCCCAGTGTCCCATAAAAAGACTTGGAGGTACTTTGTCTTTCTGGTATCATTTTCAAAGCCAGCCTTCTTTAAAATCATAATAAACAGGTGAGTCAACCCACAATGCAACCACATCAGACAAATCTATGGAAAATAGGGGAGAATAAAGGAAAAGCCTCTAAAGAAATATGTTTGATCTCAGTTAAGCTCTTTTTAAAGTAATGATTCCATGTTTAGGTATTAGGTAAACTCCTACTGTGCAGAGAAACTCTATTATAAGTATAGAGCTAACTCCAATAGGAAATTATTTTAACCTCACTGGGACCTTTCTGCTATTGATGTGGTTTTGCAATTTTAAAATCGAGAATTCTGATTTTTTTACTTAATTGTGACCAAATCAGTATAAATTATCAAACATGTTAATTTACTTTAACATCTGAAATATCCAATCTTAAGCTTTTTCAAAATTAGTTTTTTGATGACACAGAAATGAGTTTTTAAAAAAAGTAGCAAAATAATTTCATAATTAGGAATTAAAACCCTAGGAAAAGAAGGCAAGTAGCGAAAGAAACATATAAAATTATACATGCTAAACATAAGTTTCTTCTCACCTACACTCCTTTGTAGTAAATTATGATGTCTTAGCTATCAGAGGCCACTAGGAGGCACTGTAATGCATTGTAGAGTCTGTTCATTCTAGGCTACCAGACCAATCTGGTTATCTTCTCTTTGTGACAGTAAATATTTTATTCTGATAAGTAGCCTCCCACCATAGAGTGACAAACGAGCACAAAAATCAGTCAAAGTCATATTTTTGCAATTACTAAACAATTACTCAAAAATTTAGCAAAAAAAAAAAATTACCCTAAGATAGTAATTCTGATATGCAATCTTCATTTCTTGAGGAATGGATTTAAATACCAGTTTAATGAGTGTTATCAAGTCTACAAATATTTACTCAAAGAAGCAACTCTTGTCATTGGGGAGATTACATGAATTGCAAGTGTTCCCAAGGCTACGTTATGTATCAGAGGGGGAAGTCTGAATATTACCTAAGCTTAGCTTCCACCTGCTCTACTTATAAGCCTTAATACATTTGTGTTCATTTCTAAACCTCCTGGTAGCTGCAGGGTTTTTCTGTCATGAATGAAGTGCAACAATTCTTAGAGGTGAGAGAGCTGAGCCACCTGGTGTCACCAAAGTTCATGAGAATCAGAATCTCAGGCTCTTCCATTTAGAACCCACTTTCCAAAAGTGACCCCAAGGTTGGCCACTAGGTCATGACACGTTTGACTCATAGTCACTGGGAATTCGGAAGAGATCAGCGGGAGCTGCAAACATACGGGTTTTAAAAAGTTCATTTTCTAGGCCTTGGAGTGCTACCAAATGACCACCCCATGCTCATTTCTACACTGAGAGTGACAAACGCCACTCAGCCCAAGATTTCCACTTCTCCAAAGTTTTAATGAGTACTAGGGCCAAAAAGGGAATGAGAGTAAAACAAGGAGATTAGAACAAGGTAAGAGAAGGCCATTTAGAGAAGAGATTCTCAGAGAATCCTACAGTGCTGAGGAAGGTGAGGGAAACCTGATCCCGTGTTGGGCCCCTTCGCATTGCTGCTGACCAGTAAATGGTATCTTTGAGAGAAAAACAACAACAGTGAATCTCTCCAATGATGTCCCAAATTTGATGATCAAACCCTTTGAGAGTGCTAGGCAGTTAACTCTAATATGATGAACAGTTCTGCAATGGGGGGAAAGGTCCCGGGGTGTCAGAACCTGAAAGCGTCTTAAAGCGATCACCTATTCAATCCCATCCTTGTACAATCAAGAAAACCACGGCTCAAACTGGTGCGGGCACTTGCTAGTTGGGGAGGAATTAACAGCAGAGACGTTCTGATTTCCCAGTCTAGTGACTTAAGGATCTGCCTTCACAATCGCCCACTTGTTTCTTTCCCTTAACCCCTGCGGCTCCCAGCGCCGCGGAGGTATTCTGAAACCTGTCCCTGGGTGTTCCCACCCATATCTTCTTTCGCTTCCCCACTTCCTCTTACGTGCGGTCAACACCGAGATCTTTGCTTTGGGGTTTCGCAGTTTGTAAAGAGGAGCCTAGCGGAAGGACTGGGCATGCTCAGTAGCCATAGGCGCTCGCTCTCTCTCTCTCTCTCTCTCTCTCTCTCTCTCTCTCTCTCTCTCTCTCTCTCTCTCTCTCTCTCAAATAGCACTTTTAAACGCGCAGAGGACTGCTGCCAGGTGAGCCTGACAGGAGCGACGGTGCCCACGGAAAGTCCACCTGCTGCCTCTGCAGGTGGGCACTCGCTGTGCTCTCGGTGGGCAGGTAAATGCTCGCACCCGCACAAGAGCAGAGCAGCCCTGAGTGCTAACTGCAGGGTGTGTTAAAGAAGCGAATGCTTCCTGTTCCTACTTTTTGCTGATAAAACGGTGGGGGGCGGGGGGGTGGAACGTGACAGGAAGTGGGAGGAAATAGTGTGGGGATTTTAAAAACAAAAACAAACAACTGCCTGCGAGGTAGGCGGTGCGAGGGAGACCCAGGCAGCAGAAGGGCTGGGAGTAACGCGCGCGCGGAGCCCCCCCTTTTCCCCCTCCCGCCCGGGCTTCCGGAGCCGCGGGCCCGACCTCAGTTAGAGGACCAGCCCTCGGGGGTCCCCGCGCTGCTCCCTCGAGAGCCAGCCCCGTCTCCCTGCGCCGGCGAGGAGGGCGGCGGCCGGGTGCGCAGAGGAGCCGGGCGGGGGCGCAGGTACCTACCGAAGAGGCTGTGGTCCTGCCGGGTGCCCCGCACGCTGCCGTCGGGCAGGATCTGCAGGTGGAAGCCGGTGCGGCAGTAGAGCTGCCGGCGGCGCAGGATGCCGTGCAGGTGCGCCAGCTCCGCGCCCCCCGGCCCGCGGGCGCCCCGCTCCGCCGCGCCCCGCCGCTCGCCCAGCAGCGGCGGCCGCTCCCCGGCGGGGGGCAGCAGGAAGTGCGAGCCCACCTGCTGGCCCAGGCCCTCCAGGCCCCCCAAGAGGCCCCCCACTTCGGCTAAGGGAGCCATGGGTGGAGGGGTCAGAGGGAGAGGCGGAGGATCGGCCGAGCAAAAGACGCCCAATAAAAAGGACAGCTGGGGTGGGAGGGGAGTGAAGAAAAACGATAGCGAACGGAGCGCAGAAAGTTCGGACCCGGCTACTCCTGCGGGGTCGCGGGATGAACTTGGCGCTGCGGGGGCTGGGAAGCGGCCGCTGGCTCGGCGCGATCCTCTCTCCGTGGGCAGGTGGGAGCGGGCTGCGGGCCTCGCAGAAGCATCTAGGGCTGCGGCTGCCGGCACTGGGGCAGGGGGCAGGGGCGCCCGCTCCGCAAGCCGATCAGAGCCGTCCTGTGTCCATACACGCCGAGTATATAAGCGGGTCCTCTTGACATATGCTAATCGAGTCCTTTCAAGCGCGCTGGGGAGGTTCTGTTTGAAATCTTAAACCGGCCTCCTCTCAACACGTTTTCGCTCTTCGGAAGTGACCAAAGGGGGCCCTGGACGCTTCTCTGTCCGTGCAATCGCCAAAAGCATTCCCACACGTGGCCAGAGCCGGCCAGCAGCTTCGGGGAGGCGCAGTCAAGGCCCCTCTTTGGGGCTGGCTGTCTTGGGAACAACCTTGATGCAGCTCCGCCGCTGCTGTGCAACGGCCTTTGATGTGCGCTCCTCTGCAGTGATAGATGGCTGCTAAAAGGAGCCCAGCTTGGCAGGTATATAGGAGAAGGGGAAGTGGGGCGGGAGGGGAGGCCGGGAGGGGGAGGGGGAGGGGGAGCAGAGGGAAAGGAGAGGAGAGGAGGCGAATTGGACTCCTCCGGAGCTGCTGGGAGAGCCTGCAGTGGACAGGTGCAAAGAAAGGTAAGAGAGGGAAAAGGGAAAAAGGGCGTTACCTGAGGCTTAGACCTGCCCAGACACACATGAAAGGAGAATCAAAGCTTTGACAGTTTAACTCGCTAATTTTAAAACACTAATAAAATGTACAAGCATTACTCTTTTCTTTTATCATTTAGATGGGGGATTTTCTTTACATAATCAGGGTTAGGTTAGAAACACACGGGCTCTCCCTTCCCAGGCCCTCTTTAATGTTAATCGTTACTCAGCACATGATATAACCAAGATTGTCTTATAGCTACCTGGAAGTTTTACATTGTGTGCTAAGGTCATGAACTGTTAACCAATATAATATAATAATATAATAAATCCTGAGTCTAGGGATTATGAGTAAATCCAAATAGGCGGGAAAAAGGTAGCGTTCATCCTTATATTTGCCACGAATAGAAAATGAGTATCTGTAATAGTGTCATATGTAATGAGTCGCCTCCCGGGCCCTTCCTAACCCAAGAGCACCCCCCTTTCTTCTTGGTTGCGTTTTCTTTAAGGTTAGATTTTTTTGTTTGCTTTTAATTATAAAAACAGAGTTGATTCTTGACATGTTTTTGAGATATGAAAAGTTACTGGCAAAAAAAATGAAAGAATGCCTGTATGTATTTATTAAATAAAAAATCGTTGAAGTGAAGGAGTTGGATACATCTCCATTTGAACTTATAAACTCTCGGTTTGGACCACTAGTTAAATTCAAGATGTTTCCATTACTATTTTTTCAGTGGTAGAAGCATTGAGAATCCATCTTTTGGGGGATTTATGCTTCCTCTGGGCAAAAAGTTTTAGGGAATCACTAAAGATTAGTTTTCCAGTCGAGTTTCATAGTCTTTTCAGCAAAAGCCTAAACCAGGGAGCGCAAGGGGATGGGATCGCTTTATTTTATTTGGTCTAAAGGGTTGGGGGCTTTTTGCTAATTAATTGGCAGGTGCTTTAAAGCAGGTAAAGTTACACCTTTTCATCACGATGGCCCTAAGTACTGACCCTTGTGCCACCAAGTTATAAAAGAGTCCTTAAAACAAGTGATTTACTGTTGATAGATATGAAATAAAACAAAAACACTGGCTAAAAACAATAAACAGATAAATCACTTTAGAAATGTATACTGCCAAGTCTGTTTTAAAGGTTGTACCAGGTAAATGTCATATTATTTTACCTTTCAAACAGCAGCAGTCTGTCTTGTGGTAGGACCCCCAAATCCACCATAATCAAGATTTCAAAGGACATCTGTGTAAACATTATCACATCAGTGTAAAACACCAACCAATGAGCTTTTACTTTGAACCAAATCTTCTTAATTGCAGTGTTAAATCAAAGAAAGTTAGATCAAAGTTGTGTGAATCTCATAGGGGGATAACTAAAATAGCCAGTACATACATCGAACACTTTTAAAGAAGAGATACTTAAAGGTTTAAAACAAAGATCAAGTACCTTTTAATGAGGTTTGTTTTAAGGTCTAGGTTCTGCACAACATATAATACTATTAATTATTCCACGATGGATATATAACATCGTCACCTGTTCCTTGAGTACTAGTTTGGTACAAAATGAAATATTTTAATTCTATAAAACATTTCCTCACACTTGGAGTCTTGCTGTGCGAGTTACAGCTCTAAGACTGCTTAAGTCTTATATTATTTACATATGCAAAAATATGGGGACATTTTATACGTAGTCACCAAAACCCCAATACTTTAATAATAAAACTACCTTCTCTTTGTGCAGCGTTGGCATTTTCCAGTGCATTGTCTTACTAGTATTTGATCACCACAATAATCCTATGAGATAGGCACATTCCACATTATAAGGGGAAAAAAATTCTTCCGGATTCTAGTTCAGGGTTTAGTCCTACATCCCAGGGCAATGTCCTTAAGCTCTCTGAAGGCCTGTTGTCTCTTTTGTACAATAAGAACAATATAACTCCTGCCTAGTTCACTACATCTAGGATTGCTATGAGTTTTCAATGTGAACTTGTTTAGGAAAGTGTTTTTAAAACTGAAATTTCCCATGCATACAAGATGTTAGACACCTTCAGTTGTTGGGGGGAAATCTGCTTTATAATTTAACAAATGCAATTCATTTGAAATACAAAATAAATCTTTTTTCCCCCAACCAAACCTGTAATGTGTAAGTTTTGAATAGTGCTTAATGCCATTTTATAAAGGGCCAGAATAGAAACAAAAAGATAAGGACTTCTTGTGTTTGCACTAGTCATGTGACAGGAAAAGATAACACTAAAGATTTTTTTTGCACATGCTGTGATGATATCATGGGAAGTTAAATAATTTTGAAGAGTGTTTTACAAGAGTGCATTATTCAACTTTTAAGTATACACTGCAATCTAATCAACTCTACCTATACTTCCTAGAGACCACACTTGCCTTGCTGTTCTACAAATATGTGGTACAATTTCTACTTCCACAAATGTAGTTACAGTTTTCCAGACCATAGAATTTCCTGCTAGCTTTTCAGCAAGCATATTGCCGTGAATTTTTGTTTTACACATGAAAAAAGATGGGTTTTGATACTTCTACATGTGTTTAACTTAAGAAAAAGAAAAAGCTGACTTAAAAGTCATGACTTTTACCCCCATAAATAAAAGTACACTGGCTCACATTTTTTTATTTGTAATTACAAAATATTAGCAACAACATAAATTTCCTTGCATAGGAAACTGATTGAGCACGTTATGATATTTTCACACAGTGGAGCATTATACAGCCGGGAAAAAATGACAAAGATGACTCTAAACTAATATGGAGTATTTCGAGGATATATTCTTAAGTGAAAAGAGCAAAGCTTTAGCATACTTTATGTACAGTGTATTACCTTTTCTATAAGAAAGAAGGAAAATAATAAACTTCTACCTGTGTATGTTCATTTTTTCCCAAAAATAAACATAGATGGAAAAACCAGAAACTAATTGGTTAATTGACTACCTGGGTGAACGTAAGAAGAGAAAGGAAAGTGACACTTCTTTGAGAACAACTTTTTATAGAGTTTTGACTTTTCGAGAAATGGAAAGGTTATAATTTTTTTAAGTAGAATAAAATAAACAAGAATGAGGGGGAAATGGAATGGGACCAGAAACAAATGAACCTAACTGAATTCAAATAAATAACATAACCACACAGAACGTAATAATAATATATATTTTTTAAAAAACTAAGTAACTTTCAAATACAGTTCTTTGGCTATATAATTAAGGTCTAAAGAGAAAAACAAACATAAACATTGAATTTCAGTTACAAAGACTGATTTCCCCAGTGGTAGGGGTTAGATTAGTATATTGTAAGATTGAGCAAATAATGACATACATTGACAATAATGAAAGCTAGGTGTTTCAGTTTTAAAGAATGGAGCTATAGACATGAAAACAGGGTAAGATTAGAATGAATCGTATAGTATGAATTGAAATTGCAGTTATTGGTATGAACGCATAGGGGTGTGTGTGTGTGTGTGTGTGTGTGTGTGTGTGTGTGTGTGTGTTTCATCTTAGTTCTGTCCACTAAAGGGGCCTAGCATCAAGGATACACCACAGACAGTTGAGCACACCTAGCGTCTAGATCTTTAGTTTCTCAATTCAATCTACCATTAATATAACCCATAATTCCTGGAAAATATCTGATTTCAGGACTGGAGCTCCTTTTTCTTTTTGAGACTATTTTTAAGAGCAGTTTTAAGTTCACAGCAAATAAGAGGATACACACTTGCATAGCTTCCCCATCCCCTACCAGGCGGCACATTTGTCACAATTGATGAACCTACATTGACACATCATCACCCAAAGTCCATAGTTTACATGGGGTAACTCTTAGTGTTGTACAGTCTAGGGGTTGTGACAGATGTATAATGATACGTGTCCATCTTTATAGTATTCTTTCACTGCCTTGAAACCCTCTGTGCTCTGCCTATTCATCCTTCCCCCCACCAAACTCATGACACCACTTATGTCTTTACTGTCTCCATAGTTTTGTCTTTTCCAGAATGTCACATAGTTGGAATCATTCCCTTCTTTCACTTAGCAATATGCATCTAACTTTTCTCCATGTCTTTTCATAGCTTAATAGCTAATCACGTTTTAGCACTCAATACTATTCTATTGTCCAGATGTACCACAGTTTACTTATTCACCTGCTGAAGGACATATTGGTTGCTTCCAAGTTTTAGTAATTATTAATAAAACTATAAATTTCCATGTGCAGGTTTTTGTGTAAAAAACTTGGAAGCAACCAAGCAGTGTGATTGCTGGATTGTATGGCAAGAGTATGTTTAGTTTTGCAATGAACTGCCAAATTATCTTCGAAAGTGGTTGTTCCATTTGCATTCTGACCAGCAATGAATGAGAGTTCCCATTGCTCCACATCCTCACCATTATTTGGTGGTGTGGCTTTTGGTGGTGTGTTTTGGATGTTGACCATACTAATATGTGTGGAGTAGTATCTCGTTTTAATGTGTGATTCCCCAATGACATATGATGTGGGGCATCTTTTCACATGTTTATTTGCCATCTAGATATCTTCTTTGATGAAGCAGTTCTAAAGCTCTTTGAGCCATCTTTTAATTTGGGTAGTTTGCTTTCTTTTTGTTGAATTTTGAGTTATTGGTATAGTTTGGATAACAGTCCTTTATTACATGTGTCTTTTGCAAATATTTTTCCCCAATCTGTGGCTTGTCTTTTCATTCTCTTGACTTTGGCAGAGCAGAAGGTTTTAATATTAATGAATTCTAGCTTAGCAAATTATATACAGGGCGAGGCAAAAGTAGGTTTGCAGTTATCAGTACATGAAACAGAGTTTATTCTTGTATTATTTATTATTGTATTTTTTTCAATATGAACAACTGTAAACCTACTTTTGCCCCACTCTGTATTTCATGGATCATGTCTTTGGTGCTATATCTAAAAAGTCATCACCATGTCCAAAGTCATTTAGGTTTTCTCCCATGTTATCTTCTAGGAGTTTTATAATTTTGTATCTCACATTTAGGTGTGTTTCATTTTGAGTTAATTTTTGTGAACATGTAAGATCTGTATCTATATTCATTTTTTGGTATGTGGATGTCCTATTATTCCAGCACCATTTATTGAAAAAGTATCACATTGTTGCTTCATTGACCTTTGATCCTTTGTCAATAATCAGTTGACTATATTTATATGGATCTATGTCTAGGATCTCTATTCTCTTCCATTGGTTTATTTGTCTATTCTTTCACCAATACCACAGTATCTTAATGCCGTAGCTTTATCGTAAGTATTATGGTCAAGTATTGTCAGTCCTCCAACTTTATTCTTCTCATTCAGTATTGTACTGGCTAGTCTGGGCCTTTTTTAAAAATATATATTTTTATTGATTTCAGAGGAGGGAGGGAGGGAGAGGGACAGACAGAAACATCAATGATGAGAGAGAATCATTGATTAACTGCCTCTTGCATGCCCCCTATTGGGGATCGAGCCCGCAACCCAAGCATGTGCCCTGACCAGGAATTGAACCGTGACCTCCTGGTTCATAGGTCGATGCTCAACCACTGAGCCGCGCCAGCTAGTCTGGGTCTTTTGCCCCTCCATATAAACTTTAGACTCAGTTTCTCCATTGCCATAAATAACTTTAATCAAAATAATAATAGGAGCAAGATATTCATAGTATAAAATAAACTATGAATGCAACTGTTCAAATAAATAACCAATCAAACAAATAAAAACAGTAAAGGAGAAGGGACCACTTTTCCTTATGGTAGATTCCTACTAATAAATACTGAAAGAATGATGGAATTAGGAAATGATGGTTTTGCATCTATGATATAATCATTGCTAATCCAGCAAAGTCATTAATGCATGCTAAAACTATAAAACAAAAAATAAAATAAATAAGAAAAAAGAAATAAAATAAAATCAATGGGTTAAAGTTTGATGAAGAAGAAGCTATTTATAGTCTCCAATATTCCCTCCAAATTATTTCTTAATCACCAAGAGAAAATTATAACTTTACAGTGAATTAAATCTAGCAAATACTATCTTAACCGAATAATAAAAGTAAACAACAATAATGGGATAAACCATGTGCCTCTTGATATCCTAGGAAGGATGCAATGTCAGTTTTGTGTGTGTTCCTGTCCAAAATGCATAACCTGAATCTAATCATGAAAAATCATCAGCAAACCCCAATTGAAGGACATTCATGAAAACAACTTGATTATAGTCTCACAAACTGTCAAAATCAAGAAAGACAAAAAAAGAAAAAAGTTAAGGCGCTGTTCTGGGTTAAAAGAAACTTAAGAGACATAAAAACTAAAGGTGATGCATGATTCTGGCCTGAAGCCTGAACCAGAAAAATATAAACTGTGTAAGAGACGGTTATTGAAACAAGTGACAAAATTTCAATATAGACTCTGAATTAAATAATAGTATTGTATCTATGTTAAATTTCCTAACTTTGACCATTTTACCATGAATATATAAGGAAAAGTCTTAGGAAATACAAAATAAAAATGTTTGGGTAAAGAGGCATGATTTCTATTAAATTATTCTCAAATGGTTCAAAAAAATGTATACACAGCCATATATAGAAAAAGAGAGGATAGATGATAAAGAAGATGGGGTGAGATGTTACCAATTGAAGAATGTGCTGGAAGGGTATGTGGAGTTCTTTATACTATTCTTATAATTTTTCTGTAAGTATAAAATTATATCAAAATAAAAGTTTTAATATGAAATGTTGAAGGTCACAACTTAGATATTAGAAATACTTTAATTATGGGAGAGAAAATCTAAATACAGCAGTTATTATATAAGGTAATTGAGCTAGATCAGAATTCCAGAATTTGAACTATGCATTTGCATAGGCGAGTTCCAGTATGCTCGAATCTCAAACCGGGACCAGAACAAGTTGTATATCCTCTGTGGACCGTATTGAACACATGTGGAAAAATGAATATTAATTGACCATAAAGACATATAAATTGGGGGACCAAAATCAGGCAGAAGGAAAATTTGACACAAATTGAACATAGTTGTTATTACCTTCTTATTTCAAGAATGTCAGCTACTCTAATGCAGTCCTTCTCCTCACTTTACCCACCACCAAGAGCAAGAAGAGTAATAAACAACACAGTTTGATTTTTGCCTTGTATTGTTTTCTTTCCTTGTTCATCTTACTAGATACAAGCAAGGTATTGCCACACAGTAGGTATGAGACCTTGGGAAAACTACATTACCTCAGAGTTCAGTTTCTCCTGTGTAAAACTGGGATGAAGTAGTATTTGTATCCAACCTGCTGAAGTGTTGTAGGAATCATGTGACTAAATATCTATGAAAATCCTTTAGTGCTATAGCATCTAAGATATTATTTCAGTGACAATAATCATTATCCATTTTCTCTGGGTTTTAGGCCACTTAAAATTCCACTCACGCTGGAGTGAGAAATGTTAGTTCATGGAAGTCAAGTGATGCATTTGTACGGTGAGGACCAGCTTGGGGCTAGTACCAGCTATGCAAGTGACGTATGTCAAGTCACCTGCAACTTGCCCGCAAGGCAGGTTAGAGATGATAAGACAAATGTCAACCACATTTTATTGTAGACGTTAAGAACAGGCATCAATAATGTAGCTCCTAATAGCACAGTTACTGAAATGTTACACGTGTGCAGTAGCCTGGTTTGAATGTTATCCTCAGGAGAAACACGTTCTTGGGCGTAGTCCTCATACTCGAATGTATGTTCCATGAGGGCAGGGATCTTTGTCTGTTTTGTTCATGAATGTATATCAGGCACTGACAACAGCACCTGGCATATTTTTATACTTGATACATATTATTGGTTGATTGACATACACCTAAAGACTTTTCAGAAACCTGAGTACTTGCTTTGATTTTTTAAATTTATTTTTATATTTCCCCTAAGAATGGTTCTGGGTCATAGAATGTATATTCAAAGACTTACATTTAACTTGACTGTTAGAAAACACATGCACACTGGGCAAAATATCCTTCATCTTAAAAAATAAGAACTCCTCGGCTTAAAATCCACGCACTGAGGGAAAGGACAGCCACTAGAGGACGGTGTGGGCACACCCGCTCCCAGACCCCTGAGAAAGCCAAGAGGGACCTTGATAGACGGGAAGGAATGCTGCCAAGTTTCACTTCTCCAGCTTCAAGTCATTGGTAAATTCCTCGTGCAAGTTTCACTTTCGAAAACAAAAACAGAATAACAGCCCAATGATAATGAGTAGGTCACTGGCAAAGATAAAAGTCGGAAAAATTGCAAAAATGTCAATAATCCCATGAGGAATGAAATACAGCTCAGCAGATTTTTGTGCAGCTGTCAGGACACCTTGAAAGTGTTGACGCTGGAAATACTTGACTCCAGCTATTCCTGTGAACTAGGCTATAAGTTTCTAGCTGGCAGTGAAGTTGTGAACTGCGTTCAAGGACAAGGAGCTAAGTCAAGTGCATGCAGTAGCAAGGAACTGGATTCGGAGTACTTTGTTGTCATACAAAACAAAGAGCAGTTCTTTGAGAAATGCATCACCCATAAAACAGCATGTACCAGAATCGGCAACAAAAAGACATGATCACAACAGCAAATAATCTCTTTGTGGATTTTTTAAAAAAAGAGAAGAAAGTTTCAGACAGCAACCTTTTAGGAGTGAGTTCAGTCAACTCAGATCCACTAGTATTTCCTCAAAGTTATCAATATAATAAATTACAAATATTTTCAATGAGCTGAAACTATTGAAAAAAATACTTTTTCAGGGCAATCATTTTAACCTAGCAGTTTATTGGCTTGTGTTTCTGAATTTTGAACAATAATTCAATGCATCGCTTTATCCTTCTGAAGAAAGAACTTATACCCATGTTAAATTTACATTGATTCTCAGTCATTTTATAAAAGCATTACTTGTCTCTCAGTCAAAAAATATGTGACTTCTTACTGTAGAACTGGTGCTGTCTGTATTTGTTAAAAGGCAAAACACAATCTCTATCTTCCTGCTGCTTACAGTCTAGTTGGCAAATACAAACAAGTAGAGAACATTATAGTGGTGGTGCTATGACAGGGAAGTTCAAAGTAATTTGTTAAAGCAGGTAGCAGGGTAAAGACTAAGCCAGCCTTGGAATGGTGTGAGCATTTTGGAAGACAGTTTCATCTAAGCCAGCGGTTCTCAACCTGGGGGTCGAACGACTCTTTCACAGGGGTCGCCTAAGACCATCCTGCATATCAGATATTTACATTATGATTCATAACAGTAGCAACATTACAGTTATGAAGTAGCAACAAAAATAATTTTATGGTTGGGTCATAACATGAGGAACTGTATTTAAAGGGCCAGAAGGTTGAGAACCACTGAAGCAGAGTCCCATTGGGAGTGAGTGCCAGGAGGGGAGGGAGAGCAGACAATAGCCAGGTCAGGACTGTCTCCTGGGAAGGACCATTCATTCACCTTCCTCTGCTCTAAGATGCAAGCCTCAGACTCAGTCATCTCCATGGTCCCATCCAATCTAACATTTTATGATGTTCTATCCAAATTTCAAGATAAAACTTAGTTGGAAAATAGAATTCAGTAACTTTGCTCTATAGACTAATTTTCACAAACCTCTGTCTTCAAATCATTTAAATTCTCCTTCCCTTAAAACCAGGACTTTAACAACGATAAGGAAGGTTCTAAGGATGACACTCAAATATTGATATTTTATAAAAGCAAATATATAAATAAAAATGTTTATGTATACATGAGCTTCCAACATCTGAAGTTCTCTTAAACATAACACAATATTTCTGTAGCTGTACCTGCAAGTTCCCATTATTATGTAAATGCTATATAATTTTTACTCTAACATAACCCACTTATAGCATATGTACTGGTAAACTATCTTTCAAAGTATGGTATTTTACTAATTTCACATAAAAGCCCAAATCAATTTCAATGTAAAGCCGCGTAGTGGTCAGTTATCACCTTTAAGACCTCTGTCCCAAGCCTTTGTTTCACATCTCTGCCTCGTTACCTCTTCCAGTAGAATGCATATCAGTCCTTCATAATTATCAGAGAGGGTTATAGGAACTTTTAATTTTCATCTACAGACTGGAAATAAGAACAAAAGCACATTCACAGTATTTTCTGAAATTCATCTCTCATTTGTTTCCACTTGTAAAAGACTTAAAATGACTAATTAATGTTTAGCTCCTCCTTCTTCATTTGTTTTATTTTCAGTCTGAGAGAGCTCCTGGTTTGGATAAAGATCTCAAATTTCAAATATTGGTTTTATCATTGCTCAGTGTTCCTCTTTACGTAAAAATCACTTTATGGACAAATTCTTCACGGGCACATAGGCAGGCACTAGAGGACTTGCTCAGTTCCTTAATAAGTAAGTCCATGTAATATATTTAGCCATAGCCAAGAGTTCAATGGTTAATTCTAGATATAGAACGCAGACTCCAGTACATAGATTTTGATCACAGCATATGCCCTGAAACAAATGCCACATGCAGTAAAATCCCAATCAAACATGGTTCCTTGCCTAGCACTGCAAGGGTGAAGGAACAGACCGCCCTATTCTGGAACAATTTGTTCGAGGAGACCTGTGCACCTGCACGATGATGTTGGAGTAGCTCACTTAGTGGTTTTTTAAAAAGTCTTATCATCAGGGGAAGGTTCACTTCATTCCCCTTGATGTGGTGGTCTGAGGTTTACAGGTTCCTGAACATAAGATTTGAGACAATCTTGAAAAAAATTACAATCATTTCCAAAGTGCAGACGAGTTTTGATATGCTTCAGTTGCCAAGGAATTCATGAAAACCCATACTTCAGACTTTTCATTTTTAGATCAATCTCTCGTGTTTGAGGCAAGCTGATTTATTTTAACAGGAAAAAAAAATTGCATAGTGATCTAAATCACTTGATTTATCCCTTTGCCTTAAGAATGACTACTTTGCTGTGGACAAGATAAAACTTTTAAGTGTAATAAATTTCAGTATTGCTTAGATGCATTATATCATTGTATTGTCAATTTGAAATAATCTATTTTAATCAAACTTAAAAGTCAACATTAGCATAAAGCAACACTTAATTAGCCTGCAGTATCCAATGAGAGCTGGGTCCTGTTGGTTACCGGCTGGTAAAGGCACAGTCTTTAACTGGCTCACTGCAGACTCGGGTCCAGTCTCCACTGGATCTGGATAGGCAGTTATTTCTGTCCAAGCCTGAGATGACTTTTTTAAACTCTAAGTCTTTGGAAAAACAAATACAATTATTTGGAAAGAGTAAAAGTAATTAATATTAATGTCTGTATATAGGTTGATTGAAACCAATTAACCCCAGAAGGGATGGGATGTTGTTAAATTCCTTTCTTGATTAAAAGATAGGTAAATTTTTGCCATTTGTAGCTAAAGATTTCTTTCGACAGTTTTCACTAAAGACTCCCCACCCCACAAAAAACAAACAAGCCAAAAAACCTTTAAAAGGTTAAAATTTTTTCAGACTTAGCTATCTCTAAATTATTTTCTATTTTTACAGGGTAAATACAACATGTTCACATGTATACTACAGAAAATTTAAGTGTTTTTTTAATTTATCTGTTCCTGCAATTATCTGCACTGTCTTCTCTAATTGAAGAGTTGCAAAAAAATAAAAATAAAAAAAACAAAACCTATGGTGGCTCAACAATGCAGCTCAGCTCAGTCTAATAGCCTGCTCTTAGCAGATATATTCATCCACCAAGGCATTTTCCTATGAATTCTGGACCCGATCTGAAAATTTTGCTCATCACAGTGTTCTGGGTAACCAATACCAATCAATTGGAGTTGGCAAGAAGCGATACTGGTTTGCCATCCTATAAGCTTCATGCAGGATGTACACTGACTTACCTTATGCTATGCTTGATTTCTCCTCTTGGTGCTGAGCTGTCCATCTGCTCTGAAGACGGCCCTTCTGTTTGGTTATCTGTCCTTAAAGCAATTTCTCATCCAACACCTGGCAGTCTGGGGTTAGAGCCAAAGACAAGGGTATATACTGGTTGCACTAGGCCTTACTACTAGGTACCTACTGGGTCTAGCCATATGGACATTACAGGAGAACGTACTACAACTCAAAGAAGACAAGACACTAGGTAGTTGCTTAAAATATGACGTTCCTTTTGACTTTTCCTTAATAAATAAGGAGAATAGCTAACGAGCATCTTCTTAGGGGTTTTTAGGTACCAAAAGACTTTTATTAAGGTGCTCCTTGGTTAATCTTTCAAAGCTATAACAAGATTATCTACCTTTTCCATGAGTTTCCAACTCTTCAACTTTTCACTCTTAACTCTTCACAAGTTCTATACATTCCTTCTAAGTTGTACAGTTCAGAACTGAGCAAGTCCTCTAGTAAATAACACATTAGTATAAGAGCACTAGGAAGAAATTCTATTTTTTATTTTATAGAAGCTTTTTATTGAAGTATAACATACATGAACAGGGATTGTGAGTTTTCCCAGAGTGAATACACTTGTCTAATTGGTACCTAGATCAAGAAACAGAACATGAACAGAACTCCAGAACCCCCCTTTCTCCCTTTCAGTCACTATCCTCTACCCCAGAAAAACACTGTATTTCTGAAATATGTGTCATTTTGATTTTAAAAATATAATAATACAATTGGTTCTTTTGTGTTTGCCTTCTTTAACTCAATGTTCTGCTTGTGAAATTTACTCACAGGATTGCATGTAGCTGCACTTCAGCAATTTTCTTGCTGTAGAGCATTCAGCTATATGAATGTACCATACACACACAGAAAATCCATACCAGTGTTGATGGACATGTGAATACTTTCTAGTTTGGGGCTAATTACAAACATTTCTCCGTGTCTTTTGGTGAGCATAAAGTAATCAATTTTGATGAGTATTCACCGGGGAGTGAAATTGATGGGTCCTATGGTATGTTTATGCTCAGTTCCAGCACTTACATTTTTAGAAAGATTGTTTTGCTACCCTAGTGCTATTCTTGCACAAAAGATGGTCATTGTATTACTCTGAAGCTATTCTCCACCAGAAAACAGCTTTGAATGGGCACAGACACTTGAATCACTATCAGGCAGGAAAAAAAGGACCTAACAACTGAAAAAGGGCTCACTTGTTAGACAGGAAGCTGCACTAGTAGCAAATTTGAGCTGCTATTCCTTGTTTCCCAAATATGTAAGATAAGAGGTTCCTGCCTCTGAATGGAGGACAAAGACAACAGTAAGAATTAAACAGAGAGACACTGTCAGCAAAGGCCCCAGAAATTATATAAACTCAGAAGTTGTGGAAGTCAGACTGGACAGATGTAATGGTCAGATTGTTACTGGTCTTGAAGTCAGATGGTTAAATGTACACAACTGGCAGCTTGGTGGTTGTCACTAGTGAGACGTGTAAGAACAAAAAGGGAGGGAGCTGTCAAGGTCAAGTCAGTGACCTTTGGCGGTGGATCATGCTGGCATTCCTCAGAGGCCCATAGGTGGAAGCCTATTGCTTCGAGGCTCTAGGTCCAGCAGGATCATGCCAAAGTACATGTAAGATTGGGCTCAAGTAACAAAATCACAAAACTTCTTCCTGTGTGAACCCATCTCCATGACCACACCCTCTGGTCCTTCCTTACCAACTCCTCGGCTCTCTCCTTTCGGCCTCCCATGTGCATTCGTTTCATTTCCAGATGTGCTGCCTGCTTTATCATCTCCTTTAGTGGCCGATGAGCTACTTTACATTCGTTTCTCTCCTGATTTGCCATTTCTATCTTGGCCTCCCCCACACACAATAATAATAAATTCCTCTCTCCATTTAATAAACATTGAGGCCCCACTATGTGCCAGGAACTGGGCTAAATACTAAGTAGCTCTGACTTCTTGGAGCTTAGACACAGCTGTTTGAGGGAAAAGGGCAGGGTGCAAACCACCGTCAACCTGTCATTGGGAGCGGGAGACCATCAGATGGAAAACGGGTCCTCGGTGGCTGAATCACTGGTTCCACAGCTCTGGATTCTGGAAGTTGAGTTCCAGACCCTGGTGTCCAGTGTTTCTCTCTCTCTCTCTCTCTCTCTCTCTCTCTCTCTCTCTCCACTGACAGTGTAACAGACAAGTAGAACAAGAACGAAGATGGCACAATACACATCAGTTCTTTATTTTATATTTAAACCCAACAGCTTCCCTCCAAAAGTAAGGGTATTCTTAAAGACAGTTCTGATTTGTTGAATTAAGTGGTCTAGGGTATGGTAATGTTTTTAAATATATATATATATATATATATATATATATATATATATATATTCAAACGGTAACTAAAAAAGCTAAACAGCATTAGCTTTCCCCGACCCAAAGTCCAGGAGCTTTCATTGTGTAGTAAAACACCCTTCAGTTTAATTTGCCGTTTGTATGGCTTGAGCCTAGGTTTCTGCCTCATTTCTGTTGGGCTCAAGATACAATACACACGATTGGAGAGCTCGCGTGGGAAGATCAGGAGACCGTTAGGCGATGGGACCTCCTCGGAGGGGCGCTGCTAGCGACCGCAGACCACCCGGTACGGCAGGGGCGAGGGCGCGGTCAGAGGGGCGCCCGGCACCCCGCACCCCGGGCTCCCCCGGCTCCGCTGACCGGGCCGCCGCGGGGCTGGTTCCCGCGACAGGTGTCGCCGGGGCAGGCGCAGTGCTGTCTGCGGGGCTGGCTGCGAGTGCGGGCGAAGGGGCAGCCGTCCGTCCCCGAGGCTCCCCCTGACCCCGACGGGAGACCCCGCGTTCTCGCCGCGGACACCGCCCCGGGGTCCCCCAGGCTGGCCTCGCGCTCGCAGGGGTCGCTCTCGCCCCGCGCGCGCCTCCACGCTCCGACTTCTCGCGAGATTTTCCCCCCAAACCGCCCCCCTCCCGCCCCCTCCAGCTCGGGGCCGGCGGCTCCGCTATGGCTGCACTGCGGAGGCTCCTGTGGCCGCCGCCCCGGCTCCCGCCGGCACCCTCCCCTCACCAGCCCTTCCCCGGGCCGTGGGGGCGGCCCGTGGGGACAGCCGCGGGCCCTCCCGGCCGGCCCTGCCCCTGCCGGGAGGAGGAGGACCGGGCTGTGGCGGAGGCGGCGTGGAGGCGGCGGCGGCGCTGGGGGGAGCTGAGCTTCGCGGCGGCGGCCGGCGGCGGGCTGGTCGGCCTCGTGTGCTACCAGCTGTACGGGGACCCCCGGCCCGACTCCGCGCGGGCGCCGGACCCCGGGCGCCCCTCCGAGGGCGCCGACTTGGAGCCGGAGGACCCGCCCCGCGGCCGGGGGCTGCTGCCCATCCCGGTCGCCGCTGCCAAGGAGACGGTAGGTGCGCGAGCGCGTGCGTCCGCCAGGTGTTCCCCCGAGTGCGGGGCGGGCCTGCGGGGTGCGGGCCCCGTGACCGCGTGACCCCGGCCGTGGGAGGTGGCGGCGGTGTGAGCTCTGCGGCCGCGGCAGGGCCCTCCCGCCACCGAGACCGGCACCTTGTAGGCCGGCAGCCCCCGTGCGCATGCAGCTGTTGCCAAGGCTCGGAAGGCGCTGTCACTGATGATGGAGAACCTCGGAGGTTGCTGCAGCGACCGCGTAGCAAGGGCAACCCCAAACCAGGACAAAACAGAACGAAAACCAAGGTCACGACCTGCAGAAAGCGGAGGGTGGCCTGTGAGAGGAGGGACTCACAGGCTGGGCCGGGCGGCCACAGCAGTGATCCAGGAGGCCCGGGGCGGGGCGGGGCTGCGAGGTCTTAAAAGACATTATTGTTCATCAGTCGCAAAGGACCAAATGCCAAAACTGTAGCTTCGGTATCTCAGGTCAGAAAGAATGAAGATGTCACCAGATAGGGAAAAAAAATACACACACAAAAAACCTAATCAAAGGAATCCAGCCCACCCACTCCACCCGTTTCCTAAGGTAGAATCTCCTAAATAGGGACAATAAGTGAGAAGATGGATGGACAGGACAGCGAAAGTAGGAGACTAAAGGAGGCTGACGCCTACAGAGGAATTCGCATGAACATGTTCCGGTATCGTTAGTACTTAACACAAGGTAAGGATGAGTAAAAGGGAAGAGTGAGTACAGGGACCTGATGTTTTTGTTGCATCAGTATACTTAACAGGCACGTAAATGACTAGGAAAATCGTCTAGGAATGTTTTCCGTGCAGGACTAGAGGAGTGTGAAGGGCCCAGATGACAATAATTTAGAAAAGAGGCAACTGTTTTTAATGAAATGTATGTACCCTTTATTCTTTGCACGAGATACACACTGGCGATCTGATGCTGTAGGTGTGTCATTTCTTTTGGTGGAGGTTGTTGAGGCGTTTAGGTAAAGGAATCTACTTAATTGTCCTTCTAGCAGCAAATCACAAATTCTTAGCATAAAGTACTTTTATACAGTGAATATTTAAAACACTAGCAAATACTTCAACCTGCATCCTCCAAACCCCCCACACATCTATAATAATAAAAGCGTAATATGCTAATTAGACGAGACAGCCGAAGGACCTTCCAGACAACCTTCTGGATGAAGCCGGGGCCTTCAGGGCCGAGCCCCTTGCACCAATTTCGTGCATTGGGCCTCCAGTATATATATAATACATTAAACTTGTGTTCTGACGGACAAAGACAGAACTTTTCATCAACCACAGTTGATCTGGGAACAGAATAGGAATGTAGGAAACATCAAGTATTTTGTTTTCTTCTTTAAAAAAAAATAAATTTTACTTTTAAAGTTAAGAGACAGGATCATGCAGTTTTAATTTAAAAGACCATACTCAGAAAGCCAGGACTCTGAGTTCACGACTTACCGATTGTATCGTTACTCAACTTCTCAAAGCCTGTTTCCTCACCTGCAAAAGGAGGTTGATAGTGTCTTCCTCATACCATTATGAGAGTTAAATGAGATAATACATTTTTAAAAAGAATGGTACCCCTAGCACATAGTGAGCATTCAGTCAATTTGTTTAATTTTTTATTTGTTCATTTATTTACTTTATGGCTCTATTTATTTGCTTATGTTACTGCTAGGAGCCCAGCACACGATTTGAAATCGCCCAGCACCACCCACTCCCTCTCCAGCCCTTGAAGCAGCCATGGCCGCTGCTGGTCAGGCCCTCCCCCAGCGCAAGCGTGGGGAGGCCCCTGCCGCCCTTCCCCGGACGCTGCCCCCAGCGCTGCATGTGCAACCTCCTCCTGTCCAGTCAACTGTTACTGCATACCGGTTAATTAGCATATTTCTCTATTTCTGTATATACATATATTTACATATCTATATCTGGTTTATTGTTAATGAAAGTATCTATACATTGTTTTAGAAGTCAAATAATTACTAAAGTCTGTATCTTACCCTTCCCAAGTTTTCAGTTGTACATTTTGATCATTATTACTTTGGTATTTGACTTTTTCCCCCCCTCTGAAAACTTTTATAATCTTCTCTTTATCCTGGTGTTTGAATAATTCACAACAATAACCAGTGGTGTGGACATTTTTTCATTTATTGTGCTAGATACTTTAGGGCCCTTTCAGTATGGAAATTCATGTCTGAAAGTTCTGTATACTTTTTAAAAAAAAATAGGTTTTTATTGATTTTCAGAGAGGAAGGGAGAAGGAGAGAAAGACATAAAAACATTAATGATGAGAGAGAACCATTGATTGGCTGCCTCCTGTGCGTTCCACAGTGTCGAACCTGCAACCTGGGCATATGGCCTGATCTGGAATCCATCCCTGACCTCTGGTTTATAGATTGATACTCAACCACTGAGCCATGCCGGCTGGGCCTATATATTTTTCTGTATTATTTCTTTGACAGTTTTCTCCATTTTCTGTTTTCTTTTTCTGAAACCTCTATTAGTTTGAAGTTACATCTTCTGACAGTTCCTGATCTAATTCTACTCTTTCGTTTGTTCCAACTACTTCATTTTTTTTGTTGGTTTGCTTTTGTGGGAGATATCTTTATCTCCAGAGATAACTTTATCTTCTAGCCTTTCTATTGAATGTTTTATCTCTGTTATCCTAATTTTTTAATTCAAAGAACTATTCTCTGTTCCCTGATGTTCTTGTGTTATAGTGATCTATTTTGTTTTATGGCTGCTACATGTCTCTTTTTACTATAAGGATATGAATTATGTTTTTAAGTTGTCTCCTGCTCCATGCATTGTGTTATCTCTTCCAGGTCCTTTTTTATATTTTATTTTCAGTGCTTTCACTATCATTTTGAGGTTTTCTCCACATATCTGTGGTTGTTGCCTATCTATAGTTGAGGCCTCTCAGAAGCTCTTTTTATAGGAACATGGCTTTTTATTTGGTGACCTGGGCTTTTCATTAGAGTAGCATCCACATCCCAGTATTTTATAAATATTTTTCTCTGGTCTCATTGAGCTTCTCCAAAGAATGGGAGAGGTGGGAGGAACAGTAACCTGGATGCACAGCACATTGCATGTATGTGCGAGAACATGTGTGTTGGGGGAATATCCAGCGATGTACTTACATATTGTTATCCTCTGTTTTCAGCCTCACAGCTTTCTCTGCCAACACAGTTCCTTGTGTTCCGAAGGCCTTATCCTTTCTGAGCTCTGTCACCGAATTAGCTTGCTTCCGTTTGGTGTCCTCCTCCACGGCACCCAGGTTGTGCCTCTGCTCCTCTGGTCAATTGCCTTCCCCCCATCTATTCAAGTTTATAAAAAATTAATGAATTCTCTTGAGTGTCCTTTTCTCTTTCCTAGTTTTTGTATGTTTATACCTTTGAAGAAATATTTTATTGTGATTTTAATGTGGTTTTGGGAGGAAGAGGTTGAAAGAAACTCATAAGGTCAGCCTGCCATTTTTTCAGAAGTATTTTAAACCTGTGTTGCCACTTCATTTATTATGCTTATTTGATTTTCCTGAAGTGGTGGAAATGTTTCCTTTTGATGTTTAAAACTATGGCAAAAATATTTGATTTATAAAGCCTCTTTTAATTAAGCAGTATGTTATATTGAACATAGCCTAGCATATAAATTACCCTGTGTGTGTTATGAGACTAATTTAACTGATGGCAGTATGCAGCAGTAACCCACAGACATGTAGCATGTTCTATTACTGTAGCCTCGAAAATTTTTAAAGACATTGCCTCTGAACTTCCAGACGGCCTTCCCCAACTCTACCATATACTCCAAGATGATGACTTTTTGCAGTTATTTATTAATTGCCTGTCTTTTCTGCTTGTCTTTGCCCTTTAAGGAGAGGTCTTGTGTTGGTCTTGATCACCTTTATATTATCATTGCCTGGTATGGAACATAACCCTGATAGATATGCAATAAATGTTTGTCAAATGAATAAGTTTATATCAAATACTTGCATGGAACCTGCATATTGAAAAGGCGCAACCACAGTCTGTGAGAATTAATAACTTAATATCTTGTTCAGCTATAGTCGTTATTTATAGCATTGGAATTGGGAAGACTTCAGTTAAGGTCAAAATTCAGGCTTTGGGAAACCAAATCACGTGACACTATATTTATTTTAATTGTGCAAGTTTATCTTGCCAAAATTTTTTTAGTAAACATGGCCTTGAACTTTATTAATATTATAAAGAGATGTTGACAAGATTCTGTTTAGAACCTTTTAGTTTTAGCCTTAAAGTATTATTTTTATTAATGGAAAAAAAGTTTTGTTCTATAACTGCCTTTTTGTTTCAGATCCAGAATTACTTTACTAGATTGCTTAACATACTTTAATCCATTGTTTTACTTATTATACAGAACACATGATCTATTTTATGATTTGTTAATCTTAAGAAGCTCTAAGCAACTTATTTTTATTCTCAAGTAAAAAAGAGAACAGTGTTTGTATCTTTCTTATTTATTTCTATAATAATTGCCAGTAATCATTCATTTTTAAGTTTCTTTCACTTTATCTTTTTTCCAACTTCTTTTTAGGACAGCACATTTTGAGACAAGGCTATGCTTCTTCTTTCAGAATATCGAAGATTTTGCCAGATGTTTAAAATACAAACATTACAGAGTGAGGGAAGTCACATAGAAATTGAAGATAGGTTAATTTTGTATAAAATAACGTTGTATAGGAAGCTAAATTAGGCAATCACCTCTTTTGGTTTTCTGAATCACTTTGTCCTTCTAGTGGCCCGATCATGGTGTAAATTCACATATGACAATTTGTAGTGTGTTTTTTTTCCTAAGTAAATCGCAGAATAAAATTTGAATGAATTTGGAAATAATATTCCTCCTCTGGCTATACAAAACCTGGAGTTATAGAAATGCATGCACCTGTTGTCTGGGTTGCAGTGAACGATAGTTACAGCATTTTATAGGTATCCTTTTATTTAGATTCACACAGGGAATTAGGAAATGAAATTGTCATGACCTTGAATTTAAATTTAAAAAAAATTAACATCTGTAATTCTCTTCCAAGACTTAGAAATTGTCCAGAAATGCATATTAATCAATTTGAGTGAAAGTGTATGTAATGGTCAATGTAATTTCCACATTCAAAATAAATAAATAAAAATACTAAATTGTATTTCGAATTGGAATTCAGGTAATACTATTGGGATTTAATGTAATTTCCAACTTGATTCTCATAGACCTGGGTCGGGGATCGAGCCTGCAACTGAGTTACGTGCTCTTGACTGGTAATACTCAACCCTTTGTCTGTGGGCCACTGCTCTATCCACTGCACAAACCGACCAGGGTACTATTACATCTTTTAATTTGCTTCTGTTTTGCATTTTCATGATTAAATAGGAGTTTTAAATGATAAAATGAATTTTTAGCTTACTTGTGAAATGTAGGTTTTCAATGAATATTTTTACATTGTCACAACTTTTATTCTGGGCCAGCTTTAGCTCTGAGGCCTCGGCTGCTGAAAACAGGTTTCTGGCCTTTGTTTACCATCTGTATTTGATACAATGTTGCGGTCCGGCTGGCTGAAGCCCCACTGAGTAAAGCAGGTTTCTGGGGTTTTGTTTAGCTTCTATATTTGCAACATAGTTGCTTAGAGTTGCAGCTGAGAAGCCGGCAAGTCAGGTGGAGAACGTTGGAGTCCTCCGTCACTGAAGCAAGCAAGCCTTCCTGTTCGCATCAGCTGCCTGGCTGCCGGCCGCCATCTTGGCTGGCAGTTAATTTGCATATTGCCCTGATTAGCCAATGGGAAGGGTAGCGGTCATACGCCAATTACCATGTTTCTCTTTTATTATTTAGGATTCCTTTTTTTGAGATGTATAACCCTTAGTAATATGATCTGATTAGTACTTTTCCCCCATAATATAATATTTAACTCACATGGGCAATATACAAACTTATACTACAGATTTTATTCTTTTGTGTAAACTTGATAGGCAAGTTTAAACTATAGAATATTAGTTCTAACTGATCTTCTGTAATTGTGCCAAACCCTGAGAATTTGAGTAACTTTATTTTGTGTAGTGTAAATACTCTTGTGTTAGAGAAAAATGTGTTTAAAAAAGTCAAACAAGTTCTATTTATAGCTGTTTATCTAGCATTAAAGAAAATGCCTAGTCACTTGTGTACTAAGCAGAAATTTTGAAATATATTACTTTTTTATCTTACTCCTTTATTCTCTCAAGTGTTGATAGATTATATAAGCTAAGTAAAATGTGAAAGTTTAGTGCATTGTCATTAAATTGACTAGCCTAGGACATTTGTTTGCTCATTTTCCCAAATTGGGAAAATAGAATCCAAGTGTTCTGCTTTTTTCTCCATTCACTAAATTGTCTTTTAACTATTTTAATATTCAACTCCACCTCCAAAATTTAGGCATAGGAAGTGTATATAAAAGAATTTAAAATAATTCCATTTTTTTTCTGCCTCTGATAAAGATAATTCTATCCAATTGATACTATAAGTATTGACTAAGTGAAATATTTGGATTATTCCTTTCCCTGGAAGTAATATAGTAGATTATTCAAACTGCTTGCAATAATTCAAAAGTGAATATTTCTAACAGGCTTACATCATGTCAGAAAGGCTGTCATAGATTAGACCCAGTTTAAACTAGTTCCAGCCCATTAGTTCTGTACTTCTTCCAACCACTTTAAAGTTATTCTTACAACTCTAAAGATGAGATATGGTTTATAATTCTCTCTCTCTCTCTCTCTCTCTCTCTCTCTCTCTATATATATATATATATATATATATATATGAACATTCACTCATTATCCCCAGGAGATTAAGAAAGGTTTTGAGATATTAATACCACAGGATCAATGATGGGATCCTAAGGACAATAATAGGCAGCTTGTGGTCTAGGGTTTACAGTGAAAGTAAATCATTGTGACTCGAACTTTCACCAATCTTTGTTGTCTCATGGCTTCCTCCAGACCGTTTCCTGTACAAGTAAATGGGTCACAGCAGGATTTTATGTCCTAGTAAAGAATATAGTGTTAGTATTTTATAGCACAGACTTAGTCAAAGTCAAGACATCCTATTTAGGGAGTAAGGTTAAAATCTATACTTCTTATTTGGATCTAATGTTCTAAATATTATTGGTAGAAGTACAAATACTGGATGCTATTGTGAACTAAATATTTATAAAAAATATTATACATATATATCACCAAATAATAAAATTTAGATCTTATCCTGAATTATTATAGTAGTTATTTTTTAATTTTTATAAAACTGTAGGGAGCAGGCCAACTTCTCAAGGTTGCTGCCATTTCCTGGCAAATTATAGGTGCCCATTGTGTCTTTGGTCTTCTACTGCAACCATTACCCAAGAGAAGTTGGAACATGGCTACAGCCATAAATTGGGTTGAACATTGATTTTCAATAAAATGGTGAAAATTAGGAGGATATGGAGAAGTGAACCCAGAGAGGGATTATCTGAATGTCAGCTATGTAAGAGCAGGAGTTACTCAGGGAATAAGGATATATTGTTTGATTACAGGCAGATAAAGAAGTTCTAGAAACATATCTCTTCCATTTTTTGGTGGTATATTTTATTCAGGAAGTTTTCCTAAGTGGCATTCTTTAATGTACTGTATGATACAAGTATCTGCAGTTATGCTTTCTTAATTGTAGGAGAACAGAGTGATGCCATAGGGACTTTAATTCATTTGGAAAAACAAGGTACTGGGGGCGGGGGGAGGGGGGGAAAGCAGAAAGATCAGAGGTACCTAACCTATATTATTTGGTTAAGACACTGTAGTATACCTACTGATTCATTCACCACACTACATCCTAATCCAAAAGCAATTTTATCTTCACCGACTAGTAAATATTTAGCATATGCTTGGGAAAATATAGATCTTCCTCATATCCTTTCCCTCATGTCCTCCCTCTACAATGATCTCTTTGCCAATATCTACTTATGATTGCCCTCTACAATGGCTTTAAACTCAGTGATTAACGTGATTATGGAAATAATATAGTGAAATAGTGAAGCAGGGTACAATAAAGAGCTTTGGGAACCAAGATGGCGGCATAGGTTAACGCCGGAGTTTGCTGCTTTGAACAACTACTTCAAAAGTGAAACCAAAAAACGGAAGGGACATCACCCAGAACCACAGGAACGCTGGCTGAGTGGAAGTCCTACAACTAGGAGGAAAGAGAAACTCATACGGACACTCAGAGGAGGCGCAGTGCTGAAGTCAAATTCTGAGGTGCGGAGTGCGCGGAGCGGGCTGGCGGCGGAGGGCGCGGTTGGCGTTTTCAATCGGGAGGGAGTCGCAGACTCTGAGCTCCAGATCCGGGCGAGTCTTTAGGGACCCAGACTCAAACGGGAGAAGCGGGACTGTCTGGCTTCGGTCAGAGCGAGTGCAGCTTTCTCTCTGAGCTTTGCAGCGGGTGCTGGGACTCAGAGAGGCAGAGCCCCTGGGGACAGGACTGAGAGCCGCCATAACTGCTCTCTCCGGCCCACCCTGTTGATCCTGTGCGACCGGCCCCGCCCAAGCCCTGCACAGAGGCATTCGCCGGATAGCCTCAGGCAAAGGCTAGATTAGCACCTCCCTAGAGGACAGAAGTTCTCTCACTGCTGACACAGCTGATTCTCATAGCCACTTGGCCTGGAGGTCAAACCCTCCCTGGAATTAGCTACAACAATCAAGATTTAACTATAAGACTGCGAACAAAGACCACTAGGGGGTGCACCAAGGAAGCATAACAAAATGCGGAGACAAAGAAACAGGACAAAATTGTCAATGGAAGATATAGAGTTCAGAACCACACTTTTAAGGTCTCTCAAGAACTGTTTAGAAGCCGCCGATAAACTTAATGAGATCTACAAGAAAACTAATAAGACCCTCGATCTTATATTGGGGAACCAACTAGAAATTAAGCATACACGGACTGAAATAATGAATATTATACAGACTCCTGACAGCAGACCAGAGGAGCGCAAGAATCAAGTCAATGATTTGAAATGCGAGGAAGCAAAAAACACCCAACCGGAAAAGCAAAATGAAAAAAGAATCCAAAAATGCGAGGACAGTGTAAGGAGCCTCTGGGACAGCTTCAAGCGTACCAACATCAGAATTATAGGGGTGCCAGAAGATGAGAGAGAGAAAGATATTGAAAACCTATTTGAAGAAATAATGACAGAAAACTTCCCCCACCTGGTGAAAGAAATGGACTTACAGGTCCAAGAAGCGTGGAGAACCCCAAACAAAAGGAATCCAAAGAGGACCACACCAAGACACATCATAATTAAAATGCCAAGAGCAAAAGATAAAGAGAGAATCTTAAAAACAGCAAGAGAAAGAAACTCAGTTACCTACAAGGGAATACCCATACGACTGTCAGCTGATTTCTCAACAGAAACTTTGCAGGCCAGAAGGGAGTGGCAAGAAATATTCCAAGTGATGAATACCAACAACCTACAACCAAGATTACTTTATCCAGCAAAGCTATCATTCAGAATTGAAGGTCAGATAAAGAGCTTCACAGATAAGGAAAAGCTAAAGGAGTTCATCACCACCAAACCAGGATTATATGAAATGCTGAAAGGTATCCTTTAAGAAGAGGAAGAGGAAGAAAAAGGTAAAGATACAATTTATGAACAACAAATATGCAACTATCAACAAGTGAATCTAAGAATCAAGTGAATAAATAATCTGATGAACAGAATGAACTGTTGATTATAATAGAATCAGGGACATAGAAAGGGAATGGACTGACTATTCCTGGGGGGGAAAGGGGTGTGGGAGATGCGGGAAGAGACGGGACAAAAATCGTGCACCTATGGATGAGGACAGTGGGTGGGGAGTGAGGGCGGAGGGTGGGGCGGGAACTGGGAGGAGGGGAGTTATGGGGGGGAAAAAAGAGGAACAAATGTAATAATCTGAACAATAAGATTTAATTAAAAAAAATAAAAAAATAAAAGCTTCCAAAAAAAAATAAAAATAAAAAAAAAAAAAAAAGAGCTTTGCCTTTGTTACGGGTTCCTTATATAGCTGAGTCAGAACCTTTTAAATGGCCTTCCAGGAAGTCTCAAAAAAAGACTTTAATTTGCATTTCACTGACCAAAACTTAGTCTGTTGACCCAATCTAATTGCAATAAAGCCTGAAAAGTGTAACCTTTATTCTTTGTGCTATTGTGACAAGCTAAAAGTCAGAGTTCTCTTTCTAAGAAAAACTAAAGAGCAGGTAATATATTTATCAGTCTTTCTTAGTCTTACAGTTGTGTTGGGAAAATGGCTTTGAAATGAAATTAAAATGCTCATGAATAAATTATGGAATGCCCATTTAATAAAATAAATGGATTAGATTTCTGGTTCTACAAATACAGCATATCAGTCATAAAAATATTTTAAACATCCTTTTAAATACCCTATTGTACTTACAATGAATTAAGGAAAATTGCCAGGGGCAGAAATAAAGAGGAAACTAATAATAGAACACTGTGAGGTGTAGCTTATTTGGGAGAGTGATGGGTCATCATTATTCATGGAATTCTAGGGACTACGCCTATGTGGGGACAGGAGATAAGACCTTTGGAAGTTAAAACTGAGACCTTTCCTTTCTAAAGCTATAGGACTTATCAAAAGAATGAGCTAGAAAATAATCATCCATCTAGTAAAAGTTGATGACAAAGAAATCTGAAGATGTCTGTCTGAGCTCTAAGTAGGAAAAAAAGACTCTCCTGAGACTGTATAAACATGGTCCCATACTTACTACCTCATATGGATTCAGAGTTAAAACTTGTGTTACCCAAGCTGAGAAAAGCTGATGTTGCTGGAAGAATGAAATGCAAAACTTCTTTGGAAGGAAATGCCCTGAACACTGGCCATATCTAAATTCTATAAATAAGTTATACAAGAGGATAAGTTTATAATCCAAAAGTATAAAATATAAAGTTCTATAAGAAAGAGCCAGCTGATTAGATTCCTAACAACTTAATAATAGAATAATTTGGTTGAGTCTCTAAGTTAAATATATGCAAAAAGATTAAATACACAATGAAAAATAATAAATAGATTATAATAAAGACTCAAATAGCACTAGAAATGTAAAATATGGTCATTGGAGGTTAGAAAGGTTAGGCAGGATATAAGATGTAACTGAAGAGGCAATTAGTAATCTGGAAGGTAATTTTAAGTAAACTACAAAGAATTTAATAGAGGAGATAGCAAATATTAAAGAGAGTTTATGAGAATGGAAAATAGACTGAGATGATCTACAATTTATCTAGCAGGGATTACAGCTAGGAGAATAGAGAGAATGAGAGAAGCAATATTCTAAGAGATAATGAGTTCTTAAAACAAACAAAGACGTTGGGAAATATAAACAGTCCTGATGCAGGATAAATAAAAATTAATCTATATTTAGTTAGATTCTAGTGAAACTAAAATCAAAGATAAAGAGAGAGAGGGCAGATTTCCATAAAGGGATAGCTTTTGGCCTGATTATACATCAGCCATGGGCAAACTACGGCCCACGGGCCGGATTCGGCCCATTTGAAATGAATAAAACTAAAAAAAAAAAGACCGTACCCTTTTATGTAATGATGTTTACTTTGAATTTATATTAGTTCACACAAACACTCCATCCATGCTTTTGTTCCGGCCCTCCGGTCCAGTTTAAGAACCCATTGTGGCCCTCGAGTCAAAAAGTTTGCCCACCCCTGTTATAGATGAATCTATGGCAATGGGTAGAAGTCAGAAGACAGTAGACTATACCTTCAAAATGCTGAGGTAAAATAACTGCCGACATAGATTTCCATACCTAGATAAATTATCATGTAGGAATGAGAACAAAAATTTATTTCCATAAGACTGAGAGAATTTACAAGTCTCAGATCATCATTAAAAGAACTATTAAAGGGTGAATATCAGGAAGAAATGAACATAAAAAGAAAGATGAAATTCAAGAAGTAATGATGAATGAAGAAATTGGAAAAAATGGAGTAATTCTTAAACAGTGGCTATATATTACACCAATATTAGTATTATTATTTTGAAAGGAGTTAAACTAAGGTGGTTCTTAAATATTAAACAATAATAATATACAAGACAGTAGGGCTTGATTAGAGTTAAATGCTATGAGGGAAATAAAAATAAAATTAGATGCCTACTTTATGACATAATCAACTGGATTAGAGTTTTAAATGTGATAAGTGAAACTTTAAGGTATTTAGAAGACTATATATGAAAATAAAATTTTGAACTTAAGAGGGGGAGGATTTTCAAAACAAGACAAGATTTTTAAAAAGCACAATCCAGTATGGTAAATACTGCTACATTTCACTTCATTAAAACAGAATCCTATCTAATAATAGACAAACATGGTAATTAACCGTACCTCCGACATGCTTCCCATTGGCTAATCAGGGTGATATGCAAATTAACTGCCAACCAAGATGGCGGCCGGCAGCCAGGCAGCTGAAGCGAACAGGAGGCTTGCTTGCTCCAGTGATGGAGGAAGCCAAGGTTCCCCGCCTGCCGCCACCGTGCTATGAGCTGCACTCTAAGCAACTATGTTGCAATTATAGACGCTAAACAATTCCCAGAAGCCTGCTTTCAGCCAGCCGGACCTCAGAGCTGGAGTTGCAACAGTGTTTCAATTATAGAAGCTAAACAAAGCTCAGATACCTGCTTTCAGCAGCTGAGGTCTCAGAGCTGGAGCCGAGCCTCAGAGCTAAAGTCGGCTCTCAGCTCCAGTGACAGCCATAGAAGGTAAATAAATCCCAGAATTAAAAAAAAAAAAAGAGAGAGAAAAGGAGAGGTTGGGAGCTTCAGTCACCCGCCAGCCTGAAAATGGTCCTCAGCCCCTCATCCAGACTGGCCAGACACTCCAGTGGGGACCCCCACCCTGAAGGGGGTGTGACCAGCTGCAAACAGCCATCATCCCCTCATCCAGGCTGGCCAGGCACCCAAGCAGGACCCCCACCCTGATCCGGGACACCCTTCAGGGCAAACCAGCCGACCCCAGCCATGCACCAGGCCTCTATCCTATATAGTAAAAGGATAATATGCAAACTGACCCTAACAGCAGAAGGACTGGGAATGACTGGTCACTATGTCACACACTGACCACCAGGGGGCAGATGTTCAATGTCAGGGTGCTCTCACATGGGAGGAGCTCTGCTCAGCCACAAGCCAGGCTGACGGCTGCCAGTAGAGCAGTGGTGGTGGGAGCCTCTCCTGCCTCCGCAGCAGCGCTAAGGATGTCTGACTGAAGTTTAGGCCTGCTCCCCGCTGGCAAGTGGACATCCCCCGAGGGCTGCCGGACTGCCAGAGGGATGTCTGATTGGGCCTAAGCCAGTAGGTGGTCATCCCCTGAGAGATCCCAGACTGCGAGAGGGCACAGGCCGGGCTGAGGGACCCCTCCTCCCCCCCGAGTGCACAAATTTTTGTGCACCGGGCCTCTAGTATCTAATAAAATACAAAGAAGTCTCCGAATGGAAGAAGATAACTTATAGTATACTAGAGGCCCGGTGCATGAAATTTGTGCACTAGGGGTGGGGGTGTCCCTCAGCCCAGCCTGCACCCTCTCCAATCTGGGACATCCCTTTCACAATCCAGGACTGCTGGCTCCCAACCGCTTCTGCCTGACAGCCTGATCTTCTCCTAACCACTCCCCTGCCAGCCTGATCGACACCTAACTGTTCCCCTGCTGGCCTGATCGCCCCCAACTGCCCTCCCCTGCTGGCCTGGTCACTCCCAACTGCCTGCCCCTGCCAGCCCCATCACCCCTAACTGCCCTCCCCTGATGGCCTGATTCCCCACAACTGCCCTCCTCTGCAGGCCATTTTGTGGTGGCCATCTTTGACCACATGGGGGCGGCCATCTTGTGTGTTGGAGTGGTGGTCAATTTGCATACTGGTTACTAATTAGCATATCAGGGCTAAATAGTATATCCCTCTCTTATTGCATTGGAGGGATGGTCAATTTGCATACTGGTTGTGACTAATTAGCATATGGAGGCTAATTAGCATATATCTCTTTTATTATATAGGACTAGAGGCCTGGTGCACAAAAATTTGTGCACTCGGGGGGGGGGGGTGTCCCTCAGCCCAGCCTGTGCCCTCTCACAGTCTGGGACCCCTCAGGGAATGACCACCTGCTGGCTAGGGCCCGCTCCCCGGGGGATTGGGCCTAAGATGGCAATCAGACATCCCTCTGGCAGCCCAGCAGCCCTCGGGGGGTGTCCACTTGCCAGTGGGGAGCAGGCCTAAACTGCAGTCGGACATCCTTAGCGCTGCTGAGGAGGCAGGAGTGGCTCCCACCACCACTGCTCTACTGGCAGCCGTCAGCCTGGCTTGTGGCTGAGCAGAGCTCCTCCCATGTGAGAGCGCCCTGACCACCAGAGGGCAGCTCCTGCATTGAGTGTCTGCCCCCTGGTGATCAGTGTGTGACATAGTGACCAGTCATTCCCAGTCCTTCTGCCGTTAGGGTCAGTTTGCATATTACCTGTTTACTATATAGGATAGAGGCCTGGTGCATGGGTGTAGGCCGGCTGGTTTGCCCTGAAGGGTGTCCCGGATCAGGGTGGGGGTCCCGCTTGGGTGCCTGGCAGCATGGATGAGGGGATGATGGCTGTTTGCAGCTGGTCACACCCCCTTCAGGGTGGGGATCACCACTGGAGTGTCTGGCCAGTCTGGATGAGGGGCTGAGGACCATTTTCAGGCTGGCGGGTGACTGAAGCTCCCAACCTCTCCTTTTTCTCTTTTTTTTTTTTTTTATTCTGGGATTTATTTACCTTCTATGGCTGTCACTGGAGCTGAGAGCCGACTTTAGCTCTGAGGCTCGGCTCCAGCTCTGAGACCTCAGCTGCTGAAAGCAGGTATCTGAGCTTTGTTTAGCTTCTATAATTGAAACACTGTTGCAACTCCAGCTCTGAGGCCTGGCTGGCTGAAAGCAGGTTTCTGGGATTGTTTAGCTTCTATAATTGCAACATTGTTTCTTAGAGTGCAGCTTAGAGGCTGGCAGTGGCTGGTGGGGAACCTTGGCTTCCTCCATCACTGGAGCAAGCAAGCCTCCTGTTCGCTTCAGCTGCCTGGCTGCCGGCCGCCATCTTGGTTGGCAGTTAATTTGCATATCGCCCTGATTAGCCAATGGGAAGCATGTCGGAGGTACGGTTAATTACCATGTTTGTCTATTATTAGATAGGATAGCACTTGCAAGGAATAAATATGCAGAATATATCATGATCTACAAATCAATAAGAAAATAAAACAGTATAACTGAAAAATAAGCAAAGGGTCTATACAGGCAACTCAATAGGAATATATTTAAAAAAACCAGTAAACACATGAGATGTTCAACATCACTAACTATAGGGAAATATGATAACCAGAGTAAAGCACCAATTGTTATTAATTAAATTGGTAAAATTAAAAATACAGTAGTGTTGGCATTGATGTAGAACCACAAAAATTCTTATACTCTGGTGGTAGGGGTACAAATCTTTGGAAAATAAATTGACAATGTGTGTTAAATTGAGCATTCACATACCTCATAACTCCAAAATTCTATCTAGGTATTATATACTCTTGAGAAACTGAACTGTGTTCATAAAGACACATGTTTAACAATACTTTTTCATGTCCCTGGTACCTCCATTTCTCATTCCACAAAAGCTATTCCAAAGTATTGTGTTCCGCTGTAACTGCAGCACACCCCACCTTGCCCTATCTCTGGTAAATGACCTCCATTTTGGATTTGATAGTAAATTAATAATATGTAAAACCTAGATGAGATTTTCAAAGAAGTAATTATAGATTAAAATAAGAGAGGAGGTTCATAGGACACTGTGGGTGAGTGAAACCACCATAGGGCACTGTGTAGATGAGAAGTACCAGCAAAAGTATTGGGAAGGAAATTCCAGGGGAGGAGGACAAAAATCAGGAGTTCTCCCCTCTATCCCTCCACTAAAACTGTCAAGGTCATCGATGAGTTATCAACAGTGTCAGATGCTGTAAGATGAAAACTGAGAATTGACCTTTAGATTTAGAAACAAGGAGGTCATCGGTGACCTTGACAAGCAGTTTTAGTGGAGGGATAGAGGGGGGAACCAGCTGAAGTAGCGACATCAGAGACAGGAAATGTAGGCAGCTCTCTCCAGTAGCTTTGCTGTACAGAGCAGGAAAGAAATGGTGTGAAGAACCCTATCATGTAAGCTACTATTACAGTATAGTGGACACTTGAACATCATAAGTGATCGTTCTCTCCCCCCCCCCCTCCCGCCCCCATTTTACAACTTTCTTTTTCTATTTGATCTCAGCCAGGGACATACTGTTGGCTGGTCGTCAGCTGTATTTCCACATAGATACATTTACTAAGCATCAAAACATTTCACCTAGAGTACTTAGGGATTTTCCCACACTGGGAATTTGATGTTTAACCTTTCGACCACCCAACAAGTAAAACAAATGTTACTCCTTTTATCTTCGTAGAAGCTTTTAAATAAGCCTGAAGCCATTAGAGAAAGCAAGTGTAATACTTCCATGAACATTTTTTTTAGCTAGAGTAAAAAATAGATGTGAATTGAGTCTCATATACATCTCATAGGTTTTTGCCCAGAAAATGTAAAATAAAAATCCACATTTAAGAGATATGTGCTTTGTAATGTTTCATAAAATTTTGGTACAGTTACCAATATCAGGGCATAAAATTCTAAACTTCCTACATATAATCAAGTAAACTTTCTAATCATTCATTTTAAAACATTAATACTGATTTAATTTAATATAAAACATATTTTTAAAAAGAAAGTAATAAGGATGAATAATCTAAACAATTTTGGTTAATACAAATGGTTTTTATTTTTCCTTTTTCCATTCTTCATTTTCATGTCTGTTTCTTGGCTGCTAAGAGGTAATGAATGCATTATACAGTGTTTAGATAATTGATATAATTGTCTCGAGTTACCTCTTTGGGATATTATTAGCTTGTAGGCATCAGTTTCTCTAATTGTCAAGTAGTGAATCCTTTATCTGGCATTTAATCTTGCCTCCCCGGCAAAACCAGACCTTACCACAGAGTAAATTTTCAAATTGCTGACCTGAAGTAACACGACACTATGCCTTGGCAGTGAACCTTTGCTTTCTGTTATTCTTAGGAGGAATAATGATACACTCTGTTGCCGGAAGGCCCTGGTTTCACTACCTTCAGAAGTAACATCTAAGTACAAGTTACAAAGATCTGAGTTTGGAAATTCCAGATAATATAATTGCATTGACACATATTTTTGTTTCCTTTGGAAAGATGAGATAATTTTTAAAGTGTAATTTTTATCATTTCTACCACTTCTTAAGCCACTGCTCTTATGTCAGCATATCCACAAAGTACCTAAAAATGATCCCTACTCAATTTTATGAATAAATTGTGTGTGTTAGTTTACAGGTATGTTTAAAATGTTTATATCCATGAAATTCTCCATTTTTATAGGTAAGGAAACTGAGGTTAAAGAATTAGAATGCAGTTCACAATTTCTCAGTGTAACAAAAAAGATAGAGCTTTCTGGAGCTGGAAAGATTTCCTAAACATTTGTTTAGCATACTTGAAAAGAATGTTAGTAAGTACCATAAAATAATTTCCTAGAATATGTAAAATATAATTTCCTAGAAGGAGTAAAAGAAAAAGACAAATTTAAATTCTCTTCTACCTCTAGAGTTCTGTGATTTCATTTTTCTGTTGTGTTTTCTTACACTTAGAATAAAGATAATTGATGTGCCAACTCTGAAACCCATGCTTGTATAGTTCTCAGTAGCAGTTTTGTGAGATCTTTTTGATATGAAAAATTCCATTTCCTCTATGAAATTTGCCACATATAAAAATATTGCAGTAGTACTTAAACTTAGATGTCTGTATTCTCCTTTTCTCTGAAAATAACACCATAAAAATGTTCACATATCTAGTTAGAATATACCCACATGAAGCCAAGAAATCATAATGAATTACATTTAATAAGATAATATTTGTTGAAATCACACTTATAATTTCATTTTTAAAAGTTTGATGATACTTTATTTTCAGAGTGAATTTTACTTTATTAATGAAAGAAATGAACTTGTTAGAATTTAAACAAGTTTATATATATAACTTTTGGGTAATTTTATATATTATTTGTTACTTAAATTTTAGAGTTTTTAGTTCTTTTATTTGGATATTTTGAGTATAGCAGTCTGTGAACCAAATTTAGTTCAGGATCAGCTGTTTTATAATCGCATATCAAAATTTTAAAGGTCATCACTCCCTTTTTACCTATAGACAGTTCAATTCAGTTTTTGTAAGTTAAACTTTTGGACAATAGTTACTGTTCAGCCTCCCATAGATACTGTGGATAGGTTTGTGAGATGGAGCACAAAACATCTATTTACACTCAACTTCTCTCAATATTCAAGGATGGAGGACCAGAACCAATGTTTTCTTAATCTCACTGATTTTGTTTAGTGAAAAGGTCAGAGTTATCAAAGCGTTTTGCCAAATTTGGAAAAACAAAGCCGGGAGAGTGCAAGTGCAAGCATTACATTTCAAGTGAGTAGTGGCTGTGTTTAAGAATTTGGGAAGAAATACAATAAGCGCAGGATAAAATGTGTGGAAGTGTCAATTTAAGGTGAATCACAGTAGTCTAGTATTTCCTAAAAAATTAATTAAGGTCATTTACAAGTCTTACCTCCCAAGAGGCTACAGATGTGGTTTGTTTTGGAACTGTATCTCTCCAAGTCTTTGTTAAACATACTATATATAATTCTAATGTTTTTCCCCCTAGTCTTTATATTTCATGAGCCCTTGATGTTGTCACCAAAAGTTAGTGTGATAGAAACTGCAAGCTGTTGACCATAATCTCTTCTCTTACCCCATAATAGTTAGAGCTGTGGATGCCGGATTCGTTATCCATTATCCTTTGCACTTAAGTGACTAAATTCTCTTCGATTGACCACTTCTAGGCCTGGCCTATAAAAGCTCCTCACATGAACTTCTTCCATGCTGCCCTGCCCCACCTTGGTTGATAAAGGCAGTCATCATCACCCTGGGTCTCTGAATGAATGTGTGAATCAGCTTCCCGCTCCACCCCACCCCCCTCAAACTGTCCCATCACACCCTGCAGACCTAGCATGTCCTTTTTGGAAATAAACACATTTCTGTTGTGTTTGAGCAATTACATTTGAGGAATTTAGCCCACCCTTTCTAATGTACTAGAGAAAGAAAGGATTATTTGGTGAAGGCCTCGAGTTTTGAGAAGGAAAATAATTGTTTTTTGTTTGTTTATAAAATTTTTTATTCAAGTAGTCACCATACAATGTTATATTAGTTTCAGTTGTACAACCTAGTGACTCAACATTATTATAGGTCTTACAATGTGATCACCACACTAAGTCTAGTAACCATCTGCCACCATGCAAAGTAATCACAATATTATTGACTGTGATCCCCTTCACTTTTTCATCTATCTCCTCACCCATCTTCCCTTTGGCAACCACCAGTTTGTTCTCTGTTTTTGTTTTGTTGTGTTTGTTCATTTGTGTGTTTTTTTAAGATTATACATATAAATGAAATACCTTCTAGGTTGATCCATATTGTCACAAATGGCAGGATTTCATTGTTTTTTGTTGCTGAATGATATCCCATTACATATATTACTAGAGGCCCGATGGATGAAATTCATGCAAGGAGCTCGGCCTTTGCAGCCCCAGCTGTCTCAGCTGGCCCTTGCAGCCCCGGCTTCGTCCAGAAGGTCACTCAGATGGTCGTCAGGACAGTTGCCCTGCTGTTCAGTCTAATTAGCATATTAGCTCTTTATTATATAGGATAATGTGTGTGTGTGTATGTATGTGTGTATGCATGTATCACATCTTTATCCACTCATCTAATGATGGAGGAAAGTGATTGTTTTTTTATAATGGTGAATTAAGTTTGTCAGCTGGACTGATCTGTATTCTCCTGGTATGAGAATTCAGCTGACCACCCACCTGTAAGTTTAACCTCTCCATAGACAGACACTAAGACCAATAGGAGAATATAAGTTTAAGATTAATGGGCAATTGGCCACTTTTGACATTGTTAATGTAACTGATCCTGTGATTTGGCCCCAGTCTTATGGATTCCTGTCTGATACCCCAGTGACTTTATGCCAATATCCAATGTACAACAGCTCTTTCTGAACTCAGGTTCCTCTTGATGTGGTCTATTCCTCTCTTCTTTGAATAATGGATTTAAGCCAATTTTCCTGTTGCTTGAACCTCTGTGTATCCCCCGTATCCTTGGCTGAGGTCTATAGTTTGAGTCTTGTACTTGGTTCAGGATTGAGTTAAATAAATCATATGCTACCTCTTCTATACCTTCCTGTTCTGGCTTCTGTCCATTGCTGCCCTTCCTGAAATTTTCCTTGTAGCCAAAAGAATAACCTACCAAATTTGAGCTTCTTACAAATTATGTTTGTGTTTGCCTTTTTCTCCAACAATAACCAAGGACCTTTTCTATGTTTTAACTCTCAGTCTTCATTCACATTTGAAGTGTGTATTCGCCTCTTCCTGGCTTTCCCTAGTTCATACAATTATAAGATTCTCACCAAGTGCATTTATTCTTGTTATTCCTGTAGTCAAAAGTTAGAAGGACTTATAGATTTCATTCATGTTTTTTTAAAGATATTATAGAAGCAAAAATTACTCTTTATTGTTGAAAAGAATAGGTAATGTCAACCTATAGAAATTAAGAATTTTTCTTAGTGAACATGATTTCTATAGCTTCTGTCAGTCTCTTCCCTATGGTTCACAAATTGTACTTTATCGCTTTGAAAAGGCTTATTTTTTAAGCACATGATATTGAATCTATCTACTAGTATATAAAAGGCTAATATGCAAACTACCCCCTTCGGAGTTTGACCAGGAAACCAGTTTGATCACTCGTTATGTGCCGGAAGCCGGTCCATCCTTGCTGCTTGACACAGTCGCTGCAGGAAAGAAACATCTGCACAGCATATGTTTCAAGGGACCTGGCGTATATAGCATACTGTTCTTAATATGTTTGCTCCCCTTAGCGCTGTGTGTTTTAACCAAGGTCACCTCTCCGAGAAAGATTGTTTCCCCAGGTAGGAATTTTTCCCTGAAGTCAGGGAGGGGATGCCTCTCCTAGAAAGGTTGTTTCCCCAGGTAGGAATTTTTCCCTGAAGTCAGGGAGGGGATGAAACTCCTTAACTAAGTGCCAGGCGGGCAGTTAATCACTACAAACAATCATGCTTAAGCTACATAATCTTTACTCCCTGGAATGGAGATAAGAAACGCCCTAACCTTTGTAATAGAAATTGACAGGATTAAAATCAACTGGGATAAATACGGATGTAACAAGACAATAAACAAGGCAGAACCTCTCTGGAGATCCAGACCAGAACTTGGCTGGAGATCCTGGCTGGAGATCCTGGCTCGGCTGCTGATCAACTGAACGCTGTCTCTGTGTCATTCCTTCTTCGCCGACTCCATCCACACCTTTGGGGACCCCTGGACCTGCTGGGGTTGGACCCCAGCAGTTATGACATGCGCTGACCACCAGGGGGCATCGTGGAACATGGCGGGTGACCAGTGGCGGTGGCAGGGTGCTGAGGGAGAGAGGGAAGGAAGAGGCGGGAGGGGGGGGGAGGGGAGGGAACTTGATCAGCCCTGATTGCTGGCCAGGCATAGGTACCCTACCTGTACATGAATTTCGTGCACCTGGCCTTTAGTTTATAATAGACTTTCATTTTATCAATTAATGTTTTAACAACTACATGGATATAATTCAGGTTTTTTACTTTCAGGTTAACTTTCCCATTCACTTTAGATACATTATACTTACTGATGAGTTTTTATTGGCAATTTGTGATGAAACAAGTATCATTTACTGAGACAGTATATACTATTGAAAGATATTTAGGTTACTTTTATGCTTCAAAAATGAAAATATATAATGGATTTAAGTAAGCAAAAAAGGTATTAAAGTAGATCAGCCAGAGAATATAGGTGTACTTAACCTGCTCCTTATAATATAAGGATTATACCCACATATTCATGCCAGTGTGCTCAAGGTAAATGGCTATGCATACATTTTTTTTAAAGCCTCAGAACATTGATGTGATATAAGATCATTGTCATGTGTAGGTGAGCAAGACTGCCAAGAGGTGGTTCATAAACTGGTTTGAATATAATTTTCCACCTTTATTGATTGATTGTTGGTTTCTGAGTGTTCATAACAGTGATGTTAACACTTCAGAAGGTTTAGATTTATTCAAACTTTGGAAAATTCAAAGGTATATCTGCAGCTTTGAAAGGTCTGAGTTTCTCCTGACATTTGGTAGACTGCTGATCTGATGCTGTCCCCTTCCTCAAAGATTCTAGTATTTCAGGTTAGATCTTCTCAGCTGAACTTCATGGACTGCTGCTCCATATCTGCCTCCTAAAAAACCGTAAAGTTTAACTTGATTAGAACTCTACCACAGTAAAAAAATGTATCAAATTTGTCATTTGTGCTTTTATATCATTAGTTAAGAAAATAGTCTATTCATGAACTATAGGGGACGAAGCATGTAAACTATGGAAAGGTTTGAAATTAGTTAGAAGTGATTAAACCAAGCTTACTTATTGATATTTTTCCCTAAAACAGTTTTTGATAAAGAAGTAATCTTCCAATTGACTATTTTATAATTGATTCATTTGTTTTAAGTAGGCACACTATATTCATTCATTCAACCAAATATCTGTTGAATGAATGAATAAAATCACATTAGTTCATTAGTTGAAATTCATATTGAAACTAATAATAGTCCAAAGTTAATGTAATTAACAGAGTTTTGTCCACTAACTTTTGAGTTTTTCTTTGGGGATTTCTGTTTATGCTTCTACCCCAACACATTTTAATTTTGGTTTGAGGACTCTATTCTGGTAAAAAGGTAAAGAAACAAGAGGACCAAATGATCTCTATGAACAATTCAAACTCTAAACTCGTTTATTTTTGGTGAACAAAGGAGACTCAGTAAACACCCATTCCTAATTTAAGGTAGAAGATAATTATCAAAACCAATAGCAAACATTGTATTTAGTGGCAATTCATTGGAAGCATTCTCTTCAAAACATGGAACAAGATAAGCATGCTTAATATTACTGATGCTATTCAACATCATTTTTAGAGACCTAGACCATTAAGTAGGTGTGGCAATGAAAATGAGATATAAATATTATAAAGGATAAGCTACATATCTGTCACTATTTTGAAAAAACTTATGATTCTCTACTTAGAAAATCCAAGAAGAAAGTTATTAAATTACTGAAGGAATTTAGTAACAATAGTTGGATACAGAGCAAATATACCAAAGTCAGTTGCTTCGCCATGGAACCTTTTTCCAGTGAAACCTTTTATTCCTATTACATTTCAGTTGGTTAGAGGGAGAACAACTGAAGTGTAATAGTAATAAGAGCTTCCATTCCCAAGTCACAATTACACAGAAACAATATAAGATATAAGAGTAAATCTACAATAAATATCTAAAACTTGTGAAGAAAACTGAAAAACTTTACTGAAAGACATAGTTGAAGACCTGAATACATGGACTTCCACATTCCCAATTTGGAAAAATCAAGTCTTCCTAAATTATACCAAAATTCAGTGTCATTCCACAGAAAACAATGTTTTTTTAAAATTTGACACATTGATTTTGAAGTGTACTTTGAAGAAAAAATGCATTTCAATCATCATAAATATTTTGAAAGGATTGACAATAAGATGGCATTTTGCTTTACTAATGTCAAATATATAACCAAAAGCTGTGTTCATTTAAAACATTATAGCCCAGCCAGTGTGGCTTAGTGGTTGAGCATCAGACCCATGAGCCAGGAGGTCACAATTCGATTCCCAGTCAGGGCACATGCTTGGATGGCGGCCTTAATCCCCTGTAGGGTGCGTGCAGGAGGCAGCTGATCAAATGGTTCTCTCTTATCATTGATCTTTCTATGCCTCCTCTCTCTCTGAAATCAATAAAAACATATTTAAAAAACAATAACACTATGACATTTGAGTAGGAAGAGACAAATAAGTAAGTGGAAGAGAATAGAGAACATAAAAACCTACCCAAGTATTGATTTCCTGTTATGCTCTTTATCCCATCCATTCTCCCACCAAGTAAGCCAGATTATCCTACGAGATGATAACTAGACTGATCTAGGATCAGGCGAGTTTAATGGGATTTCATGAGAAAATTGATTTTTACTTTTTACCAGACCCGGTTTCATTTCAGCAGTGCCAGTGTGTGTTATTACACTACTAGAGGCCCGGTGCACGAATTCATGTACGGGTGGGGTCCCGAGGACGCTATTGGCCCTCTGAGCAGGCAGTGGGATGCCCTTACAGGCCCAGGATCTGGATCCCTCCCACTGACATTCGCACTGGTTGTCAGGAGCCACCTGGTGGCCGCTTTTATATCCTTTCTTCCTTGCGGAGTGTCTAGGGAGGGGAAGCTGTCGTGGTACGCAAGGCCAACTTCCAGGAGGCCAGCGGCACTGGTCCATCAGTGCCTGGCCCATTCTCTGGAGATTGGACATGCAGGACTACTGAGGGAGTAAGTGGCTGCTGCCGGGTTGGTGGGTTACTGGGATGGGTCTGTCAGCTGAGCTGCGCTCCCTCTGTGGGAGCGCACTGACCACTAGGGCACAGCTCCTGCATTGAGTATCTGCCCTTCTGGTGGTCAGCGCATGTCATAGCGACTGGTCCACTGTCTGCCCCCTGGTGGTCAGTGCACGTCATAGCGAGTGGTTGAGAAGCCTTAGCATATTATCAGTATATTACACTTTGATTGGTTGAACGGACGACTGGATGACTGGACAACTGGATGACCGGACACTTAGCATATTAGGCTTTTATTATATAGGATCATATGCTTCCCCTTTTAATCTGGGGAACATTTAATTAAGGTGGTGCTAAATTGACTTGTGGTCACTTAATGCTGTTATCAAAAATGATGGTTGCTTTTGCTGAGGCCATAGTGTGTAGAATTTATGCAGTAGAATTTTAATGAAAACCTTTAACTCTACTTGGTAGATTTCTTCTGATACTCATTCTCAGGTAGTTAAAGAATACAAAATTATTCTACAGTTCTGCCCATTTTCTCTTACTTTCTCTTACTATAGGATGGGTTAGAGGCAAACATCACAGGCCATTACTGTAAAATTTTAGGGAAGAAGAGCGTGTTTGAAAAGGTAGTGGGCATGACTGTATGTGAAACATTAGCAGTGGTTCTCAACCCTTCTAATGCCACGACCCTTTAATACAGTTCCTCATGTTGTGGTGACCCCCAGTCATAAAATTATTTTCATTGCTACTTCATAACTGTAATTTTGCTACTGTTATGAATTGTAATGTAAATATCTGATATGCTATATGTATTTTCCAATGGTCACGACCCACAGGTTGAGAACCGCTGCATTAGAGGGAGAACAACAGGATTTGCTAATTGATTGTTAGAAGTGAAGGAGGAGGAGGAGTTGCCTGCATTAGCTCATAGAAGGGGGATCACATTACCAGTTGCAGTGGTCCAGCAGGTTTGGCGTGCTCCGGCACATGATAGACTGAGCCTAAGGAAGGGCAGCTCAGTGAGAAAACAGGCACTTGTGAGCACCAAAAGTCATAGATCAAGCCCATAGTAGGCCATAGCAAACATAGAAGATATAGGCAAAAATTGTGGTTCAGGATGTTAGACTGAGGCATGGCTTCAGATGCTGGTGCAAAAACAGCTTCACAGGGAGAGGTCCTCTAGGAAATTCACTGGAGAAGAGGTGTCTGGGGCCACGGAGGCCTAAGGAAAGGGCCAGCAAGCAGAAGCAGGAATGTAATTTGTGGTCACAGACGAGATTGGGCTTCCTGCCCTGGGATATAAGTGTAAAAGGGGACTTAGGATAGTAGACTGATCCCTGAGGAGTGTTCAGGGAGATTACTGCCCATTCTTGATACTGAGTTGTTCATTGTCTCACTTCTCACCCTTGGCAAAGCAAAAATAATTTCCTAATTCTTATGGCTTACCTGAGCATTGTTATTAATATACTGCTGAGCTACTTGCCTCTGGTACCAGGTTGCTTTATCTCTCTGAAGCACTATTTTAAGAATCTCCCTAAAGCCATTTGTTTTCTGTCAGATTAAGTTCCAGTGCTTTACTCTAGAACTCAGAGATTATTGTCAATTTACCTATCTTTTTCTATGAATGCAAATCCTATGCTCCAGGAAGATTATTGCTACAAACATTTACTATGAAGTAGCATACACTTATTAAAAATGACCTACTGAACTATTTAGTGACTTGGGAAAATGGCCCTGAACTATAATAATAGAAGTGTAATATGGTAATTAGACCAGATAGCCAAATGACCTTCCAGATGACCTTCCAGACAAAACTGGGGCTGTGAGGGCTGAGGCAAGCTGCCGCAGCTTCGAGGGCCAAGCCCCCTTGCATGAATTTCATGCATCGGGCCTCTTGTATAGTAATAAGTTAAGAAGATCAGATTGCTGAACAGTATAGTATAATCCTTTTTTTTTTTTTTAATATATATTTTATTGATTTTTTACAGAGAGGAAGGGAGAGGGATAGAGAGCTAGAAACATCGATGAGAGAGAAACATCGATCAGCTGCCTCCTGCACACCCCACACTGGGGATGTGACCACACCCAAGGCACATGCCTCCGACTGGAATCGAACCTGGGACCCTTCAGTCCGCAGGCTGATGCTCTATCCACTGAGCCAAATCAGTCAGGGCAGTATAATCCCTTTTTTTTTTTTTTTTTGCCAAAAAAGAAAACAAAAAATTTATATCTATAAATTTCTGAAGTTCTGTCTTCTAAATTATATACAATAATTATCTCACTTTTATAATCAGGAATATAATCCTTCTGTTAAAAAATTAATTTGTTATAGTTAGTTCAGAGAGAAAATAAAAAACAGTGGACAATTATTTATATACAGGGTAAAGACAGCAAATTAAGGAAAACAGAAGAGACTTCCTTCTCCTGCTACGCACACTTCTTCTAATTCTGTTCATCTTAACCCTAGAGAGAATTCAGAATGACTCTTGGTAGTAACTGTACTATAGTGATCTAGAGTTAGCAACTTTAGATGGTGTTACCACTAAATGGTGTCTTTAGTGGTAGTCATGAACACCCTATCAGGGTTTCACTTTTTAAAGAAAACTAATAACTACAATGAATAACTTTCTAATTAAATAAATATGCCTATATTAAGAGTGCATAGTAGGCATTCTACCTTTAGAATAGTGATTTTCAACCTATGTGCTACAAGAATTTTTAAAACATGCAATATCTGACCTCTTTTCCCTTAGATTGTCACATGAAAAAAATGATGACAGCTCAACAATAGCCATCTGGTGTGAATGAATCAAAATTATACCTTTTTTTTTGTCAGATTGGCAAAAAATATATTTTTTGGTGTGCCACAGATTTTAGTAACTAGTTTGTGTGTACCATGAGATGAAAAAAGTTGAAAATCTCTGCTCTAGAGAAACCTCTAGCTCAGAAATTTAATGTTCTTTAAGACTAAAACTGAAGAAATAAATTACACGTCCTTCAAAGTTCCAGTTTAAAATCTTCAGGCTGTTAATAACATTCATTGTAGAATCTTTGAAGTATTAATTCATTGTACTTATGTGGACAGTCTATAATAATAAAAGGGTAACATGCTAATTAGACCAGACATCATTCCAGACGTCCTTCCTGACAAAGTCAGGGCTGCAGGGAAGCCAGCCCGGATCCTGGGTGCCTGCGGGCAGCCCGAGGAGGGAAGCCAGCCCAGGTCCGGGGGTCCACAGGCGGCCGAGGAGGGAAGCCAGCCCAGTCCTGGCAGCCTGCGTGCGGCCAGAGGAGGGAAGCCTGGTCCTGGGTGCTGGAGGGAAGCCGGTGCCAGCAGCCCAGGGAAGGAAGGCCTACTCTTGCATGAGTTTTCATGCATTGGGCCTCTATTTAATTTATAAAATGATTCAGTTCTTCAAAAGACAATATTTTCAAATTTTCATTTACTCTGTTAATTCACTTTTAGCACAATTAAAAGCATTTACAATCTAAAAGGAGATGTTATTTCACATAGTTGAAACTTTTTTACTTTCTTTAGATAGCAATTGGCAGAACAGACATTGAAGACTTAGACCTCTATGCTACATCTCGGGAAAGGCGGTTTCGTTTGTTTGCCTCTATAGAATGTGAAGGGCAGTTATTCATGACTCCGTATGATTTTATTTTGGCTGTTACAACAGATGAGCCCAAACGTAAGTATATTTTTAAAAATACCTTAATAATTTTATAAGATTGTTTAATCTCTAGTGTGGAGCAGTATAAGTTTTTCAGAACAACTAACCAAGTAATGTATTTAGAAGACATTATGCTATACAGTGTTACCAGACTAATAGTTCTTACAAACTCTTATTGGTATCTCTTCTCTTTTTCAGAATTTTTCAGTTGTTCCCTTTCTCAGTACATTAAGCTTAAACACCACCTTCACTCTTAAAATGCTTTATAACTTCATATTCTTTAAACTTATATTCTGCCTAGTCAATTTTTACATCCAGCCTAAACAGAGTAATTCAGAGGACTGGCTTTGAAGTTAGACCTGGGCAAGAATTCTGCCTATATCTTTTATATTTGTCATGGCTCCTGCAGTATAAGTATAGGCTGATTGTTTTTCACCTTTCCATGTGCTGGGCAGTGGCTCTCAAACTTTTTGGCAATATATACATTTTTGCAGACTTCTTTAATATCTGACTTAATAAAGGATAGTTGGATTCTCATATCTGCTTTTGTATTCAGTATGTTGCAATATGTTGTTTTTCATGAAGTATGTGAGCAAAATCTGCCTCACAGATATAAAAGTAGCAAAAGTATATTGAAATTAGACTGACTAGTGTTTAAACTTTGGCATTCATTTAGTAGCTTTGAGAACTTGGTTAACGTATTCAATCTTCTGTTTCCTCGTTTAAAAAGCTAAAAATAAAAATAGCCTTGTGAGGTTTTTTGAGGATTAAATATATCAGTTGTACTTAGTGTAATACCTGACACACAATAATCCTATATAATAAAAGCGTAATATGCAAATCGACCAAAAGGTGGAACAACCGGTCGGCGGGGGGGCAGGGCCAGCAAGCAGGCAGCACCAGGCCAGACAAGGCACGTGCAAGTGGGCAGAGAGAGGGGCCGGCGATGGGCGGGTCGGCGACCAGCGATGGCAGAGGGGTGATTGGGGGGGACGGGGACGGCCACTCGTTGGCTGGTGCCGTCCCCTGATCAGCCCTCTGGTCGCCTCCCACAGAGGGAGGCCAGGCTTAGGCCCCCTCCGGGCCTCTAGTTGCTTAATAAATGTTAGTAGATATTATCATCATCATTATCGCTTGAATTTGTAACCATGATTTAAACACTTTTTTAAAATATATTTTACTGATTTTTTACAGAGAAGAAGGAAGAGGGATAGAGAACTAGAAACATTGATGAGAGAGAAACATTGATCAGCTGCCTCCCACACACCTCCTCCTGGGGATGTGCCCGCAACCAAGGTATATGCCCTTGACCAGAATTGAACCTGGGACCTTTCAGTCTGCAGGCCAACGCTCTATCCACTGAGCCAAACTGGTTAGGCTAAACATTTTTTTATATATAATTTTATGGTGATATCAATAGGAAGAAAAAGGTATCCTATGTAAACATTTGCTCAATAATTATAGTACAAAGTAAATATCAATTGAGGTATACATCTGATTGTTGTTGATTATAACTTTGTGTTTGAAATTGAGAAAATTTCTTATTTTATCTACTTAAATGGAACCTAAAAGGTGAATGTCCCTTCTAGAACTAAAATAAGTAATTATTTTTCTCATATAGCTTCAAATATTATTTTAATTTTAGTTTTAAAAGATGTATTATTAAAAAATTAGACATACATAAAAATACTAAAAATACAATGAATATCAACCTATAGCTTTAAGAAATAAAATATATCCAATAGAATTGAAGTCCCTTTTCATCCAAGTTATATATATATATAGTAACTACATATTAAATAAGGAGTTTAGAAAATCAGAAAATCCTTTGAAGAACAATCTTAATAGCTCTTTAGTCTTTATAAGAAAAAGCTAATAATATTGGACATGGTGACATATCCGGCAGAATGAATATGTCTTTTGTGAATAATTTACCCTGGAGATCTCATAAACCCTACAAAACTCAAGAGTGTTTCTAACTTCCTCTTTTGATAAATAGCTTCTGAACATTACATCAGAGCATGTGCATGTACTTTTGTGCCATTTATTTTTCTTCTTTTTTTTGTTATATTTCAAAAGCAACAGAGTATTAACATTGTTCTGCTTATTATGAAAAGGAGGATGTCTTTTAAAGTGAATGCATATAGTATCATAATTAAGGTTAACTGCTGAATTCAACTTTATAGGCCTATGATTTTAATCACTTGATTATATGTTTGTATAAACTATCTTGAGTAAAGAAAGGATTTTGTTTCTACATAGAGAAGAAATCTATCTGCCTAAAAATCAGATTGCTAAATTTTAAAACATACTTCTTTGTATTTTAAGATGATGTATTGACTAAGAAAAAGAAAAAGAAAGTTATGTAGCAAAAAAAAAAAAGCCTTTCTTATAATCTTGAATTTGATTTATTGTTTACATTAACTATGGTTAATTATATAGAAATAACAACATCGCCATGTAGGGATATTATTGGTTGTCATTATTGTAATGTAGTTAGGATACTTAATATTTACCAGTTCCTAATTAAGCTGTTTAATAGGAATTAATCCCATATAAACATGAGGTTAGTCATTAGATATTCACAGTGTTTAAATCTGAGCAAAGGAAACAGCAGTATGACTCACATTTATTTCAATATTATAAGATTCATAGTTTTTGATATCTTCAGGAGTGTGAAGAGGAATCAGAAAAAGAAAGTGATCACTGGTATTTTATTCAACTACTAGAGGCTCAGTACACGAATTTGTGCACCAGTGGGGTCCCTCAGCCTGGCCTGCGGGATTGGTCCAAAACTGGTTCGCCAACATCCCCCAAGGGGTCTTGGATTGTGAGAAGGCACAGGCCAGGTTGAGGGACCCCACTGGTGCACGCTCGGGGCTGGGGAGGGACACGGGAGGTTGGCCAGCCACAGAGGGACTGTGGAGGGCTCCAGGGCATGTCTGGCCCATCTCACTCAGTCCCTATCAGCCGGACCTCAGCAGCAAGCTAACCTACTGGTCAGAGCATCTGCCCCCTGGTGGTCAGTGCACGTCATAGTGAGCAATTGATTAGCCTTAGCATATCATTAGCATATTACAGTTTGATTGGTTGAACAGCCAACCAGATACCTTAGCATATTATGCTTTTATTATATAGGATAATATTTTTAGCGGAGAAGAATGGAAAACAGGATGAGACTCCCTACCTCACATTACTTGCTCTCTCCTTCATCTCTTTTACCTTTGTCCCTATCCTTCCCACTCACCCTAGAGAGACCTGACCTTTTAATTATAATCAGCGATAGTAACATAGTAGACAGCATGGGTAATGCCTTAAAATTATAGTTTATGTTAATATTTTATATTCTATGAATATTTAATACCATTATTTGTGTTTTTAAGACCATAGGATGTTTAACATTAAGTTAACTTATTTTATAAATCTAGAAATGCACAAAGTTAGATAATAATTATGGAAAACGTGTTTCCTATTCAAATTATTTATTATAGTTTATAGTACATGAAACAAAAAAACATACCATAAATAAAATACCTTGGATCCAAATCTTGAGAAACATTGCCTTTTAGATATAAAGCTGGGTTTTAGGAGTTATGGTTGTTGATAGTTACTGAATTTAGATCTATATGACATTAAGTATTATCTAATTCTTATATATTTGTTTATTATAGTTGCTAAAACATGGAAGTCACTTTCCAAACCGGTAAGTTAAAGCTCTTGGTATACATACACATTCATTCATTCAGTCTCTCTCTCTCTCTCTCTCTCTCTCTCTCTCTCTCTCTCTCTCTCTCTCTCACACACACACACACACACACACACACTCACTCACTCTCTTTCTCTCTCTCTCTCTCTCTCTCTCTCTCACACACACACACACATACAATTTGGTATATATATTTTCTAGAAATTAAATCACATCCAGGAACCATTTGAAGATGTGGATCAGTGGTAACTCTCATGTGTGAATGTAAGTTGGCATACCCACTTTGGAAAAACAGTTTGGCAGTATCTACTAAAACTAAAGATCCACATATTCTATACCTAGCAGTTCTACTCCTGGGCTTAAGTTCTACAACTGTGCATGCATATATACCTAGTAAGCTTACACTTGAATATGCCCTATGATCCAATAATTTCACACCAGTGTATGTATCCAGAAAAACTTCCATATATGCAGGAAAGATTGATAGGAATGGCCATAGATTGTTCATGTTGGCCAACAAGACTGTGATACAATATCAACAGTAGAATTGACAAATGAGTTTTGATATAGTCATACAGTGAATACTATATTAACAGTGAAAACAAATGAACTATAGCAATGCTTTTACTAGCTGAATCTCAGAAACCATGACAAAGTAAGCAATTCAAAAATACATAAAGTATAATTCCATTTGTATAAGTTTCAAAACTGGGGAAATGAAACCATACTGTAAAGGATACATTCATAGGTGGGAAAATACCTACCTGAGGAATGATAAACTTAAAATTAAAGACAATATTTATCTCTGGGAGAGATGGAGGGAATATTATAAGTGAGGGATGCTGAGAGGCTACTTTGAAATTTTAGAAATATTTTCTGTAAAGTTAGATATAATGCAAATATGTGTCCTGTCACAACTACTACTTACTGACTACAGGTGTAAGCTAATGCAGTGCGTTACTTTGCTAAGGCTGCCATAACAAATACCACAGTCTGGGTGGCTTAAACAACAGAAATTTATTTTCTCATAGTTCAGGAGGTTGGAAGTTTAAGATCAAGATGTTGGCAGGCTTGTTTTCTCTTGAGGCCTCTCTCCTTGGCGTGTAGATGGCCATCTCCCTCTGCCGTCTTCACATCTTTCCTCCTTGTGTGCCTGTGCTAATCCCTGCTTATAGGGGACCAGTCACATTGCATTAGAGCCCGCCGTAATGACCTCATTTAATCATGTTTACTCCTCTTTAAAGGTTCATCTCCAAACACGATCATATTCTGAAGTGATGACAGTTAGGACTTCAGATGTGAATCTGAGGTAGACACAACTTAGCCTATAACTTATCGTATGACCAAAAAAAAAGGCTTTAAGGATTGGAACTGTAGCAAACAATATTATTGAGAGAAACATATAAAAATGCATAGATTTCAAATTTATTCAAATTTAGTACAAGTTTAATAAGGTTGCTGCTGCATGTAACATTCTTGAACCAAAGTGAATAAAATATTTCTGCACCAGCAATAGCAACTGTATTATCAAATAAGACACATTTTACCGTAGCAAGAAAAACTGTTAGATACTTAGTGTACCTGACAGAGGTACAGATGGATATATATATAAATAAATGTATTGGGGTGAGATTGGTTAGTAAGGTTATATAGGTTTCACGTGTATGTTTCTGTGATACGTGATTGTATATTGCATTGTGTGCCCATCACCCAAAGTCAGATCAACTTTTGTCACCATATACTTGCCCCCTTTACCCTTTACTACTCCCTACACCTCCTTCCCTCTGGTAACCATCATACTGTTGTCTGTGTCTATGAGTTTAAGTTTTATATCCCACATATGAGTGAAATCATATGGTTCTTAGCTTCTTCTGACAGACTGACTTTGCTTAGCATAATTTTCTCAAGATCTATGCATGTTGTTGCAAATAGCAGTATTTCATCTTTTCTTATGGCTGAGTTGTATTCCATTATGTGTATGTACCACATCTTCTTTATCCAATCCTCTATTGAAGGACACTTGGGTTGTTTCCATGTCTTGGCCACTGTGAATAATGCTGCAATGAGCATGGGGGTGCATATATCTTTACGAATAAAAGTTTTCAAAAATTTTAGGGTAGATACCCAGAATAGGGATTGCTGGGTCATATGGTAATAACTCTCTTCTTAATTTTTTGAGGAACCTCCATACTTTTTTCCATAGTGGCTATACCAGTTTACATTCCCACCACCAGTGAATGAGGGTCCTTTTCTCCACAACCTTTCAACACTAGTTATTACTTGTATTGTTGATAATAGCCATTCTAACAGGTGTGAGGTGGTATTCCATTGTAGTTTTGATTTGCATTTTCCTAATAGCTGGTGAAGTTGAGCATATTTTCATTTATCTGTTGGCCATTTATATGTCTTCTTAGGAGAAGTCTTTGTTCAGGTCCTCTGCCCATTTATAAATTGGATTGTTTGTTTTTATTTTGTTGAGTTGTATGAGTTGTTTATATATTTTAGGTTTTAAACCCTTGTCATGGCTGTTGTTTGCAGATCATCTCCGATTTGGATGGTTGGCTTTTTGCTTTGTTGTCACTTTCTTTTGCTCTACAGAAGCTTTTTAGTTCAATATAGTCCCATTCATTTACTTTTGCCTTTACTTACTAATTTTCATGTAATGTATGTATATTAACTGTATAATAAGACAAAATTATACTCATTTAAGAAAATTATATGAATCCTTTAAAAGGCAACTATAATTCTAGGTAACTGAGTTCAATCCATCAAGTATTTATTTTGTTCCTATTTGCAATGCTGCAATATAATTCTGACACTAACTACCCGGAGTTATTGTCAGACTCAACAGGTTTAAGGACCCAGCCCCCAATAAGACTGCCTTCATTTCAGATGCCAGCTGCAAACTCAAGGTTCCCAGGCCACCCATACTTCTGACCAATTGGCTACAAGTCCATGCAGTTCCCACAACTCACCTTAAGTTCAGTAATTTGCTAGTCTGCCTCATTAGGACTGTGGAATCTTCTACACTTAAAATTACAGTTTATAATTATTATAAGGGACACAAATAAGGACCAGCCAAATGGTGATCACATAGGGCAAGGTATGGGAGGGCCTCAAACACAGAACTGCTGTGCCCTCTCCCCATAGTCTCAGGTATGTCACCCTCATGTCACATCAGTGTATTCATCAACCTGAAAGCTACACTGAGCTTGGGAGTTTCATTGCATAAGTATGATTGATTGGATCATTGGCCACATGATTAAACTCAGTCTCCAGTCCCTCTCCCTCCCCCTCAGAGGTTGCCTAGCTTAAAGCCCCAACGCTCTAATCATATGGTTGTTCTTTCTGGTGATCAGCATCTTAGCCTAAACTCAGGTGTGACGCATGGATATAGAGTCTCCCTCCCAGGAATCTGGGACAAAGGCATCAACTTCTTTATTATACAACACTACTACATATAAGAGACTAAGATAGGTACCAGAGAGGGGAGAGAGATTCCCAGCCTGAACGGAAAATAGATTTTAATAAAATTTAATAGTGTTTAAATTTAACAGAAGACAAAAAATGAGTGTGTCCGTTGGATGATCTATATCAGAAGAAATTAAATTATTACTAAAATAAACTGCTTAAAGTCAGTCAGGATCTACCAGTCATTTACTAGTTGTGTGATCTCGGGTGAGTTACTTGTGTTTTTTAAGACTCAGTAAAATACACAAAATGAGGATTGTCTTTTAAAATTAAATGAGATCTTGTAATAGCCCCATTGAGGGCACTCAGTGACAGGTAGCTATGCTTTTGTGGTCTTAAACGCTGGCCAAATACATGGAAACAGTTAAAATGAAAGAGAAGTTAATATATAATAGAGATGATAAAAAAAGTAAGTGTAGAAAATGCATTTAAAATGTTTTTAAATCTCTTGCTCTAACAAAAATATTTGTTTAGTGTTGTGTAAACAGTAAATACCCCAGCTTTTCATCATTATTCATACCTGAGTTTTTACCTCTCTGCCATTGCTACCAATTACCTGCAGTGCAGAGACCACACCATGAAGGAAAGGAAAGCCAGGATTCACAGGTGGACTTCAGAGAGTCCCTAAAGCCCCTAAAAATACCTCTCCTGTCTTTGGCATCCAGGGATTTCTAATTTGCATGCTAGCCCCACTTTGTAATGAAAAGGATGATTTCTAAATGTCACAGAACATTTTCAGGTAAAATTACATCAGGAAGGGTTTGTCTAAAGTGCTTCTAAACTCAAATATGCATAAAAGTCTCCTGGGCATCGTGTTGAAAACACAGATTCTGGTTCAGCAGGCCTGAGAGGGAACTGAGCGTCTGCATCTCTAACAACCCCCCGTAATGCTTGGGCTACTGGACTTTGAGGAGCAAGAATCAGACCTAGAAACAGAAGTGGTTTCTAGTGTTTTCTTCAGTGTGTTATTTAGCAGACTAATTTTTAAATTTCAAATTATTTCAAGTTATCTCTACAAATCCTTTAATAATTTTTCTTCACATTTAACCAAACTATATTTTCACTTAGTTGTTTTCAACACAGTATATAAATACATTTAAAATTGTTTTAGTATATAAAGAGTAATTCAAATGTTTAAATTTTCCAAAATAGTTTTCCCCCCACCAGCTGTGATAGTTTGATTTTAAAAAAACAAACAAACAAACAAAAACCAATTGAAGTCTGTGTTCTTTAATGACTAAGGTAAAATTAGAAAAAAATTGAAAGTGTACACAATAATTTAATGTCCTTGTCCCGTAACTTCATCTAATGTCATAATTCTTTGAGTCACTATTAAAATATTCTTCATTCCTTCCTGATATAAACCTTTGTCCATTTACTTCTACCACAAAGCCCCCTAAATACAACACGCCTACAGAGAACAGTATGTGAAGCCAGGGGATCACCTCTGACCTTAATTAGGAAGTCCACCTTTTTCAATGGCTTCCATGAAAATGTACTTTTCTAACTGGCTCCACAACTTACTGTTTTATCTTAATTTGATTACCATATACACATTAATCTAATTATTAAATTTATTTGCAATTTTTGGTAGCTCTAATTGAGCTACCAATTGTAGCATCTTTATCATTTATTTTATATTTAAACTCTGGGCAAATGTTGGCTTTTGTGGTGGTTGAATGAACTATGGGTAGAGAATAGGATAAATATAGCCATATCTCAGATCTTCTAAGTGAAGAATTCTTTTTACATAAGCATTTAGATATTTTTTATCTTGTTTAGAATTAATTTACCTATTAATCAGCATTATGATACCTTATGTCATAGGAATTAAATCAAATGCTCTCAGAAACGCCACCAGTTTGGAAAGGATCATCAAAGCTATTTCGAAACCTTAAAGAAAGAGGTAAGTTAACTTTAGTATTTATATATTTGAATATTGACACAATATTGACACTTATACTGTATATATACAGATTTTTCTCATACTTCAAGTAATTTTACAGCTATGTGTACATTGAGAAAACACTGAAGAGAAAAACACAGAAATATAATAATGGTTATATCTGGGTAGTGGGATTAAGGGTGGTTTTAATTTTACTTTTTATATATATTACTAGAGGCCCAGTGCACAAAAATTTGTGCACTGGCGGGGGGAGGGGTGGGGTTGTCCCTCAGCCTGACCTATGCCCTCTCACAGTCTGGGACCCCTCGGGAGATAACGACCTCCTAGCTTAGGCCTGCTCCCCGGTTGGCAGATGGCAGGCCGGATCCCAGGGTTGGGGTGGGCGGCAGATGGTGTGGCCCTGCCTCGCCGCCCCGGGTCACACAGGGCAGGCCAGATCCCGGGGTTGGGTTGGGTGGCGGATGGCGCTGCCCCGCCCTGCCCTCCTGCAGTATGCAAATTTAACGGCCATTTTTGTTGGGTTAATTTGCATACTCTTCTGATTGGCTCATGGGTGTAGCGAAGGTATGGTCAATTAGCATCTTTGTCTTTTATTAGTGTAGATTATATTGTCTAAATTTTTAGAACAAAATGAACTTTCACAGGTTTAAAAAAACATTTTTAACCATATTGAAAAGTGTAGGTTATATTTACCTATAGAAAGCATTTTTCCAAAATACTGATTTTTAAATGTCTGTTACTTCCAGGGAATAATAGATTTTTCTTAAGTTTAATCAATATGAAAAAAATTATTGAATCTATGGTTGGCCACTCAATTTGAACATGTTTCTTTTAAAAACAACACTTCCCACAAAATTCACTTATTTCAACTTATACTGTTACCCATATCTGTGCATCTAACTTAACTCACTAATTCATACATACAGTCAAATTATATAGTTTTTATTGCAATTTTTGCAATGTAATTTTTGTACATATTTATGCAAAAACTAATAAAATCTTTAAGATTAATTTAGTCTTAAAAAAGAATGTTTTTTGTAATATTCTCAACAATGAAAGTATATGATATAAAAATATTAAAGAAGTGACATAAAATTACCTTTTTCTTTTTCATCATTTTTAACCAATACTGGTTGGAAAATGTATTTACTCTAGTATGAAGACAAATAGTTTAAAGGAGTAGTTATAATCCATATATCTTGTCTAATAGAATTAGAAATTCATACTGCTTCCACCTGGTTCTCATGGAATCTGAAAGGAGGAACACTGTACCTTTTATTTTAGGCCTTTCATAATGTAGGATTTTTACCTCTTCGCAAAATCTGGCCCAAGGTATCTTTAAAGCTCTTAGAAATTTTTTCCTGGAAGTTGTCTTAAAGATTGCTGTTCAGATCTTAGGGTGGGATGATAAGGTCAGGAAATGTATTCCACTAGATCAATTTGAACAACAGTCAGTAAGATGGGACTGTGGAGACAGCCCGTTTCCTGATCCCATTTCCTTTTTCCCCTCCTGCATTTATTCTTTCTTTTTCACTTTTTGTTTTTTTGAGGGATCCCTATGGAATCTAGGTATTGTATCTTTATATACATTGACCATTCCAGAATCTTTCTCCCATAGCATTCATGGCAATCAACCAGAACTATGTCTATAGGTCACAATATTCTAGTATAAACAAAAGAGGGGAATGCTTTCAGGGCCTCCTGGCTCAGTCCCTTCATGTCTTCTGACAAACTGCCTGACAGTGACTCCTCTTCTCTTTGTTCTATAACAAAGAGGGTAGCTTCAGAGAACATCAGGTAAAATGGAGGTTTAAAGTTCACAGTCTGATTGTGTAAGGATTTTTTATACTCTTTAACCAAACATCAGGACTACCTGATAGCTGATTAAGTGTTATTGGCTTATTCCCGACTTTTTCTCAGGATCTACTTAGAAAGTAAATTAATGCATTAATTCTAGTTTTGGGTATTATAGTCTAAAAGAAAGAATTTGAGTAACAGGATGTATATTTTTATTTACCCCACTCTAACTCCTTTTAAAGTTTGTGATTCTGGGATTACAGAGAACTCATGCTTCAGTATACAGAAAGTATAAGCCATTTAATTAAAATATAAACTTCTTAGATTACATTTAATAGAAGCATTAAGTTTACAAATGATAACTTATGTCAGCAAAAGGATAACTATAGAGTTTTGTTTTTTGAATGTAGTACAAAAATCGAAATTCTAAGCAAGAATTGTTTTATAAACTGCTACTAAGAATTAAGCACTTTACAATGTTAACCATTTCCAACCTTTTTGTTTTATGTTTGATTCATACACTGAAAACTAGCCATAAGTTTAAAAGTTGCAGCATAAGTAAACATTATAATAATTATTTTTATTGCCAATATATCTGGAAGCATTATGGTAATTTTATATAGGTTTCTTTAGAGACATGAAACAATGAAAGTAAAATTAGTTTTGCTGCTTTTTTGAGCTGTGATTTAATAATAATAGTTTAGTCTCATTTAAAACAATGTTTAGCATCTTCTTTAAAACTGTAAGTTCTTTATTAATATTACTTATTGCTATATAAGAATATTTTACTTGATAAATATGAAGAAAACATAATATTTTTATAGAGCATAACTAGTACTGTTTTTCTTCTAGGTGTGATTTCTTACACAGAATATCTTTTTCTCTTGTGTATTTTAACAAGTAAGTGTACTCATTAAATTTATTTCTGGATGCAATTTTTTAAAATTAGAATTTGTAGAAAACAAATCTTCCTTTTATTCTCTTAGATTCTCTTAAAATACTTTAAGTATGTCTGTGCTGTTTTGCAAAATTCATGTCAAAATAGCCACGGAAAATGCTAAGAATGGTATATCAAGGGTCAAAATCATAAATATTATGGCTTATAATATATTAGTAAAATGTTCATAAATTGTAAACTAATATCCTATATCAATCCCTGTATTTTAGTCTACATGGGAGCCTAAAGGTAGGACATGTAATGATTTGTAAATTTCCTGCTACACTTATTTGAATCACATTTTCTGCAAGACTAATGTGAAAGAATGTCTATCAAAATGTACATCATTCATCCTGAAACAGCTTCATTTTTTTCTTCCTCTTATGTGCAGCAATTCTTATGAAATATATGAAGGGTCTACTAAGGTTTTCAGTTAAATTTCATTGCATTTAATGGTGGAACTATACTCCAGCCACCTGACCTTTCTATTCCTTTATTCCCATCTCAGGAATTTGTACTTTCTGCTCCCTCTACCCTCAGTGCTTTTCTTCAAGATCCTCATGATAATAAACATTATTTAGTTTTCCTTTGGAATGTGAAGACTTGGAGAATTCTTACTTGACCATCCTTTCTAAAATTCCTTGTATTTCTAAAATAGCTCCCTCTCTCATCTCTTCCTTTTTATCCCTTTACAGTGTTTTATTTTCTTCATAGCACTTAAACTATTTGAAAGTACTTGTTTTTTGGTTTACATATTCTTGTCTGTCTTGCCACACTTGACTGCAAGGTCCATGATGGTAAAGATTTTATCTTTTTTGTCCATTTCTGTATTAAGAACAGTGTTCAACACGTGGTAGCCTTTTAAATCATAGTTGGTGAATGAATGAAGACAGGCATGAATGAAAGAATATTGGTGGTGGAATTTCCCATTGTGGGGATTTGTGGAGATATATGGAAACAAGAACTCTCATGATTTAAGTTCAGTCAATAATGAATGTTACCATGAAAATTACAGGAGGGGTGCCAAAGAGTATTTCAAAGACTTGTTAAAAAGTTATCTTGTTATCTAGAATATATTCTGCAGATGCAAAATTTGAAGTTAATATGTACCTAAACCAGTAGAGAAAAACTAAAACAACTAGGTAAGAAAGCCATGTGTTGAGATGGGACAAGATATGGTTTAAGGGTGTTAGAAAAAACACAGATGGTGGGTTTTGCTTACTATGGGAAGATAAAGACCTTTGGGTGCTGTAAATCTTCTTTTGCAATTAAGGACCCCTCTTAGAAACTTTTAGGAGTTTGAATTTTAAATTATGGATATTGTTTAGGTTAGAACCAAGAAAAATGTGAAAAGAGGTCTAGCAGGAGGTAGGTTAGATCACCTATTACCTATCTATAGTTTTCTTCTCTTTACTTTTTATTATTTTAACTTTATTTTCCCTTCCAAATAATGCTTGTAAGGATTTCCTTTTTACATATATTTTTATGATCTTTTTAAAGCTTAAAACTTGGTTATCAGAGATGGTGTAGCTTTTTATTTCTTTCTCAAGTGGATAAGAATGAAAGTGTAAGTTTAGATTCCTAAAATACATGCAAGAAATGAAGTTGCATAAAAGATGGCTTCCATTTCCTTTATTTTCAGAGATAGCTATTACCAGTTAAGAAAGTAGGTCTCTGTACTTCTCCTTTGCTAGATTCAAAATTTCACAACAGCTAGTGGCAAGTGTAGCTGTGGGAGGTCCCTTTTTAAACTTCTTGCCAGTCATCTCAAAAGAGTAGGTCAAATGTTTTGAAAAATGCATGTACACTGAGCTCTTTTAACAACATGTTCAAGTTTTCTTGTGTCCACGTTTTCTTGTTTATGCTTTAGAAGTGAAAAGAGAAAAAGGATTGAACCTCATTGTAGGGTTCATAAAATTAAAGCAGTTCATAGTGTGCTAAAACCTGTCTTTTTCAGAAAATTAATTATTCTTTGTATTTTGGGGACAATTGAGAATTAATTATGTAAGCGTCTTATTTTATATTTCTGTTTTTGAAGTTTAAACTCTAAAAGTTTCAACCCAAATATGCAATCGCTCATGCTTGACTTTTATTTTCATAGGTCATTTCCATTATAATTTCCTCCAGAATTTGGATTACTTTATTGTGTCATATTTATTTTTGGAAGGAAGATAGTGACATTTTACTATCAGTGCCATGCAGCCAGTATCACACAATATTTTTAAAGTATAGTATCAATTCTGTTACTAAATATGCTAATATATGAAGCAGAAATATGTGTATTTCTATACAGCTTTTATTATATTTAATAGCAACATGTTGCTTTAATTTATTGCTTAAAGAAGTTATTTCTGTACTGAATATAAATAACTGTTTACAACTAATATGGACTATGTACTTTAAAGTCATTTCCCATTTCAAAAATACTTCTCTGTCTTTTCTGGCAGAGCCTCATGCAGGGTTTAGAATAGCTTTCAACATGTTCGACACTGATGGCAACGAGATGGTGGACAGAAAGGAGTTTTTGGTGGTATGTATATTATTTGCTGAATTTTTATCAATGATTAAATATTAATTCCTTATATTTTTATGTTTTGTATTATTTGAAGTAACATCGTAGAAGCAAGAGTGAAAATTTTATGCTTTCATGTATATTCTCATATTCTTTGAGTAATTTTTACATTGTAAAAATAAATTATATTCCATGTATAAAGATGGTTACAGTTGTTTACACATTTTCTGGAAGTTTGAAATAAACATTTTCTTTTGAATGGATGCCCAGTGAGTGCTCATTCCCCAACTTATTAGCCACCCAGTCACAGTTCTGCGGAGGAACTTCCTTCTCATTACAGGATTTACAATCATTGTTCTTCCTGTTCTCTTTCATTCACCTCTGCCTTGCATTCCAGTCTTGTCCCCATTTTCCTGTTCTGTTCTCTTGTCTTTGACCAAAGGCTGATCTAAAGAGGAAGAAGAAAGATTGCTTTTTAGATATTTGTCCTTTGATCTTTCTCACCTGACGGGTCCTGTGTTGTTGCTGGTCTAGCAACATCATTTCATCACCCCATGCTGCTTCCGAAATTTTTAAATTTCTTTTTACCCATGTGTTTCTGCTCCTACTTCTGTGGCAAAATAGCTCTTACATTTTTTTTCTCCTAAATAGAGATTAACATTAATTTATTCTTTACATTAACAAGGTCTACTCTTAGCTTTTATGTTCAAGTCTATATTTACCTATATTCTCCTAGTAAAAAATGACATATACATATATATATAGCCATTTTATTTTTGATTTTTCCTTTGTAACAAGCCATTAAAAATTCCTCAGGAAACCTCTGTACTATTTTCTTCGGAGGCTGGAACATGGAAGAGAAACCATGAAATCGTTTTTTTCCATGGTAGGAAAGACAAGAGATAAAAATCCTCATCAAAAGCTAATTAGTAACCATTCGAAAGGAAGCAAGCAGAATAATTGTTGGTATCTATCAAAACGCTTAATCTAATGCCCATGTAGTCCTCACTCCTGAGTACAGTCCCTGAGCCACACCTTTGGAGCTGGAGCCATACAAGACCCCTCATTTTCAGGATGGTAGGGCAGTGAGAGTTTTCAATATCATCGCAAACACAGAGCTATGTTCTTAACATCCTCAAGTGGACAGATTTCGTTTTAAATATAGTTTTGTTGTGATAGTGTACAACTGTATTTTAGGAATTTCCTAATGGGCCTAGTAATCTAAATAACTATCATTAGGCTTTCTGTGGCAACACTGCCAGGTTCCACCCCACTGACTTAAAGATTGACTTTTAGAACTCAGTCCATTGGAAGTTGCCTATATAGGTGTCTTTTGGAATACTATCCATTTGTGGAGATGGGAGGTAAAAACATTTATGTAGAACTTCTGTTTCCACTCTAGACTCATTAAAGCTGCCCTCTCTTTAAAGCTGTGGTTTACTCTTTGCAGTGGCAGTACTGCTTCCTCATGTATGATGTTGGTTTGCAAACAGCAAGAGTTCTGAAAGCAGAAGGTGGAGTTTGGCAGTTATTTATAGAGGCTTAAAGTCCAATTCCCGTGCCTGTTTACAAAGTGATTATTAACCTTTGCTAAAAAAAACAACAACAAAAAACAACAACACTTTTCACTAAGAAAAAGTGTGAAAATGAATTTATATGTTAATAAATTATATTTTGTACTGTGTTTTTATTTCATATTTTGGAAGATAATACATTTTTTTTGACTTTCAACTACTGCCATACAAAATGAAATGGAGAGTTAAGATAGCTGTGTACATTACAGAGACAAGAACAATAACCTTACCAGAAAACTTAGGCTTCCATTTATAAAATAGGATTTTAGAGAAGAAATAATCCTATCTAATAAAAGAGAAACATGGTAATTAGCGTACGACCGCTACCCTTCCCATTGGCTAATCAGGGCGATATGCAAATTAACTGCCAACAAAGATGGCGGTTAACTTGCATACATAGGCGCAATGATGGGCGGCCATAGGGGAAGAACAGTGATTGGAAACACAGGTGGCAGGCAAGAGCCGGAGGCACTGCCCCTGGCCCTGAATCGGAGAACCGGCCGTCTTTGCCTGTCCCCCTGCTGGTGATCGGAGAAGCCAGAGCGGGCACGGAAGAGGCCGGCACCAGCCTCTTCCCTGGCCGCCCCTGCCAGGGATGAGCAACCGAAGATCCCACAGCAGGAAAGGGGGGCCTGCAGCCAGCCCCCCTGTGCCACTGCCCCTGGGTCGCCTCAGTGATCACGGAGCAGGAAAGGGGGTTCTGCAGCCAGCCCCGTGTGCCCCTGCCCCTGAGTTGCCGCTGTGATCCCCGAGCAGGAAAGGGCGGCCTCTGGCCAGCACCCCTGTGCACCTGCCCATGGGATTGCCCTGGAGATCATGGAGCAGGAAAGGGAAGCCTCTAGCCAGCCCCCATGTGTGCCTGCCTGTGGGATCACAGCGGCGATCACGGAGCAGGAAAGGGGGGCCTGCAGCCATCCCCTGTGTGCACCTGCCTGCCCATGGGATCGCAGATGGGATCCCACAGCAGGATAGGGCAGCCTGCCCCTGGGTTGCCCTGGTGATCCCACAGCAGGAAAGGGGGGCCTGCAGCCAGCCCCTGTGTGCACCTGCCCCTGGGTCGCTGCTGCAATCCCAGAGCAGGAAAGGGCGGCCTGCAGCCAGGCCCTGTGTGTGCCTGTCCCTGGGTCACCATGGTGATCCCACAGCAGGAAAGGGTGGCCTGCAGCCAGCCCCTGTGTGCACCTGCCCCTGGGTCGCTGCTGTGGTCCCAGAGCAGGAAAGGGCGGCCTGCAGCCAGGCCCTGTGTGCGCCTGTCTCTAGGTCGCTCTGGCGATCCCACAGCAGGAAAGGGTGCCCCACCCTGGCCACAGCTCAAGGGAGAGTACAACATGCAGTGGAGGCCAGGAGCCTGAGAGATCAACAGAGAGGGGCGCCTCCCAGGTGTGGCTGGGGGCAGGCCTCCAGCAGACAGACAGACAGACACACACACACACACACACAGGACGCCTGCACCGAGCCTCTGCTGCTAGACTGTGGCCATCAGTAGGACATCTACTGAGGGCTCCCGGACTGAGGGGCTGGCTTGGCTGAGGGAACCCCATCCCCCAGTGCACGAATTTCGTGCACCGGGCCTCTAGTATTTATAATAATAGCTAACACTTAGAGTTACTGTGTGACAGGCAATGTGCTAAGTAATTACTTAATATTTACTCTGCACACCATTCATATAAGACCTGTCAATTATACCTCCATAAAGCCAGAGGAAAAAAATTTCCCATAAGGTATGGCATTACCTCTATGTTCCTGATGTGGAAAACAAGCCTTAAATAACAAGAGTAACTTTTTCAAGGATTATACTTGCAGAGCCCATGCTCCCATCACAATGCTCAGTTACCTGAAAAAACCTTAGAGGTCATCTAGTCCATCTTAATTTAACATATGAGCAAGTTGGAGCCCTGCGAAGGTTGAGTGGCTTGTCCACCACCTTAGAATTGGATGTGTGACAGAAGGTGGGCTCAAAACCAGAGACCCTGTGTTCTACTCCAATGTTCTTTATACCCCAGTGGGCTTCCTCTCTCTTTATGTTTGTGCCATAAATTCCATGTCTTTGTGCCTTAGAGATAAAATAAAACTATAATTTTGTACATTTTACTAACTGTGGGTTGCTGGTACCAAAGGTTGTATTTTCTTTGGTATCAGCAACCCACAGATAAGTAGGTGGGTACCCAGAAACTCTTGTTTGATATTGATTGGTTTTCTTTTCAGCTTCAAGAGATATTCAGGAAAAAAAATGAAAAGAGAGAAACTAAAGGAGATGAAGAAAAGCGTGCAATGCTGGTAAGAATAATTTATAGTAGTTTCAGGGGGGTTTCTAGATAATTACTTATGTTGAAAACAATAAAGTCTATAACTTTGGGGCTGTTCCTTTCTTGAAAACTTTTTAAAGTTCTTATATAGAAAAATTGCTGCAGTATTACATGTATTGATACCAACATTTATATCAAATATTGTTATTACATTTCTGTAGCCATAATTACATTCATTAAATAATTTTATTCATATTGTGGTATTCCATGAGATTCATTAACAAGTTAATATAAATCATTATGCATATACAATTTAAAGGAGAATTGCAAAGATTTCATTACCCATATAGAATTTAATGGTACTATAACAATATGGATGTTGAAGTAAAAACAAGGAAATAATATGTTATTTTGCATTCTTAGAAGTATATATTATAGATTTTTCTTCTGGGATGATGTTTTCATCTTACTCCGAAGGTAGAGTTAAGCAACATTTCACTCCATTTTCCTACCAGTTTTCTTTTTCTTGCCCCAAGTATTTCAACCTGACAACATCCCAGGTCCACATAAAAAAAAATAATAGGTACTGCGTCCTTATTACCAGGCACCATACTAGATGCTTTGCCTGCATTTCTCATTTAATCTACCCAGCAATTCTCTTATAGATGTACTTATAGATGTGGAAACTGATTGTTGAAATGGTTAAATATCTTGTCCAAAATTGTATAGCTACTAGAGGCCCGGTGCACAAAAATTTGTGCACTCAGGGGGGTGGGAGGGGTGGGTCCTTCAGCCCGGCCTGTGCCCTCTCACAGTCTGGGACCCCTCAGGGGATGACCACCTGCTGGCTTAGGCCCGATCCCCAGGGGATTGGCAATCAGACATTCCTCTGGCAGCCCGGCAGCCCTTGGGGGATGTCAACTTGCCAGCGGGGAGCAGGCCTAAACTGCAGTCGGACATTGTAGCACTGCTGAGGAGGCAGGAGAGGCTCCCACCACCACCGCTGTACTGGCGGCCATCAGCCTGGCTTGTGACTGAGCAGAGCTCCTCCCATGTGAGAGCGCCCTGACCACCAGAGGGCAGCTTCTGCATTGAGTGTCTGCCCTCAGTGGTCAGTGTTTGTCATAGTGACCAGTCATTCCCAGTCCTTCTGCTGTTAGGGTCAGTTTGAATATTACCTGTTTACTATATAGGATAGAGGCCTGGTGCATGGGTGGGGGCCAGCTGGCTTGCCCTGAAGGGTGTCCCGGATCAGGGTAGGGGTCCCGCTTGGGTGCTTGGCCAGCCTGGATGAGGGGATGATGGCTGTTTGCATCTGGTCACACCCCCTTCAGGGTGGGGGTCCCCACTGGGGTGCCTGGCCAACCTGGATGATGGGATGATGCTGTTTGCAGGTGGTCATACCCCCTTCCGGGTGGGGGTCCCTACTGGGGTGCCTGGCCAGCCTGGATGATGGGATGATGGCTGTTTGCAGCTGGTCACATCCCCTTCAGGGTGGGAGTCCCCACTGGGGTGCCTGGCCAGTCTGGGTGAGGGGCTGAGGGCTGTTTTCAGGCTGATGGGTGACTGAAGCTCCCAGCCTCTCCTTTTATCTTTTTTCTTTTATTCTGGGATTTATTTACCTTTTATAGCTGTCACTGATGCTGAGAGCCGGCTCCAGTTCTGAGGCCGTTGCCGGCTGAAAGCAGGTATCTGGGTTTGTTTAGATTCAATAATTGAAACTCTGTTGCCATCACTGGACGCTCTAAGCTCTGAGGCCGCGCTGGCTGAAAGCAGGTTTCTGGGGTTTGTTTAGGTTCTATAATTGCAACATTGTTGCATCCGGAGCTCAGAGCCCAGCAGCGGCAGGCGGGGAACCTTGGCTTCCTCCATCACTGGAGCAAGCAAGCCTCCTGTTTACTTCAGCTGCCTGGCTGCCGGCCGCCATCTTGGCTGGCAGTTAATTTGCATATCTCGCTGATTAGCCAATGGGAAGGGTAGCGAAGTTATGGTTAATTACCATGTTTCTCTATTATTAGATAGGATTAAATGACAATTCCAAGATTTGAACCCATGGCTGACCAGCTCTAAAATCTAAACTTTTACCCACTGTAGCATATTTCTTCATCTAGTACTTAGATAGCAGAAACATAGTGAATTTTGTTGGCATGTAAATGGCAATTGTTTCATTTGCAAATTAGTGATTTGCATTGGTCTACCAGGAATTCAAATAATTAACATACATCATTTAATTAGTGCTCCTGAAATCTCATTTACCTAATATAGCTATCAGGCTATTTCTTAAAACAGCCTTACCATTCTATGATAATACAGTGGGGCCTTGACTTACGAGTGTCCCGACTAACGAGTTTTTTGAGATACCAGCTGTCTCTCGGCCGATTTTTTGCATTGAGTTGATAGAGTAATTTGAGTTAACAAGCTCTTTAATGAGCTCGGCGCTCGGCCTCGGAACGAATTAAACTCGTAAGTCAAGGCCCCACTGTATAGCTCTCTACAAATGTTTAATTAGTGGTAACTTATTGTTAATAGCCATCATATTTTAAATAATGCAAATATGAACTGATGAGATTTTTGAGTTTTGAAGCTATTAAAATTCAGTTGAGAGTGAAAATATATGGATTAAATTAGAGAGATAGCATAGCACAGGGTTGGAATATCAGCTCTGTCCTTAATACCTGGGTGACCTTGAATAAGGTCCTTAACATCCCTGTGGCTCAGTTTCTTCATTTTTACAAAGGGGACAAGAGGAGTAATGGTCACATGTGATTCTTATGGGGTTTAAATGAGCTAAAACATGTAGCCACTTAACAGTATGTAAAATAAACACTCAAAAAGGAATTAGTAGAACCATATAGTTACTTAAACCTGAATATTTATATACCCAAATAAAAATTAAATCAAAACCAAATGTAAAAATATTTACATGCCAAATAAGATTAACTATATTTCAAAAGGAGAGAGGAAAATGAACATAACATTCTTGAGACACATTATTTGCTAAGCTCTGTGCTATAGCTGTTACAAATTTTACTTCCATTTAGTTCTCATTATGTGTCTCCCAGATAAGTACCATGCCTGTTTTACAGATGAGAAAACAATCCTAGAGGGATTCATTAACTTGCCTAAGGTCATGGCAATATAAGAGCAGAACAAGATTCCATCACAGGTCTCTCATACCATTTCTACTGCCATGATGCTACATTTAGATCCCCCTGTCGCATATAGAATTACTGAAGCATCCTCTCTAATAAAGAGGTAACATGCAAATTGACCATCACTCCAACACACAAGATGGCCACCCCATGTGGACACAAGATAGCCGCCACAAGATGGCCTGCAGGCGGAGGGCAATTGTGGGCAATCAGGCCAGCAGGGGAAGACAGTTGCGGGGGACCCAGGCCTGCAGGGGAGGTCAGTTGGGAGGGACCAGGCTTGCAGGGGAGCGCCATTGTGGGTGACCAGACCTGCAGGGGAGGGCAATTGGGGGGGGGGGGACCAGGCCAGCAGGGTAGGGCAGTTGGGAGCAACCAGGCCAGAAGGAGAGGGCAGTTGGGGGTGACCAGGCCTGCAGGGGAGGGCAGTTGGGGGTGACTAGGCCTGCAGGGGAGGGCAGATGGGAACGACCAGGCCTGCAGGGGAGGACAGTTGGGGAGGACCAGGCCTACAGGGGAGGGCAGTTGGGGGCAACCAGGCTGGCAGGGGAGGGTAGTTAGGGGGGACCAGGCCTACAGGGGAGAGCCATTGTGGGTGACCAGGCCTGCAGGGGAGGGCAGTTGGGGGCGATTGGGCCGGCAGGGGAGCAGTTAGGCATCAGTGAGGCTGGCAGAGGAGTGGTTAGGGCAGCGGTTCTCAACCTGTGGGTTGCGACCCCTTTGGTGGTCGAACGACCCTTTCACAGGGGTTGCCTAAGACCATCCTGCATATCAGATATTTACATTACGATTCCTAACAGTAGCAACATTACAGTTATGAAGTAGCAACAAAAATAATTTTATGGTTGGGTCACAACATGAGGAACTGTATTTAAAGGGCCAGAAGGTTGAGAACCACTTGGTTAGGGGGTGATCAGCCTGGCAGGTAGAAGTGGTTAGGGGCAATCAGGCAGGCAGGCAAGCAGTTGGGAGTCAGCAGTCCCGGACTATGAGAGGGATCCTAGATTGGAGAGGGTGAAGGCTGGGCTAAAGGACACATACACCACCACCACCACCACCACCACCACCCCCTCCCCCCAGTGCACAAATTTCGTGCACCTGGCCTCTAGTCTATCTAATAATAAGATAATATGCAAATTGGTCGGGACGCCGACACTTAATGACCAATCAGCAGGCTGCGTCCCTGCCCCCTGTGCTGGCCTGGAGACATGAGGCTCACATCCCCGACACTGGCAACAGGCCTGGGATGTGAGGCTCACGTCCTTTCCCATGTGCCGGTCCGGAGATATCAGGCTTGCGTTCCCGACCCTGGCAACAGACCCTGGGACGTGAGGCTCACATCCATGCCCCCTGCACCGGCCCAGGGGTCCACAGGCACGCGGAGGTCCTCAGGCCTCCACCACGCCCATCCCGAGGGCGGGGCCATGGTGGGACCTCTGTGTGCCTGCGCCAGGTGTCCGCAGGCCTCCGATGGCTTTGGCCTACCTCTTTGGGGCAATCCATTGAGGAGCCCCGGATGGGTGGGCAGGGCCTACCTCTTTGGGGCGATAGATCATGGGGCTCCCACACTGCACTGGGCCACTGGTGTCTAAATAAAGTCACATACTTTGGAGGAACAAGTTTTACTCAAAGCAATAGCTCCATCAGAAAGTTACAATTGAAATGATTGAAATGAGCACATTATAAATAATGTTTAATTATATGAGATTTTTTAAACTTTGCTTCTCATCTTTAACATTTATCCCACTTGTGTGTATGCACTGTATATAGAATGTAGCATAATGATTTGCCCTTCCTAATTGATTATTTTGTCATCTTTTTCTTTTTTTCTTTTGCTGTACTTGGGTTCATTCTGAAATGTGACACTTCATTTGGCCCTTTGTGCTCTATGTCAGCGTCTTCAACTGTATGGATACCATTCACCTACTGATAGTGTATGTACAATACTTTAAATATTCTTTATGTGAATATCCCTCCCCTGTTATACTTGATAATGTTATTTTGTTATCTAAAACTATATCTGCTACTGAAATGTTTAGGAATTTATTGAATATGATAAGATGCAACCAAGCCAAAAATTTTTTTATTTCCTTCCTATATTTATGAGAAGACTAAAATTTACAGAGTAATTGTATAACTTTAACTTTAGATTGAAATAAAGAAAAGATGAGTGAACAACAACCAGCAACTCTGGTAAACAATTGAAATTTTAAAATTTTCAGCAGTTTTTGAAGAGTTAAATACAAATTATGGAGCAGATTTTCAGACTATGCTCCTGCAAACACAGGCATTTTAAGAATTAGGTCTACGTACCTGACATACATTATTTTCTCAATTCTAATACAGAGTTTTGTTAATGGATAGACTTTTCTTAGTTTTCAGTATTTCTCCCAATTTTTTTTTCTAAAACCTTTGATACCTGCCTATCACCTATGTTCTATACAAAAGTCTGGTATAAGATGACATTAGATATGTTTAATCTGTCAATGTATCATGTTATTTCTCAAAGAGGATTATGATTTTCAGACTCTTCTTTTCCTGATGAAGTTAGGAGTTCTGTAAATGATCTTCCAATATACTCTTCTTATGCTAAGCTTTCTTCTTTGCTTTCTCCTGGAAAGTTGAGCTTGTTGGTTAGCCCAGCTACTAAACAACTAAGAGTAGGCCATGCCCCTTTTAAATATAAATATGCAGGATTCGCCGAAACCGGTTTGGCTCAGTGGATAGAGCGTCGGCCTGCGGACTGAAAGGTCCCAGGTTCGATTCCGGTCAAGGGCATGTTCCTGGGTTGCGGGCATATCCCCAGTAGGAGATGTGCAGGAGGCAGCTGATCGATGTTTCTCTCTCATCGATGTTTCTAACCCTCTATCTCTCTCCCTTCCTCTCTGTAAAAAATCAATAAAATATATTTTAAAAAAAAGCACATGCAGGGTTCATTTAATTTCCCCAAGGTTAGAAGGATCCCTCAAATTACATAAGTTCCACCTGAGAGTAGGCCTTTGAATTCAGGGTGATGGACTCAGTATAATGCAGGTCAGAGAGTTCAGTTATAGTGTGCAACTCTGTAAGCAGCTGTGCTGCCTCCTGTGTTGGACAATCAAAAGTTCAAGGCACAAAACCTGACTCTGTTCTAGATTTGAACATATGCTGGAGGCCAATTCGGCATAACATAAACCTCTGATACCTTGCCAAAGTCGCAAGGAGTGGACCTAGAATGGGTTGGCGAACAAGCCAAGTCCATGGGACCCTTAGGACGGACTAGTTATTTTGATTCTTTACAAGATACTTAAATTTTTTCTAAAAAATTCATGACTGTTTGTCTTTAAATATGGTCTATCATTTTCTTAAAATTTTGAAAAGATTCCTCTATTAATCATTTCAAAAATTGGTAAGAAAATGAAAGATAAATATAGTTTATAATACCATATGTCTTGTGAAACTTAATAAATGTTAATACTTATGTCTTTATTATTTATTTTTCTAATCTAATATGTCATTGCATGAGCCATTTTCCAACTATGGCAATTTATAGTTTTCCTTTAAATTCATAATAATTTTTTTAATAAAATGCAAGCAAACAAGAAAAATTTATTTAAAATTAGAAAAATTCAGATAGCCTAAAAGTTTATATGAAATATGATTGGTGTATGTATTGCACAAATATATTATTATAATAATATGAATTAACTGGTAATTATCTGCTAGTTTCCGGAGCTGTAGATGAACTGGAATGATCAAGTAGATAATTTGAGTACAGTTCATGGAGCTGAATATAACCTAAGATTCTACCCTTAGAAAGAAGTTCCTCAGTAAAAGCAGAAGCCCTCCTGACTTGACTATAGAGACAGAGATTCTGTGTCCTCTGTTGGACCCTGTCCCAAAACTTAACTGCTCCTGCAGTAGGTTCTACCTGTATTCTGTCAAGTTACTGTTTACTTCGTTTCTTGCTTCGGTATTTAGGAGGATCATTACCTATACCTTTCTGTTCCAAACAACCCTGATTCTTTTCATATTTCTGATATAGCCAACTCTTGATTATCTGACCATTGTAATGAAAAGATATATTTAAAATTCAAAAAAATAAATAATGCAAAAGTGAAGTATATTTGATTTTGGTATGCCTTATGTGACTTTTTAAAGTACTTAAAGATTATCTTAATTACCCTATATCCATTGTAGTAAAAAAATGTACTAGCTTTTATACAATTTTTTGACACATGTTGAGGTGTGTTTTATGAACTAAAACAATGTTAATATTTACAAATGATCTGTGTTTGAAAAAAATGTGTATGTTCTAATTTGGGGTATAGGGTTATATTTTTAAGATAGATAATATATCAAAACATATTAGAACAAACTTATTAATTAAATGTTTTAAATCTGTTATTTCTAATGTTTTTGTCTGCTTAATCTTTCAGTTAGTATGTTAAATTATATGTTACAATGATAGACTTGTCAATTTCTACTTATAATTATGTTATTTTTTATTTTACATACTTTTGAAACATTGTTATTGCCTATTTAAGAATATAAATTACTTATGTCTTTTTAATGAATTGACTCTTCTATAATATACTAGCCCTAGATATCTAGAAATGTTTTTTTCTTAAAATATATTTTATTGTTAAAATAAATATACCACCTTTATTTTTATTAATATTTTGTTATTTTTGTATTTTGTGTTTTTTATTTTCTATTTTTCCCTCTAATGATGATGAAGCTTTTCCTGATTTTCAAAATATATTTTTAGTTCAGAAATTTACTGTAAATAAAATAAATAATAAAAGTTTGACCACAATATAGCTAAAAAATAAACTTGCCATGCCCCCAAAAGCTCCTTCTATTGTCTCTCTAATGATGATTCTTTCCTCTTCTCCAAAAGATAACTACAAAAATGACTTTTATGTAAACCACTTCTTTGTCTTTTCAGTTTTACCACCTACTTATGTATGCATCATAAATCATATAATTTAGTTTTACCCATTTTAGAACTCATATAAATGGGATCATATTATATGAGTTTTTCATGTTTCTTCTTTGACTCAACATCATGATTGTCCATTTCATTTTCATTGTTGTATCTAGGTCTAGTTCATTCACTGTTATTGCTGTAAGCAGCAGTTTTCAAACATTTTGGTCTCAGAACCCCTTTACATTGTTGAAAATTATTGAGGACCCAAAAGAGCTTTTGTTTGTATTGGTTATATCTATCTATATTTACTAGTATTTACCATATTAGAAGTTACAACTGAGAAATTTAAAAATATTTATTATCCTTTTAAAATAAAAACTCACATGTTAACGAACATTTTAATGAAAAATAACTCCAAAAATGTAGTGAGGATAGTGGCATTTTACATTCTTTGCAAATCTATTTAATATCTGGCTTCATAGAAGACAGCTGGTTTCTCATAGATGCTTCTGCAAGTCAAGCTGTTGCAGTATGTTATTTTGGCAGCAAATACTCTCAATTGCTTCCCTTGGAGTGACCGGCTCACTTGGTTCACTTAAAAAAAAAATGTCTGCCAGATACCAAAGTCTAAACAACCATAGTTTGTCTATCAGTCATTCTTTCAAGTAAAAATGATTGTTCATGAAAAAAAGTGGCTACTTTTCTTTGCAACACAAACCGTCACACACATGTTTTTTCTCTGAAGACAATCATATGACTTTAGTAGGCAGGAGAAGTGCTTTACGCATGCTTCCAGGCTCACCACACCAAATATTGAAAAGATGTATGCTCAAAGGTCAGTTTAACAAAATTGTAAGTTTATTCTTCAGCAAGTACATTCTTTTTTTTCTTTCTTTTGAAATTAAAACTTTTTAATTTAAATTCTTTATTGTTTAAAGTATTACATAATTCTCCTTTTCCCCCCATTGACCTCACCCCAGCCACTCCCACCCCCCCACCCCCACCCCCAGCTTATGCCCTCATCCCCGCCCCCCTCCACTCTCAGTGTCCATTGGTTAGGCTTATATGCATGCATACAAGTCCTTTGGTTGATCTCTCCCCCTTATTCCCACCCTCCCCTACCTTCCCTCTGAGGTTTGAGCATCTGATTGATGCTTCTCTGTCTCTGGATCTGTTTTTGTTCATCAGTTTTGTTCATCAGTTTCTCTGACTGACTAATTTCGCTTAGCATAATGCTCTCCAGCTCCATCCATGCTGTTGCAAATGGTAGGAGTTCCTTCCTTTTTAACCACCTTCACCTACTGCCCATTCCTTCCCCACCTCAGGCAACCACTCATCTGTTAAGTTTCTATGATTTCGGGGTGGTTTTTTTCTGATTTTTAATTGAGGTATGATTGACATATAACATATTGGTTTCAGGTATACAACATAATGATTCAATATATGTATATATGCCCTTATTTTGAACGATAATTTTACTAGGTATATTGTTATAGGTTGACACTTATTCTCAGCAAATTATGATAACATTCCAGTCTTCTGATTTCTATTATTGACATTGAAAAGTCAGTTCTAAGTCTAAGTATTACTCTTTTGTAGATAGTCTGTTTTCTTTCTTGCTACTTTTAAGATTTTTTTTTTTGCCTTTGGTGTTCTACAATTCTATAACATCCTTTTTGCTATTACCTGTTACAAAATTTATTGAACCTCTCAAATATGAAGATTGTTTACTTTTATTCTTTAATATTCACTGAACTATCTATCTTTTACCTCTTTTAATAAAGGCATAGACCTACCTTACACTCTGGTAAGGAGGCCTAAAGGTCACAGAGTCATCAGAGACACTAAGACTGAAGAAATTCTTTGCCAGTTTTTCTACTGTTTGCATATCAAAACATTATAATACCTGTTTTATAATCACAGCACACAGTTATATTTGGGCATATTCCCCTATCAGTCTTTCCTTAGCCTGCATGTGTTTGTTCTGATTTTGTTTGCTTTGCATTTCTTGCTATTAAAATCTATTCTAATTGTTATGGCTACCTTAAGTTTATTTTAAATATTCTATTATATTTTTCTGGTATTAAAAATTTCTACTAGTTTTGCATGTTCTGAAAATTTACTCTTAATTACATCATCCAAGCCATTAATTAAATAATAAAATATTGGCTCCTGAACAGACACACATATAGGAATCTATGACTGTGCCAGGAAAACCACTGATATATTAGCCATATTTCCCTGCAGTTGCATGCCATATATTTATTTAACACAAGGCATGACAGTAGTTGCTGTGAGAACATTGTCCCTTCCCTCAGAAACTTTATAATTTAAAAGACTCTTTAATGCAGCCATTCCGTTGTATATTCTAGCAAAATTTAACCTGAAGCTAAATAAAAAGTGGGGAAGCTTTCTGCAGGAGGTGACTATTAAGCTGTTATGTTCTAAATAAGACTTTTATTTTCTTTTAAAAAGTGATATATATATATATTATCTTCGCTCTAACCGGTTTGACTCAGTGGATGGAGCTTTGGCCTGTGAACTGAAGGGTCCCAGGTTCGAGTCCGGTCAAGGGCATGCACCTTGGTTGTGGGCACATCCCCAGTGCGGGGGGTGCAGGAGGCAGCTGATGGATGTTTCTCTCTCATGGATGTTTCTAACTCTCTATCCCTCTCCCTTCCTCTCTAAAAAATGAATAAAATGTATTTTTTAAAAAGTGATATATTATCCTGATAGATGAATACACATTCTTATTTTAAAATATAGCAACGCGAAAAGGAGAAAATAAAAAATATTCTAATGCCACCATTCAGAGGTAATCAGTATATTGGAGTATACTTACCTCTTTTCTATGCGCAGGAAATATGTTTTTTTCGATAGAGATCCATGTCAGTAAAGTTTATAAAATTGATTTCATCCCTTAACAGGTTGTAAATATTTTTCTAATGTCATCAGTGTGTGTGTGTGTGTGTGTGATGTTGACAAGTGTTTGGAAGTAGGGAAGAGGCTTCACAAAGCAAGTCATTCCTGTAACCCTCCTAAGAATAATATAGTAAGTCTTATTTTCTAGCTTGATAGATTTAATCATCCTTTTCTTTATCATATATTAACCTTCTAAGTTACAATTTAAAAGTATATCCATGTTCAAAATGTTTAGATAATATTTGCACACTATTTAATCTGGCTACCATTTATTGAGGTTCTACCATACCTATATAAAAGAAAGTGAACTGTGTTAGTTCTATATTCAGCTCATTTTACTTATTTAGCTTATAATTTTAGTTAAAGCTTGTTTAGTTACTAAAGGGGGTGATGAGCAAAATGTCATATGGCTAAACTTACACTTATGGTAATAAATATGTCCATGTTATATACGTGACTCCTGCTGAATAATACTGTACTATTAACATGTTTAAAGATTTTATTCAAATACGGGCAATAGGCAGTGCTTTCAAGTTAATAATGAATTGAAACTTGGATCTTTGAAATAATTCTCAGATGCGTTATAATTTTATTAGCGGCATCAGACTTTTAAAAATTAACACACACACACACACACACACATAAATAAAAGTGCTCTTGTCATCAGCTGCTACTCCTAAGTGTACCGTGCTGCATTTTCTTCCCACGATAATCAAAGAATCCCAAGCCCAAGAACCTGGGAAGCCTTCCCTGGTAAATCTGGACAGAAACTTACATTTAATTACTTTTGAGTCTTTATAAACTCTTACGCTTGTAGTTCTGCATTTTCATATGAAGATTAGACTACACTTCTTAGTCTAGATATCCTCTTCTTCAAACTAGCCAATACTGAGGTAGAAGCTAGTGTTCTCTCCTTATGGTAAATAGCAAGTATCATAGATATATGTAGTATATATCGACAGACACACCTATCAAATCCCTGAAGAGCTTTGAGTAAACTGGCTTATTTCTTTTTGACAAATTTCAGATTAGTTTAAATTTTGTTTCTCTAAAGTGTGGATACGGTCATTTTGATTCTTTGATGCACTAACACAATGTATGCCAGCCAATAATAATTCATTTTTAAATTAATCATGGTTTTTATTGGTTGCTACAAAATTCCCCAGATCTTCTACAAATGAATTGACTTCACATCAGGCATGAATAAAATTTTTATTTCACACTTTCTTAGAAGTTACACATGTTTCAGTAGAAGGGCTTGGGGGAGGGGTGAAGAATATGATTCTTTTTGACAAAGCCACATTGTACTTAGAAAGAGTGGTTATATACCATTACACCTTTGAAAATACCCAGGGTTTACCGGCAATGTAATATAATACTGTTGTGTGCAGCAGAAAACAAAAGAAGGTAAGCTAATGTGTTTTCTTTTCAAGGTTGGGTGAAAAGATTTAAAGTGTATAAATTGTCATTCTTTGTGACTACCTTTTAGATTTCAGTTGTGCTTCTTAAAACTTCTACAGGTACTTAAACCAGATGCTGAGGAACTTGTCTCCAGAAGCTACTGGGATACATTGAGACGTAATACAAGCCAAGCACTGTTTTCAGACCTCGCAGAGGTATAATTAAACCTCGACCAGGTCGTTGTATTATTTGCCATTTTGTTAATCTCGGCCTTGTTTTATTTTAGAGTCATAATGATGGAGCCAAAGATATATTTTATCTTTTTCCTTTCCTCCAATAAAGCAGTAATTTCTATGTGTAAGTGGTGTATTTGAGTATGTCAGCTATGCTGGCAGAGACTGCAAGATCACCTATATCTATGTTAAATCAACTTGCTTGTTGTAGAAAACATGACTTTCCAACTTAATTAAAAGGAAGTATTGTTATTTTTAACTTGAGAAAATTTGAAAATGCTATTTCATAGTTTCACAGATTCTTCTAACCTTATAACTTGAAATATTTCATGAAATGATGAAACTTAACTTTGGTAAAAGATAGCTAATTGCTAGAGTTAGATTTAAACAATTAAGTTTCCTAATATCAATAGAGAGTAGCTTAGTGTGGAGCAGGTGTGGTAGGAGCAGTCAAGGAAGGGAGAACATTTCCTCTTGACATTGTTTAGTGCGTGGAAAATAAAAAGCACACCAACTGTTATTCATGCTGGTTTTGAATTTTATTGAGACACAAACCTTATTGCTGCACTCAGACTGCTCCAGCACCCCGCTCTGATTATGCTGCTGTTCATAGGGATTTGTCATTTTAAAAGATGGGCTGTGTCTTGTGGATTAAACACTAATTTATGTTTTTTAAATAATCTTTTTCTTGTTGACTTGAGAGACAGAAACATCAGTTTGTTGTCCCACTTATTTATGCATTTATTGGTTCATACATGTTTGTGCCCTGATCAGTGATTAAACCTACAACCTTGGTTCGATCAGTACGTTGCTCTAACCAACTGAGCTACCTGGCCAGGAGTTATTTTATGGTTTCTATTGAGATTTTTTAAAGAACTTTAGAGATGGCTATCATCTTACAACAAAGGACTTTTTAGTAAATACTAACAGATATATCTCTCATTAGCTTTTTCTTTGTAAAGTTGATTTCTCATTTCTTTTTCTAAAGTTTGACTTTTAAAAGTTACACGTAAAAATATCTAGAGAAGTAAACTGGATTAGGTGTAATTTCTGTCATTTATATATACAGTGTTACTCAAATGATACCTTTAGATTAGGGCAAACACTTAGAAATGTTCGTTTTTTGTCAGTTATGTTCAATTTTAAAGTCCCAAAAGAAATAAAGCTTTCCCCCTATCTCTAAACTGTGTTTGATATATCAATATGGTATAATTATGGTGAGCAATTACTCTTTTAAATTACCTTTTAAATTCGAACTATTTTTAAGCATGAAGTGGTAATAGATGTTCCACTTATAGATAATTTAGAGGTACTTAGTTCTAATCATCTGTGCAGACACACATTGGAAGTGCTTAATTCTGTGATCATTTGTGCAGGCACAAAGCGAAGGCACTACTGTGAGCCTTTACTTTCCAGAGCCTAAAAGTAAGAGCCACTTGGGACACCAGCCCTTTGAGCCTCTATGAGCTACTGTGGCCTCGCTTCTAGTCAAGTCTAGTCAAGTCACTGTTGTCCCTCCCCGTTCTAGTCTGACCACCTCTCAGCCTCCAGCCTATCTTTAATCTCATTTAACTCTTTTAGAAAATCTCAATTCAACACAATCTGTGCATTAGATGTTTAATTTAATTTATATCCTGGAGGTTTAGTATCAGAAGACCAGGAAACTCTTACGTACACTCAAAGATTGTGATTATAGGTTCTTTTGAAGGTGTTTATCACTCTGGCAGAGGTGTGCTGGAGCTGGTTTTTTGGCTTCTCACAGCTAGTTCTGCACAGCTCTTCCTAACTCATCATCCTGTTAAATCTCATTGGTACCTTGAAAATGCCCATGATGGGAGTATTAATACCATAGAAATGGGCAAACACCACCCATTGGGCTTTTTGTCCAGGAGCACCAGTTTACTAGCACACTGTTGGTTGTAGCCAATCCACACTATAATCAGCTTATGCTAAATTAATGAATGAATTTATTCAAGCATCATGAAAGTAAATCTTATGGAGAAGAGAAAGTAGAAACAAAAACAAAACAAGCTATATTCCAAAGGAAAATAATTATTTGGGGATTGTCTGTTACCACCTTCCCACATTAGAGAGGATAACAGAATTAACTATGTTAAGTTACAACTCATTCTAATTACTTATAGGTTACTACTGATGCTGGTGTAACACTGACTTGTTTATAATATCAGTATTTCAGGATTCAAATTGTTTCAGAAAGAAAGCTTAGAAATCTATTTTTATTTCTTTGTTTCTTGTATATTTAAAATGTAAATCTTCAGATAAGCATTTTTCTTCAAATATTGTAGGTAAATTTGAGATTAGCCTTTCATATTCTTATGCCAGAGCTGTTTCTAACAATAGATGATTTTCAATTATAGTAAAACCATATTATAATGAATTTAATATGCCACAGCTAACACTACTTTCTAACCAAAATAATAGATAATACATTTACGTAAGCCTCTCAAACAACTGTTGAGTACAGTTTGAATATCAAATTATAAAAACTATTTTGAGTTTTATAGATGAAATTAAAAATTTTTTGTTTGCTTTAAACTTTACTCGTCCTTACTAAATTTCAGTAGGTTATTCAGAACCTCTGCCAACAATCCCTCCAGCCCTGGGATAAAGCTTGATAAGATTATCACATTGGAATCAGTAAAAATATGTTGAAATGATATCCTTAAAACTCTTTATTTTAATAGTTGGATATTTTTATTTCATGCAAATTTACTAATTTATTTCATTTTTTATGAAACCATTTAAAGTAAGTTTTCATCAAAACAAAGTTAGATAATGGCCTTTCATGTAAATGACCCCTGGGTTTCTTTTGTGGCAGTTTCTTGCTTTCTTATGAAAACACCTGAATTCATTTTAGTTTAACAATGAGCACAAGAATCAAAGGGATGAAGTCTCTATTTTTGTCCCAGCCCTCCTGTGATGCAAGTTATATAACATTGTTAGGATACCAAGGACTCTGGTGTAGTTTTCGGTGACTCCCAACAGTACTCCGTTTCATTGAAGGGGGGCAGTTTTCACCATCCCCATTTTCTAATTTTTCTCTCTAATGTCAAACTTTTACTTATGCCTCTGTGGCTCTGGATTATCTGGATAAGTGCAACCTAAGTCTAATAAGATTTTCATGATGAAAGACTGTAAATGAAGATCCGCTGTGCTCTGTGGGCATGAGAAAAACTGGCTGAATGAGGTCATTATTTAAACCTGTGTAAAACAAAGCCATCTTATTCCCGTGTGTTAGGTCTCGAGGTAAAGGACAGCACAGCACTACAGAAAGCATTCCATAATGTGTTATCTGAGTTCACTAACTTTGGGTCTTTCTGTAACCTCTCATTTTAAGGCATCTTTTTTTCAGATCTATATAATATTATATGTGTAGTTTCAATAACAAGTTAAAGTGTACCACGTAAAAATCTTTTTTTTTTACATTAAGCTTCAACATTATTATCTTTTCTATCTAAACTTCTTAAAATACATGGATTTGGCTAAAATAATAATAGCTAACACTTATTGGGCCTTTACAATATGCCAGTTAAAGTGCTAAATGATTTACATGTGTTATCTAATGCAATAATCCTTTATAGTAGACTGGAGGCTCAGTGCACAAAATCCATGCACTGATAGGGTCCCTAGCGGCTGCCGGCCAGGGCCTCCCTCCCTTCCCCCAGCTACCCCCTGGTCGAACTCCCAGACGAACTCCCGGTCGAGGGGACAATTTGCATACTACGCTTTTATCATATAGGATACTTTGTTATTCCTGAGGATAATATCCTCAGAGAGACTGACTTCACCATAGTCACTTAAACTAATGAAAAAAGTCAGGACTCAAAGCCAGACTCTGACTCCTACGCTTCATCGTATTTGCTCACCACACTACTGCTTATTTTTGAAGTAAACAGCTTTCTAAAACACCAACCCTCCTCCTCTGACCTATTTTGTCCTTCCACGTTCCGTTCTTTTAGCTGCTAGATGGCTAGCCCAGTTCTTCATGCTGACTTCTGATTGGCTAGGTCCTTCACTCTTATGCTCCTTTTAGGCATGCCTTCTCAAATATTTCCTTCTCCTACTAATTTAAGCTGTTCTATGGGTAATAAACTGATTAGACTTGATTGTATACTATCACAAAAAATGTCTATAATAAACATGAGATATCTCTCCTGCCACTCCCCTCAAGGTCTTATGCTTTTTCTCAAAGCATCTTACGGCTGCCAATCAGAATCTTTGTATATTTCTTTTAAACACATATTCTAATTTTATCCTCAGAATTGTTATTATAGATAGGGTTGTTCCCATTTCACAGAAAAGGTAGTTGAAAGTCAGAAAGTCAGTGAACCCAGGTCATCTGATTTTAAATCCTGCCGTTTCCATTCCAGCAGTCTGCATTCTCAACCTACAGCTACTGGTGAAGTAGTAGTCCCTTTTGAGCAGTACTCAAAATTACACTAATCTGTCATATATGGAGCCCTGAAAAGCTGGCGGCACTAATCCTATATAATAAAGAGGTAATATGCAAATTAACCGCCACACCCTCACAAAGATGGCTGCCTACGACCAGGACAGCAGGGGGTTAGTGAGGGACGACCAGACAACTGAACAGCAGGCTGCGTGGGGCGACCAGGCCGGCAGGAGGGCCATGAGGGGCAACCAGGCTGGCAGGGGGGGAGCAGCTGGGGGCACCCAGGTCAGCAGGGGGTGTAGTTGGGGGCAACCAGGCAGGCAGGCAGGTGAGCGATTAGGAGCCAGTGGTCCAGGATTGTGAAAGGGATGTTCAGGATCAGGCCTAAACCAGCAGTTGGACATCCCCCAAGGGGTCTTGGATTGGAGAGGGTGCAGGCTGGGCTGAGGGGACCCCCCCCCCCCCCCGCTTGAATTTCGTGCGCACCAGGCCTCTAGTATGGTATATTTAAAAGGTGGTATATGACACCTGTTTTTCGGGCTGTGTTATTTTCCCTCTAGCAATCAGATCTTCAGAGAGGTTGGTTGTACTGTAGGGAGCTTCTTGATTATTCCAACTCCTGAGAATACTTGGGACTACTTCTCAGCAAACTAAGCTGAGAAATAGTAGAGATCTTCTATACCAATTAATAAGGAGTTATATGCTAGAGATCATTTTGAAAAATTCAAACTAAATTACTTACATACAAATAGATTAGATTACTGAGAATGTCAACAATTTTAGATCATATAAAGCTGAAGATATCCTACATGTCGGAGTTTCTAGAGAGAGAGGAGTGATCAGTGTAGCAGAGAAGCCACTTTAGAAAAGGTGTCATGGATTCAGAGTGGGCATGCTGGGGGGAAGAGTATGACCCATACTGGTCATTAGAAAAGAAGAATATTTGGTTTAGGGAGAAATGAAATAAAGATCTTATACTAGTAAATGTTATGTAGGATAAAATAGCTATCTTCATGAAAGAGGGCTATAAAGAATCAAAGAATTACCAAAATTTAGAGTGTGGAAGAGGAGAAAAGGACTGATCCTTTGTAAAAGAGTATATGCTTTCTGTTTCCTATGTGTGTGTTTTTTATGGAGTACTTATTGTCAGGGTTCTGGCCAAGAAGTAATACATTTCAAATATGTCCCTTTTAATAGAGAAAATGGTAGTTATTATATAACTCTTAATTTGCAGTATAATATATGGGAAAGGTACAGTTATGTGAAATTTATCATTTTTTACCTGAATTTCTAAGATAGGTATGAGTTAATGGCCAAATGAGGAAGGGAAGAAAAAGAAAGGACTGGAACAGAAGTGGAAGGGGGGAGGAAAGGAGGAATGGTGGGAGGGAAGCAGGGAAAAGAAAGGAAAAACCTATAAAGCTACATAAAAGGAAATAATGAAGATTTTCCACAAGCCATTGAACTTTATAAGGACTATAATTAAGCTATTTTAAGAATACACTTGTTGGAACTTGGTTTATCAAGTTGAATGGGAAAGGAAATACCCTCTGGAATTTTTCAAAAAATGTAAGACTTTTCTTTTAAAAAAACTGTAGATGTTGTAAATTTAAAAGTATTACTACTGTAGTTTCTATTTCAAATTATAGTATCTTCTACCTAAATTACCATAAATATGGAATACAGTAAAGTATTATAGTCTAAGTTCTTTTGTAAAGCTTAAGACCATGTCTTTGTCAGCCCCATGTGTTCTATACATCTGAAGACTGTATCTATTTTGAACATCCTTAAAAAAAGGATTTTCATGTTGATTAAGAAAATTCCACTATAAATTACTTAAGTACAAATAAAATATTTAAGTGATTACTAAAAGAGTTCAACTATTTTAAATAATTTAAAATGTAGGTACCTTTTTTGAATAATTTGAGGTAGGAAACTTCCTAAAATATATAATCATATCTTTAAAAATTTTTTAGGATAAAGATAGGTTTTGTTCATATTTCTATTTTCTAATTTTGAACTTCATTTTAACTGTAGTGGCATTTATTAATACAGTCTTACACTTTTCATTCTAATGTTAATATATTTATATCCTGAATATTTATATGTTGATAAAATTCTTTGAGAGATATTGGGTATCTTCTGTTTGCTCATTACAGCTAACCTTTAAATTGTGATTTTTTTTTTAAGCGTGCTGATGACATTATGAGTTTGGTAACAGATACCACACTTCTTGTACACTTTTTTGGAAAGAAAGGAAAAGCTGAGCTCAACTTTGAAGATTTTTATAGGTGAGCTTAATTTTTATATTTGTGTTGAAAAACAATGTTAACATGCTAAAGTCAGAAACACCTAGTGCAGTGATACCTTTTCTCTGCTTTCATCTTAACTTGAGGTACTATGTCTAACAAATATCCACTTCTGTGAGTACCTTTATACCAGTGGTTTTATTGATAAGAATAATAGGAAATTACTGAATAATAAAAAAATGTGTGGATATCTGGATTGTTATTTCCTATACATTCAGAAGTACTGCAGTCAACACTACACATCACACATTAACTCCTTTAAGTCTCATCACTACCCTGCAAGGTTTTTTGTTATCCCCATTTTACTGATGCGGAAGCCAAAGCCCTGAGAGGCTGAGTGCCATCTGTTACCATCAGCACTCTTCATTTATCTTATCCATTCTTTATCCATTCTTGTCATAGATTCATGGATAACCTCCAAACAGAAGTTTTAGAAATAGAATTCCTTTCCTACTCTAATGGAATGAATACCATCAGTGAAGAAGATTTTGCTCATATTCTTTTACGATATACAAATGTGGAAAATACATCCGTATTTTTGGAAAATGTGCGTTACAGTATAGCTGAAGAAAAGGTATCTAATACCCTATTTTTACTTTATTACATGTGCTATTATCTTGTAATTATGTAAGTCTATAAATATATTGTTCTTTGTTAGTTCTTTTGCTCTGTGAATTAATAGATACTTTGGATATTCTTTTCCTATGTGTCCTAAGTTTTCTGGCTAAATTTTAAAAATGGCTTAATTTAAAATTCTGGGTAGGTATTCATATTTTTCTTAGATATGCTAAAAACCCATAAGGTTGTTAACAATTATTTTATTCAAATTATGAATATCATTTTTCAAGAGAATTCTGCTGAACTACAGGCTGTGACTACTATATAAACATCACCTCATACAAAGCAGTTTATATTGACATCAGTCACACCTGATTCATTTCTATAACATCCTTAGTAAAAGGTCATTTGAAGATGGCCATTGGTGAGTGAATGATCTTATCAGCAGTTGAAGTGAGGTTTTTCAAAGAGTTTGGATGGCATGAATGGTTAAGGACCTGGAACAACTGATTGTCTATTTGTTTAGTAGCAAGTGTTTTGTCAGCAATTCTGTGCAGTTGTGCATTATCTAGTGGTATTTGAATGCATCGTTGCAACCAAATAGAACTGGTGTTACAAGCACCCCGTCAAGCATGGGATGTTTTGGATATATTGCCTTCTATTTGTGTTTGTAGAAGGATCAAGGTAATCTATCCAAGAAAGACTTGCAAATAGTTTGACTTTGTATAAAATGGATACCTGGTGACAGTGCTAACAATTCTCCAGGAGAAAAAAGGACTCGATGTATTTGGCCATTAGTTTTACATAATCTCTCAGTTAGGGGTCTTTTATCAGTTTTACATGTTAAACTGATTTTTTTTTTTATTCATAGGCACTTCCCTAAAAATAAATATTGAAATTGTATTATGTCAAATTACTAGGGTATTTTTAGGGTCTTAAAGAATCCTACAGTGCTGAGGAAGGTAAGGGAAACCTGATCCCGTGTTGGGCCCCTTCACATTGCTGCTGACCAGTAAATGGTATCTTTGAGAGAAAAAAAGAGAGAAAAAAAAGAAAAACAGTAAATCTCTCCAATGATATCCCAAATTTGATGATCAAACCCTTTGAGAGTGCTAGGCAGTTAACTCTAATATGATGAAAACTTCTGCAATGGGGGGAAAGATCCTAGGGTGTCAGAACCTGAAAGCATCTTAAAGCAATCACCTATTCAATCCCATCCTTGTACAATCAAGAAAACTACGGCTCAAACTGGTGAGGGCACTTGCTAGTTGGGGAGGAATTAACAGCAGAGACGTTATGATTTCCCAGTCTAGTGACTTAAGGACCTGCTTTAACAATCACTGCACCAGGCCTCTAGTAATGTATATATTGATACACATTATATGGTGTCCCCAGATTCCTTAGGCTCTGTGCATTTTTCTTCATGCTTTTTTCTTTCTGCTCTTCAGATTGAATAATTTCAATTGTCCTGTCTTTAAGTTCATTGTCTCTTTCTTCTACTCACTCAAATCTACTTTTGAACCTCTAGTGAGTTTTTCATTTCTGTTACTATACTTTTCAGCTCCAGAATTTTTTTTTTTTTTTGGTTTCTTGTTTTACAATTTCTGTTTAATTATTTTGTTAATACATAGTTTTCCTGATTTCCTTTAGTTCTTTGTTCATGGTTTCCTTTAGCTCTTTTGAGCATATTTAAGACAATTTGTTCAAAGTCTTTTTGTTTTTAGTCCAGTGTCTGAGCTTCCTCAGGGATGGTTTCTGTTGACATATTTTTTCTGTTTCTTTATACTCATTGTAATTTTTGCTAAAAACTAAACATTTGAATATTATAACGTAGTAACTCTGGAAATCAGATTCTCTGCCACAGTTCATTTGTATTCTTTGTCATGTACAGTTGCTAATGATTATGTTCCATTATCTTAGTGGTTAGCCAGAGGACTGATAGAAATTTTCTTAAATGCCCAGAGCCAGGAAGAAAATAGATAGTATTCTCCCTGAAAGTATTGACATTTATATTTACAATTTGCTTAAAATATCCCATCCTCCTGTTTTTCACTTTTACTAGCAATTAACATGTCACCCTGAGACAGAGACTATTGCTGTGGCACTGGTCGCAGCATTCACTGATTCAGAGCCCGAGCAGTGACCAGTTTCCCTGGCAACAAGCTCTCCACAGCAGGACAATCCCCTTCTGGCTCCATCTCCCTAATTGATTCGAATGGTCCTCTCTGGAAAACATGACAGGTGGGATTGGGTCACAAAGCAGAATTCAGGTTTGGAACAGCCGGCCCTGAATGTAAGAAAAGAGAAAGAGAAAAATGTGAAAAGACAGTGAGGATTCTCCTTGCAAATAAAGAGGGATTATAATTAAAGTGGGAATAATGTATATAAAACTTTGATAAGAAACATAATAAATATTATTTTGATAATAAACCACTTAATCAGTAGTTGGCTTGCATGAAAATAGGCTCTTCTGGTTTTTTCTCTAGCTTTCCCGTGCAGCCTTCTTAGTGTGCCTCCCCTACATTCAGGTCAGAATTGGTTAAGCCTAAGCTCTGGGCCTCGCTCTTTTCAGCTTACTTTTTCTTTCAATCACATTAATTTACTGAGTAGAACACTTAATTAAATGCAGCTCTTGATGCCCAAATTTGTATTATCTGAAACATGTGGTACTTATTTTAAATAACTTCCCTATGTAATTCAAGTAATAGTAGTGGCAATAATTGTAGCGTATGTAAATGACATTCCAGAGTCCTGTCCATGATCACACACCAAGCCCTGCATCAGGCCTCCCTGAGCTGTACGTACAGTCACTATGCTTCCTCCTGCTGTGCTGGCCATGCTCTCGCAGCAGGAGCAAGTAAAAATACACTACTGTTGGCTTATTTTCATTTTTCATTGTCATTATAAAGATATTGATGATCATCATACAATGTTAAATTATATTTAATGAGTATATGTACAGTGGAAATTTTTTTTAGGTGTCTTTTTAAAACTATTCTTTTTTCCTTCATCATCATATTTACTTTCAGGGTTTAAAAAATTCAGGCCTGCTATGCAGAGTTTTTGAAATTGAAGCTTTTCTATCCATTTTCATTGTAGCAATTTTTTGGAACTTTGTGCTGATATGAGAGTATTTTTAAAATATTTTCACCTAACATTGCTAGTGATAGCAACACTGCCAAGTTAAAAAAAAAAAATCTGAGTGAATTTTACATTCTATCTGGAGAAAGGTTTCAGAATGTGCCCTAGAAATGTTGACTTGCAAGTTATATTGCACATGCTTAGTCTATTTCTTTCTAGTAAGTGTAGGTATTTATTTTAATAAATTTGGCCACACTAAAATCTATTTACATATATTTTCTCAATATAGGGCATCACATTTGATGAATTCAGGTCATTTTTCCAGTTTTTGAACAACCTAGAAGATTTTGCAATAGCCTTGAATATGTATAACTTTGCAAGTCGTTCTATAGGGCAAGGTAAGTAATAATCTTTCAAAAATTAAAAGCAAAAAATAACCCTACATTGTTTCTAGGGACTTGACAGCAAATTAATTAGATATAATAGCATATTAGCCATCAGTTGCCTGAAAGTTTGTTGTGTTCTTCAATGGGAAATCTGTTTTCCCTAAGCAGAGTTTAGGGAAATAGGCTAAATATTTGTATAACAATATGCAATATGCAGATGATGTATTATAGAATTATACACCTAAAATCTATATAATTTTATTAACCAGTGTCACCCCAGTAAGTTTAATAAATAAACAAAAATGTTATTGCCCTTCATTTCTTACTATGGGGGGAAGCTAATGATGTTTGTAAAAGTTCAAAGAGAAAAGCACCTCATGCCTGCTTGGTAACATTGAAGGATGTGTGTCTACTTATAGAAGAGCCAACTAGTCATGCCTCAGACATCATCACAGGATGATGCATGTTACCCACAATCCCTGTGGCTCAGAAACCTGAATTTTGTCAACAAAGGCCCCCTCTTAGCTATGGACTCACAGTAACCATGTTTTAAGAATGGTATGTAAAATTGAATGTCAATTTTGCTTAATTTTACAAAGAAATACAACTGTCATAGAATCCAGTGCTGTTGACCTCAGAACCAGCTCTTTCTTTCCCTGTAGGTAGACCAACAAGACAAGTCCTTTTCTAGAATTCTATGGCCATAACTACTCTTTCTTCCCTCATGGCAATATCCTTTTTAAATATTCTTGCCATACAAGGACTTTCTGATTTGACCTGTGTCTGCCATAATCCATTTTCCAAATGTAACCTAAGGGGACAGAACTTTGTTTTATTGCCAAGCTCCCGGGAGAGGCCAAACTGCAGCCCGTGAGCACTAATAATGATTCTCTCTCCCAAAGCGTGGAGACTGAGTCCCTCATGTGGCTCCACTCATTTATTCACTGAGGGAGAGAAACCTGAGAATTTGTCATTTTACCTTTGGTTTATTCTAGATGTTCAAATAGGGCATCTTCTCAATTCAACCCATTTCCGTGAAGGAACCCAGCCATTCCAGACTAGCGTTTACTACCATGATAAAACGACTAATCAACCACAAGAGAAAAAAAAAGTCTGGTTCAGAATGGACAGTTACGGTTTCATTTTGTGGAACTGGGAAATGGAAAAAATCGATTGTGTACTTTTGCAGGTGCTAGGAATATATCTATCTCTTTATTTTCTGTTGTCACTGCTAGCACCTTAATTCAGGTTATTATTACCTCTTAAAAGGATCTGGTATTCCTGCCAATACCCACATCCCTCTCCAATATTTCCTAGACAACTCAGAGAATAATCTTTCAAAAACACTGATTAGCCTTTCTACATGCCTGCTATGGCTAAAAATCCACTTTAGTTCCCCAGCTGCCTGTTGAAGAATATACAGGTTCCTCATCTCAAAGTCCCTGTACAGAGCTTCTCCAGCTCTTATATGTCCAGACTGCTCCTTGTTTTCTGAACGTGTTTTATACCCTCCTGAACCCTCCATGCCTTTGTGCATGTCATCTCATCTGTCATTTCTCATCTCTACAAGCTGAAATCTTCTATCCTTGGGCCTCAGCTCGGATACAGAATTGCAGCTTTTTCTAATCACTGCTCTTCTCTCTCCTTTCCCTACTCCACGCTACAGACAGAAGTAATCACTCATTTCCAAATTCTCATAGTGCTTTGTTGGTACTTTGTGTGGTCCTGTGTATGGTTATTTGGGCAGATGTCTCATCTCCTATTGGAACTGTAAGAGAACTAAAGTATCTGTCACTGATAGTAGGTGCTCATTAAACATTCATTGAATATGAATGTATATTAAACTAAAATACAGTTATTCTTGGCCCTTTAAATTAAAACTACGAAAGCTGGATTAAAAAAGACGTGGTACTTTTACACCATGGAATGCTATGCAGCTGTAAAAAAGAAGGCTCTCTTACCCTTTGAGACAGCATGGAGGGACCTGGAGAGTATTATGCTAAGCAAAATAAGCCAGTCAGAGGAAGACTAGTATCACCTGATCTCACTCATACATGGAATCTAATGAATAAAATAAAATGATGAACAGAATAGATCCAGAGACACAGAAGCATGGAACAGACTGACGAATCTCAGAGGAAAGGTGGGGGTGGGGGTGGGTGGGAAGAGATTAACCAAAGAATTTACATGCATGTATGCATAACCCATGGACACAGACAATAGTGTGGTGAAGGCCTATGCAGTGGGGAAAATGGTGGGGAGGGGGTCAATGGGGTGGGGACATCTAATACTTTCAATAATAAATAAATTTTAAAAACTACAAAAAGTTTTTGTCTCCTAAAAGATAGCATGATTAATGAAAAGTCATGTTACATAAGATCATGACCCATGTGTTTAGAAAAAAAAATGTATTTTATAACCTTTTTAGTAATTAATACATATTATAAAAATAATAATGGCTTACTCCTTTTCTGTAACATTTATCTAGATGAATTTAAGCGTGCCGTCTATGTGGCTACTGGTCTCAAGCTTTCACCACATTTAGTGAACACAGTCTTCAAGATTTTTGATGTTGACAAAGATGATCAATTAAGTTATAAAGAATTTATTGGAATTATGAAAGACAGACTCCATAGAGGATTCCGGGTAAACCTATATATTTCTACCCTATTGATATTATTTTTTTTAACTGAAAGGGAAAAATCCACCTAAGTTTTAGAAACAATTTATATACATTTTTCATAAAATCTTATACTTGAAAAGAAAAATATAAGGCCCTACCTACTTTCAGAAACAATTTGAAGTGATAAAAGACAATGCTTTTTTAAATATGAAATCAGTTTGAATATTAATAACTTAATTTCATAATCAAGTAGTTCAATGTCTTTGTCCCAATTTGTGGGGGCAAAAGTTGCCAAATATTTTTATTAATTAATCTGCACACTTGCTATCAAACTTGTTAGTATACAAAGGAATACCACTATTTCTCATTTTACATGATGCAGATTTCCACTAGGCAACTGAGATGCTTAAGTCACCGTATATTCAGCACTTTTCATATAGAAAATAAAGTAAAAACATTTTTTGTCTGTTGATTCTTCCTATTAACAACTTACACTGTAAAGTAATATGAAAAATTCAGAGATTTTTATTCTCAAGTATGTTTTAAAGAATGAAATATAGCATGATCAATAAATGTTTCGATATGTAGCATATTTGTAGGTGGTGCCAAAAATGGGAAAAGAAAAAATATTTCTATTAACAGCTAGACTATGCAGTTATCCCTCTTCGGTAGGAATACCCCTAAGTATTATACATTTAAAAAGAGAAAAAGCTATATATGCAATAAAATCAAGATTCATCATAGACAATGTTTTTAAACATTTTTAATGATTTTTTAAAATCCAAGCTGTTTTGGTAACGATACTGTGTACTTAGCTGCCACCTAGCGGCCAATCATTAACATTTGAAATTATGGCACAAGTACCTAAAAGGGCATGTATTGAAAATTATTTATTTATTTATTTATTTATTTTTAAATATTTATTTTATTGATTTTTTACAGAGAGGAAGGGAGAAGGATAGAGAGTTAGAAACATCGATGAGAGGGAAACATCCATCAGCTGCCTCCTGCACACTCCCTACTAGGGATGTGCCCGCCCTCAAGGAACATGCCCTTGACCGGAATCGAACCTGGGACCTTTCAGTCCACAGGCCAACGCTCTATCCACTGAGCCAAACCGGTTAGGGCTGAAAATTATTTATTCTTCCTCAGAAATTTTAGAGTAGCGATATCAAAGTATAAACTATGCTATAAACCTCTGATGCTGCATTTTTCTCTTAGATGTTGTGTGTTTTATTTTTTGCTTTATTTATTGCATATTTGTGGCCCCGTAACATTTCATTGACTTTTACATTTTTTAATCCTCTGTTCCACAGGGTTATAAAACAGTTCAGAAGTATCCCACTTTCAAATCCTGTCTGAAGAAAGAACTGCATAGCAGATAAGTATGTTAGCTTTTCTGTCTAAATTGTTCAATAACAATAAAGGAAGGGCCATGATTTATTTTTCTGCTGTGACATTTAGGAAATAACTAAGAGAAATACATTTTATTTTTAATTTTTAGGTCACTAATTCACACTAAGAATTACTCTGTTAATGATTTTATTTTAGTAACTTTATTTTATTTAGTAATTCAGTTGATTAATTAATCATTATAACAAAGAACTACTTTGCCTCTATTAAGGTGTGAAATAAGCTGGATTTAAATACTCATCCAATTGCTATTCTCTTGAAATGTCTTGATTGAAAATGATTCTGTTTAACCTGCAACTTTGTATCTGAGTAGACATAAAATAATAACTTCGTATTTGACTATTATAATGTAGAATCATTAACATCTAAGGAATATTTTTTACTATTTTTTAGGATCATGATTCCCAATGTCTGCTACAATAATAGAAGCTAATCTTTGTAGAGTTATTTTAGATGCTTGGCACTATATTAGGTATTCTTCCACCTGTAGACTCTCATTTAATCCTCACAGATATCCCGTTTAACAGCCGAGAAAATAGAAGCTTAATGAGTCATTTGCCCAAGATAACATGCGCTATTAAGTCGCAAACTCGGGTTTGAACCTCATTCCGTCTGATGGCAAAGACATCTTATTATTTTCTAAACTATCCCTGTAGAATGCCATAGGTGAGGAAGATACAGGAGGCTCATTCAGTTTGTTCAACCCAAAGAAATGTCTCATACTTGTTGCAGATCTCCAAAATGAGTGATTTGTTTTTCCTTTTCTCTTCTATAAGTCACCTATAACTATAAAATGTTGGTCGATTATGGGTTCCAATTAGGTAGGTCTCTAATTGCAAAAATACATTTATTGCTGTTTTTTCAAGCTGGAAACATTTATATTTGTTATAGCAGTATTACCAAAATTGTTCCAAGCGATATTGATGCATATTATTTTAAAAGTTTAGTTAAATAAGTTAGAGAAATATAATAAACATAGTTAAATAGGTTCCTTCCTCCTTAGAACTTATGGGATTTTTATTATGCATTTGTGTCTCTAAAAGAAAACGGCAGTATTCTGTATTTCGCAAAGTAGCTTTGAGGCCTAATGTTTTATGGAGCCCATCCTGGGAAATGCTGGTCTAAACTGTTTAGTGGCAAGTAGGCTAATCATTCATCTGAGGTGATAACTGTTGTGACTGAGCTAACAAACCATCTTCCTAATCTCTGTTTTAAAAAACTTGATACTGCCCTGTGAGAACTTAAACTGAACATTAGAAAACGTAGGACCGTACGTACCATGTATGTGTTCATATAGGTAGTGTACTCAACTAATTTGTCATAGTGTCACTCTGACGCTATTGATTCTATGCTGTAGTTCATAGAACCATAGATAAAAAGGACTACATTTTTTCTAGACCTTGAAAAGACTGAGAACTAGACAAGTTACTAAACAAAACACTGAACTTTTAAATTAAAAGAAATGTTTTATGATTAAGTCTTTTGATCCTTGTATTTTCTGTTCGGTGTTTTTATTATGTGCCTTACTGTTTCATATTATTATCATAATAATATTTGATTAATGTCATCACCTCTGAATTTCATGCTAAATAAATATTGCTTATATTTTTTAATTAGGTTCTTGTAAAGCAAAGTTTAAAGAATTTATCTACATAACAAATGCAAGAAGCAGTAATTTCAGAAAACAGAAATGAAGGAAAAGGTGAAATGCTAATTATATTTTTTCTTGAACTGAATTCTTGAATATAAGACAGATAAAATGCATCTTCATACTAACTACAAATGCTGTATGTTATCTGGCTAAGCTTTTGCCTTGATTTACTGAACTTTGCACTTTTTCATTCCTTTCAGAAGTACATAGATACTTCCACTGACTATATAAGAATGTATTTTAAATATTTTAAAATTTATTAGAAATTTGCCTAACCTCAAAATAATGTATGACTCCTGGAATCTAGATCACTTAAAAATGAACAGTGACATATTTTTTTGGTTTTAGACTGTGAACTTATTTCAAGAAAATGAATACTCCTTAAGATTTAGCTTAGGGCCTTAGAATTATTGATAAATCCCTATTATTTATCTAATGTTCAGTTACATTGAAAGTGTTCTGAAAAACAAATAGAAATTAAAATACTATACAACATGATGATTTACACTGTACTTTTATCTTTTAAAACTACTAAATTAACAAGGTATTGTTTGAGTCATATAAAGTTTTTTTTGAAGTTTTTATTCATTTATCAAAGTCAACAGAATGTCTAGTATTCTTTTATGTATACAGTAAAGAAATTTAAAATGTAGATTTTTTTTCTCAAAAATCGTCCTATGTTGGTGGTAGAATGGTGGTAGTTGTAGCATCAGTCACCGTCATTGTCATTATTGTTTTAACATGATGCTGCTCCTGATTACAGATGGTGTACGTTAATAGCACCAGTGAAAATCATATCTTTTTTTTTTCTTAAGTTTTACATATGTCTTCTTTTTCCCCAATTGACATGCCCCCTCGCCCTTTCTCCCGCCCCCCCCCCCCCAACCATTCCCACCACGGGCAAGTCCCCACCGCCCTAGTGTCTGTGTCCATTGGTTATGCTAATATGCATGCATACAAGTCCTTTGGTTGCTCTCTAACCCCCCTTCCCACCTCCCCTGCCATTTGTCTCTGGATTTATTTTTGTTCATCTAAAAATCATATCTTACAATTTGTAACTTATTGCACATTGTTAATAAATGTCTATAGCATCCAAATGAGTACTGTAAAAGACTAATATAAAATGGTTTAAGGACTTATGTAAATATTAGGTAGAAGTTAATATTGTTTCTTGCAAAAGGACCACCTGCAAAAGCGATAACAAATAGTAATAATGAATAATTTAATGTACTTCATTATTTCAGAATATGTCTTAAAAGATAAAAGAAAAACTGTTTAAGAAATAGCAACATTAGACTTTCACATGGAGAAAATTTGATAGTACTTAATGGAAATCTGTTCAATTGAAAAGTTTCATTTATAAAAGATTACTATACAACAAAAGTAGAACAATAAGTTTAAATTAATATGTTAATGTATTATATGTAGAAGATATATACGTTTATCTTCTTTTCCAAGATGTATTTGATGTCATTTGTACACACTCCAGCTATTGCCTTGCTTTTGCATATGAAAACAGGAAATACTGAATTTGTTTTTATAAGTTATTAAATGTGAAATTGATAGCTGTGCATCAGCCTATTTATAAAAGTAATGTTATTTCCAAGAAAATGTTATTAGCATTGGCTATGTATTTGACTTTTTACATTCTTTATCTGATATTATTTATTACGTTGATGTAGCAATGTGATTCATAAATGTGAGGATTCTATGTAGTATAATAATTTAATTTCACCTTCTTTCAAGTTTGATTCAATTGATTGACTAAATGAAAATGCCTGTTCACTCATTTAACATACCCTGGTCTATGTTACCTTACCTGAATGTTCTCAACATTATTTGCTATCTAAAATAATTGAAAAATGCAGTTTACTTTTATCTTTGACTATAAATTATATTATCTTGCATACATGGAAAAATTGCCATTTAGGAAAGTCCTATAATGCACATTAAAAACTAAATTAGCTCATTAAAATTATTTATAATTCTGTCATTCTCCCAAGGAATACTACATTGTGATCTTTATTCATAATTGCTTATCAGAGTGAATGGATATTCATTTGTTTATAAGACTGTAGCATAATATTAAAATTGGAATAAATGAAATATTCTGGTCAATTAAAATGGAAAAGAATAGTAAATTACAATGATTCCCTATATATTATCACTCATGAACTTTAACCCTCTAATTAAAATGAGAGATAAAAAGAACTCTTTGGATTGTTGTCTATATCAAATGAAAAATTGTAAGCACTTTGAAAATAGTAATATACTAAATACATTTATGCTAGTATTCTCAGAATTTCCTTCTACAAATTATTCTTTGGAAAGGTGAAGTTATACATAAAATTTTAGTATTATCCTCTTTACAAAGAGTCTACGTGATGAAAGATTTGTGGTACCTCTCAGAATCATTTAATATTAAGAAAATCATTTAACTTAAGTTCCAATTTATCGTTCTTATTATAAAATATAGCTGTAAAGCAACCTTACATTCTTATATTATCTGAAAATAAATATACCTGCTCTTGAATCAAGAAACTTAGTACCTTGCTTTTATGTTTATCTGTGGAGTAATGTCTTTTTAAAAAATTGTCACCTCCAAACTTCGGAACTGTTTATTGGTTACCAAACCTCCATTGGTCTCATACCCTCTGCTATCATGCTACATGCCAATGAAATTAATCACAACACGTCTGTAGGTAAACAAATCACAGAGCCATAAAGCCTCTCAAAATGTACATTAGGCATTGATACTGTATATAATGTGGTCATTGGTACTGAGAAGCTTTCAGAAAGTTTACATGTGACTTAATGGAGTATCAGTTTTGCTCTACAGAAGTGATTGCTTAAATGGCTTAAAATAATTAAACCAACACAGCCCCTTTGGTACTAATTTTGGTTCTTTTGTAGGCATCATCTTAAGAAGATGACTCTTAGAAATTTACCAGTTTTCAAAATACACTCATTATCCTACTCTTTATAGCCATACAATAAATTAACATTTTTACATACTGCTTTTACTTCCAAAGGATGTAAAAATACCAATTGTGTAATAGTCAGTAAGTATACAATAAAAATTTTAGCGATAAGAAAGCATAGTTTTTTTCTTTTCTTTGTAAGTAAGTCATAAAATAATGGTATGTCTTGCAATGAGTCACATCTTAAATTCTGTGAAATATTGTAAGATGAAACTCACTGCAAAGATATAATTCTCTTTACTTTGTATATCTTTATAATTCTCTTTATATCACAATCAGTATTTTTGACACACGTCTTAAACTGGGGAATATATCTAAAATTGTGACTTAATGAATATTAATATACAGTGCTCAGAGAAAGTACAAGCATTATTATAAAAGTTTTCTGGAAAAGATAAGTTGTGTCAGTCTTGTAAAGGAAGAGAAGGGCACGTGTTTATGAACACAAGAAAAGAGAAAAGAAAAAGAGGATGGAGAAGGGATCTGAATGAATATAGATTTTCTTTTAATTGGGATTTAGTAGACAGTTTTTAGAAAAATAAATGTTTAAAAACGCAAGAAAGCAATAATGACAATACATCCTTTCATTTACCAGGTTGAAAAGACAGTGGTTCTATAGTATACAGTGTTGGTAAGTGTGCGAGGCAAGTGCTGACAAAGCTATACATGTTCAGAGGGAAACAGAAATATCTCAGAGTTTTGATCTAGAACTTTACTTCTGGGATAGTAATATCCCAATACATATATTTATAAATTTGCATGTCAAAAATATACCTAGTAAATGAAATAGTATATAACTATGAGAAAAAATGAAGTTCATTTATCATGCTGATATGAGATGATTCTACAAGATACTTTTATGGGAACACATCAAGGTATAGAAGAGGGTACGATATGCTTCTGTCTGTGTTAAAAACACACTTTTCTTGCAAAGAATTATATTTTAATATATCTTTATCAAAGTTATGTGTACAATTTGTTAAAAGTCAAAGAGCTCCAAAGGGTTTATGTAAAACACAGCATTCCTCTTTCCTCGTTTCCGCTCCTCAGAGGCGATCGCTTTCTATCTTTTCGCAGTTCCTTTTGGCACCTGCCTTCATATTTCAAGATAACATGCTTATACCAGTATTTCTTGATTGAATTTATTTTTAGTACATTACTGTTGACTTCCTACAATGGAGATGAGAATTTGGCTCTATTATACAAACCCCTTTTAAGACACAAACACACTCTCTCTTCCTTTTCCCCATCCTTTCAGTATAGTTAGAGCATAATTTTATAAATCAATTAGTGCAACATCAGTTACTATATTTCCTTCCTTAAACATCTTACTTTCCCCAGAGTTAATAATTTTCCCCTTTTCAGTCTGCTTAATTTTTGTGTAGTTCTCCTTTACCTATTATCAATTCATCCCAGACTCACCTCCAGGACTAAATACATATTGTTAACACATTGTAACACGTGAAGTAATGTGTAAATTTTTTATACTTTTAGAAATGCCTCCTGGAGCTCTCTGTCTTAGGATCCCATCTCGAATGGTTGTTACCTAGTCCTAATGCAGAACAACTTGGAAGCTCTGTGTGCATGGAATGAACTTTGATAGGTTTCCCTCGTTGCTGTTCTGACTGGGCCCTTTCCTCTGAGGGACTGTGACTAGTAGTATTGAGAGGTCTTTTCTCTATGGCAGACTTCTGCTGCCTGGTAACTCAAGCCCTGGCTGCTACTTGGTACAGAGGTCTTCTGAAGATGGGGCCATAGGCATGAAGAGCGCTATACGGTCATATAGTCAGCAAGTGGCATTGCACTGTTTTGAGTGTTTTTACCATGTCTTAGTTTACTTTTTCAAAAAAGCACATTTTTAAAATGTAGGATGTCAGTCTGGAAAATGTGGGAATAAATCATGAGGGTCATGTGTGGGGTAGATTTATTCACTAAATCTAGAGGTAGGTTACTTCTTGAAGCAGATACAGTTTTAAGAAAAAATGAAAGTATAATGGTGATTGTGAATTTATGGCACAACCACATGGTGTGAGTTGGGTGTAGGGATGGGAACTACACATGGTGTGAGCTGGATGTAGGGATGGAACTACCACATGGTGTGAGCTGGATGTAGGGATGGAACTACCACATGGTGTGAGCTGGATGGTAGGGGTGGAACTACCACATGGTGTGAGCTGGATGTAGGGATGGAACTACCACATGGTGTGAGCTGGATGTAGGGATGGAACTACCACATGATGTGAGCTGGATGGTAGGGGTGGAACTACCACATGGTGTGAGCTGGATGTAGGGATGGAACTATCACATGGTGTGAGCTGGATGTAGGGATGGGAACTATCACATGGTGTGAGCTGGATGGTAGGGGTGGAACTATCTCATGGTGTGAGCTGGATGGTAGGGGTGGAACTATCTCATGGTGTGAGCTGGATATAGGGATGGGAACTACCACATGGTGTGAGCTGGATGGTAGGGATGGGAACTATCTAATGGTGTGAGCTGGATGTAGGGATGGGAACTACCACATGGTGTGAGCTGGATGTAGGGATGGGAAAGGGATGAACTGATGGAGGAGTGTCAGTGGAAATAAGTTCCTGGATTTAAAAAGTTAAAGACAATGGCCATACTCTGACATTTACCATAAGAGACAAAGAACTGAACTCGATTCATCAGTCTAGTTCAGTATGGCATTTCCTATTGCATATTTTCAGGGATGAAGCAGGCACTTGAAGGTTAGCAGATTAGTCTACTAGCAGATTTTAAACTGAGGTAAAATGAGAGTTTAGGACAAAATGAAAGGCAATTAATAATGATATTTTCAGGCTGTGGTATATAATGCTTTACTCATTGCAAGCTCTAAGGTGCTATAAGAGTTAAAAGTTCAAGCTGAAAAATCTACACAAACCACTCTGAAAATCTATACTATTTAATGTCATTGCTCTTTGGTGCTAAGAGGTTCTCAATAAGGTGAGTATCTTATATACCATTTGTGCTGTAATATTTAATTACAGCAAGTGTACAGATTAGCTCTCTCAAAGATTCTTTTGAAATCAGATTGCACATCAAAACTGCATTGTGCCCAGCTAAGTAAGCAAATTTAAGAAAGAGGAGAAGGTGATGTCAAGACTTATTGCAAAATGAACAAATAAAGAAATAGGATTTGCTGATGTTCAGCCTATTAAAGCATGACCAAATGTTAGCCTTTGTTTGTCAACTTAACTATGTTTTTCTAAAATTTACAGAGGTTCAGCCCATGGAAAGTGTCCTTTAGCTAGGATAGTATCTGTACTTGAGAAATAAAATAAGCAACATGAAAATGCTGACTAGATTATACTAATAGTTCAGTTTCTCATCGTGATTGATTACCACATAGATATGTACATTAGTAATTCAGATACAGGGTTTTTTTTTACCTTTTTTCATTTTTCTGATTATAAGATTAATACGTGTTTTTGCTCCCTGATACTTAAGGTTTTATAAGCTCAGAGGTTAATTTAACTTCTCCAAAAGAGCTAGACACTCCCCTCCCCCAAATACAACAAACACTGAAGTATTTCCAGTTTCCAAGCATTTCTCCCTTCAGAAAAACTGTAAAAATAAATTTTAAATTTTCCAATACCCTAATAGCCAGGAATGAAGACTAAGTGGCTTGGAACTGGAATTGGACTTGCAGCAAATACCCAGGAACATCAGTGAGGCTCTGAGACCAGAGCAATGGGGTCCCAGGAAGGATAGAGAGCCTGCAGGCTCCATGGGGATCGCCTGGGCCAGAGTACTAGACTGATGGTATGTGAGTACAGGGTGCGGCACAAGCAGGTTTACAGTTGTGAGTAAACAAAACAGGTTATTCTATTATTTTCTATAAGAACAACTGTAAACCTACTTTTGGAGCCCCCCCTCCTCTGAGCTAAAATCTTCAAGGAGGTCCTGAAGGGTTCTAAGACACACACACACACACACACACACACGTGACTGGTTGAAGCAGAAGAAACCATCCCACAAGTCTCCCATAGATTATACTCAAGCATAAACCTCCAAACAAAGACTATCAAACCCGGAGAAGACCAACCACTACTAGTGTCTAGTATAAGTGAGAATCAATAGGGACAATAAATGTAGTCCCAGAGAATGTAGGTGTTGGAACTGAATACGGAATACTATGTATGAAATGAACTATGAAATTATAAAAATGAGTTTCTAAAAAAAATTATTGGGACTAAACAGATACACTTACCAAATAGAATTTCTAGGGGAAAAAAGTTAATTGCTAAAATCAAAACCTCAGTGGAGAGTTTTAGGTCCAGCCATGACTGACTGACTTACCCTTTCATCATAAACAACGACAACTTAGTACAACAAACACTGTGGGGCTTTGATCCTTGAGAAAAAGAGTCACGTGGTGACCTCTACATTCAGTCTGGCTTTCTGCCTGGGAGCACGTTCCAAATGCAGCAGAGGGAAGTGAGGCCAAACAGAGAGACAAGGAGTTTCATGGGCTGGAAGAAATGAGCACAGAGGCAAGCCTAGCTCAGGGAGCTGGGATGTGTGGGACAGAACCGGAGGAGAGGGAGCTGTGCAGAGAAGGGGCACCAGAGATCTGCTTGGGAACGTGCCTGGCTGGACACTGAGCTGCCTGTGAGCAGGTGAGGCTGGGTGAGGCACAGCAGAAAGCAGCTGCTGTGTGTCTCACAGTGCAGGCCTTGGGAATGCAGATTAGCCAGTGTGAGGCCTCACTGAGCAGAACAGGCCTTAGGAGTACGGCTACGCCAGAGTAAGGGTGACCCTGTGTTATCTATATATATAAAAGCTTAAGCGACCATCACAACCGAATGGATCACCGAACAGGCTGCGTGGGGTGGCCAGGCCGGCAGGGGGGTTAGTGAGAGGCAACCAAACGACCGAGCAGCAGGCTGTGTGGGGCGACCAGGCCCACAGGGGGGTTAGTGAGGGGCAACCAAATGACCAAGCAGCAGGCTATGTGGGGCGACCAGGCCCACAGGGGGGTTAGTGAGGGGTAACCAAATGACCAAGCAGCAGGCTGCGTGGGTTGACCAGGCCTGTAGGGGGGGCAGATGGGGGTGACCAGGCTGGCAGGGGGGTCAGTAAGGGGTGACCAGGATGGTGGGGGGCAGTTAGGGGTGACCAGGCTAGGGGGGGCAGTTGGGGATGACTAGGCCAGCAGTGGGGGCAGTTAGGGATGATCAGGCAGGCAGGCAGGCAAGCAGTTGGGAGCCAGCAGTCCCAGATTGTGAGAGGGATGTCCCGAATTAGAGATTGTACAGGCTGGGCTGAGGGGACCCCCCCCTTTTGCATGAATTTCATGCACCGGGCCTCTAGTCATTTATAAATTGTGTGTGCCTGTCCTTTGTCAAATATAGAGGTCTTTAACTTTTTAAATCTGATCTCTTTGTATATTAAATATATAGATCATTTAACTGTCATATAAATTGCAAGTATGCTCCCAATGTATTGAGTTTTATTTATATATGTCAAATGTTTTCGTTTTTATATATTTGAATGCTCTTTTTATTTGCATTTCCTCCATTGCTTTTAAGCTTAGACATTCCTCTCCCAATTTGATAAATATTGTCATGTATTTTTATGGTTTATGTCCTCTTTGCACTTAACTAAAAAAAAAAGTCACCTAGTATTAATTTTGTTACATGGCAAAAGTAATGAGGACCTAAGTCTAAATTTCCCTGCAGCCTTAGCTGGTTTGACTCAGTGGATAGAGCATTGGCCTGTGGACGACCAAGGGCATGTACCGCAGTTGCAGGGTTCAATTCTGGCCAAGGGCATGTACTGTGGTTGCAGGCTCCTCCCTAGGCCAGGCCCTGGTCACATTGATTTTTCTCTCTGTCTTTTCGTCTCTTTTCCACTCTCTCCCCTCAAAAAAAAAAAAAAAAAAATCAAAGGAAAAATATCCTAGGGTAAGGATTAAAAAATAATCCTATATAATAAAAGGCTAATATGCAAATCACCTGAATGGTGGAACGACTGGTCACTATGATGTGCACTGACCACCAGGGGGCAGATGCTCAACACAGGAGCTGCCCCCTGGTGGTCAGTGTACTCCCACAGGGGGAGTACCACTCAGCCAGAAGCCAGGCTCCACAGCGCTAAGGATGTCCCACTTGGGGAGCAGGCCTAAGCCATCAGTCGGACATCCCTGAGGGCTTCCAGACTATGAGAGGGTACAGGTCAGGCTGAGGGACCTCCCCCACCTCCGTGCATGAATTTCATGCACCGGACCTGTAGTAATAAATAACTAACCAAGTTATCCAGCACTACTTACAGAATAATTCTTCCTTTTTGCCACCTAATATAATGTAAATTATATTTTCAATATTTTACATACTCGAATCTGTTTTAAGATACTGTTCTCTTCCCTTGGACTGTCTGGCTATCTTTATAACTACATTGTTTTAGTTATTTTAGCTTTATAATGTCTTCATATTTCATAAGACTAGTTTTTCTTCCCATCAATAGGCCACACTTAGATTCCTCTTGTTTTAAAATTTTTCTTAACTGTTCTTGTTTATTCTTTCAGATAAACTTTAGAATTGTTTTATCATATCCCCTTCACTTTAAAGTTATGAATGAATTTGGAAAGCCATCACACCTCTATCAGTCAGGGCTCTCCACAGAATCAGAATCAATAGGATGAATATATGTATGAATATATGTATATCTACATGTATATGAAGAGAGAGATTTATGATAAAAATTGGCTCACAAGATTATGGAAGCTGACTAGTCCCAAGGTCTGCAGGGGGAATCAGAGAGCTGGAGACCCAGAGAGCTGATGGTCCCATCCAGTCTGAGTCGAAGTCCTGAGAGCAGAGAGCCAATGGTTTACTTTTAGTCCTGAGGCTGGCAGACTCAACACCAGGAGAGCTGATGTGTCAGTTCAAAGGCAGGCAGGAGGAATTTGTTCTCCTTTGCGGGGAAGTCAGCCTTACTCTTCTATTCAGGCCTTCAACTGATTGGATGAGGCCCACCCACGTTAGAGAGGACAATCTGCTTTACTTGGTGGACTGATTTCAATGTTAATCTCATGAAAAACTCCCTCACGGAATCACTCAGAATGTTAGACCAAATAATCTGGATACTCCATGGCCCAGTCAAGATGTCACAAAAAATTAATCATCACAGTACCTTTGTAATATTTTCATCCCCTCCAGGAACAATTATTCCAGTTATTTATTCTCAAGATCTATGGCTTTTATTACCCAGGTCCTACTACTGCTCATAAGGTCTTTTCTAGATCCTATATACTTATTGTTGCTTTTAGGAATGGAAATTTTCCTCTTAGGTTTTTTTAATCTGATCATTATGGATACATAGAAAAGTAGTTGATTTATTCAGCCACTTAACTCTAAGTAGTTCTGATATTTTTTCCATTGATTCTCTTGAGTTTTTGGTGGACAATCATGTAAATAAAGGTAGCTATGTCCTTGTCATTCCTATATTATTGCTCTTACTTCTGTTTCCTGTATTATTGCATTGGTCATAGCTTCTGGAACAATGTAAAATAATAGTGATGGCAGAAAATTTTTTATTTCCTGTTTTACTAGGATTATCTCTGTTTCAAATTAAGTACAATATTTTGCTGTTGCTGTGAGACAATACTTTATCTTGTTAAGAAAGCATTCTTTATTTTCTGGATTTAGAGGAGTCTGGAAAAATGAATGAGTGTTGAATCAGCTCAAATGCCCTTTCAGCTTCTACTGACATGATTATACATTGTCCCAATCTGACCTCCAGATGTGACATGTATCTTCTTTATAGGCTTCCTGACCTTAAAGTATTCTACATTATTATAATAAATGCTGATCATGATGGCACATTTGTTTCATTTCCTGGTCTTAGGCTGGTTGACTTTCCTCTCTCAGGTTCCTCATCTCTAAATTGGGGCTAAAAATTGTATTTTTCCCATGTTACAGGGATTAGATGAGGTAATTCCATAAAGTGAATTTGTATAAAATCAGTGCCACCACAATATCTGGCACATAGAGTAAGTTCGCCTAGTAGTACCATCGTCATCATCATCCCAAAGGCTTGAATACAGTTTGAGTGGGGAAAATTATATTTCCTGTAGGGTTTTTTAATATTCATGAGAGAGATGTTCCTCATATTTTCTTAAAGAAAAATAAAATAGGTATTTTTAAATTTTTATATATGAGTCATGAGAAGGAGCAATAAGAAGTCATTTTTCATGATCTTTTTTAAAGAACTGTTGTTTTTTTACATCTACCTCCTTGAAGGTCAAATACTGACTCCCTCATAATGTTCCTGGGCAGGACCGGCTTCAGGGTCATGTGACCAGTGCAGGTGCACAAAGCCCCAAACCACAGTGGCCCTGTGCTGTGGTTTAATGGTCAGCAATCACCAGCTTATCTATCTATATAAAAGGCTAAGTGACCGTCCGACTGATAAGTATGACGCGCACTGACCTCCCGTGGACAGAGGCTCAACACAGGAGCGGCCGAGCTGCGGTGACTTGGCAGCAGCAGTTCTCGGGTGATGCACCCCGGACCAGAGAAGAGGGAGCCCGATTCCGGGGTGTATCACTCGAGAACCGCCCTCTTGTAATCTGGGACCCCTCGGGGGAAGTCAGACAGCCGGTTTTGGCCCAATCCCCTCAGGCCAGGCTGGAGGGACCCCCGCTCACTCCGTTCTTTGAGCCACAGCATTGCCAGGTGCGGCCTGCCAGGGAGGAGCCATGGGAGGTTGGCTCCAGGGCGTATCTGGCCCATCTCGCCTAGTCCCGCACCACTGGCCACCTTCTAATTAATTTCCTTTCAGTGTGCATGAATCGGTGCACCGGGTCACTAGTAATTCTTAATAACACTAGCTTTGAAGTTTGTGAGTGAGGTTGGCGGGACAGTGGAGCTTGTGCATGGAGCCTTTGCTCACACCGTTCACTCCCTGGAGGGGTTCTTGGCCACCCTCTCCACCTCTTCCCTCCACCTCCTTGCAGGGGCCTGTGTGCAAATATGGATGAGTATGGGGAAGGGGAAGGGTACCGGTGACCCACAGCATCTTGAGGCAGAACACGGAGGCCGTCCTGCCCTAGGCTGGCAGTGCACCCTGCGTCAATTGGCAGCCAGCCCGCAGCCACCACTCCTAAACCAAGTACTAGGACTTTCTAACACAGAGGGTGCAACACCCTTGGGAGTTGCCCAGCCACTGTGGGCTGGGGGTATCAGGCCTGTGGGAAGCAGAGATGTGAGACTGAACATCCCCAGCGTGTTCGTTCCCCCAGCTGGAGCATGGCTCAGCCATCCAGCAGGGGCACTAGAGGGAACCTAGCCCCTGCCAGGCCTGAGCAAAGGCATGTGCACTGAGGCATGGGATGGGGTCCCAGGGCCCCTGAGAGGGTCCACACTCGCCCTGAAAGGACCCCGCACGCAGAGCAGCACACCTGGCTTGCTGTGTGCTGGGGAGAGCTCTTCCTCCCTCAGCCATCAGGATTCTGATGCGAGCGGCTGGAAGTGCTCTCAGAAGCTGCGGCCTGACTTACACAGTAAGTAGTTGCCCTGGTTCCCACCAGCAGTGACATGCTCTGACATTTGCATTTAAAACTGGCACCGCACTATATAATGCTGCATGGGAAAGTCATGCTGATCATTTAAATATTTACTTAAAATGATATTAAGTAGCAAATAAAAAAACATCATAAGTTGAGAATGAGAGAGACCACGGAAGAAAGGGAAAAACTTTGTATTTTAACATCTTAACACTTTTTCCTGTTTCGTTTTGTTTGGGTTTTTAACAAAGAGTCCTGCATTTTCCTTTTGCCCTAAGTTCCGAATATTAGCCAGTCCTTCCCTGGGAAATGGAAGTTTGGGCCAAGTGTGCAAAGGCGTCCGTGGGTTTGGTGGGATTTAGGCTGGTAAAAAGACAGGTGAAGAAAAGGGTAATAATTTATGCTATTCGGAAGTGGACATGGATTTTCTCAAAATTACATGGAGAAAATGGTTCTTGTATTAGAAAACTAAGAGAAAATGATAGTAAGATGACAAGTATACTGCTTGCAACAAACAACACGGCGTCAGCTCTAGGACAATTTGGTGTCTAGGGAGCAATTGTGACGAACTGTCTGAATTGATTTTTTAAGTTTCATCAATATGATGTCATCAACCCAATTCCAAATGGGTTCACTTAAGAAAAGGTATAAAGTTAACCTTATAACTCTGGCAGAATATAAATTTATAAGGAATAATAGCATGATGTTATACCATTTTTTAAAAATTTCACATCAGGCAGAAGCTATTTCGATAAAATGGAGATTTAAAGGACATGCAGAACAAAGAGGACAGAAAACACACCCTCAGCTGTTAGGGCACAGCCGAGGGCTACAGGCAAGTGACTGTAATAACAGAGAGCCTACTTGGGGGACAAAGTGGGGAAGGAAATGATAAATGACAATTGCAAAGAAAAGAAACGCAAGAACCAGCAAATAGCGTGCCGGCTTTGTCTTTAATTTACCCAGTGCTGGAAAGAGCACTGGTCACCTCCCATTGCAGCAACAGACACACCATCACCTTCAACCAGGAGAGAGAGGACCAGTTCTTTCAGGGCCGCTTCTCACCCCGTGGACGTGAAGGGCTGCTGCTGCCAGACGATGGATTGCAAACGGCATTTTCATTCAAGATGACTCTGCGGTTGATGGGCACTTGGGAAAAAGCAATTGTCTCCGGTTCTCTGCACCTGAGATCCTGATACCGTTTCTCATTAAGGTGATTCATGAATTTTAAAAATCAATTTGGCTTCTCCCTTTCCACTAAATGAACGAGGCAGAGTGTCATTCAGAGCGCTGTGGACTTGCATAGTTCCAATGTTAAAGGACCCTTGAATGGAACCGAGAAAATGGGCAAGGACGAAAAGTCTCCAAGAGACGTACGACTTCAAAAAGGACCAACGGGAAAATATGCAAAAACAAGGGAGATATATTGCGTCCGTCCATTCCGAACAGCATGGGCTCTCAAGTCAGACTTCCCGCCTTCAAACCCTGGCTCTGTCGCTCCTTACTTACCATCGTAGTTCAGCACGGTTCTTACATTTTCTATATATATTTATCTTTATTATTGAAAGTTACACAGATGCACCCCCTTTTCCTCCATTGACCCCTTCTAGCCTGCCCCCACCCTCCATCCCCCACCCCAGGCCTTCACCACACTATTGTCGGTGTCCATGGGCTATGCATGTACGCATAAAAGTTCTTTGCTTAATCTCTTCCCACCCAGACGCCCCCCCCCCCCTTATATTTTCCATGCCTCAGCTTTTTCACAGTAAGATGAGGCAATGATAGCAGCTGAGTCTGAGGGTTGTTATGAGAATTAAATGGGAAATTGCCTGTAAAGCACTGAATTGAGCAAACAATAAATGTTATTTATTATTATCCCTAACATAATATCCCTATGTAGAATCAGTTTATTTGCAATCATGTTCATCAACTTGACCTTAAAGATTAATACAAAGTTAAATTCATGGGCTATTAAAAAATATAAAGTGGTACTTATTATTAAAGTGGAATAAAAATATTTTTAAAAACATTTTTTTGGTAAATATTGCCAAATACTGTAACCCTATCCTGTACATACTTCCCATTTTAATTGTTGCCACCAACTTCGTCTACTGAATTCTCAAGCACCTACTTTATTGAATATTTTATGCTGTGCATGTGAAATGTACATATAGTTTATGGACCTAGAACTATTTCTGTCTACTAGTTTTCCTTGTTCTTAAAAACAGAAAAGAGGAATGCCCACAGCAAAAAATAAAAATAAAAAATTCTGCCTTTCTGTCAGCTTCTGCTGATATTTCAAGGACTCCAAATTATATATTCACATAATTTGCATTTTCCCACTCATAGTTTTAAAAAACACACATTAAGTCAAAAACTAAAATACATTCATTTTATAGAGGAAACTGCTCTATTGCTCAAAGCTAATTTAAAATAAAATCCAGTCATCCTGAAAAACACATATATATCTTAATTTAGCTTCAGATCCCTAGTCACTCATATTCACACACAGCACCTTTTTTTATTTTTTAAGTGTAATACTTTCCTTTAAGAAGTGGGAATAAAGCCTTAACCTTGTTGAAAAGTATGGCTCAATCCCGTGACTAACATAGTGCCTAGGATCTAGTGAATGAACAGGAATGAATGAATGAATCAATCAATCAATCAATCAATCAATCAAGTAAGGCATATCAAGCCTGAAGAGCAGGCACAGTCTTTGCCTGACTTTTACTTTATCCTTAACACGTTTCCTTAAGTAGGTCTCTGCCATCTAATACAAAAACTAATACATACAATTAATCCCATACTCGAGAGCTTTCTAGTAAAATACATGCCTCAACAGCTAAAATACTTCAGCCTCTAGGAGATGAATTTGCCTTCTGTGATAGTAAGTGCTGATTAATTAGCGTATGTTCATATATATTATGCATGTAAAATACTTAGTACTATACACATAATATATGTTGTATATGTGTAGCTTTTCTGCATATGCTGGGCACTAGGCTAAACATTTTAAAGATGCTCCTCAAGTTATGATGTGATCACAAACCAATAAATCCATTGTAAATTGAAAATACTGTAAGTTGAAATGCATATAGTACACCTAACCTACCAAATATCATGGCTTAGCCTAGACTACTTTAAGTGTACTCAGAACACAATCTATAATAATAAAAGCGTAAAATGCTAATTAGACTGGTTGTCTTTCTGGATGACCTTCCAGATGAAGCCATGGTGGCAGGGGCCAAGGCAGAGGATTTTGTGCATTAGGCCTCTAGTATTTGATAAAATGGTGGCAATACAGTGCACAGTAGAGTACCAGTTTTGTTTTGTTTTTAAACATATTTTATTGATTTTTTACAGAGAGGAAGGGAGAGGGATAGAGAGTTAGAAACATCGATGAGAGAGAAACATCCATCAGCTGCCTCCTGCACACCTCCCACTGGGGATGTGCCCACAACCATGGTACATGCCCTTGACCGGAATCGAACCTGGGACCTTTCAGTCCCCAGGCCGACGCTCTATCCACTGAGCCAAACCGGTTAGGGCAGAGTACCAGTTTTTAACCCAGGTGATCTCATGGCTGACTTGGAGCTGGGCGCACTGCCGCTGCCCCAGCATCACAAGAGTATATCCTACTGCATACTGATATCCCAGGAAAAGATGAATATTCAAAATCTGAAATACAGTTTCTATTGAATGCGTATCACTTCCACACCATTGTGAAGTGGAAAAAGTTGTTAAGTTGAACCATTGCAAGTCAGGGACTGACTGTGTATACACAATCTCATTAATATCCTCAACAGTCCTACGAGGTAGTAGATAATACTGTATGTCCCAGCTTATATCTGAAACGTAAAGAAGTTTTATAATACTCTGAAGTCAAACAGCTGTTAAATATAAAACTGAGATTCAGATCTAGGTTGCCTAAGTGTTGATCCAGTCTCTTTCTTACCTGCCACGATAAATCGCTTACTGTGACGCAAGAACACTAGGAAGCTGACTGGAGGTGGCCCTAACTCCTGGAAGAGGTGTGAACAAAAGGCTCTGGTTTGGCGGGAAATGTAGGCTTCTGAGTTAATGTTTCCAAGCAGATTCCCAAGGGGTTGTGGCCAACTAGGCATGAGGGAAAGATGGAATATTAGCACAGAAAACTGGGTGGAAGGAAGGCTGAGATATTGGCCTATGTCCACAGTCGTGTAATGTATCATCCAAACCAGGACCCTTTGAAAGTGAAAGGGGACTCTACTCATAATTACATGAGGATCACACCACAACTGGGACTGTCCAGGGTAAACTAGGACACACGGTCACCTTTCCCATGTCCCCCTCTTGCTAATGTTTTCTCTTTTATTCCTTCTGGTTTTTCCTCTCTTACTTTCTCTCTTCTCTCCCTCTGTGTTCTCCCTGTCTCTCTCACTGGCTCTTTCCTGTACCTTAAGTGGCAATGAGTTTCCATGGTTGCCTAGAAGTGCGTGCATCATACTTAAACTTATTTATAAAAATGCTACAATTTTCTTTGCTGCTGTATTAGTTATCTATTGCATAACAAATTATCCCAAAATGCAGTGGCCTAAGAAAACATTATCTCACATAATTTCGGAGAGTTGGGAATTCAAGAGCAGCTTAGCTAAGTGATCCACCATCTCCTCTGCTTTCTTCTATTCCTTATAAGTCAGTCACTAAGCCCGGTCCACATTCAAGGACAGGAGACCTCGCCGCCACTTCTTGAAAAGAGGTGTAGCAAAGAATTGTGGACATATTTGAAATATGTCCTTCTGAATAATTTTTCAAACTTTTGACTCTTTGATTTAATTTTATCTCTGAGACTTGATCCAAACAAAACAATAAAATGTGAGGAAATGCTATGAGCTAAGCTCCTTGTGTCACTATATCAGTGAAAATATTAGAAAACACACCTAAATATCTAGCAATATAGAGAAATGGTTTAATGAATTATAGTACTTATACAAAAGAGAACATTGTGCAATATTTAAAATTATCCTGAAGCCAGTATAGTAACATGAAAAATATTTGTAATGAAATATTTATGAGAGAACACAAAATTTACATTGAAAAGATGTGTGCAAAATAGAGTCTAGATGGGAACATATCTATATATATAAAAGCCCAGTGACCAAACAGTGGAATGACCAGTTGCTACGATGCACAATGTGGAAGCCAACTGGCTCGATCTGGACCCCGATTGCCCCCCCCCAACCACCCATGGTCCCTACCCCCAGCCAGCCCCGCCCCCCCAATCAGCATCCCCCACCCCAATTGGGGTGGTGACCAGCAGTCAATCTCCTACCTCCCCTCCCCCGCCAGCCCTACCCCCAATTGGCCTCCATCGGGGCAGGCCAGCCAGACCCCACCCATGCATGAATTCATGCACCGGGCCCCTAGCACTATAATAACAATGGTTGTGCTAATTGGAAAATCATACAAGATTTTTGTCATTCTCTGTTTCCCAAATGTCTGTTATGTATTGTCCTATGATGTGTAATTTTGTTATGATTTTTTATCTTAAAGGAGATAGTTAAAGAGCCTGACTGGCATGGCTCAGTGGTATGAACCAGTAGGTCTCAGTTCGATTCCAGGTCAGGGCATGTGCCTGGGTTCAGGCACCGTTAATGCCGGGGTTCTCTGTTCCAGCATCTAGAAGGGTTCAGCAATCTGGAGAAAGGCTGTGTGTAACTTAAGTAAGAGTCCAGAGGCAAAATATAATTTTGAAAGGCATTGGGGGTCAGAGGAGCCTAGCTAAAGAAACTAAGTTCTCCTCATCTCAGGACCCCATGCTTTTTATTAACACAAAAGGACCTGAGGCGAGGCAGAGATATACACTTCAAAGGGTCAGGTTTCTATACAGAGTCCATTGTCAGAATGGGGAGAATTAGCCTACGGCTGTTCAGGTGTTTGGCCAGTAGGAGGCAATAACATGTAGATTAAGATGCCCTGAGCTGTCTGGCAGCGAACAATCAATTTAATGCATCCTTTTCAGGTTTGGGGAAATGCCCTGGCCACTCCAGATTCAGCCCTGCTGTCATGCTGGAATTGGCTTCCGGCAAGTGTGGGTTGTGCAGGAGGCAGCCAATCAATGATTCTCTTTCATCATTGATGTTTCTATCTTTCTCTCCCTTCCTCTATGAAATCAATAAAAAATATATTTTTTAAAAAAGAGATAAAGATAATACTGACTTTCAAAATAAGGATTTAGTAAGCATTTATGTATTTTTTTCTTATGTAGCAAAAAATAAACTGTATTCAGATTTACAGATAGGCTTGTTAGGAGTTAAATTAGTGATGGAATTGCTAGGGAAGAGATAACGCATGCAAAAGTGGTAAGTGAGAAGAATTTATTTAAAGGAAACCAGCAGGGTATGGTTGAGCAACCCTAGGGAGTCAGGTACCCACCCAGCCCCAGGCTCGAAGAGGCAAAGGGAGAGGGTAGCTGTAGCTCACAGAAGCTGTGGTCAGTGGTCAGGCTGGGGAGCTGAAACAAACACGCCCGAGTTATTCTCTGGCCCTCTGCCCGACCCCATTCATTGAGCCAACCAGAATCCAGAGTGCAAGGGAGTCCTTTGCTATAGATCTTAAAAAGTGAGCCCCGAATAACACAGAGAAGTGTAGAGAAAGGATCTGGCGGGGCGAATGGAGGTCTCCAGCAGGGGAATCATTTAAAATGCCAGGGAATGCTCTGCTTTGGTGAGAAGAGTCCAAAGATCATGCATGCAATTCAGACCTTTACGCTCTAACTCAACATCAGCAATGTTTGAAGAGCATACATTTCAACTTCAAATTGTTCATGTAAACGTGTCCAGGTATCACACCAGCTATGGACATTGTCACCTTGAGACACAAACAGACAGGCTGCATTTCAGATCGTGGCGTTTCAAACTGATTCTTGCATCTGGAAGTACATATCTCACACCTTGTTTTATGCAAGGAAAAACAGCGTGCAAACCAGCTGGGCGCTTTGATGACACATCAATGAGCCTCGTATAGTTACCCCCTTCCAGTAAAAGTGGACCTTTTCCCCCAGCTGTGTGGTGAACTTCACTAAGGCAGGCTCCTTGTTTTTTGTGTGTGTGTTTTTCTCACCATGTGACTGACCATCACCTATCGTAATACCACAAACACAGGAAGTCATCAAAATTTGTTAAATAGATGAATGCATGGATTTATTGAAAGACTTTCATATGTTGCTTTCCCCATTTATCTGTCGAGGAAACGAGAAATATCCCAAGAAATGCCAGAGACTTTGAGTAACTTGCTGCAGATCAGAGAACTAGTAAGTGAAAGAACTGGAATTCACACCCAGGTTTTTTCAGTTGCAACCCCCAGAGGAAACCAAGCTGGTAGTTCAGTTATATTTCTCAACCTCTGTCCTGAAACATGGCCGTGGGCTCGCAATGCAAACATGAGAAAACTTCACCTTCTCTTCAGTGTCTCTGGAAATAAATGCAATGTTCTTCCAAATGAGAATGTTTTATTATACAGTTTGAGGTAAATGTACTCTTTTTTCTGCATGAGTGAACATTATGGGAAAATAATCCTACATCTCACTGTTTAAGATGGAGGCTTCTGTCCCATTCCTTAGTCTAACAGTGGTTGTCTCGAAGGTGGTGGTGCTTCTAATCATATGGATTCTGAACCCTCCACGACTCTATTAAATGTTTGCAAAACAAAATCTTCTGTTGTCTCATAGTCCAGATGTAAAGGTTATCAATATTCCCGCCAGCCCCCATTTTCTCACAGCACGCTCATCATCAAAGGGACCGGAATAGGAATATGAGCAAGTAGAGAAAGGTGTTATCGAGCAGTAGCAGCAAATCAAAAAGAGACTCGCAATCTGGAGTGTGCACGTATCACTTGGAAACAATTATAGACTCGGACTCTGAGGAATAAGATATAATTTACACTGGATTAATTCTAGAACAGTCTGCCTAGGATGTCAGTGCTGACCTTGATGACAAAATGTTTTCTACTGCAAATCCGAAGCCAGTGTGCCTTTTTTGTTAAATGTCAGCATTAAATATTTATTTTTCATCTCGCCTGCTCTTTTTAAAGACCTGGGAAAACCCTGGGTAGGCTTTTTCCTGTTTACAATCTAAACTGCAATGTGACCTTGAGCTTTAAGTTACATTTGAAGTCTCTGACAACACCTGGAAATACTTATCAATATTAAGCATTAAATGTGTGTTTTTTTCCCCCAGAAGAGTGTGTTTTGAACCAGAGCCAATGTGGATGTACAGAGACCACTGGGCAAGACACATTAATTCCACCCCCTCCTACACACACACACACACACACACACACACACACACACACACGTGATACAGAAAATCCTGCGTGACCAGTCTAGCCTGCAGCTTGAGAGAGACAGAGCTGGATATAACCAATTATGATTTGGCTGCCCCAGTGATTATCTGATCAAACAACAGAACAGGAAGGGCTCTGTGGCCACTGGATGAAGGCAGACGATTCCGTGTTTCAAGGCTAGAGTTTTCCAGGAATAAGGCTATACCTTCAAGTACTGTTGGCTGAACTGCCAATTCTAAGAGTTGCCTTTATGTATAGAAATTTGGATACAGTAGGCACTAAGTTTATCCCTGCATAGCCTTTGAAATTAATCATTTGTACACAAAACTCAGGCTGAAGAATCTGTAATGTTACCTCTTATCCCTCCATTTTCACCAACTGGCTCCTTCCTCTTTAGACTCATGTCTTCAAAGGAAGAGAACTCCGAACACTATAAATTCAAACATACCTTCAACTCCCTAGGACCTCTCACTTTTTGTCTCTGCAAAACAGTAGACATATAATTAGAGAGGGGACTTTTTTGTTTCTGCCATTTGTAAATATAAAGCCTGCTCACGAATGTTCAGACAAGATAAAATGTCCAGCCAGTTCTATGCCATAGAACGTTCTGTGATGACGGAAATGTTTTAGATCCTCACTGTCCGACACGGTTGCCACTAGCCACACATAGCTGTGAGCACTTGAAATGTAGTTACTGTGATTAAGGAAGTTATTTTTTTTATTTTATATCCTTTTCATTCATTTTGATTAAATGTGATAGCCTCCTATGGCTAGCAGCTACTTATTGCGTAGCGCAGGTCTAGACAACATGGCTCCTCTGTCACCACTTCCCGCATCCTGTTTCTCCTAGGGCCTGGCTCCAGGAGCTGACACTGAATCTTTAAGAAATGGGATACAGCCCAGCTGGTGTGGCTCAGTGGTTGAGCATCAACCCGTGAACCAAGAGGTCCCTGGTTCGATTCCCGGCCAGGGCACATGCTCAGGTGATGGGCTCAATCCTCAGTAGGAGGCATGCAGGAGGCAGCCAATCGATGTCTTGCTCTCTCATCAATGTTTCTGTCTCTCTATCCCTCTCCCTTCCTCTCTCTCCGAAAATCAATAAAAACATATTGTTTATTAAAAACACTTATAATACCAAGTGAAATTAAAACTATGTTCCAGTCCATGTGCTTGTCTGCAAACATAACCAATCTAGTTGACTTACACAACCAGACAAAAATGTTTTTCCAGGTATATAAACCCCCACAAATCCAACAGGGAGCCTGGAGAGTCAAGCCTGAGCTGACAGGGATAAATCTGATGCTCGGCCAAGACCTTGCATCAAGAACAGTCTGCCTAGGACGCCAGTGCTGGCCTTGACAACACTGGACACTCGCCACCACGCTGCAGGATTCTACTGTCCTTGGCCACTCTCCGATGGCCACTGACCTCTCAGGTCCACAGCGGCCACCTCCAATAATCGGACCGAACTCCTGCCATTGTGTCACCCCTTAAAAACCTGCCAGTGGTGGGAAGAAAATATCTCCCCCCCCCCCTTTGGGGTTCTATAGACACTGCCTTCTCCCCATTTGAGCACAGAGGAAGGACTCAGCGTAGCATTCACTTAAGTGCAAAGTTCCAATTTTATTTCCAAAGAGATCAGCTGTAGTGCAACCTGTAAAGAAGTGGAAGCAGAGTCAGAGTGATTTTCCATGCAGAAAAAAATGTTCTCTTAATTCTTTTCAATTTTCTGAATATGGTTTTTAGTAATTAATCATTAGCTCCTGAATTATAACATAGAATTGTACAATTATAATGTAATTATAATTAGGTATAATTACATATCATTTGTCATGAAGTTATAATTCATAATTTATAATTGGCTTGGTTAAGCTCACGGTTGATGCTATTGAAGTCTCTGAAAACACCGCAGGGGAGCTGGGCTGCTTGGTGTGCGCCTGCCATCTAGTGGCGGCAAGCGTTAATATGTCACAGAGAGACTCCACAGTGCTTGAAAAGCAAGGTTTGTCAGAGCTAGTTTTTCCCATTGTAGCAATTTTTCCAATGTTTTGAGCCAATTAACCATACAATCCTTAGAGTTTTGAAATGATCTTGCATTGTATTCCATTCCATCCTTGGCTAATTGCAAACTATAAATCTCTGAGAGGCACAGCGTGTCATGGCGCTGCGCCATCCCCACATTCCCTAACCCAGTTCCCTTTCTAAGACTGCTTTTATTTTACATGTGCCCGAAAACATGTGGTTTGGGCATATTATTATTCTCCCACAGAGACTATGTTGGCCAGAATTATAAATGTGCAATTATCTCTGGAATCATTGATGCGGACTGCTGACTTCCAATGGGATTTACACCCTCCCCCGGCCCCCCCTCTCCAAAAAAGAGTGATAGGTTTCCTTTAAGAAAACAATGAAAGAGGATCTATCCATATTCTCACCGACCACTCCTGTATGAATGGGAGAGCTGTAAGCCAAAGAGCAGGTCCAGACCTCAGTCTCATTCCTGCCAGGCCTGGTGAAATTCAGAAGGCAGCATTTGCCACACACCACACCCTGAGAGTAAAATCAGAACAATTTATCACGTATCTGAGAGAAATAAAAGTGACCTTATACTTCAAAGATGCAATGCATCCCTCTAAGAACACTTTCAAAAGGAAGTGTAACTATCAAACAAGGGACCTGGTAACGTTTCTGGGAGGTTGGTATAGGCGGCATGAATGGAAGTCTATACTCCCTAAAGAGGGTGGATCCGTGGGCCTGGCCGACTGCTATTCTTGATTCGGACTATGAAAGGGAATAAGTGGAAAAAATTTAACCTGGATCTGGGAGCAGGAGGGAAATTTGGAGTATTAACCGTGACAGTGAGATAGGTTTGAGGTTTGGGGACAGAAGTGTGTGGGGAGCTGGTTCAAAGTCCACCGTGGCTAGAGGGAGAACAAGATCAAGTTCCCTTCCTGGGAGCAGGGACTGACAATAAGGGTCTTTTCATTTTCAGAGGTTAATGACTTTCACAAATTCCTGAGTGGGTGGAGCATCCAGGCAGAGGCCTAAGGATGGAATTTCGGTCCTAAGGGACTGGGTGGGCCAGGTGAGGGGGCCAGTCTCCTCTTCTCCGATTGTCCCCTCCCCCTCCCCCTGCCTGGCCATCCCCTTCCTCCTCTTAGAGTTGCCCTCTCTTCCTCTGTGTTGGCTGACTCTCTTTTTCAAAAATGGCTGTAGCAGTTTTATCAAAATGATTACATGAAAGTCACAATTTGTTGTAACTATTGAATATCTAAAATTAGTGAGTTAACCTTCTATACTTCTCTCTAAAGAGGAGGTCTCTGGTGACATTTCTTCTTAATTGACCATGATCCCCAATTCCTAAAAACTAAAGTCATTGTTCCACTCTCACCAAAGCCCGCTATTTAGAGAGATGACATGTGCATGCATGCTCATGCCTAATGAGTGATTATGCAGAGATGAATCCTGTCCTCATGTGGCTTTTGAGACAATTCTGTCTGAGCTCCACCTTTTCTAAAGGATAAGAGTGGTACCCTTGGAGAACTCAGTAATGGAAGTACTCTTAAAATGGTTAAGGACAGGTTGCAATTATTCCACAAATATTTAGAACTAGAGGCCTGGTGCATGAGATTCGTGCACTGGGGGTGGGGGAGGGGGGCTCCCTCAGCCAGGGGCCCTCTCACAGTTCAGGAGCCCTCAGGGGATGCCTGACATCCTTAGCACTGCTGTGGTGGTGAGAGAGGCTCCCACCACCACTGCTGCACTCGCCAGCCATGAGCCTGGCTTCTGGCTGAGCGGCGCTCCCCTGTGGGAGCACACTGACCACCAGGGGGCAGCTCCTGCATTGAGCATCTGCCCCCTGGTGGTCAGTGCGCTTCATAGAGACTGGTGGTTCTGCCGATCGGTCGATTTGCATATTAGCCTTTTATTATATAGGATAAGTATGAACAATGAAGTCACATTTCAGATAACGAATAAAAATGAAGCCTCCTCCAAAGATGTTACACTGGCATATTCTTCCAAAAAAATTAAAAATGTGAAAAGTGTGTAGAATGTTACTGCATTTCTGACCTCAAGACCCTGGCAGGACAGGAAACTGTAGCCTCCGCCACAGAAAGAGGCACAGTTTGCCCTGCCTCCCCCTCTGGGAATCAGATCCCTTCCTTTTCATTCCGGATGAATCTGGAGTGACCTTCAATCACGGATTTGCTCATCTCTCTGAGGGTGTTCCAGGCCTGCGAGGGACTTTTATTTCTTGTTTTCAGTATTTCCTGACCGGGAACATAAGATTAACATCCATGGGAGAAGTTAGGATTTTCGGGGACGTTACGTGTTTATACTCATCTACCCTGCAGGGTATAACCAGTAGAGGGTAAATGGTGCTACAACAAAATAAAGCGATTCCCGGGGACTGACATTCTTTTCATTTCAATTATTTCAAGCCCCACAGAAACGTGACTGACATTTTCTATGCATTTTTGAATAGATGTGCGCAGGGATTTGGGACTTGAGTCTAATATAGTAGCTATTTGGGTCTAATATAGGGGAGAAGATTAGCTTGTTTAATCCAGTCACAGAAAGATAACCACAAACTCATAAGAGCTTAGATTTCTTTGGCTAAATTTATGCAAATCAGTGCTTTTTATTACTCCTACTTTATCTTTTCATCCTGCAGATGCAGATGCAGTTCATTCACTAGGGCGGCTCTGCGGTGTCAGTATACATACACCCACCAGTGTTCATTTAAATTGTTTATACAGAGCAATTATGTATATAATTCAGATCCACTACATTGACTGACTTGTTCATAATAAGATGAAGGGGAAAAAGAAACTCTCAGAAGCACGTGCATTTTCCCCGTTTCATCATCGTAAGTCCATGGCTTTGGTCTGACTACTCTGGGGTCCCTCCCAGGACTTCCAACAAGCGCTTGGGAACCAGCTGTGCAGCGGGCGGGGCACCGGAACGGCCGGGGAGGAGGACGCGGGACCCGGCTCCCCGCGGGGCCCTGGGCGCGGTCACTCTTCTATTCGGTAGGAGTTCGAATCCTCAGGGCGAATCATTAGTTTCTCACTCCCGCGGATTCTCCACCCAAAGTGCCTCGTCCTTAGCCCGCAGCCCCACTTCGGGGCGTGGAGGTGCGCCCCGATCCGAGCCCGCGGTCTCCCTGGAGGGAGCCCCGCCCGCACGCGGGGAGCCCCGAGTGGGAGACGGTTTCCCCGCCGGAGGGCCTGGCCGCGGCGCCCACAGACTTTCCTGGGGCGCATGGACCGGGCGGGCGACTCGCGCCCCACCGGCCTCGGGGCTGCGCTGCCGCCTCCCCTCCCCGCCCCTCCCTCCCCGGGCGGCTCTGCGCGCGGGTGGCCGCTGGGCTCCCGGCTGCCCGAGCTGCGGACGCCGCCCCGCCTCCCAGCCGGCCCCCGAGCGGCGCCTCCTGCCCCGCGGGGTCTGCCTCCCGGTTCACGGATCGGAGCCCCCGCAGGCCCACGGGGGCGCCCTAAGCGCACAGCCGCCCGGGGCGCAGCGCGCGGGGCGGGGGAGGCGGGGGAGGCGGCGGGGCGGGGGCGGGGGCGGGGCGCGGGCTCCATCGCCGCCTCCTCGCCGCCCTCCGCGCCGGCTCGCCCTCGTCGCAGCCACCGCTCGGCCGGGCTGAGCACCCGGGAGTCCGCGGCGCCGGCGCGGGGCTGCGGGATGGGGAGCTAGCGCCACGGCGGCGGCAGTGGCCGCAGCGCAGCCTCCCGCCGCCCCCGGGCCCGCGGCGCCGGGGACGCCGGGCGCGGCCAGCCCGCCGGGGAGCCAGGCCCGCGGGCGGCGGCGCCGGGCAGGTGGATGCGGCGGGAAGATGGCGCCCTCGGGCCCGGGCCGCGTCCGGCGGCGGTGCCGGCGGGTGCTGTACTGGATCCCCGTGGTGTTCATCAGCCTCCTGCTCGGCTGGTCCTACTACGCCTACGCCGTCCAGCTGTGCGTCGGTGAGTGCGCCCCGGCCGCCCCGGGACCCCCGGGAGCCTGTCCGCCGGCCCCGCGGCCACCGCCAGCCCGGGGCCGCCGCCTCCCCCTCGCACCTCTCGGGCGACCGTTACACCTGCACCCCCACGCGCACGCAGCCCGGAAACCCCTTCGCCTTCCGCTCCCCGCTGCGGCCGCGGCCACACCTCCGACCACCTGGCGGGACGGTGCGGGGACCCTGGTGAGGCGGGGAGGTGGCGCTGGAGGCTGCGGGCTCCACGCCGGGCCGGGACCAGAGCCGCACCTGGCCGGAGCGGGGGGTGGCGGCTCGGCCTCGGCCTGGGTGTCACCGCGGTCCCTTGCTGGTTGCCCGTAATCCACTTTTTTACATGTTCCAACAGCACTCAGGTTTTGCTGCCTTTGTAGTGTGAGGATTAGCAGTTGGACACTCGAGTTGCCAGGAGGTGGGGGCGGGGGGGGGGGGAGCTACTAGAAAGTATTTTCTGAGCCAGATGCACAATTGGGATGTTCCAAAAACAGGAGAAAAGAGGTGGGCATCCGAGCATTATCCAGAAAGCCAAGGGGCTGCAGTCCGAGCTGTAGGCTCCTGAGTGGTTGGGGGGGTACTTTCAGTGCTGAAGATCTCAAAGTAAAGAAGTTGATTTTGCACAGTTAGGGACTCGTCACGGCCCTTGCTGTGGCAAGCAGGCTGCTGCGGTCAGAGGCTTTGTGAAAGCCGATTTGGGCTGTCGCCAGCCAGGGACTTGTGAATGCTTCTTGTGTTGGGTGTCACACCTAAGAAAATGTGGATGTTTTTGCCGTGGGGAGCACTGACTGGCCCTAGGAGGGGCAGGGGGAAAGGTTAAATAGTGGCCTGTGGAGTTGAACCTTCTCAACATAAGCATATTCCCAAAGTGTCAGATTCAAACTTGCCCAAGGAAGCATCTCATCTCAAAATGTTGCCCCTCGTGAGAAATCGGAGGTGTCAGAGTAATACACAAAAAAACAGTGACCGACATAACTTATAAGAGAATTGGGACCAACTTCCAATTCCATGTAGCTTTAAAAGGTGACCTTGTTCCTCTGTGTGTTGAATTTAGAAATGCTACTTCAGTACCAAAAAGTGAGTCTGTTCTTTACAAGGGGTCAGGTTGTGCGGAAATTGGGAAGACAGTGCGTCTAACAGTGTATTACAGTCATCTAGAATGTGTCGGAAGAAAGTTTTCAGAAACATGTCCGAGTTCTGTATGAACTGTCAATATTAAGACGGCTTGCCCTATTGAGACACACTGTATGTGTTACGTAACAGTTGGGAACCTTTGTGGTATTTCATTTCTTCACCCTCGTAAAAGCAGCTGTTCCCATTAATGTAACTGCAAAAGAGGGAAGTCCCAGGAGGCGCTGATTATCAGAACAGGCAGCTTACTCTCCTGTATTAGCATAGGAAGCCGAGAGGCTTAGCCTGAGACCTGTCCCCCGTGTGTGATGGTGTGTGATGGCTTGGGAGGGCTTTCCTTCCCCTGCAGCTTGCCCTGCCCTTGCCTGAGGTGCGATGTGGAAATCTTGCCGCAATGAGTAGGCAGGTGATGGGGCGGAACTAAGTGGAAAATTGCTATTATATCTGGATGATACTTAAAAATATTTATATTGTTACTGATTTCAGAGAGGAAGGGAGAGGGAGAGAGGTAGAAACATCCATGATGAGAGAGAATCGCCGATTGGCTACCTCCTGCACGCCCCCTACTAGGGATTGAGCCTGAAACCCAGGCATGTGCCCTGACCAGGAATCATACCATCACCTCCTGGTTCATAGGTCCATGCTCATGGGCCAGCCCGGCTGGCTGATATTTTTTATATACGGGGTGGGCAAAAGTAGGTTTAAGTGGTGAACATGCGGAACAGATTTATTCTTGTGTTCCTGTTTTCATCACCTGCATGTCTTTTTACTTACAAACTGTAAACCTACTCTGAATATTTTGTGTTTAAGATAAATCTAAAGCATCCCTGACATCCACATCACTGTTTTAGTAGGCGAACATTTGACCAAGAGGGAGCATGCGTCTTTTTAAGCTGCCTAAGTGACACGGCTGGTTATTGATAGCCGGTGATCGCAAGTGAAGTCTTGGACCACTTCCCCTCTTCCTGCCTCGCCTGGGACAGTGCCAGTCACGTTGAAAGCAATCAATAAATGGTTTTGACTGAACCAATAAATGATTCAGAGGCAAAATCTCTGAGGTTGTCAGAAAGTAGTTTTTATATTTCCATTGCTATAGAAACAAATAGTAAGTAATTGTATGAGAGGTCTGGATCCCAGAGTCCGGAAGACAGAACAAGTGGGAAATGAATTTGATTCCAGAGCCGGCGGCAGCGTGGGAGTGGTCCGTTCTAAAGGCTTGGGTAACGATGGTTGAGAGGGAAGTTGACCTTGGCTGTGCTGTGCCTCTGTAAGCACAGGGAAGATGGCAATCCGTGTGACAGACACGCAAAACCAGCCTCCTCTCCTTTTCACAAACAAAGCAAATGGGAATGCCAGCCTTCCCTGCCCACCCACCCCCACCCCCCATCCCAGCTTTAATCACATCTCCATTTACCCGGCCCTTTGTGGATTCTTTTGCTCTTGGAAGTTGCTATTCATCATCAGATTTTCCATATTTCACCTATTAAACATCAGCCAGGGTTGGGACCAGAGAGCTGGTGGGGGGGTGTGTGGGGGGGGTGTCGGGGGCTGGGAACTAGACTAGGCAACAAACAGAATAGAACAATCAGGGCAATGTGCCTGCTCCTCCTCCTGCATCTGCTCTCAGCTGGGGATGACCCTGAATCTAAATTACTGTGTGCCCTTTGCTGAGGGAACTGCAGTTAGGAGTAGTGCTTATCCTGGTATCCTTGGAAACGGGAGATAATGATTCTCATTACAGTTCGTTTCTATATTTAACAACGTCGATGCATGTGGCCCTCCGGGCACCTTTTCAGTTAGCGTAATGTTTGCATGTTATAAAAATAAGCTCACATCTCTTCTTGGAATGTGTGTATATAAAAACGTATACTGCATGAGGATCAAGTGTTCCGGGTAAGCTTCCTTCCTGTTCTCCCAGAGAACCGTTCTGAACACGTTTGTCTGGTTTGTTGATTAACTAGGCTCCTTTATTCGTCTTATTTCTTCCCCTCTTTCCTTTCCTCTCCCTCCTCCTACTCTCTCAACCCTAGCTTCTTTTGTCTTAAAGTCCTTTGATCCCTTTAATTATTAGTTAGCTCGTTTCCCATAAAGTAAGATAAATTGAAAGGGTGAAATTTGTAAGCTGGTACTTTAGGCTACAGAATTAGAGGGAGTCAAGGTTGTCTGCAGCCTCAGGCAGGCTTGGGTCAGTGGACAGCCTAGACAGGGTTTAAAGGTTTTACAGATCCATTATGGGAGACATTGGATTGACTTTGCTTGTTGAAGAAGGCACCGGAAGTTTTCCCTTTTCAAGGCTAACTAACATTGAAACTTGTTTGAACTCTTATTTTTAATCTTTTTATTTTGTTGTACTTTCAAATTTATAGAAAAGTTTCCAGAATAGCACCAGAAACCTGCACACAGACGCCCTTGTTTAACCATGCGTCATTTTCTCTTGTGCTTGATTTAATCTCGTGTTGCTTTGTGCAGTCACACGCTGTACAGGCTTGTAGCCGAGGAGCAGTAGGCTAGACCGTCCAGCCTCGGTGTTTCGGAGGCTGGACCATCTCCTACGAGTAGGCTCGGGTGGGTGAGCTTTCTGATGTTTGCACAGTGACAGAGTGGCCTGGCATTGCATTTCTCGGAAGGTATCGCCTCATTGAGCGGCACAGACTTCTCAGCTCTGCTGTTGGAGCAGAAAAGCAGCCTGAGACAGCGCTTGAGCAGATAGGTGTGGGTGTGTTCCAGTAAAGTTTTAATTACACAAATACTTGGCAGGCCAGGCTTGGCCCTTGGGCAGTAGATTGCTGACCCTGGAGTAGGTTAGACGTTAGCTCATTAGAATATGGGGCTTTTACTCACAGTGTGCAGTCTTACCAATAAACATCTCTACCAGGATTGCAGCAGCCTGTATTCCGCAGTGATTATGGAAGATGTTTAAGAACTAGTCTACATACTTGGGGATCAGTTTAGGAGATACACAAGCATGTTTTCCTTCTTTTAAACAAACAAATATCCTTAAGGATAAAATATATAAAACCTCATTCTTGGATACTATTAAGCTATGATCTACAACAGGAGTCCTCAGACTTTTTAAACAGGGGGCCAGTTCACTGTCCCTCAGGCCATTGGAGGGCCGGACTATAGTTTAAAAAAAAAAACTATGAACAAATTCCTATGCACACTGCACATATCTTATTTTGAAGTAAAAAAACAAAAACGGGAACAAATACAATATTTGTATTTGCGTGTGGCCCGTGGGCCGTAGTTTGAGGACCCCTGATCTACAAGGTCATAGCAAGCTCAAGGATGGAGACTGAAGGGGGCTCTAAGTTGCCTTTTTTCTTGAAACTAGAGGTCCAGTGCACGAAATTCATGCAAGAGTAGGCCTTCCTTCCCCCGGCTGCCGGCACCGGATTCCCCCTGGCACCTGGGACCTGGCTTCCCTAGCAGCCCTGGCTGGGCTTGTTTCTGAAGGACGTCCAGTGTAATTAGCATATTACGCTTTTATTATTATAGATCAATTTGAGCCACGCAGAGAAAGCAGTGTGTTCTTGGTATTGGTAAACTATCCTTTACAAAATTATGCAGAATATTAAACCTTTTTAAAGAAAAATACAGACAGGTGATCGTGGGAACACAAATTACCATCTATAATTATTAAAATAGTCTTAAATGAGGTGGATGGAGGGCACATCCATAGGAAACGATGTATGTAAAACACTAAGACATTTTTTCTTGTTGACTATCATGATGCAAAGAATATTACTTCTGTGACTTTTCTGGATATCAAATATTTTGGAGATTTTAAGTTCTGTGAGTATATCTTGAAGTGTCTAAAGTTCAAATGTATAAAATATATGCTTCATATTCTTTTTTAACTTTATGTTTTTATTAAATTTACCGGGGTGACATTGGTTAATATCATATAGGTGCTGCCATTTGACTTTCATATAATTGGTCCCTGGAAAGGAAGAGAAGACTGATTAATGCTATCTCGGTTCCATTTACTGTCAGAAAAATTTTGTCCTTTGATATATTGGATAATGCAGCATTTTTATTTGCTATTAAATCCTATTAGAGATAACATGTCAAACAACTATCGTGCTCAGCATGTAGAGGTGCTTAATACATGTTGGATGAATTAATCTCTTTGATTTTTTTTCCGTCATTTGATTTTAAATGATTATTCAATCCATTTTTAATACGAAAGCAGGCAATTGTATCAGGTTAATAGGTGAGTGAATAGGATCTAGCAGTCAAAACTCAATTTAAACTCAGGTTTGCTATAAAAGTTTGCTTTCCCATGCTTGCTAAGATTGGCATCCGTGCCACTAAATGGAATACTCGCACGGTGTTTCTGGTAGTTAAACTGAAGCTGAAGGGATGGCTTCGTAAATCAAGGTAATCAGTGGTCTCCAGGGAAGGTTAGAGAAAGGTTAGCTTCAGAGGGTTGTAGTAGGGTTCGTTCAGAAGCTTTTACTGAACCCTTGCGCCAGGCACTTTCCCCCACAGAGGAGTTTAGAGGGAACTGAATTGAGGTCTTTTCCTAATAGCTAAGAAAACAAATTGCCTCTGGGGAGAGAAAACACACACACAAACACACCAACAAATCAAAAACAAAACCCTGAAACCTTCTGTCTGGCTTGAGCAGGAGGAGAGAGGTGTACCTTTCACAGTGCCACTCCCATAACGGAGCGGCAGGAAAGCAGAAAGAGGAAACACACACACACACACCCACCCCCCTCCCCCCAGCCCTGGGAGTCGGCTGCCGGACCAGCGTACACAAGCAGAAATCCATGAATCAGGCCAAAGGAGCTGATGGCGAGCCTCCTGTAAATGGCTTTCTAATTGTGTTCTTAATCTTACCACGGATAAATCTCTCGGAGGAAGGCTGTGACCCGCAGTTGTTGCCCCTACTGCCAGCGAGGCGGCTGTTTGGGCTCCTCATTTCTTACCTGGCGCTCCGGCGGCTTTTACTCCGCTCCCTGCTCAGGGCCAGGGACTTGGGGGTGAAACCGAGCTGGGTGCAGAGAACCTCCTGAAACAACTCGGTGGATCCCCGAGAAGACCGGAGGACTGGCTTAGGAAATAGCCCGGCCAGCGTGGCTCAGTGGTTGAGCGTCGACCTATGAACCAGGAGGTCACGGTTTGATACCCAGTCAGGGCACATGCCCGGGTCGGGCTCCATCCCCAGAGTGGGGTGTGCAGGAGGCAGCTGATCAGTGATTCTCTCTCATCATTGATGTTTCTATGTCTCTCTCTCTCTCTCCCTTCCTCTCTGAAGTCAATAAAAATATTTTTTTTTTAAAAAAAGAAAATGGGCCAAAACCGGTTTGGCTCAGTGGATAGAGCATCGGCCTGCGGACTGAAAGGTCCCGGGTTCGATTCCGGTCAAGGGCATGTACCTGGGTTGCGGGCACATCCCCAGTGGGAGATGTGCAGGAGGCAGCTGATCGATGTTTCTCTCTCATCGATGTTTCTAACTCTCTCTATCTCTCTCCCTTCCTCTCTGTAAAAAATCAATAAAATATATTTTAAAAAGAAAATGGGCAGACGCCAAGAGAAGGTGGGTGAAGTGGAGCTGACGTTATTCTGGAGGAGTGGCCATTGGACGGGGCCAAGGCCCTGGTGACCTGCCGTCAGGGAGCCTGAGGCCACCCCTGCTCCCGGTGGCTGGTCGAGATGGTTCCAGTGGCCCCGGCCGACTAAGCCAGGCTGTGCCCATGGCCCAGTCAACAGGGTTCTGCAAGAGCAGGTGTTTGATCTCTTTGGCTTCCGTGGTAGAAAGAAGTGCCAGGAAGGACAAAAAAAAAAAAAAAAAAGACCAATATGTTCCAGAGATTAGGATGGGTGAGTTCTCAATGAGAAGATCCTCACTGATACTGTCTTGCTTGTGTCATTCGTTTTTCTTTTTCATCTTGTGAGAAAACTTGTGGTTTTTCTTCTCAGAAAAATGAAACCAGGACTTAATACTTCATAATTTATACTGATGAGTTCCTGTGCTTTGGGGTGACATCACACCTCTTAGCCTCTCTTCTCCAGGAAGTGGTGAGTCCATGGGGCTCCTGGGATCCACGCTGTGTTTGACGGCTGGAGAAGAACCATCTTGCCTGGCATGCAGAGTGAGAGATTAGCACATGGCATAGAGCCTTGATGCTGACCCGTGGGAAACCAGTTTTCCAAAGATCATTTGGAAAGACAGTTTTTTTGTTGTTTTGTTTTTTGTTAATCCTCACCCGAGGATATTTTTCCATTGATTTTTAGGGAGAGTGGAAGAGAGAGGGAAAGACAGAGAGAAACATCGATGTGAGAGAGACACACATCGATTGGTTGCCTCCTTCATGTGCTCCGATGCAGGGCCTGGCCAGGGAGGAGCCTGCAACCGAGGTACATGCTCTTGAGCGGAATCGAACCCGGGACCCTTCGGTCCGCAGTCCGGAGGTCTGTCCGCTGAGCCAAACCGGCCAGGGCTGGAAAGACAGTTTTAATACTGTGTGGAATCCTGTGGTTTAATGGAAGCATTTAGGTATGTCACAGAGAATTGACACCAAAAGTATAACATAGTTGAGTTAATTTTCTTAATAGTCCATTAGAAGATTATTGAAATGTTTTTTGCTAATTCCTTTAAGGGTGACTTTATTGTAATATCTTAGTTGTCAGCTCAGTCACATGCTGAGAGTGGAAAGGGGTGGCGTCGGCAGGCGGGGCACTGAGGGAGGGCAGCAGGGAGGAGGTGGGTGACCTGGTTTCTCAAGAAGCATATGGCAGCAGTAAAGTAACAAGCTGGGATCGCCAGCAATGTTTCCTTTAACGATGATGTCTCCTTGTGAAACATTTGTGTAGCAGTTTTCCCAACTTGACTTTTCATCTGACCATGCCTTTTAAACTCCATCATAAATATTAGCTCCTGAAATGTTACTAAATCCATTTTACACTTGATCTCAGCCAAAAGGCCAAGAAGTGATGAAAATCCACTTTTATATGAGAGGCACTCTTGAGCAAAAAATATGCTGCATTTCTTACCTTAGAACTTCTCACCACTCTCAAATGCATACGTGTCGGTAGATCATTTTAGATATGTTGCTGATTACATTGTGAAACCGCAGATGAGGGACAAGTGCTTTTATAAAGATGGCTGGGCTTTAGTTCTTTGCCAGTGTTTCTCCCTGGTCTTCTGAAATTTCTCTCATGCGGAGTGTAAATTAAGCATCCCTCCTCTGTGTAAATTAATTTGATGTTGTTTTGTTATTTCACTAGCATTGCAGAAGTCCAGGGGAGTGCATCACAAAACAAGTATCAAGCAACAATCAAACACCTTTTTCTTTAAGTCCTTTAAAAGCAAATACCCAAAGAGTACAGTAGCATGGCTGGTGTGGCTCAGTGGTTGAGCACCAACCTATGAACCAGGAGGTCACGTTTTGATTCCCAGTCAGGGCACATACTGGGGTTGCAGGTCCTATCCCCAGTGGAGGGCGTGCAGGAAGCAGCTGATCAAAGATTCTCCTCATTGATGTTTCTAGCTCTCTCTTCCTCTTCCTTCTTCTCCAAAATCAATAAATATATTTAAAAAAACAAGAACAAAGAGTACAGTAGTTTCAATGTAGTTTATCTTCATGATCATCTAATAATACAACTAGAGGCCCGGTGCACGAACCACCGCAGCGACCACCACCGCAGCGACCACCACCGCAGATACGCTTGCCAGCCGTGAGCCCTGCCTCTGGCACCCGTAGGTCAGCTGAGCGGCACTCCTGCTGTGGGAGCGCACTGACCACCAGGGGGCAGCTCCTGTGTTGAGTGCCTGCCCCCTGGTGGTCAGTGCGCGTCATAGCGACTGGTCGGTCGGTCGCTTAGGCTTTTATACACTCTCTCAGATGTGAGAGAGTGTAACTTGAAATGCAGGCTCTGTAATGCGCGTGTAACTCACAGTGGGGACTCCCCCTCCCACGCCCCACACCCCGCTTCCCAGTCGCCAAGGGACCTGATGCCATTCATGAGAAAGTAAAGGATTTCGATTAGGAGCCTCAAACTGAAAGTCTAACAGAAATTGCAGGGGCTGACTCGTCACCAGGCTTATGACTAGGAGGGAACTGCGTACATGGGCTGCGTTTTAGGAAGAGCGGCCGGAAGGGGTTTATCTGTTTCCCTGTGACTAGTGATTATCCGAGGCACGTCCGGGAGGCCAGTCCATGGGGAAGGATGGAGACCAGACACCAGTTTAACTTAATTAAGGGTTTATTTATAGACCATTTTGCATGACATGCAGCTGATTCCAGGACTAGGCCACACTGAAAATTAAGATACGCAGAACTGAGAACGGTGTGTCTGTTGGGGGGGGAGGGGTAGAGAGTAGTGGTTCATTATCAGCCCCCCAAACTTGCATGTTATAAGTTACTACAAAATCCAAGAATCGAATGCATTTCGACCACCTGTAATATATTGAATACTCTTTTCACTTACTCATCCGTTGAGAAATATTTATTAACTACTCTGGGAGTTTACATTCTCGTTAGGGGCCGGGAGAACAAATAGGAAACATAAGTAGACACTTCAGTCATCAAAGCACATGAATCTTTGGAGAGAATTATCTATTTTAGCTTTCTATTTTTTTGATCACTCAGATGTGATCAACAAGTTTGTAATACTGTATAGTTTCATATTAGTGCAGGCTGAATTGTGCGCCCGCCCCCCCCCCCCCCCCCACACACACACACATACATACCCCATTCATATGTTGAAGCCCTAATCCTCAGCACCTCAGAATGTGGCTGTACTGGGGATGGAGCCTTTAAAAAGGTGATTACGTTACAAGTAGGTCATTAGGATGAAGCCTAATCTCATACAATCTGATGCAGACACGTAGAGATCGAGGACAACGGGAAGACAAGGGGGAAGCTGTCACCTACCGGCCAGGGAGAGAGGTCTTAAAAGAAAGCGACCCTGCCCACGCCCTGACCAGGTGTCTAGCCTCCAGGACTGCGAGCAAAGATACTTCTGTTGTGTAAGCCACCCGCAGAGGGTGCGTTGTGATGGCAGCCCCACCCACGTGTAACACACACATGAAACAATCAAGGGCCTTTTCTTCTTTCTGGACATTGATATGCAAGCATCTGAAGTAAGGATTTAGGTGACAAAATTAGTTAGAGAAGCCATTTGAATGTTTAAAAGAATAATTTAGAATATGTAAAAACTTTGCCCTAATATACTTACAAAGTAACGAATCAAAGCCCTAGCCGGTTTGGCCCAGCGGATGGAGTGCTGGCCCACAGACCGAAGGGTCCCAGGTTCGATTCCCGTCAAGGGCACGTACCTTGGTTGCAGGTTCCCTGGCCCTGGTTGGGGTGCATGCAGGAGGCAACCGGTGGATGTGTCTCTCACATCAATGTTTTTCCCTGTCTCTCCCTCTCCCTTCCACTCTCTCTAAAAACCAATGGAAAAATATCCTCGGGTGAAAATTAACAACAACAAAAAGTAACCAATTAAAAAAAAAAAAGCTGCTAGCCTACTGTATATAGTCTAAAGCTCAACAATAGCTTTTGAGTCACCAAAGCACTCATGACAGGTGGAAACCTTGTCCTTTTAAAGAGCAACATGTGAGCAGGTGTCCCTGGTGCACACACATGGGGGAGACATCCTGGTCTGTGGTATTAAGCCTGAGCCAGGTCCTTCCCCACAGCGCAGGGACCCGACACTGTTCGGGAGTGAATCCCAAGGTATTTGCATCGCTGGTAGACCCAGGGTAAGTGAAATGGTTTTAGGAAAAGAAAGCAACGATCATTTAATTGGGGGAGAGACCCAGACAGGAAACAGGAGACGTGGCCCACACAGGGAGCCGAGGGAGCCGACAGTCATCAGCCCCAACGCTTGTGATGACTGTCCTGTCCAGTTCAGTTCCGTACACAGTGTCTTTACACTTCCCGGGACATGAATGGATACATCTAGCTCGTAACTAGGTGATGTTTGCATAATGTTGCACTCTTACCACAGACTGTCTTACAGCAGGGGTGGTGCAAATCTTTCATCTGCCGGCCACCAGTTTAGGATGTTATCAGATTTGCTTTAGCTGCCACTGAATATACAGACGATTACTGTCAGCTAGTCTGCTAGCTGGTGGAGGTAAATGCAGCACAGGGCAAGGGAAGGATTTGGCTGCAAGTTAGAAGGAAAAGGCCTACTGTCACTCAGGCTGAGATCAAAGCAAGATTGTGTGCCTGAGAAGTTTACCCCGTGAATATCCGACAGTGAGGTTGTAAAAGGAAGGAGTGCTTCCTACTGACCCGGAAGGGTGAGCCAGGAATAGCTCTAGCATTCCCTTCGTGTTAATAGATGTGGCGACCCAGTGCTGTTACTGCAGGAACTATGGTGCCGATGTTGTTTTAAATCATCTTTTCGTTCATCCCTTCAAGAGTGCCACTGTAACACCCATTCTGATGAGCATCATAAACACCAAGGTTGGAGTTAGTTTTATTCAGTCCCTGGAGTACGATGCAATTGTCAAATAATTTACATGACCCTAGAAATACTGCTTTAATTTTTTTTTAATGTGTTACGTGTGCTCTGTTATACCACCCTGGCCTTAGAGTACTCAGCACGTAGCTGCTGACCTTGGGAGGTGGTGTTAGGAAGAAGTTGTTTCCTTGGAGCAGTAAATGAGAAGCATTCGTGTGTTTTTTAAGTAATAAATCAGACAGCTAATGTTCAGCAGCGAACAGCAAGTACTCTGGGCGTTGCCCTCTGTGATAATTCTGAGAATAGCCGATAATAAGAGATTGCTCTAAGGCCGAGTAAAAAATACACAACAAAAATTGTCTCCCTCTGATCTGATCTGTTTTTAAATGTTGAAATAACCAAAACGCAGTGGGATTTTTGTTTGCTAGCAATACATAAATACGGACGTACACATAGAAGAAAGATGGGGAGTTACACTGGGCAAGATCGTCACGAAGACCCCTCCAGTTCTGACAGCTTGGTTCTGATAAGGGAGGGAAATGTGTTCAGGATCTAAAGTCCCCACTTGCCCCTTTCCATAGCAGACAAGCGCCCAGCGGGAGCCAGGTAGAGAGGCTCGCTGAGGGAGTGGTGTGCACCACAGACTTGCAAAGTCTTTGCCTCTCAGGCCCAAGCGCATCCGGACTTGGGAATAGGGGGGCTTGGAGTTGAAAAGAGCCCCCCTGTGGGGAAGACGGAGGCCCACAGAACCTTGCCTCACCGGGCAGGTAAGCGCACCTGCACGGACATGTGCACACCCTGCTGGCACCGGCGGTCGCTGCTGTTTTGACTGGCGACCGAGGGATCATGGGGTCCCGTTGGGCAAGCCCTGAAATGAGGACACCAAGAGCAAGGGACCAGCCCCGAGGTCAGATTGCCTGGCTTAACTGCCCTGCTCAGCACAGTCAGCGGTTCCGCCTCCGGAGTGGCCTTTCTCTTTGCCAGGGGAAGCGGCAGGGAGAGTTTCAGAGCCACATCGAGAGCCAGAGTCTCCATTGCCCTTTCGAAGCTGATGGATTGGAAGACCTGCACGTTCCGGTTGATTAAGTACAAACACTCAGTAGGTGTGTTCTCGGCCTTCAGTCGGATAAGTTCGATTTGACGCTGTCTGATTCTTTAGCGAAGAGCTTCTTAGAGATTTAGGACAATGCTTTGGCCGACCTGCTAAAGAAATGTTGAGAGAGAGAAAAAATACTTCTGACTTGGAAGATTTTGATAATGGTAAGAATGACGAATGACCATTCCAGGACGTCCCATCTCTCTTTATTGCCCATTTAAGCAAGCGGGGCATATACCTTAGGAGTGTGTCTGGGCAGGACCAACCTGAAGAATGTTTTTTCTTGCCCTAGCCGGTGTGGCTCATTGGACTGAAGGCTCCCCGGTTTGATTCCTGTCAAGGGTATATGCCCAGGTTTGGGTCTCGATCCCCAGTAGGGGGGCGTGCAGGAGGCAGCCGATCAATGATTCTCATCATTGATGTTTCTCTCTCTCCCTGTCGCTCTCTGAAATCAATAAAAATAGATATTAAAAAAATAAATAACATGACAATCCGGTCATCCCTGAATATGTGGGGTGGGAGGAGTGCCAGTTCTCTTAGCCCAGCAGGGAGGCGGAGAGAATGAGGGCAGCCCCTGTCCACTGTGGTGGGAAGGAAATGAGCTGCATTGTGGCAAGCTCCAAAGGCTTTCCTTAACACAAAGTAGCAAAGCTTCGTAATGCTGTTAATTTATCATTATGTATTAGAAAAACTTCTGATGGCTAGGTAACACTGAGGCCTCCCTGGTCCCCTGATAACATGGCGTGTGTAACCTTTTAGACCCTCCCCTCCGGTAAGAGACTTCCTGTACCTTGGCTTATGTGGCCTGACTTACTGCAGTTCACTTCTGTCTTTGATGTTACATTGCGGCATTCTTCCGGAAAAGGTCTGCACTCATCCGTCCACCATTTTTCATGGTTGTTTGGTCATTTCTAGCACGTAGTTCAGATCAGTATAGTTTGTTAGATACACGTTCTGGAGTGGAGGCGGGGGGAATGCATCAGACCACCTGGGAAGCCCTGCTTCTCCCCGAATTACACAGCCTCTCCTCCTCATATTGAGGTTCTGTTGCATATCAGGCCCTATCAGAGCCTGGCCGAGTCCTGGTGGTTGCACGCATGTTGGCGGGGGTGGGGGGTGGAGGGAGGTGGGAGCTTTGGGAGGAGTAGGAAAAGAAAAGGCAGTTTAAAAATTCCCTGGGTTAGTGTTTTCATTATGTTAATTTGCCCACATTGTAACTCACCTGCATTTTTCTGCTTACTCACACTCAAAAGGTCTCCCAGCAATTTATTCCCATCAACTTGACATTTCACTCTCCGGAAACCGTAGGAAACTGTAGCGCGGCTGAAAGCTAAAAATGCATGGTGTGCTTCCTTCTCCAGCCAGGGTAAATGCACTAAGGGCTGGAGTGTTCCAGAAACCAGGTCAGCCTGTTTGCAGCTCAGTGGGCAAAGGATGAGCTATCAGAAGTGATCTGGGAGATGTTCATAGGAGCCAGATCACCTTCAACCCCCCAGGCTTCAGTAAGGAGATTGCACTTGTCTATTCCATGCAAAGCCGTGGGAGGGTGTTCAGTCAGAGACCATGAAGTTACATTTTAAAAGACATAGAGCTTTCTTATTGCAGAATGAGTTTTTAAGGCACGTGTGGGAATCCCGTGAGAAATATAGATTGCCTGGCATGGTGAGTGTGGTCAGGACCCTTAGGAAAGTGAGATCTGGCTTTTATGGTAACTGAGGGACCCTCAATTGGAAATTACATCTTTAGGGTCCAAGCTCCGCACTATAAAAGCTGTCAACATAAGAAACATCCAAACCTACAGAGAATGTTCATGAGTTTATTTGAGCCAAGCTGACAATTGCCAGGAAGTCTCCGTGGGTTGAGAAAATACTCCGGAAAAGGGCAGTTTTACCACTTGTTTTATACATCGCCATCAAAGGGGAAGGTGTTCAGGGGGTTACGTGAAATCCATTGGCGATAGATTAGGGGGCAAGAGAAAGCAAAGTGGGGAAATCTCTGAGATTGGATCAAAAGTAAAACAGACAGACACTCCTTTTACACTGTGTGTTAGGGGCAGAAATAGAACAGTGGCCTGGGACATGGGAGTTAGCACCGGAATGCAGATTGGCAACCTTGTCGCTAAAACAATCCGGAGGCGCCCGCCCTTTGCCGCCCCAGCCCGCATTGCGTGTGACCTGTAGCCATTACACCTGGTCTACTTCCCCAGGCCTGCAATTCCTACTTTCCCATGTGATCTTTGTCCTTCTTCCCAATATACTAGTACTAGTGAGTGTGCCTGGCTTACGGGGAGGGGTAGAGCCGGTTTTCACGGAGGGCCTGCCGCTCTCCCATGCCGCCGGCAGTATTGGAATAAACACTCATATATGATGCGACCTGTCTCTGCTTAATTGGCTCAAGTAGTGACAGGCAGCCCGGACCCATTGTTTGTTCCATTTCAGGTAGGTACAGGGTAGTTAATAAGGAACATGTACAGCACAGAGCCATGGTGTGAGGGGAACAAGATAACAATGAGGGGTCTGTGGGTTAGTGCTTTGGTGGGATATTGTGCCCTACGGGGTCTGGAAAAAGGGAACTACTCTGACATCCCAAAGGTGCGCCATTGTAGACGCAGAAAGACAATGAAGGTAGGTTTGTGCCGAGCCAGCACAGCCAAGGGTTTGGTGAGCCTGAATGGGGGCGGCAGAGGATTAAAGAAAAGACAAAGAGAATAAGCTTAGTCTAGGTCAGCGGTTCTCAACCTGTGGGTCGTGACCCGTTTGGGGGTCGAAAGACCCTTTCACAGGGGTCGCCTAAGATCATCGGAAAACACATACATAATTACATATTGTTTTTGTGATTAATCACTATGCTTTAATGATGTTCAACTTGTAACAATGAAATTGGGGGTCACCACAACATGAAGATCTGTATTAAAGGGTCGCGGCATTAGGAAGGTGGAGAACCACTGCTCTACTCTTTGTTTCTGTGTTGAAGCTATTTATCTGTCCTGGACAGAACAGTTTCTACAAACCCACTGATGACTGTATTTGCAGAATGGCTTTTGCCCTAGGTTTCTCAAAGTCAGTATTTTTTTTTTTCTATTAATACATCACAGTAGAACTGACGATACTTTTAGAGCCAGAGGAACCTTTCAGATAAAGTGCAAATTTTTGTTTAAGGAATAAAATTGAAGGACAGGTCAGCTGAATGTCATGATCAAGGTCACATGTGCTGGGTGGGAAGATTGGACTGGAGTCCAGGTCTCCTACCACCCAGCTGGATGCAGAGGGGAGAGAGGAGACAGTGTTAGCATGCTTACAAAGCAAGCAGGCCCAGGGATGCTGCAGCATTGGGAACAGGAGGAGGAGCAGGTGAGAGATGCGGATAGTAAGGCAGGACTGCACTTGTCAATAAAATTATAATGGCGTGTGAGGATTACAAAGGAAAACACAGTGTGAGCAATATTTAAAAATATAAGTAGGCCCCAGCCAGCATGGCTCAGTGGTTGAGCGTAGACCTATAAACCAGGAGGTCAAGGTTGGATTCCTGGTTGGGGCACGTGCCCAGGTTGCAGGCTCGATCCCCATTGGGGGGCATGCAGGAGGTAACTGATCAATGATTCTCTCTCATCATTGATGTTTCTATCTCTCCCTCTCCCTTCCTCTCTGAAATCAATAAAAAAAAATAGATTTTTAAAAATGTAAGTACATCTGTTGTAAAGGAAATAAATTCAAAAAGCTTTGTTAGCAATAGAAGGGTATGGTTAGAATTCCACTGGAAACATCAGTTTGAATAATCTATATTCCTTAGGCCTGCCATTAAGATGGTCTGGCAGTAGCGTCACCAGTATTCATGGGGATGGTTTCTAGGATGCCCTCCCACTGCCCAAGTTGTGATCGTCATCCATTGAAAATGAACTAGAGCTTCTAGGAAAGTAGCTGGAAGGACAAAGGAATGTGCTGCAAGGGGTTCCCACGCCAATTCAGTCAAAGGATTCCCTGGCTCAGTGACATAGCATCTCTACCAGAGCTTAGCTCATTCTGTCAGAGGAGGCTGAGTGAGGAGAAGTGGGCGGTGCGGGTGCGGGTGCAGGCGAGGTAGTCATGCGATGTTTGGGATGAGGACTGTTGGAGCTGGCGGAGAAAGCAGTAGGGAGGGAGGGGAGAGGCAGTGCATTGGAGTGACTGCTCAAGGGAGTTTTCCTGTGAAGGTCAAAGGAGCGATTTTGTTAGACACGAGGAGGTCAAGAATATTTGTACTGCTACTATTATGTTTACCGTAATCTTCTGAATCTGAGCTGCTTCTGTGATTAATTGGAAATTTTTAAAAATGTGTTTTATTTCTCAATTATACATACAGTTTACATCCAATGTTATTTTGTATTGGTTTCAGCACAGAGGTTAGGTAATCCTGTGCTTTACAAAGTGTTCCCTCCGATATTCCCAGTGCCCACCTGGCACCATACAGAGTTATTGTAATATTATTGGCTATATTCCCAAGGCTGTAGTTTATACTCCCATGACTATGTTGCAACTACCAATTTGTACTTCTTAATCCCTTAATTGAAAGTGTTTAATAACGATGTCCTGGTTTGGGGTTTTTGTGTGTTTTTTTTCCAGTTTTAACTTCTAACTACAATGATTTCTCATAAGCTTTTGAGCACAGGGACAGAGGCTCATCATCATTTTATCGTCAACAGTGCAAGTATAGTTTGGTCAGGGAATGTTTTTCAAAAAATGAGTGAAACATAAGCAGGAAAAAAAAATAAACCTTAGCTATAAAGTATCCTTAAGATTCCTTCACTAGAACCACATCTTTGTTGTTGGTGTTCTTCGTTATCTGCACGTATGGGGTCAGATGTGTCTGTGTCAGACTGAATTTGGGAATAGCCTAGTGGTTTTATATGGAGGAGGTGCCGTGTGTATGTGGTATGGGTGCATTACTCCCTTCTCCAAAAGAGGGAGTTTCAATTCGAAGGCAAGTTAAAGGAAATTGTGATTAAGAACAGAAATAAAAAGATCACAGCAATATACATTTGCAGGGAGACTACCAAATTGTTCTAGCAACAATTATGTAACTGTTCTTGGCTAATTTAAGGGGGGAAGTACTTTTTTTAAATCTACGATGAAGGCGTATTTTAGTATCTGAAGTTTTGGATGTTTTTTTGTTCAAGCCAAGTTGGATCAAGAAGTAGTTTGTCTTTTGTATCTTAAACGGTTATTCCTCGGGCTGACAACCTCACCCTTCAGCTTTGGTTTTACCTGTTATATTTTTACAAACGGATTTCTTAGGGATCAGTACGCAGCGCAGAGCATCACTCTTAAACATTCTGAACCAATTCAGCCTTTGCTGCCATGCCCGCTCTGTTTCTTAGAGAAATGCTCACCGGGGGAGGAGGGGGTTAGGCAGAAAGAGACACAGTAAACAACTGGCAGCTGGAACTCCCAGCCTTGCTGCGTCCATGATGGCTCCAGATTCTCAGAAGTAATCTTTCACGACCTTCATGTGCTCTTGGCAAACAGGAGCTCGCCCTTGGTAACTGGTAATAATTTTCCATTCCCACTTCTCTCTGTATATACACAATCAGTGCCGAGAAATTGCTGCAGTTCCTTAGGACAGTGGTCGGCAAAGTCATTAGTCAACAGAGCCAAATATCAACAGTACAACGATTGAAATTTCTTTTGAGAGCCAAATTTTTTAAACTTAAACTATATAGGTAGGTACATTCAACTTTAAATTCATGGTTTTCGTCTTCCGTTTTTCTTTGCTTCTTCTTTGTAGCCATCTCAAACAGGGCACCTAAAAAAATGTTTCATCCTATATAATAAAAGAGTAATATGCAAATTGACCCTAACAGCACAACGACTGGGAATGACTGGTCACTATGACACACACTGACCACCAGGGGGCAGACGTTCAATGCGGGAGCTGCCTGGTGGTCAGTGCGCTCCCACAGGGGGAGCTCTGCCCAGCCACAAGCCAGGCTGCCAGCTGCCAGCACAGCGGGTGGTGGTGGGAGCCTCTCCTGCCTCCTCAGCAGCGCTAAGGATGTCCGACTGCAGCTTAGGTGCCGGGAGCCGGTCCATGCTTGCTGTTTCAAGGGACCTGGCATTTATGGCATACTGTTCTTAATATGTTTGCTCACCTTCTTGGCACTATGTGTTTTAACCAAGGTCTCTGAGAAAGGTTGTTTCCCCAGGTAGGGATTTTCCCCTGAAGTTAGGGAGGGAATAAAACCTCTTAACTAAGTGCCAGGTGGGTAATTAATCACTTTAACTACGAACAATCATGCTTAAGCTACATAATCTTTACTCCCTGGAATGGAGATAAGAAACGCCCTAACCTTTGAAATAGAGATTGATAGGATTGGAATCAACTGGTATAAATACAGATGTAAGAAGACAGAACCAAGAGAGACAGAACCTAGGCATAGAACCTACACAGAACGTTCTCTAGAGACAGAAGAACTTCGCTGGAGAGAACATGGCAAAAGATCCTGGACTGAACCTGACTACAGAAATTGGCAAGAGAACCTGACTAGAACCTGGTGACTAAACCTGGCTGGATAACCTAGAGAACCTGGCTGGAGAACCTGGATAGAACCTGGCTGGAGAACCTGGAGAACCTAGCAAGAGAACATGGACACAGAACCTGGCTGGAGATCCTAGCCAGAACTTCGCTGGAGATCCAGACCAGAACTTGGCTGGAGATCCTGGCTAGAGATCCTGGCTAGGCTGCTGATCAACTGAACGCTGTCTCCGTGTCCTTCCTTTTTCGCCGACTCCATCCACACCTTTGGGGACCCCTGGACCTGCTGGGGTTGGACCCCGGCACTTAGGCCTGCTCCCCACTGGCAAGTGGACATCCCTGAGGGGTCCCAGATTGCGAGAGGGCACAGGCTGGGCTGAGGGACCCCCCCCCCCCCCGCACAAATTTTTGTGCACTGGGCCTCTAGTTTTATAAAATAAAGCCACCAACACAAAAGAATTACAATTCTTAAATTGATGACAAAAATACCTGTAGGATTTGCAGCTGGGAAACATACAGGTAACTTTATGCTTCGAGTAGGTACTTTTGTCACCCGCGCGCGACTTGCGGACACAACTACTAACCACTGCACATGAGACTGCTGACTGACCAGCTCACTCAACTCGTGCATGAATCGCACACGCCTCCCCCATGCTGCTTATCCCGCGGCCCGCTTGCGCCGCGTCTCCCGTCACCCGACCGACCGACCGACTGACACCCCCCACTTCTTCTAACGCCACTTCTTCAAAATAGACTCGCCCAGGCCAAAAACCGACTTCTGCGCATGGGCCACGAAGTTTCAATCGCCCGCACGTGGTATTTTGTGGAAGAGCCATACTCAAGGGACCAAAGAGCCGCATGTGGCTCGAGAGCCGTGGTTTGTGGACCACTGCCTTAGGATCTTAACAAGTCAGAGTCCTTGCTTTCTAGCTGCACTGTAGCTAATCAGGGAAGAGTTTAAAGTTCTGGAAGCGTATTGGAAAGTTAGAAATCTTTAAATCTTAAAATGGGATCATGGAGTCCTAATATTTGGTGACAGGAGATTTGACTTTGGGTGGTGAGCACGTGGTGCAATATACAGATCCTGTAACATAGAAACCCACACCTGAAACCTGTATGTTCATATTGACCAATGTCACCCCAATCAATTTAATTGAAAACAATGCAATCATTGTAGGCCATGGACCCGAAAGAAATTAGGCCAATCCAAGATAAAATTAGACAAATTTTTGAAATGAAAATTTAAAACAGTGACCCCAGTGTTACTATTAAATGTATTTAGATGATCATCAGATGTACGAATAGTAAATATTTCAGGTAATACTGTGATGCTTTTATCCCAAGAGTAAATGCAACCTTTTTTTAAAATAGGCATTTAAGAACAAAAATATTTGCATTTGACGATGACATTGTACATTCGATGTGTTTTTCCAATGAGAAAGAAAATGTTGAAATTGACAGTTGTGCTATACTGAAAATTACAAGTTGAATCATTGACTTACTACTTAGATGTACATGTTTGAGAGAGTATTCGTGTCCTCAGGCTCACCATGGGAGAGACCCTGTATCTATTACTGAAATAGGTCAATTTGAAAATGTTGGTACTGTTATTTAATCAATGATAAGCCATAGATTTTGCTAGTGTATATTAAATCCTTTGAAAGTAGTTATACACAATGTTACTTACAACATATATAACAACATGGCATTACTGTCCAGAATATATCAAAGAATTCAATAAGTAAGAGACATTAACTAATGGGAAAGTGGTAATTCACTCAGAAGAGATGGAAAAAACCCCCAATCATTATATTTTTTAAATAATGCCAACCTTCACCAGTGACCAGGGAAATTAGTACTAAAGCAGTGATTTTTATTTCTACCTAAGATACTGACAAAAGTTAAGATTTATTTAATGTTTATAGGACACTGGGCAGGTGCAGAATCTTTGTGGTGTGTAATTGACACAGCCTTTTTGAACTTCTACATTTTACGGAATTATTTACCATCAGCAGGCCTCCGTGTCCATGCATATAACTTATTTAACGGGGAAAAAAAATAGAGGATCTGTGGATTTTGAAGTACATTTAGAGAAAAACAAGCTGTGAAATGAAGAAATAGCCTTTAAAACGATGTCTTTGAGTGCGTATCAGCCAGTAAAGTAGTGGTCCCGGTCAAAAAGATAATCCGTTCCTACTAACTGTACTTTTTCGTTTTAAATTTCATTTTGTTTTCCTTCTTTCAGTTTTGACAGCTAGAGTCATGGGTTAGCAAATACATTTTCTTTGAAACACCACCTCCTCTGGAATGGTCATTACGGGCCATTCATACATAGTTGTGCAAATGGAGTCAAATTGCTTTTCCAATTCCTTGTATTAGCTCCACTAATGGATTGGAAATTTTGAAATTTTGACCTGAGGAAGAGCTGTAGTCAGCTTTGGAGCACTTTGGGAGCCCGGGAACTCAGTGCCTAGAGAGAAATGCATAAAGGGAGGGAGGGGCAGGGTCTGAGAGAGTGGATGGCTTGCTGAGGGCCCTCCCAGGCCCCTCCCGGTACCCTCAGCCCAGCCGCTGTAGGGGTTCTCTGAGGAAGTGCACTCCGTCACCCTCCAGCCATTAGTAAGGCAGAGTTCATCTGTGGGCCAGTCCCATTCTGGGGATCAGAAATGTTACAGGAAATGGAGAGCCTAGGAAGGAGCCACATTAGCGTTGGTGAGAGTCTGCAAGTCATGCCTTATTTGGGCTAAACGAGAACATTTTTTTTTTAATTAAATCTTTATTGTTCAGATTATTACAGATGTTCCTCTTTTTCCCCCCCATAGATCCCCTCCACCCAGTTCCCACCCCACCCTCTGCCCTTACCCCCCCACAACTGTCCTCATCCATAGGTGTACGATTTTTGTCCAGTCTCTCCCCGCACCCCCTACACCCCTTTCCCCCAGAGAATTGTCAGTCCACTCCCTTTCCATGCCCCTGATTCTATTATATTCACCAGTTTATTCTGTTCATCAGTTTTTTTATTCACTTGATTTTTAGATTCACTTGTGTATAGATATGTATTTGCTGTTCATAAAAAAATTATGAACTTTAACGAGAACATTTTTAAGGGGAACGGACACAGCTTTGAGTATGGGAAGGTCTGTCATTTAGATTTTCTGCTTATGGATACAGGTGGGAAACATCGAAGCCATAGGCAGAAGCCACAAAGAGGCTAATTTCATTGCACAATAGTCCCATAATCATTCTTAGAACAGTCCAACCCTGGAATGAGCTGCTCTCCCAAACTGTGGCTCCGGCTGCTGCGGAAATGCCTAGACAACAGTCGGTAGCCCTCTCCGAAAGGAGGTTGGTTTGATCAGAAAATCCCTTTATTTTTTTGCTTATGAAATACGTTTTCTTTTTAACTTTATCTTTATTGTTGGGTCAGGTAATCTTAAAAATCTTTTATAACATTACCCTCTGATTCTAGTGCTTCTTAAGACAATGAAATTATATGTTCTAGGACTAAGCCCTGGAACACTGCACCCCTTTCAAAAGCCAAATAGGGGCGGAAATACACAGACAAGTCAAATCTTCTTCTGCTGTAGCTGAGATAGACGAGAACGTCCAAAGCCTTTAGCACAAATGGAGGAAGAGCAGATGAGAAACTGCAAGTAGGCAATCCAGACGCTGAGGAAACTGGGTCACTCAGTTCCGCTCTCGTCCCGTGCTCACCTCCCTGCCGCGCGGGGGTATTTACCGCGGCGAAGGGGTGGCAGTCTCTCTGGCAGGTGCCCGGGCCTCTCATTGCGTGTAGGGAGCAGCGAGTCACTGGGCGCAGGAATCTGTACTTTCAGAAACTGGAAAAGGAGTGTGTGGCGTGGACACAGCTTTTTTTTATTTTTATTTTTTTTCATTTTGGAGCGCTAACTAGGTGGTTGCCAGTTTATCAACAACAATGAACTGTCTCTGGAAATGGAATGACCTGGAGAACAGTGCTTCTGTCTGAACTCTGTAGTTGGGGGGAGCAAGACCCCCGGGGCAAGCCTGACAGGTTTTGTGTTCTGTGTGGGCGCCAGGGCTGAAATGCGGGAGAGGCGACCCCGTCTCCCTTCCCCACCCTCTCGCCCGCAGTGCTCACCTCTCCTCTGAATAAAGTGGGACAAATATTTGAAGAATGTGGGTTTGCAGGGGAGTCCAAATACTAGCCTGTGTCTCTGTCAGGCCCTGTGTTTGCCAGGTGCTTCATATAACTCTCTTTCTTTTTAATTTGTCTACAGTGTCCATGGAAAACATTGGAGAACAAGGTAAAATATGCTATTGTTTCAGATGTAAAATTTTAAAAATCATTTGAAAGAAGCAAACTGAATTCACTTAGCTTTGGTTGGGATAAATAAACTGTTCTTTAAGGATGTGGAGATAAGATGGTGTCAAAGATATCCATTCTCGTAGTCCCCAGACTGAATCCTGCCCCACACGGCAGGGAACTCTGCCGGCGATGCCTGTAACTGTGCCAGCTGCTCATGGCTTCCACATGCTGGAAGGAACACCAGCAACTTCCTGTTCTACCCCGTACCCGTCTCCTGCATAATCCATGGAAAATATCTTTGGCTCTAGTTATGTCATACTGATTTATGCCTTAATGGAAGATTTAACTTTTTAATGATTCTATGAGTACCATCATTCTTTTAAAAAGTTAAAATTGCTACTGTTTTAAAATACCAAATAGGCTATCTTAAATTAGCATATTTTATTCAACTGTATCTTACAGAATTGTTATCTGTAGGGTGTCCCAAAAATGTATACACACACTTTGAATCAATATAAAGGCAGTGTTTATGAACATACATTTCATTGTCAAAATTGAGCTCTCAGCTGTTAAAGTGTGTATACATTCTGGGGGACACCCTGCATGTATATCCCAGAATTCATCATTACCACTGTATACAAAAGCCAGTATTTTCTATTGGCGTAGCACGTCAAGAACAAAACACAACACAGAGTGTGTTCACATATTTTACCTGAAACAAGTGTCAGAATGCTTTTCCTAACGGTCGCCCGGTGTGGTAAACAGGACACTTGGCCTTCCACTGGAGGACAGCACTCTCTATCCAGATGGTTCTCTGCTTAGATGTGTTGTCATGAACACAGCGAGGGCCGCCGGATCTGACTGGCGCTGAGCAAGCGATTAAACAGCTTCTCACATAGGAGCGGCTTTTGCGATTCTTCGTCCATGAAGCAGAGATCCTAGAGCCTGAACGTTCTGACAGTTGTTTAATGCTGTGCATCTGATTCAGAGTTGCAGGCGTAAGTGCTCACTTTACCAGTTTAGGAAACGTGGCTGTGAGCCGTTTTTGACAATGGACGGGGCCTACCTACAGGTGGAAGGGCACTAATCACGGTCACATCTAATTATGCATTATTAGGGACTTTTTAAAAACCCTTGGCTTTAGGTCTAAAAATTCATTCATTGAGTTGTGCCTATTCCAGTATGCTATAAATGAACTTATTTACAATTATAAAAATTAATAATAAAAATTCAAAATAAAATGAACTTATTATATTTGGCAGTTTTGGCGTTTTAGAATAAGCAGATTGTTTTGAATACCAACTCACATATTACAGTAATAATTATGTTTCTCTCACTTTAGTTGTGTGCCTGATTGCTTATCATCTCCTTTTTGCAATGTTTGTCTGGTCGTATTGGAAAACCATCTTTACATTGCCAATGAACCCTTCAAAAGAAGTAAGTAAAAATATTAGTAAAGTCATCCTAAAGTTGGAAATCAATAATTCTGATGTCTGAAGAGTTAATTTTATGTCTTTTTATTAATATTGCAAACTTATTGAGTGTGATAGTTTTTTAATATTAATGTATCTATTTGTAAATACTTGAATTTTCACTTGGTAAATATTAGTTTTGCACTGGATGAGTATTATATTTCCAATGTTAAATCTGTCGTGTGTTCTACTCTTAGGGTTCGATATCAGGATGGATGGATAGATAAAATACATTAGATAGATAGACAGATAGATAGGAAAGTAGACATGCTTCTATTAAAATTATCCTATTAATGGTGTGTTAGTTGGCTGTGAGCCACCAAACAACAAAGTAATTATTTACCTAATCTCTATATTCAAGGTCTATAGCTGGGCTACACCCGCCAGTCTCCAGGCTGCTTCTGTGTTGTTGCTCTGACATGTGTAGCCTCCATTCCCAAGGTCACCTCTTAGCCTAATTTGGCTGCTTGGTTCCAGCCGTCATGTCTGCATTCCAGTCAACAGGCCAGAAAAAGTAGGAAAGAGAAGCAGAAGGAAATGTCCTTCCCTTTAAGGACTCTTTTTGGAAGTTGCTGATGCTGTTTCCACTTACATTTAGAACTTAGTTCTATGGCCATAATCTGTTTGCACAGAAGACTGGGGTATAGTCTTTATTCTTGATGGCCGTGTTAGCCATGTTAGAAGAAGGAAAGAGTGGATATTAGGGGTCAATTTCATCCACAGAAGCTTTTAAGTAAAGTGATATGATCTGATATGCATTTCGCAAAGATCATCTGGCTGTTTGTTTCTGGGTCTTTAATCTTGGTTAGTTAGATATTCTTGGAATAAAGGGCTGTGTCTTACTCATTTTTATATATTTGGCACTTAGTCCAGTACATGTTCGTTGAATAGAAATAAACTTTTTTCCCAGTAATAATAGTGTTTTAGTAGGCTAACTTAAAAAAAAAATGGAAAAGGCCCTGGCCAGTTTGGGTCAGTGGATAGAGTGTCGGCCTGCAGACCAAAGGGTCCTGGGTTCAGTTCCGGCCAAGGGCACGTACCTCGGTTGCATGCTCCTCCTGGGCCAGGCCCTGGTCGGGACTCATGCAGGAGGCAACCAATCGATGTGTTTCTCTCACATCGATGTTTCTCTTTGTCTTTCTCTCTCTCTTCCACTCTCCCTAAAAATCTATGGAAAAATATCCTTGGGTGAGGATTAACAAAAAAGGTTTTAAAAAGTTAAAGTCTGGGCATCACTACAGATTGTTTCCTAAAGTGACCTGTTTGATAAGCAGCTATGGTAAACAAAACAAAACCCAAAAAAAGCCCAGTAAATATGCTATATGTCCTAGGAAAGGATATTAAAAACAAAACACAGTACTTGCAAAGAAGTAATGGTATGCTTGGCCTAGAACAGCCGTGGGCAAACTATGGCCTGCCGGCCTGTTTGAAATGAATAAAACTAAAAAAAAAAAAAAAAGACCGTACCCTTTTATGTAATGATGTTTACTTTGAATTTATATTAGTTCACACAAACACTCCATCCATGCTTTTGTTCCGGCCCTCCGGTCCAGTTTAAGAACCCACTGTGGCCCTCGAGTCAAAAAGTTTGCCCACCCCTGGCCTAGAATGTATTAGATATAGCCCCTTTTCCTTCTACTACCTACTTTTTTCCTCCTACCATGGTTACCTCTTTCCTAGTGTCTCTCTTACCCCCATCCTGGCCTTAATTGTAGGTTTGAAGGGAAATTGGGACGTCCATTGTAGGTGATCTCATCCACTGTACTGATGATTATAACCTTACCCATGACCTCTGTCGAAAATTTCCAAATGTATTTTTACGTCTGACCTCTCCTGTGAATTTCAGACACAACCTCCCTGCCAAACGTACCTTCTTGATCATTCCACCGACACCTTAAACCTAACATATCAAAAACTGAATTCACTACCCTCTCCTTCCCCAAACTGTGACTCATCCATTTCTTAGGCTGCTTAATGCCCCTGACATCCACCTCGTCATTCAGGCCAGAAGCTTGGCAGCCGTGCTCCGTCCTCTGGCTTCCTCGCCCCTCTGCCAGCATCCAAAGTCTGCTGATGTTTTCACCTCCCTATATATTTTTTTTAGTTACAATCCCTTCTTTCTTTTTGAATCATTGACTTAATTCAGAGTCTCCATCCTCTCTTTTGTCAGAGACACTGCAGTCTTCTATATGATGTCACTGTTTTCAGCTTTGCCGACGTTCCCTTCCCAGAACCCTGCAAACATTCATGCTCCATCCTGAAGCTGGAGCGACCCATCCAGAAAGCAAACGGAGTACTTTCCCTCCCCTGCTTGTATCTTCTCATGCCTCCCCTTACGGTGAAGGCCCGTCGCCTGAGTCGGACAACAGGGACTCTTGTCTAAATTTCTGACTTCACACTTTATACGCTAGTAGTTCTTCATTACGCGTAGTTTCCTGTGTACACCGGGCAGTTATTTTCTTTCTGGTTTATTCTTATCCCCTTTCTCATCCAGATCATTCTGTTTTTATTTGTACCGGCACCTCCTTACTGGCCGACTTCGGTGGTTCCTCATCATCTCGTGAGCCTCTAGCAGTGGTTCTCAACCTTCCTAATGCCGCGACCCTTTAATACAGTTCCTCATGTTGTGACCCCAACCATAAAATTATTTTCGTTGCTACTTCATAACTGTAATTTTGCTACTGTTATGAATCGTAATGTAAGTATCTGATATGCTATATGTGTTTTCCGATGGTCACGACCCACAGGTTGAGAACCGCTGCTCTAAAGCGTTGTGTTATCTCAGAGCTCAGCCTCTGGGTCTCTCTTATTTATCTACGTTATGGCTTTACCGTCTCATGCATTGCTATCGCTTCCAGGTTAATATCATCAGTCCGGTCCTCTCTTCTAACCCCAGGCTCGTTGACAGCTGCCTATTTGGCATCTAGTTGTGAAGACAGACTTCGGGTCCCGCCCCCTCCCCCAACCCGCCGATGGCTGACGTCTCCCTGTCTCAGCGGTGGCCGCTCCCTTCGCCCAGTTGTCCAGACCCACACGCAGTCACTCAGCACGTGCTGTAAGCCGGGCCCTCACGTCCTCCCTCCGGCCCCGGCCACTGCCTCTCCCGCTCGTGTGTTGCGGTACCCGGTCAACAGGTTTCCTTGCTTTCGTACTTGCCCGCTTCTGTGTGTTTTCAACGCAGTAACCAGAGTCATTCTTTCAAAAACAAGGCAGATCCTATCATCGTCTTCTTCTCAGGACTTTCCTATGACATCTGAGCCCCTCAGCGCGAAAACCTAGTTTCCTGCTGGAGCCCCACACTGCATACCTGGCCCACTCTTCTGTTTTGTTTTTTTAATTATTATTTTTAATTTTTAAATCTTTACTGTTGAAAGTATTACATATGTCCCCTTTTCCCCCCATCAGTCCCCTCCAGCCCCCCTTTCCTCCACCCCAGGCCCTCGCCACCCCGAGTGCGTCCATGGGTCATGCATGTGCGCACACAGTGACGCACTCTTCCTGAGTGCCCCTCAGCCTCCTGGCCTCCTGCTGATCCATCCACGTGCTGAGCGCGTTGCCCCTTCAGGAGCCGCGACACCTGCTGCTTCTCCTTGACCTGAGCACTCCTCTCTTCTGTGACCCTCCCTTTCTTCTCTCTCTGTGTCTCTGTCCAAGTGGTACCTCATCTGTGAGGCTTTTCATGACCACTCTGTATGAAATAGCAAAACCCTACTACCCCCGGAGTTCCCTATGTTTTTCTCCGTAGCATAACATTCTGTAACACATCCCACATTCATTTTTCTAACACCCCTAGGACACAAGCTCTGAGAGGCATGCACTTTGTCTGTTTTGTTCACTAATCCGTCGCCAGTAGGGAAGCAGTGTCTCAGCCATAAAAGGGACTCGATTAATATTTATCACGTCATTGGAATCAGAGAAGGTGTGTGTGTGCAGATGTAAGTCTCTGCTTCTAGCTTTGGCAGGAAGTTGAAATGACTTCTAATTTCTCCCTCAAATTATGTGGAAGGTTATCGGCTAAGAATGATGAGGGAGTTGGGTTGACTGAGGTTTGTAAGAACAGAGAAGGTTTGAAATAGTGAATGAATACAGTGGGGAAATGGAGTGATACAAAATGCAGAAGAAATAACAGTTTCAATGGGATCGACGACAGTGAAGTTACAGCTGTACCAGGCTTTGTCGGATGATTTTTCCACAAAACACATATTTACCTTATTTGTTTCATTTAACTGTGTGAGATAGATAGTATTTATTACCATTGTAAAGATTGAGCAACAGGCTCTGAACATTGTAATACTTTTTCCCAATATACAAGTAATATAACCATACTAAATTACATTTAGAAAATAAAAGGAAAAAAACATCCCATTCCACTAACTCAGTTTACATTCTTAATTTCTTTCTAGTTAATTTTTTTCACACCATAGTCCTTCATTGGCTCATTTTCATTTTTAACTACAGCCTAATATTCTCACTGAAACATTGAAATGTACTCAGTCACATCCTAACTTAGATTTTCAGGTTGACCCCAACGGATCATATTGTAAATAATGTTGGTGACATGTCCACACATAGACCATTAACCATTTTTGAATCATTTCCTTAATATAAATTCTCAGGTAGAAGCACTAGATGGAGGAAATTTAAGTCACTTGCCAAATTGTTTCCTAAAAGGATTGTAGACATTTACGTGAAGTGCTTCTAGTTTTATCAGACCCTTGGTGTTGCATGTTGTTATTAAGAAAACTGTTGCCACCTTCACTGTTGTAATTTGCACATTTTAGGTACTTGTGAGATTATATGTTTGTTTTTGTTCTAAGTGAAAAACAACTAGCAAAAAGAAAATACACTTGAGAGTTTTGTTTATTTGTTTCTATTTAATTAATTTATTTTTAAATATATATTTTTATTGATTTCAGAGAGGAAGAGAGAGGGAGAGAGAGACAGAAGCATCAATGATTGATCAGCTGCCTTCTGCGCACCCCACACTGGAGATCAAGCCCACAACCTGGGCGTGTGCCCTGACTGGGAATTGAACCGTGACCTCCTGGTTCATAGGTTGAGGCTCAACCACTGAGCCACGCTGGCTGGGCTGTTTATTTGTTTTTAGAGTCTAGTTTTTTCCTTAATTGGTATGTCCTTTTAAAATTATACTTTCCTTTGATGTGAAACTGCATTTGAGCCCTGATCTTGGTTTCTAATACCATTCTTCAGTGGAAGGAAGGAGGGCTCCCTGGAGAAATAGCTGGTCCTAGAACTAGAACAGGAAATATTCAGGGTGAGCCACGAGCATCTTATAGTCCCAGAAAGTGAGGATGTTCAAGCAGACTTAGAAAACCGTGTTTTGTTTTTTTTAATTATCTTATTGGAGCCCAAAGAAAAACTTATTTTTCTCAGATAATTATTTTTTAATTGGTTGGGCCAAATTGGCAGTACAAGAAGTGAAATTAACAATTAGTCTGTCTTGAGTATTAGAATTTGTGTAATAATTATTCCTAATTTAAAACTTAGGTTAGAAAACATGCATGATAGATTTGTTTCTATTTTTGTCCCTAATGATATCCAATTGAAAAATTCATCTGTTGAACCAAAGTTGTTTCTTGTGCTATTTATCTATTAATATAACTAATATTTGGATAGAACTCCACAGTTTATAAAGCACTTTTACATATTCTGTTCCTCTTGAGTTTCACATATCTCTGAGGAAGTGGGTATTATTATTATTACGAGAGGCCTGGTGTGTGAAATTCGTGCATGGGTAGGGTTCCTAGGCCTGGCCAGCAATCAGGGCCAATTGGGCCTTCTTTGTTCTGCCCCCTGGTGGTCAGCACATGTCATAGCGAGTGATCTAACTCGTAGTCTCCCAGTCAAACTCCCAAGGGGACACTTTGCATATTAGCCTTTTATATATATAGACTAGAGGCCCGGTGCACAAAAATTTGTGCACTCGGGGGGGAAGGGGGGTCCCTCAGGCCGGCCAGTGCCCTCTCGCAGTCTGGGACCCCTTGGGAGATAACGACCTGCTGGCTTAGGCCTGCTCCCGGGTGGCAGAGGGCAGGCCCAATCCCTAGGTGCAGCCCCTGGTCAGGCTCAGAGCAGGGCCGATTGGGGAGTTGGGGAGCCTTCCCCTGTCACGTACAGAGCAGCGCCCATCAGGGGGTTGGGGCGCCGCCCTCTGTCATTCACAGAGCAGGGCCGATCAGCGGGTTGGGGCGCCGCCACTGTCACACTCAGGGCAGGGCCGATGGGGAGGTTATGGCTCTACCCCATCACACACAGAGCAGGGCCCGTGGGAGGTGGGGGGGGGGTTGGGGCGCCACACCCTGTCACACACAGAGCCGTAGGGCGATCAGGGGGTTGGGGAGCTCCCCCCATCAGGCACAGACCAGGGCTGATCAGGGGGTTGGGGCGCCTTCCCCTGTCACGAACAGAGCAGGGTGGATAGGGAGGTTGTGGCCCCGCCCCCTGTCACACACAGAGCCGCAGGGCGATCAGGGGTTTGGGCGCTGCCCCCGTCACACTGATCCCCGTGCCGGGAGGCCTCGCGGCTCCGCTGATCCCAGTGCTGGGAGGCATATTACCCTTTTACTATATAGGGTAGAGGCCTGGTGCACAGGTGGGTGCCGGCTGGTTTGCCCTGAAGGGTGTCCTGGATCAGGGTGGGGGTCTCCACTGAGGTGCCTGGCCAGCCTGGGTGAGGGGATGATGGCTGTTTGCAGCTGGTCACACACCCTTCAGGGTGGGGGTCCCCACTGGGGTGCCTGGCCAGTCTGGGTGAGCGGCTGAGGGCTGTTTTCAGGCTGGGGGTGACTGAAGCTCCCAACCGCTCCTTTTTTTTCTTTTTCTTTTTTTTTATTCTGGGCCAGCTTTAGCTTTGAGGCTTGGCTCCAGCTCTTAGGCCTCTGCTGCTGAAAGTAAGTTTCTGGCCTTTGCTTACAATGTTGCGATCCTGCTGGCTGAAGCCCGGCGGACTAAAGCAGGTTTCTGGGGTTTTGTTTAGCTTCTATATATGTTACATAGTTGCTTAGAGTTGCAGCTCAGAGGCCTGCAGCGGCAGGCGGGGAACGTTGGAGTCCTCCGTCACTAAAGCAAGCAAGCCTCATGTTAGTTTCCAGTTGCCTGGCTGCCGGCCGCCATCTTGGCTGGCAGTTAATTTGCATATTGCCCTGATTAGCCAGTGGGAAGGGTAGTGGTGGTACGCTAATTACCATGTTTCTCTTTTATTAGATAGGAGGATTATTATTCTACTTTCTAGATGCATAAACTATTCACCTGCAAGGTTAACAGACTAGCCCAGATCTCAAACTCTATTACCTTTCTGAATTTATAGACTGTATGCCATTAACATTTTATAAATGCCTTCTTCTGGATTAGTAGATCAATATGTGTTATCATTTCTTTGAAAATACTGATTAACATTTAAATCTGTTCCCCAGTTCCACCTCTCTTACGCAGAGAAAGAGTTGCTGGAGAGAGAGCCGAGGGGAGAAGCCCATCAGGAAGTTCTCCGGCGAGCAGCCAAGGACCTTCCCATCTACACTAGGACCATGTCTGGAGGTAGAGGTCGATAATCAGTGCTCCGCACAGGAGCTTGTGGTGACTGTGGGAGAGCATATGTATGTCCTTGAAACTGGCAGACACTCATTGAGAAACATTGTGCTAGGTCTTGGATGGCTGTGAAGTCTTTACTGCACAGTTCCATGAACCACAATGGGAACACGCGTACCACTGTGGCACAGAGATCACAACCAGGTCACAATGGATTGTCCATCTATCCTGCCTGTGTGCTGTGACTCCATGACATGCTGAAATCTTGATTTGTAGTAGTAGTCGTTGTTAAAGGTTGAATTTAAGATTGTCCTGTTGTCATTTAATTTAATTTAAGGGAGCAAGATCTATAACATATAATCTTACATACCTTTAAAACAGAAATTATACACAATATATAGGAACATACGTAAAATATTGGTACAGTTTTTCATCTTTAAAATTTATGGTAATTTTTTAACAAATGCAACTTAAATAACAAATCTCTTTTACTTGGGTGAGATTTTTAAGATAATTTAACAGCTATCTAATTAAAAGACTCGAAACAAAAAACTTATTTTTACGTTGTTTTGATTTCCAGTGAGTTACCGCCCACTTTGGTTTGAAAGTTTTTCCTTGTGTACTTTAAAGTACAGATAATCACCAGCCAGGGAGGATCTAGCGTTGTCCACCAGACGTCACCTGGAGATTTTGTGACTTTAGACTGTGGTGCCCATTGACGGTCTGCTAGTCCCTTGTGGCTACAGAGCACTGACAGTGTAACTGTGAGTGTTAAATACATTTCAGGTTTCAAAGAGCTGGTATGGAAAAACCTAGAAGATACGACTTTCTCTTTAGTTTTTTTAAGGTAGCTCCTGGAGAGCTTAAAAGCACACATGTAGCTCCCGTTATATTTCTCTGGACAGCACCGCATTTCACCTTCATACTGGGCAGGAGCCAGGGAGACCTTGGAGGGTCACGGGGAGGGCACCCGTGGGCGTCTTCACTCCCAGGCTGAGCAGCAAGGCCACGCTGTTGATCCCTGCAATTCCTGAAAAAGGAAAGGTGTGAGGGGTAATGAGGGACTCATTTCAACACTGAAAACAACTCCCTTTAGACCTTGTGGTCTAAGAAAAGCACGTCTTATTCTTAGTTCATAGCAACTGTTTTCTTTTTCAGAGGTTATAGCATTAGCTTGACATAACCTTGGTAATTACTTATGGCGAGTATTTTTTCCAAATTTTACATTTGTAAGTGATCCTACTGGACTGCCCCCGTAATAGCTGCTTTCCTGTAACTTTGGTAGCTGCCTCCCTCCTGTGAGATGCCTGCGGACTGAAATAGCCTCTCCAACTGTGTCATTCATAGCTGCCTTTGCTGCCTGTATTGGAGAAGGGAGGATCAGGTCTCCCGTTACAGGGATTGAAATTCTTATTGGGAGTACTTCTTCTAATTCTCACTTCTAAGCTTGTACCACGCTCAACACAGAAGGTGTGAGACCTTTCTCAATGTAAGCGATCAAGAGAGTTTATTCACAAATTTCTAAAATTAGGTTTGCATAACATTTCTAAAATGTGGTTGTCTCCTCTCGGTTATCCTGGCGGGTGCAGAAAATCATTGGTTTCATGGAGAGAGACATTCTGTTTACTCAGATGGAAACGGACATATTTCCATGAACCTTTTGAGCCTTACGGTAGGTAGGTAGATAGATAGATAGATAGATAGATAGATAGATAGATAGATAGATAGATAGATAGATAGATAACCACTGACACTTGAGGATGCCCTAGAACAGCGGCGCCAACCTTTAGGGCCTCACAGACCATCGGTTGGCGACCGCTGCCCTAGAAACATTTCCCCTGAAGATCCCCGTCCTTGGGAAACCTCTCCGGAGAACTGAGACTGTGGGCCAGTCTTCTCCGTGTTTGTATTTAAACGGAGTCGACTATCTCAGTTTTACCGAATGTAAATTTGGAATGTTGTTTAGAATTTAAACTGGAATAGATGACGGGCGCCAGGTAATCGCATGTTCAGTGCGCTGTTCCGTCGAAGGCTAAGTGGAGCTCTTTGTTCACAGCAATCCGATACTGTGACCGATGCCAGCTGATAAAACCAGACCGCTGCCACCACTGCTCCGTCTGTGACAAGTAAGAAAACCTTCATTTCTCCCATTGAGTGTGTTTCTCTTCTCACTGTTTTCCAGACTGTTTCCTTCTCTCCTTGCTCATGTTCTCACACCTTTCTTGAGGAAATGGAATTGGCACGATCGCTTGCGTTAGTAACGAGTGTGGTTTAGGGCCAAAATCAGTTGTCCCCTTCCCCCGATTCACACTGGCATGAATGTCCTGCATGATGTTTAGCAGCTCAGACTTGGCTGGCTCGATGTGGTAAGTGTTTCTTCTGTGACCCTCTCCCAGTTGACTGTGACGGTCAGGTGTTATTACATACTTCGTGCCACCACAAGAGCAGTAGAATAGCTTGGCCTAAGGATGGAAAGGAAAGGACAAGTTTCACCCGGACTTCCTTTATATCCGTTGACATGTTGCACGTTCTTCAGCGTCAGATACTTGTATCTGAACTCATTGCGTTGTTTCAGTTGAAAGTTCTATTATTGCATCATAACTGGAAGTAGCTACTGTCTCTATTTTAGATGAGGACTTTCGCTATTATTCTATTTTTATTTTGTTTATTATTGACACTTATTACAGATGTTCCCCTCTTTCCTGCTCCTTACCTACCTCCACCCAGCCTCTGCCTCCTCCTATTATTCAGTTTTTAAATAAGTAAATAATTTTGCAATATTTTACTTGCTACAACCCTTTTGAAATAACATATATATTTTTTAATAATTCAGTGGGACTAAGTTTCCATGGGGTGTTGAGTTTTGTGTATATGTTTTTTTTTAGATGTATTTTGAAGATGGACCATCATTGCCCATGGTAAGTCTGGCTCTATGCTTAAACCGGTTTCTGTCCCTTCTAACTTAATAAATAAAATCATTTATCTGTTTAAATCTTTTTATAAATGAAATTTTGCCTTAGCTGATCTAGGAGGTACTTTCGGATTTAATTTCTGATATTTGCTTAATTAGTTCAAGAGTCTTTATTCAGGAGAATTTCCATGAATAATTTTAAAACCAGTAGCTTACCAATTTAAAAGTTAGCTTCTCATATTTTCTGAGAACAAATGGTTTTCTTTGTATGCACATGCATAAACATAGAAATTCTAAAATACTCCTCAGAAATTATACCAAAATGTATATATAAACACAATACCTCACTGGAAATTTCTAATAATTAATCTAAAGCTTTAACAGTTTATTTTACATAAAACTTGGCATTAGGGAGTAGAATAACAAGTATGCAAAAATACACACATACTGTTGAAATAAGGGTTTCCACTTAGAATTCGTTAATATTTTAAAAAATATTCCTAAGTCAGGAAATTGGGTGTCTTAATAGAGTATTCGAAAGGCCTCATTATCTACTGAAGGTGTTCTCTACCTTTCCCTGTAAGTTACCACCCCGTGTGCACGCTCCTTTGCCAGTCACGCTGAGGTTGCCAGCCAGGTTGGCTTGCACACTGAGCATGATATTCCATGAGCCTCATCTTCTCCAGGGGTGGCGCTTGAGGAGCCTGTGCCAGTGGTAGGTTGAAGCATAGACCTACAGAGAGTGATGATCTCAGTTGCAGGAACAGCAGGGGGACGTCCGGTTTCCTGTCTTCTGTAGCCCTCCCCGGGCTGCCTTTTGCTACTGTCTGTGCAGATGTTCTCCTTTAACAGGTTATAAAGCTCCTTAACGCCTATAAGAACGATGTTCTTCCCAAAAACGACTTCACTAAATATCCTCCGTTGTGTATTAGTTTTCATTATGTTCATTCTTTTTTTTTTTTTAAATATATTTTTATTGATTTTTTCACAAAGAGGAAGGGAGAGGGATAGAGAGTTAGAAACATCGATGAGAGAGAAACATCGATCAGCTGCCTCCTGCACACCCCCCACTGGAGATGTGCCTGCAACCAAGGTACATGCCCTTGACCGGAATCGAACCTGGGACCCTTGAGTCTGCAGGCCGACGCTCTATCCACTGAGCCAAACCGGTTAGGGCAGCATTCTTTAGCTGTCCTCACTCTTCCTCCCCCCCACCCCCGTTGCATTCATTCTGCTCTCATTCTCGGCAAGCAGTGCCCCTGTGCCTTCAGTGATAAGCAGCCTGATCCTCTGCGTATCCCTCTGCTGACCCTCCCATGGCACATGCTGTCAGTGCCCACTGTCTCCCCACAACCCACCTGAGTCCACTGCACCTGCGGGGCAGTCCCCATGCCCGCTGACAGCTCCCCCCCCCCCCCGTCCCCCCACCCCAACACCTCAGTCTTTGCTGCTCTGCCTGAGGGCCCTCTTCCACCTGGGCGTTTGCTCACCTCACTAGCCTGGCGTCCCGAAGTGCCAGGGCATTCCTGCTTCGTGAGGCCACTCAACCAGTGGGAGGCTAGTTAAGAGCACATGCTTTTTTGAATTTTCTCCCTTCTTGTTTCAAATAAACTGGGGTTACAGAGTGCCGACTGTATATTTCTTGAAAAACAACCTGTGCCTAAGTGGACCCGTGCAGTTCCAACCCGTTGGTTCAAGGGTTAACTGTATAGTTATATGGTTCTTTATCGATTAAAGCGATATTACGCGTCAAATTTGAGAAATCGAAACACAGAGTTCCTTTTCAGTGGAACGGATATTTTGAACGTGTGTATGTGGAAAGAAATCTTACGAAGGACACGTAAGATTTGCCAGTACACTTTAAATGATAAAAACTAAACGCTGTGTTAAGGTTGGCCATATGTATACCTGTGCTAAAAAATGTAAAACTCATCAAAAATGTTTTCTGTTTTATCAACAGGGTGAACAATTGTGTTGGATTTTCAAATTATAAATTTTTCCTCCTTTTCTTGGCTTATTCCCTGCTGTACTGCCTTTTTATTGCTGCTACGGATTTACAGTATTTTATCAAATTTTGGACAGTAAGTCATTACCGTGTTGATTTTTTTTTTTGGTATATAAAAGTATATAGTACAGTTTTTCGTTAGTGAATTATTTCAGACACTGATTTTATAGACTTGAGCTCATTTATAGTCAGTCCTCATTATTTGCAGATTCTGTGTTTGTGAATTCACATCTTGCTAACGTTTCTCTGTTACCCAAAACCAGAACTCACAGAGCTTTTGTGGCCATTTGCAGACATGCACGGGGTGGCCAGGAATGTGCGTGCCCCATGTGCATGTCAAGCAAGGAGATAAAACAAGGAGACGCTGCCTTCTTGTCTCAGCTCCCATATTGTGACACGCTGTGCTTTTCACTCTACTTAATGCCACGTTTTTGTTTTTTTGGTTTTTTTTGCATTGTTGTGCTTTGTGTTGGTCATTTCTGTTTAAAATGCTCTTCAAGAACAGTGCTGAAGTACTGTCGGTGTTTCTGAGCACTCGTGTGAGGTGCTTTATGGAGAAAATCTGTGTGTCGGGTAAGCGTCCTTCAGGCGTGAGTCATAGTGACGTTGGGTGTGAGTTCTGTGTCAGTGAATCAACAATAAATGTTGAATAAGCTGTCGATACTGTGTCTTCAGGCACAGAAGCACAGAAAACCAGGTTATGAATAAATAGTTCTGCTGACAAAAGTATGACTGGAGGCTCGCAGGAACCTTCCCAGTGTTTTCCCTGGGAGGAAGCCAGTGCTCATGGCAGCTTTATAGAGCACAACCACTGAAATAACAAGAATTGACTAAGAAGATTTTTTTTTTTTTAGCTTTTCTAAATAGAAGTGTTTTCTTTATGTGTAAAAAGATTATTTTTTTTAAACTTATATCTAAAATGCCCGAATTTTTACTAGGTATTGCTTGATTAGGCTTTAGTTAATTCATTTGTTTTCTGCACTATTTACCTTAAATGCAAGCAAAACAAAATTAAAATTGAGTATTTTAAATATTCAAAGATACTCCTCGTGAATACCAAACAACAACAAAAAAAGTCATCCCCTGCCAGAATTGCTTTATTATTTTCATGAAATTATTCTTTATTTGGTAAGACTTTCCTAATTGCCAGGTCATTCATGCGGGACGGGATTTTAATCACATTCAGTACCAGAGATTTATTGAGCATCTACTATGTGCCACTTCATGGCTGAGCACTAGGGGTACATAGGCGTGTGGACAGGCTCTCAGCATCAAGTAGACCTTCACTGTGCAGTAGAGGAATGATCCCTGAGGAATGTCTGAGAGATGTCACCCCACGCTCCTCGCTCCTGTGAATAGCTTTAGTCCCAACCACAAATATATTTGTAAAGGAGTAGCCAGGGTTTTCACTGTGAGGACTGCTGTCAAAAGCTCCCGGTGAGGTCTTGTGACCTGTCAGTCTGACAGATCCGCAGGGTGGGTGTGGGTGCAGTATTCCCTTCTATCAGAAGGAGACGCCTCCTGGCAGCTCTGGTGCGTCACTGAGCATCCGTAGCCCCAAACCTACCGTTCTAGATAGAGCCGGGTGTCCCTGGGCAATAACACAATGAGAGTCACGCTGGTTTTGCTTTGAGATGGCCTCTTTTGTCACAGAGTGACGTAAGGTTTATTTTACACCGGCGTTATGCTCTCCTGTTTATCTTTTCTGTGATGCTCTTGTTTACAATAGCCTGAAGCATTACTGTGGATGTGTTGTTGTATGTGTTCTTGTAGTAGATGCTGTCGTAGTAAAGTAAAACATTGGTGAGTATAGTAGCTAAATTGTGCCAGTCAACCTTCATTTTTGGCACTTTAATAAATTTATTTAATCATTTATAAATATGTAGTATGTTACAAAACGTATTCAAGTAGTAAATTCAAAAGTAAATTTTATAGTTCCTTATACCTTGCTTTCTTCTGTTATAATTTACACTCATATTACCACAGTTTTTCTATGATTCAGTTATGCCAAACAAAATAAATACCCCAAGTTTGAATATATTTTCCATATATATTCATATTCCAATAAACATTTATTTTAATCTGATGCTATATGTTTTTTCTCAAAGTTTTAACATAAAGCCATGTATCTTTCTCCATATCTAAATTTAAGAAATATTTTAAGAAAAAAAAATCTTACTTATAAAAGTAGGGGAATGCTTATTCCTTTGACAAAACATTTCATTTTCTTCCTTTCTTTATAGAATGGTCTACCAGATACTCAAGCCAAGTTCCATATTATGTTTTTATTCTTTGCTGCAGCTATGTTTTCTGTCAGCTTGTCTTCTCTGTTTGGCTATCATTGTTGGCTAGTCAGCAAAAATAAGTCTACATTAGGTGAGTATGCAATTTTGTAGTTAAAAGAACTTAAGTACATAAATAGATACTCATCAAACGTTGCCATATGAGTAAATGCCTGTCTGTCCTGAAGTGGTAAAAATTATTCCTATTCCCCACATTGTTTTGTGGGATGTGACTTAGACACAAACAGATTTACTCATGTAATTTTTTTGCTGTTTATCACATGTAAAACATTGTGTATATGCAGTGGTGAGTAAGGGCTGAACAGCCTGGTGAAGGGCATAGAAAAACCAGTAATTAAACATAAAAGTAATTACAACAGGCAAAGTACTTTAAAGGAAACAAATAGGATCCCGAGGTATATATCAAGGGCTGAGGGTGAGAGAAGGGTGCCTGTTTAGAAGAGTGATCAGGGAAGAACTCACCAAAATAATACATATTTAACCTAAGAAGTCAGTCATGGAAAGAGCTTGAACATCTCAGGCAGAGAAAACAGTATGTTCAAAAGCCTGACAGAGGGGGATGCTGTGAAAATAGAGGAAAATAAATATGTAACTAATAAATGCTTACATTAAGAAAAGAGAAATCTCAAATCAATAACTTCACACTTTAAGAACTATAAAAATAAGAGCAGTTAACCCAAAGCCAGCCAAAGTTAGGAAATGATAAAGATTAGAGAGGAGATAATGAAAATAGAGAATTTAAAGATAGAAGATCCAATGAAATCAATAGTTGGTTCTTTGAAAATAATAAATTTGACAGGCCTATCGCTAGAAATAAAAAAAAGAGAAGACTCAAATTATGAAAATCAGAAATGAAAGTGGGGACTACCAACTTTATAGAAATCAAAAAGGTTATAAGAGAAACCATGAACATTTGTACATCAAAAAATTAGGTAACCTAGATGAAATGTACAATTTCTAGAAACACATAAACTACCAGTCTGACTCAAGAAGAAATAAAAAATCTGAATAGACCAGGAGCAAGTTAGGAAGTTGAATCAGTAACCAAGTACCTCCCAACAAAGAAAAGCCCAGGACTTGAGGGCCTCACTGGTAAATTCAGGCAGACATTCAAGAAGATTAACACCAGTTCTTCTCAAACTCTGCCAAAAAAATTAGAAGGAAACACTTTCTACTCACGCTTTAAGGTTAGCATTGCACTAATTGCAAAGCCAGATAAAGACATCACATGAAAACTGCAATATCCCTTAGGAACACAAATGCAAAAATCCTCAATAAAATACAAGCAAACCAAATCCAGCAGCATATTAAAAGGACCATATGCCGTTATCAAGATTTATCCCAGGAATACAAAGGTGTTCACTAGAACAAACATCATATATCACATTAATAGAAGGGGAAAAACCAAATGATTATCTCAACTGATACAAAAAACGTGTTTGACAAAATATAATACCTTTCATGATAAAAGCACTTAACACACTAAGAATAGGAGGGAACTTCTTTGATCTGATAAAGGGCTTTATGAGAGCCCCACAACTGATATTGCACTCAGTGGTGAGAAAGAAAAACCTTTAAGATCAGGAACAAAACAAGGATGGCGTCTTTCTGCTGCTTTTAACACCACTGGAAATTCTAGTTAGAGAAATTAACCCAGAAAAATGTCCAAATTGGAAAGGAAGTTAAAACTATTCTTTTTCACAGATGACATGATCATATATATAGAAAACATTAAGGGCCCCACATAGCGAAAACAACATCCACCAAAAAATAAAACAAAGTTCTCACTATTTTCAGAACTTGCTGCAAATCTACAGTGATCAAAACATTGTGGTGCTGGTATAAGGATAGAGATGTTGACTAATGAAATTGAACTGAGAGTCCAGAGCTAAACTTACACATCTTTGGCCAATTGATTTTTTTTTTAAATATATTTTATTAATCTTTTACAGAGAGGAAGGGAGAGAGATAGAGAGTTAGAAACATCGATGAGAGAGAAACATCGATCAGCTGCCTCCTGCACACCTCCTACTGGGGATGTGCCCGCAACCCAGGTACATGCCCTTGACCGGAATCTAACCTGGGACCTCTCAGTCCGCAGGCTGACGCTCTATCCACTGAACCAAACCGGTTTTGGCTGGCCAATTGATTTTTAACAGGGATACCAAGACCATCCAATGAGGAATGAATAGTGTCTTTCAGAGTAATATTTGTAAATCATATGTCCAAGGGCCGAGTATCCAGAATATGTAAATATTACAACTCAACAACAAGAGAAACAAGCCCAGTTTAAAAATTTGCAAAGGATTTCAATAGACATTTAAAAAGACATTTCTCTAAAGAAAATATACAAATGGCCAACAAATACCTAAAAACATGCTCCATATTATTATTTATTAGGGAAATAAAAATCAAAACCACAGAGAGTACCACTTGGATGGATATTAAAAATAACCCACAAGCTTTTGTGAGGATGTGGCAAATTTGGAACCTTCACATATTGCTGGTGGGAATATAAAAGTGTGCGGTCACTGTGAGAACAGTTTGGCAATTCCTCAAAATGTTAAATATAGAATTACCATATGACCCAGCAATTCCAGTCTTAGGTATATACCCAAAATAATGGAAAACAGCAATCAGCAGATAATTTGTATATCAATGTTCATAGCAGTACTATTTGCATTAGCCAAAAGGTGGAAACAATCCACATTCCCATCAAAGGATGAATGGATAGGAAAAATATGGTTACATATATTCCAGTGGAATAGTATTCAGCCATAGAAAGGAATGAAGTACTGAAACATGCTACCACATGTGACTGCCTACTGGTTTCCTCTGGGGTGAAGAAAATATGTTGGAACTTGATAAAGGTGGAAGCTGCAGAAAATCATGAATGTACTAAATGTCACTGAATTATGCGCTTTAAAGTTATTAAAATTTTTTTCTTTATTGGTTAAGGTATAACATATGTGTCCTTATCCCCCCATTACCCCCTCTTCCTCCCACTCATGCCCTCACCCCCCTGGTGTCTGTGTCCATTGGTTAGGCTTATATGCATGCATACAAGTCCTTTGGTTGATCTCTCCCCCTTCCCCCCACCCTCCCCTACCTTCCTTCTGAAGTTTGGTGGTTTGATTGATGCTTCTCTGTCTCTGGATCTGTTTTTGTTCATCAGTTTATGTTGTTCATTATATGCCACAAATGAGTGAGACCATGTGATATTTATCTTTCTCTGACTGGCTTATTTTGCTTAGCGTAATGCTCTCCAGTTCCATCCACGCTGTTGCAAATGGTAAGAATTCCTTCTTCTTTACAGCAGCGTAGTATTCCATTGTGTAGATATACCACAGTTTTTTAATCCACTCATCTGCTGATGGGCACTTAGGCTGTTTTCAGATCTTAGCTATGGTCAATTGTGCTGCTGTGAACATATGGGTGCATATATCCTTTCTGATTGGTGTTTCTAGTTTCTTGGGATATATTCCTAGAAGTGGGATCACTGGGTCAAATGGAAGTTCAATTTTTAGGTTTTTGAGGAAACGCCATACTGTTTTCCACAGTGGCTGCACCAGTCTGCATTCCCACCAGCAGTGCACGATGTTCTATAAATTTCACCTCAATTTTTACAGAAGTCTGTAGGAAGAGACCTAGCAATGTTTGAGACACTACCCACATGGTTGATACATAGAAAGCTAAAAAACAAAAAAATATATACTATGAGGTTTGCTGAGTAAGCAGGGACTAAGCTAACTGGAGTTTTCTAGACTAAGGTTGGGAGTTTGGGAATACAGCCAGGACTTATGATCTCAAAGGACACTTCAAACAGTGAGATTCCATGATTATAATTGTCAGTGAAGATTAATTGTGGCCAATGAATGACAATTTTTAATATTCAGGTGAAATCTTATAGCAGATCTATTAGGGTGACAATTGGTATAATAAAGTAATTTCTAAACAAAGTATCTTACTTTCAAAATAGATGTTGGACAATTAAATTTTAATTTATCAAAAGTAAATGAATTGCTTCTAGAAGCTTTTAACTCCTCAAGCTTGTAGATTGAACTTGTAACACCAAAAGGATTTCCTACAATGTGGTCCTCCAGTTATAAACCTGTGTTATACATAAAGCTATATAACTTAGGGCAGTGATGGCGAATCTTTTGAGCTCGGCATGTCAGCATTTTTAAAAAACTCTAACTTAACTCTGGTGCCGTGTCACATATAGAAATTTTTTGATATTTGCAGCCATAGTAAAACAAAGACTTATATTTTTGATACTTAATTTATACATTTAAATGCCATTTAACAAAGAAAAATCAACCAAAAAAATGAGTTCGTGTGTCACCTCTGTCACGCGTGTCATAGGTTCGCCATCACTGACTTAGGGGGATAAATGCTAAGGAACTTGGAAATTGCCACGTATTTTTAGTACCTTCACTCTGCTAATTAGAGTTTTCTTTTTTACATGATGGACAGAACTCATTATACTCATGCGTTTATTCATAGTCAAAAAATAAAATTTTATATTTTTACATCTCAGAAAAAAATGAAGCATGGGAAGAACATTGCTGGCCTTGTTCAGGTTGCATGCTGATATTTACTTCCTGTGTGATCATTTATTTCCTGTGTGATCTTGGGCAAGTCCCACAGCCTCTCTGCGCCTCAGCTTCCATATGCAGTGTAGGCATAACCACACACAGGGTATGATTCTGCATTGGATCTTGGTTTGGACAAACCAGCTTTAAAGTATATTTTGGGTTAGCTGGGAAAAAAGGTACAATTCAATGAAATTGTAAAATGGAACATACTATAAAATTCAGGCTATAGAATGTATGTATGGTCTCATTTGAGTTAAAACCTATGTAGATTTGTATATATCTATATCCATCCACCCATGTATCTAAAAAAGAATTAGAAGATGTAAATTACTTGCTTTTTGTATTTTCTAGTTTTCTGCAATGCCCATCTGCTGCTATAATAGTTAAAAGGTTACTTAGAAATTAAAGTAAATGTAATCATTAGATCCTTTTAAAGCGGTACAGGCAATCTTCATTGCTGAGCTGCTGGTCGGCACATAAGTCCTCAGGGGGTTAGCCATTGATTTTCGAGTGCCCTCATTTAACTCAATCACTTCTAAAGGTACGGGTTACTAGTTAATGTTCATTACTCACGTGATTGCTCTGCTGTCTTTTTTAGAGGCTTTTAGAAGTCCTGTATTTCGACATGGAACAGATAAGAATGGATTCAGCTTGGGTTTCAGTAAAAATATGCGACAGGTTTTTGGTGATGAGAAGAAGTACTGGTTGCTACCCGTGTTTTCAAGGTATTTCGTTGTGAAATGTTTCCGGTATTAAACCAATGAAAGTAATCCAGCAAAGGGACTGTATGATTCTGCACAGGACCTCCTGTTTTTTAGCGTACTATTTTATGATTCACTGTTGTACCAATGTGGAAATAAATTAACTCCTCACCTCCCTATACAGACTGTATTGAAATCAGTGTCTGGCACACGTTTGGCCCATCACGGAACTGTGTTCTGCTCGCAGACGTGAGCGCTGTAACAGAGTCTCACTCTGTTGGCGTTTTCGTGGCTCCGTTGTAAGTGTTTGTTTCCATTATAGTCTCGGCGATGGCTGCTCCTTCCCAACTTGCCTTGTGAACCAAGATCCTGAACAGCTGTCCATGCCTGCAGGACTGAATCCAGCTTCGAAAAAGTAATCTCATGTTGTTCTTTTCTACTTCACTTTCCAATAACATATGTTATCCTCACCTGTCCTTGGGTTACATGATTCTTTGAAAAGTTTTAAGAATATAAGAGAATTCACTACAGTGGTTTCTATTTGGAATGAAGAAGGGAGGAAAAAATCAGGAGCTTTAGTTATACTTGAAAAATTCTGTTATTAATCTGGGTGGTGTGTAAACAGGTTGTTAATTCTCTAAACATTTTAGTTGACTGAAGCATATTGTGATTTTTTAAAAAAGATATTGTACTTAAGCCCTAGCTGGTTTGGCTCAGTGGATTGAGCATCGACCTGTGGACTAAAGGGTCCCAGGTTCGATTCTGGTCAAGGGCACATGCCCAGGCTGTGGGCTCGATCCCCAGTGGGGAGCGTGCAGGAGGCAGCTAATCAATGAATCTCTCTCATTGTTGATGTTTCTATCTCTTTCTCCCTCTTCCTTCCTCTCTGAAATTAATAAAAAAAACTATTTAAAAAAAATTGTACTTAAAAGAGAAAAAAAAGTAAGCCCAGATCAGCTTGCCTGGCGATCAGGTGAGCCGATCCAGGTGGACTTTCCTCTAACTCCCCAGGTAACTTGTAAAAAGATCAGGAAACTTCCCTGAGTCAGGCCTCAGGAGGACGAATGGGATCCCAGACACCTGCTCTTTTGTTAGCAGTTTTGTTAGCAATGTGCACCCTATTCCTGCTGCTCTTTACAGACCTCTGGGCATTATCTGAGCCATTTCTTCTGAGAGAAGGGAAGGGCTCTTGGGAATGTATTAAAGTCGGGAGACTTTTGACAGTGTTTTAAGTCTATTTTGGTTCTAGTCTGTTAAGAATCTAAGGAAAACCTGAAATTTGATTCTGACTTGGCTGCTAACTGGCAAAAGGCAAAACTACTTAAACGTTTAAAATGCTATACATATATGAACAAGTTTTTAAAACTAATTTTTATATCGTTAAGACGGAGTTATTTGAATATGACATACTTCTGATTTTTAATGAAATCCAATAGCAAAAGCATAACCATGATAGCATTCTTAGTTAAATTTTAGAAAGTTTCTTAGGTGCCAGAATGCAGTGCGCATGCACCTATACCTGCGCTCCCCCTGTCTATTGCGGATTTCTTTCTTTCTTTTTTTTAAAATATATTTCTTTATTGATTTCAGAGAGGAAGGGATAAAGAAAGAGAGATAGGAACATCAATGATGAGAGAGAATCACCGATTCCTGCATGCCCCCTACTGGGGGATCAAGCCCGCAACCCAGGCATGTGCCCCCGGACGGAATTGGACCTGGGACCCTTCAGTCCACAGGCTGACGCTCTATCCACTGAGCCAAGCCGGCTAGGGCTAGTGTGGATTTCTTATTGCCAACAGTTCTCCTCTGCAGCCTGGCCTGACCCCAGAATGCGTCTCAAAGCAGTGATCCTGGCGGCCATTCCAAATTATTTTAAATTGTCCAGAGATGAAACCTATTTACCACCCCATCCCTAGAGGGAGCTATGAATAGACCATACTCCCTGTCAATGAGGGATTTCAATGTGCTTCACAGGGACATTCAAAGGCACCAGAGTATTTTGGGTCATGCTCTGAGAGTTTTGGCTTGAAAACTCCTCAGGAGCTAAATGTTAATGGTTTTCTTTACTTTAGTGCAGCAAAATCTAGTTTTATTTAATTTATTTTTTTATTAATTAAATCTTTATTGTTCAGATTATTACATTTGTTCCTCTTTTTTCCCCCCATAACTCCCCTCCTCCCAGTTCCCGCCCCACCCTCCGCCCTCACTCCCCACCTACTGTCCTCATCCATAGGTGCACGATTTTTGTCCAGTCTCTTCCCGCATCCCCCTTACCCCTTTCCCCCACAAGAGTAGTCAGTCCACTCCCTTTCTATGCCCCTGATTCTATTATAATCACCAGTTCATTCTGTTCATCAGATTATTCACTTGATTGTCAGATTCACTTGTTGATAGATGTGTATTTGTTGTTCATAATTTGTATCTTTACCTTTTTCTTCTTCTTCCTCTTCTTAAAGGATACCTTTCGGCATTTCATATAATACTGGTTTGGTGGTGATGAACTCATTTAGCTTTTTCTTATCTGTGAAGCTCTTTATCTGACCTTCAATTCTGAATGATAGCTTTGCTGGATAAAGTAATCTTGGTTGTAGGTTTTTGGTATTCATCACTTTGAATATTTCTTGCCACTCCCTTCTGGCCTGCAAAGTTTCTGTTGAGAAATCAGCTGCCAGTCGTATGGGTATTCCCTTGTAGGTAACTGAGTTTCTTTCTCTTGCTGCTTTTAAGATTCTCTCTTTGTCTTTTGCTCTTGGCATTTTAATTATGATGTGTCTTGGTGTGGGTCCTCTTTGGATTCCTTTTGTTTGGGGTTCTCTGTGTTTCCTGGACTTGTAAGTCTCTTTCTTTCACCAGGTAGGGGAAGTTTTCTGTCATTATTTCTTCAAATAGGTTTTCAATATCTTGCTCTCTCTCTTCTTCTGGCACCCCCATAATTCAGATGTTGGTACGCTTGAAGCTGTCCCAGAGGCTCCTTACACTATCTTTGTATTTTTGGATTCTTTTTTCATTTTGCTTTTCTGGTTGGGTGTTTTTTGCTTCTTCGTATTTCAAATCTTTGACTTGATTCTTGGGATCCTCTAGTCTGCTGTTGGGAATCTGTATAATATTCTTTATTTCAGTCAGTGTATGCTTAATTTCTAGTTGGTCCTTTATCACAACCTCGAGGGTCTCATTAGATTTCTTGTAGGTCTCATTAAGTTTATCTGCAGTTTCTAGAAAATTCTTGAAAAACCTTAAAAGTGTGGTTTTGAACTTTATATCCAGCATTTTGCTTTCCTCCATTTCTGGAATTTATGTCCTTTTTCTTTGTCTCCACATTTTTTATGCTTCCCTGTGTTGATAAAGTGGTTTTCTGTGCTAAGTGTCCTCTAGGGCCCAGTGGTTCAGCCTCCCCAATTACCTGAGGAGGACACTCTTGGTGCACCCCCTTGTGGTCTTTGTGCACAGTCTTGTTGTAGTTAAGTCTTGATTGTTGTAGGTATTACTGGGAGGAATTGACCTCCAGGCCAATTGGCTGTGAGAATCAGCTGTGTCTGCACTGGGAGAACTTCTGTGCTGGAGACACCCCTCTGGGGCAAGACTTGCTTCAATGGGGCTTTGGTGCTCACTGAGTCTGCCCCCTGAGTGTGTCCTTTATGGTTCCACGGAGCTGCAAACTGGATGGTCCCACTCTGACCTCTGGGTACACTGGCTCCTGGATCTCTAGGGAGGTGCTAATCTAGCCTCTGCCTTAGGCTATCCAGCAAAAGCCTCCCTGCAGGGCTTGGGCGGGGCGGGTCCCACGGGATCAACAGGGCGGGGCTAGCAGTTATGGCTGCTCTCAGAGGCCCCACTTCTCAGTGTCTGGGCAATCGCTGTAAGCCCTTCGGAGAGAAAGCTGCCCTCGAGTTCCGACCGATGCCAGACAGTCCCGCTTCTCCTGTATGAGTCTGGGTCCCCAGGGACTCACCCGGAACTGGAGCTCAGAGCCTGAGACTCCCTCCTGATTGAAACGACAACTGCACCCTCAGCCGCCAGCCCGCTCCTTGTGCGCCTCTGTACCTTAGTATTTTACTTCCGCACTGCGCCTCCTCTGAGTCTCGGTATGTTTTTCTCTTTCCTTCTAGTTGTAGAATTTCCACTCAGCCAGCCTTCCTGTGGTTCTGGATGATGTCCGTTCCGTCTTTTAGTTGTATTTTTGAAGTTGTTGTTCGAGGCAGCAAACTCCATTGTTTACCTATGCCGCCATCTTGGTTTCTCCAAAATCTAGTTTTAATAAGTTATTTGTTATGCTGTCATAGCTTTCATAAAATTTAACAGTAGTTTTCAATAATGCTTGTTATCTTTATTAAGTGGTTTTTGTAGTTTAAGACTCTTTGGGTTCTAAAGATCATACCTCTCCCATGACGTGTCCCCAGGGTATGCCCGTTCTGGCACTGTTACCTCGCCAGGTGATCTTGAAGAGGTCAGGCTTCTCCTGTTTCCTTTAAATGTTGAGATTGGATTTTGGCAGCTACAGAATTTTATAATTACCCCTGATTAGCCCATATAAAATTTCTATGGTTATTGTTGGGATCGCTGTGCTCCAAAGTTTTATATCTGGCTATCTACTCAACATTCCCACTTCAGTGTCTAAAAGTCATGAACAGGTACAAAGCAAAACTCCTGATTCCAGCCATCCACTCCCTCACGCCCACCAAAACCTGATTCTCCTCATTCTTCCATATGTGAATCAGTATTTGTGACCTTTGTCCTCCCAGGTACTCTGGCCAGAAACACTGGACTCATTCCAATTCCTTTCTTAAAGTTTTTCTTTATTTACTCCATTTGCAAACCCTATCAGATTCCCCCTCAAATATATCTGTATCATTTCTCACATGAATTGTTTCAATTTCTTCCTGACCTTCCTGATTCCATTTTTTCCCTATTCCTGTCTAGTCATTAAGTCGGCGTGATCCTTTTGAAACATAAATTAGATTTTGTTGCTCTTCTGCTCAAAAACCTCCATTGGTTTCCCATCTTACTCAGAATAAAGACTAATGAATGCCCTTACCTCATTCTATCTAATCTGGCTCCCAGCACCTCTCTGATGTCAGCCCTACTGTTACTCAGTAACAATCCTTGGACACACAGATCTTGGCTGTTCCTCATACACCAGGCATGTCCCTTATTTAGTGCCTTTGTACTTGTTCATTCCTCTTCCTAAATGTTCTTCCTCCAGAATCCTGAATGGTCTGTGCCTTGTCTTCATTTACTTTCTACTCAGGTGTAACTTCACAATAGAGGCCATCCTTGAAAAGCCTTTGTAAAAGAGTAACCTGCTCTGACACTTCCCTGGACACTAGTTGTCGTAGCTCATATTGTCACCTGACTTATTATATATTTATTTCTTTATTATTATTCTTCCTCGGTTACAGTGAAATTTCCATGAGATCAAAGACTTTATTTATTGATGTAATAGATAATGAATATCATTAAATGAATGGATCCATGCCAGCAATCAGTCTCCACGGAGTCCCTAAACAGGACTTAGTCTCCTATACCTGCTGGATGGCCTCTTTCCTGAGGAATCAAAAGAATTAGAGTAAAAGGAATGGGAGACATTCATAGGAATGGAAGACATAGTTTTTAAAAAAGATTTACCTTCAAATTTTTAATAAGGGTAGGTTAAAGCTGCACAAAATTAAAATATTCTCAAATTTTAGATCTGAGATGCAAAAGCATATCCTTTAAAAAATAATAGTTACAGACAACTGAAATATGTGAAATTATTCTGGGAGGAATTTTAAATAGTTTTTTCTTTTGAGCAGTATTATAATTAGTATTTCAGGGTGTTCTAAAATAATAGTTTCTATGCCAATATTTTTTTTTCTAACTCATGTTATTTTAATTTATATATTTATTTTTTCATACCATCCAATATGTCAATATGTGGCATGTATACTTAAATTTTAAAACTCAAGTTGTTCTTTTAAGACTCTTTCATTTTCCCAAATTAAACACCAGGCTTGAAAGACCTGATAAGGTCAGATGTTTTCAACACCTCCTGCAAGATGATGCTCAATTTTGTTGTTTCAGTCTTACAGGGGATAGAGCATTCTTTGTTCAAGACCAGTCAGGCCACTTTCAAAACACTAGACCAATTTTTCCTCAAACTTTTCTTTCTGTCATCACCTTCATAGATTTTTTCCATATCCACATACCACTTAAAAATAACATTTTTCTTTAATATGTTTGTTTAAACTTGCACTGAGATTTATTTTTAAACCAAACTTCATACCACTGTCATAAATGACAAACCAGTATAATTTGTCATAAACAGAGTATAACAATGGAAAATTGGAAATGAAATACTGTTAGGTCTAATTAGATTCCCTTACCTGCTAAAGTCTGAAGCTGAGGCCAAGTTTTTGTATTAAAAATGGAGATTTGCCAGAGTTGCAGGTTGTCACCTTATTGTAATCAGAATGAAGAGAGAACTAAAGAGAGAATACTTTTTCTCATTGCGAGCCAGGGTGATTTAATTGTTCCTGTCTTCCCCCAGTTCTCTTGGGTAACTCCTGCAATGATCTCGCACCACAGTAGTTTGAGTTCCACACTCTGAAAAACACCTTAATATTGTCGAGAGTTAATGTGATGATTGTGATGATGATTATTCTTCTTCAGTCCTGAAAACCATCAATTTCCTGCGAAGCCATTGAGAGAGTCCCAGAGCCACCTCCTTACTGATTCTCAGTCTTGGACAGAGAGCAGCACAAACCCGGGGAAGGATAAAGCTGGTAAGGGTGTGCCTGTTTGGCTTTTCGGATATATTTTATTTTTAAAAAGTTAAAGTAGTGAAAAACATTCCATTATATTTCCTAAAGGGTTTTTCTTGCTTTACAGTCTGACTTTCAGTGTAAATTTACAGTTATTTTTAGGAACTTCTATTTGGGAAGTACTTAAGTGTTTGTTAGCTCTAGAAAATCATTTTGTGAAAGATAGATCTACACTGTGTTTTTTTCCAGCTTAAAGAACCAAGTCTTTTTTCCTGCATACTAAATGATCGAAATAAATTCAGAGTATAATTTTTAAAATGGAAAAATGTAATCAACTCAGACAAAAGATTGAAAAATATCTGCTGTAAAGGATTTCAAATTATGCAGTTCTTTTACCCTAAGATTTCTATCCAATTTCAAAATGTCAAAGTGACTGCATAATTACCATAACTTTAGCTACATGTATTTTCTTCATAGTTCTCTTGTTATTGCTGTAGATTTTAATCTTTTGATTACTTCTTTATTGGCAAAGAACGGCAAGGTTTGAAGCCAGACAGACTTGATTTCAAATCCCAATTTGGGCACCTAATTAGTAGGTGGTATTTGTGAAGTTTACCTAAACTTTTAGATTTAGCTTCCTTATCTTGAAAACATTACTTATTTCCCAGGTTTGGGAAGGCCTAAGCAAAAACAATGTGGTCAAACATGCAGGTGTGAGTAAATGTGTATGGTGTCCCTATAAATGAGTAGGAAACCACTCATTCACCATTGAGACAATGTTAGCCAAAAACTCACTAGGTTGACTAATTGAATTCCTGAATCCTTTCTCCTTCATTCCTGTTCTTTTTCAAACTCTCTCTTAGCACTGCTTAGTTTTAGCTGACTGCACTTTATTTACTGGTTTCCTTGATGTCTCTTTGGGATTTAGTAATGGTGGGAAAAAAAAAATGGATTGTCCCGATTAAAAATTATAAGGTCTTTATTAAATATACTACAGGCCCGATGCATGAAATTTGTGCACTCGAGGGTCAGGGGGGTCCCTCAGCCCGGCCTGTGCCCTCTCGCAGTCTGGGAGCCCTCAGGGGATGTCCAACTGACAGCTTGGGAGCGGGCCTAAGCCGTCAGTCAGACATCCTTAGTGCTGCCATGGAGGCAGGAGAGGCTCCTGCCACTGTGCTCGCCAGCCATGAGCCCAGGTTCTGGCTGAGCTGCACTCCCCCTGTGGGAGCGCACTGACCACCAGGGGACAGCTCCTGCACTGAGTGTCTGCCCCCTGGTGGTCAGTGTGCATCATAGTGACCAGTCGTTCTGGTCATTCTGCCTTAATGGTCACTTAGGCTTTTATTATATAGATTAGGGGCCCAGTGCACGAATTTGTGCATCTTAAAAGGAACTGTGGGCTGCGAGGCTGCGGTGGGCACAGGGGCAGGTCTCGGCCCATCCTCTGTACTCCTGCCCTGCCCCTCCCGCTGTAGTCCCCTGTCTGCTGGCAGCCCCACTCCTGCTGCTCCCATGCGCTAACGGTGCCAGCCCCACTCGCACCCGCTGACAGTGCGGAGCAATTGGGGCTGGCGCCAGCAGCAGGTATGAATGGAGCCGACACTGTCAGTGGGTGGGAGTACTGGGCGGGACCGCGGCACACAGGAGAAAAGAATTTTCAGTAACCACCAGAGGCTCGCCCCAATGACAGCGACCGGCGCTCTGCCTTGGTCTGGTGCCCCCGCTCACCTGCTCCACCATCTTGCCGCTGCCGATGCCTACCATGTTCTGTGCACGCCCTTTGGTGGTCAGCGGCCCTCATAGTGACCGGTTGTTCGGTTGTTCCGCCGTTTGGGCTGTTTGCATATTAGCCTTTTGTTATATAGGATAATCAGTCATATTCTCCTAAAATATTGGCTTTCTTTAAGAAGTCTTGTTTTTTTTGTTTGTTTTTTTGTCCCACTTATTGGTTGATTCTTGTATGTGCCCTGACCATGTTTTTTTTAAAGGGTCGGGCAAAAGTAGGTTTAGTTATTCAAGTGGGAAATAGTACAATAATTAAAAATAATAATACAATTATAAATTCTGTGTTCTGTGTATTTATAACTATAAACCTACTTTTGCCCCATCCAGTATATTCCCTCAGAAGATCCGCATCATTTAAGTATTCATAATTTGGTCTCTCTTCACCTTCAAACCTGCCATTCCATTTTCTGATCTATGGGAAGGACAAAAATTGATGACACCTATTTGCCTTTCAAATTCATCAATTTCCTTAGAGGCAAAGAAGTGATGTATAGTTGCAGGTCAGTTTTTGGGCGGGATGAAGAAGGATTCATGCTGTTAGTAGTTGGCTTCTTGGATTAATATTTCTGTTAACTTTGATAGGTGAATGAGAAACTAAAGTTAAAAAGATGATGTAAAAGAAGAGAAACATGAGAAAGACGAGGTGAGAAAGGGCTCAAAGATTAGTTTGACTAGAATGAGGTTGGTCAAGGAAGAATTAGGAAACAATGATTTTGATAGTGGGAAGTGCCAGGTTCAGTGTGCCTTTTCCCTCAGGTATACATCTCTGTTTTTTTGGTGTGTGTTTTTTTTTGTGTGACAGTGGTTGTGGCCTACACTGTTTCTCATGTGTGTGTTTATATTACCATCTTATTTATAAACACCCATACCATGTACTAGGAAAACTCACGATGAATAAACAAATCTCTGCCTATTTGTTCAAAAGGAACCAAAAAAAGGCTAATTCAAGTTCTTTCTTGAAGGGATGAGCAATCCTGCATTGACCATGGAGAATGAGACTTAACTCTTCAAACAAAACAAATTCCTGTTGTATGAAAGTAAGTTAAGCTTTTCCTTTATGTTTTATATTTTTCACACTTTTCTAATTCTCATAGGGCAAATTGTTTCCATAAGCATTACTTATTTTTGAGTGATTCAAATTAAAAGATGCCTTAGCTGACCCAAAATAAGTTGATGAACAAATTCATTTTTATAGTAATACATTCTGTGGCAAAGGATTGATCCTGGAATGTTGATGTTTACATGTCAATTCTCTTAACATTTCATAGGATTGTACAATTTAAAAAAAATGTTTCTGTCCTTTGGGATACAGAGTAGTCATGTCCTTGATCCCTCATCAGCAGAATCTCACTGGGTCTAAGCACAAGAGAATCACATACTGTTAGTGGAGACCTTTTACCCTCTTTTTGGTCACACTAGGACCCACCCCACAGCATGTGTCATTCTTAAAATATAGGCATTCCAAATCACTTCCATTATACCATAATTTTTAAAAACCTGTACTTCAAAATCGGTTTCTTTAATACATAACCTACTTATAAGCCTGCAGTCAATAGAAAGATACGGTAAAGTGCCCTTTGGAGCAAAGCCATAAACATGTCGACAAAACAAACAGCTATAGCTACCGTTATAACAACTACAAATACATCAAGGTTATCAAAACAACTCTCTATTTATAAAACTTCAATCTAGAATCCCAAAGTCTATGAGAAGTGAGACAGTTGCATCTAAAACAAAATCATTCATGTCAAAGTATTTCATGGCTATCTGAGTGTGTTTTTAGTTTCTGTGTTTGTTTTTTTAACCCATTTGAACCCTCAAAATCTGTTTTTTTTAAATCTTTTTAAATTTGTTTTGTTTGGTTTTAATGAGTAGTTCTCTAAGTAACAGCAAAACACAGATCTGGCCATTTGCCCATTGACTTGTTTTGGTCTTGGATGACTATACATTATGGTAGAGTGGATCAGGTTCATCACAACTATGGTTAGGGGAGTGAAAATGTAATCTTCTTATAAGGTTAAATGTCAAAGACACACAATTAAATTTCTGGAAATGATTCTTAAAATGTAACTATGAATAAACAAATATGAATCACCAACCAATACCACAAATAAATGTTTTACAGAACATAGGTCTGTAAAGCATGCAAATTTTTATAGGAATTTCCTTAGTATTTTGAATTATTAGTAATAATCACCATTGTTTGGGAGGTCATGTGTTAAATATTTTACAAGTTTACATCGTAATATCATGTCATGTAGATGTCCCAGTGTATTGACACAAGACCGCTGTTGCATTTGTTCATCATTATCCTCCACACTTTGCCAAGTACCAGACACGTAGTAGGTTCTAAATAAGGATTTTGTAAATACGTGGTAAAATAATGTTGTTAAAATTAACAGTCTCACAAAAACTTGATTTTATTACATTTGAATATAAGACATAATGGTCTTAACCATAGGACGGCACAAGTCAGCTGCATTGACATTAAAAAGTGACTTTCTGATGTCATACTTTTCATTCTATTGATATAACCAGTGACAGTAAAATGTTTCTTTTTTTAAAAATTGCATTTTCCTAAGGTATAGTTTTTCCAAATAGTTTTTATAATAGCTTTTCTGCTTTACATCTTTGACTTGAAATTCACTCAGTGCAGATTTATATTGAACATATGCTTAATTTAACTACCTTACTAAATGTTATCTTCATATTCTGTTCTCTTTTTGAACTACATTAGTAAATAACCTGTGGCCTTTTATATATTATTTCTTAGTCAGCATATGTCCCAGATAATTATAATGTTCCTAGACCTATAGTAGTGCTAAAGTAGAGACTCAATTTAGGCTATCCAACCTTCCCTCTTATCAATTATAAACAAAAATTGCTGTGTTTCTATGCACATGAAATTTCAGACATATTTCCTTAAGTCCCTCTTCTAACTCATCTGTCACTCCTAAATGTGTAGAGGCCCTCAGACAAATGCAGAAGAACCCTGCCTCTCAAATTGGGGTCCCAAACCAGTATCATTGCCCTCACCTGAGAGCTTAATAGAAACGCAGGATGCTGAACCTCACTCTAGTCCAGTGATGGCGAACCTTTTAGCTCGGCATGTCAGCATTTTGAAAAACCCTAACTTAACTCTGGTGCCGTATCACATATAGAAATTTTTTGATATTTGCAACCATAGTAAAACAAAGACTTATATTTTTGATATTTATTTTATATATTTAAATGCCATTTAACAAAGAAAAATCAACCAAAAAAATGAGTTCGCATGTCACCGCTGACACGCATGTCATAGGTTCGCCATCACTGCGTCTAGTCCTACTGAATCAGAATCTGCGTCTTCTGCATTCTAACAAGGTCCTCTGGTCTTGTATATACACAATATAGTTTGAAGGCATTGATATCGAGGGCTATATTCAAGAACACATCTACTGAGTCTTCTAGTATCGAAAACAGTTTTGAACAAGGGATGTTATTGCAACAATGAGTTTGTTTGAATGGATGAGTTGTTGTTTTCAAAATAGTTAACACAATAGTTTCATGTTTTCTGTTTCATTTCTAGGTATCAGTGCTGTAGATGGAGGAAGAGGCTTCCCACAGGAGGGCACGTTGACCAGTTGTCCCATTTCCCTTTGGCTGGATACGCAGAATATGAATTGATTACTTCTTTCTGAGCTGTTGCTTAAAACATCACCTTTTTCAAATCAGGATACAGATTGTCTCAACTGACACAAATTTCTGTGAAATATTAAAAATAATTGTGTCTTATGGATCAAGGGCAAAAATGCCTTCTATCATAAAAAACTTTGAGGAAATTCATGGGCCAGTTTTCACCCAAATAATTCGGTAGCACAATTTATCACAATTTTCATCCAGAAAATTAAGATGAAGAAACTGAGGTTGAAAAGATTTCTAGTCACATTATAATGATAAGTTTATTCGTAAAACCTGTTACCTATGAAAACATGGAGAGGTAGCCAAACAGACTTCTTTGTTTATTCCTTCTGATGTCAGTCCAGCTTCAGATGGAGTGAATTTATTAAAAGTTCCAAATGACCTATAGTTGAAGATCACCATCCATTTTTGCTAGACTTTAATCTAATTCTAGCTTTTGTTCCCTGCTAGAAAATAAGTATGATCACTGATGCTCGAGCTCACTGATAAGCAACTCGCTAGAAAACTTTTGTCAGAAAGAATACATTTCTATTACATCTGAAATATATTTTTCATCTCTTCTTATCTTAAATTGGGGGAAATCTATAACAATTATGAAAATCGGTTTATTTTTTATGATACTCCTTAGCCAGTTTGGCTTAAAAATTTTTTTAAATGTTTTTATTGATTTTAGAGAGAGAGTAAGAGGGAGAGAAACACTGATGCAAGAAACATCCATTGGCTGCCTCCTGCACGCCTCTTACTGGGAATCAAGCCCGCAACCCAGGCATGTGCCCTGACCTGGAATGGAACCAGCAACCTTTTGGTGTGTGGGACAACACTCAACCAACTGAGCCACACTGGCCAGGGCTTAACATTTTTTAAAGTTATTTTATTTTATTTTTATTGAACATAGCAAAAACATCTAATTTCTGTTAAGAATTCCTGATGGGTCAATCAATTAATCCTCCATTTATATTGATATTATTTCTGTGTTCTCTCATCAAAGGTATGATAGTTTAAATATATAGTTCGTCATCTATTAAGATTAAATGATGCAAATCATCAAAAATTATACACTTTTGGAAATTTAAACATAAGTAAATGGTGTGCTGTTTGGAAATTGAGTTTCAGGTAAACTGAAGTGGTGTGTTTGTTGATGCCAAAATCTTAGGCTTCAGTAAATATACTAAGAAGCTCTTGTGCCTTGTATGCACTATTAAAAAAAAAAAGTTTTATTTACTCTTTTTTAATTTGTTGGAGTGTAAGTTTTATAAATGTTAGTGATTAGAATAAGCTGTATACATTTTTTTGGTACCGATTTTCAGAATTTAAAGCAGATTACCTTTTAAAAACTGCACAGCTAAGGAACTGGTATTTAATCAAAGGGAAAATGGTATTAAACTTTTCAAATTCTGAGTTAGACAAAATAGGTTAGAAGGCCAGAGGATAATGGAGTAATAATAGATCCTTGTGATTACTCATCCTTGCTAAAAATACAAAGAGTTTAAAATGAGTTAATGGAAGAATCGGTCCAGTCCATTTTCTAGGTCATTTGAGTGCAATTATTTGAACAATAGGATGGCAGTTTTTTTGTTGTTTTTTTTTCTTTTCAGATTTTTTAAAGCTAAATATTTTAATCTGACAATCTGCTTCGAGAAATTTCATAAGATATATTTTTACTTTTAACTTAAAGCATTTTTTGGTCATCATTTTTCATTACCTGAAGTGCCAGGTTGGAACCTATAGCTACTGTTTGAAGTCTTAAGGGCAACAGCATTATGTGACATATTAAGAATGATATGCAACCAGATATTTTTCAAAGCACAGTACTATTGCTGTTTTTATTGGAGTAGGATTGTTAGATGTTCCCTATTGTCAAACTAGAAGCTAGGGGGGAGAAAGGGAGATTTCTATTCTTTACCTTGCTAGAGTACTGTTCATCATTTCCCCATTTAGGTCATTCATGTAATTATTGAAATACATAAAGCCAATACACATTAAATTCGGATTTGAAAACATTTTTAAAAATAAAAAATTTTCATTAAGTTTCAATGGTTCCCTTTTTGTTTCATACAGTAAATAATCTTTAATGGGTTTTTTTTTTTGTTTAGTGAGGGTGGGGTTTACAGTTCTAGGGGGTTATAATTTTTAAAGATGGCATATCTTATTAGACATGCAGTATAAATTTTACTTGAGTGAATAAAGCATACTTATAAAATGTACCTATTCGTTAACTATTTGCCATTGTTCAGTGAAAGGGGGTTTGGTTTTTCAAAGATTAGTTAAAGAAAAATTGCATCTAAATACAATGGTGAGACATTCAAGGCAGTGCTTACCCACGAATTCCCTGCTGTTACGCCGTAATAAAGTCTGGTTGATCGCCTGTACTAGCTGTCTGTATGAAGTTGCTCTGCACGACCCTCTGAACTGCTTCACAGATAGATACACGGTTTCCAATAGTGTACCAGAGTTAGCTACTTACTATAGGCAAAATTCATGTCTATAACCTGGTCGTAACACAGGTTTTCTGAGGAGAAATGGGTGACAAGATGAGATAATTACTCAGTAGTAGTTAAATGATTCCAAGGACAATTGGAGCAGACTGTAAAACTTAAGTACACTGTAATCAACAGACAAGTATTGGAAATACGGCATATGTTTGGCAAAACTATCATCACTAAGAAAATCAAAGGATTTATAAACCATGTTCATAAAAATTTAAGCTAGTAATCATGTGAGTCATGCTCAAAAGAACCCATGAAAAACTGTTACTCCACTATAAGCTAGCAAATTTTGAAATACATGTAAACTTGCTGAGCTGATTCTGAAGTTATAGAGTGTCTTTAATATACACATCTTATTATCAAATATTTACTTATAAAAGTGAAAGTTCTAATACCGTTATGATTTTTTAAACCCAATACATGAACCACATAAATGGTCAATGTAGCAAATCCACTTGCCTGGAAAACCATAAAGAAGGTATTCAGTGTGACCATACCAGCTACCCCTGGACAACAGATTTTAATCTGCTAACGTTTTTGTCCACAGTAACACATTTGGACAATGGATTTGCACAAAGAACATGTCTCCAGGTAAGATCCTCCTGCAGAAATCACCTACCCTGCTTTCCCACCTCCTTGGACAATTTAGAACGTATTTTCTCTTCCGTGTGGAAGCAGACCACATACACACTCTAACTGCTTGTTACTCTTTTACAAACATACCACTAGAATTATTTTAAACGTGGTAAAAATTCAGATTCTAACTTTCATCGACATTTTAGCAACTTGATCATGTTACTTATTAAAAGCATTACACACATGCGAACAATTTTTATTTTAAAACTAAGCAATCTGGTCCCTCTAGGATTCCATTAGAATTTATTTTTTTTACTCAAGGATCTTATTTGGTTACAGGACACAGGAAGTTGTTATACTTTATAATGGTCCAAACTGTGCACTTCCCTTTCCTCTGCCAGGAGGGGTTTGTTATTGTATAGAGATGTAGCCAGTGGGCATCCCTGGGGATGAATTCCAGCAGGCTTGTTTCAAACGAAATTTGTGGATCAAAATTATGAACATGAAGAGGCTCTGATATAGATGTTTTTTTAATCCTCAAACAAGAGGATGTAAATAAAGAGGATGCTCTACCATAATGCTAGAATCTAAGCCAGTGGTTCTCAACCTTCCTAATGCCGCGACCCTTTAATACAGTTCCTCATGTTGTGGTGACCCCCAATTTCATTGTTACGAATTGAACATAATTAAAGCATAGTGATTAATCACAAAAACAATATGTAATTATATATGTGTTTTCCGATGGTCTTAGGCGACCCCTGTGAAAGGGTCGTTCGACCCCCAAAGGGGTCGCGACCCACAGGTTGAGAACCACTTGTCTAAGCCAACTAAAAGCCCAATCTCTGACACCCTTTAATTGTTGTTATACCAACGAAAAGTTCAAATATGATAATCTGGGCAATACCAATAGACTTGATGCCACTTGCAGCCCTTTCTCACTGCAGGGAAGTGACAGCAAAAACAAACAAAAAATAACTGGTGACAGTGCCCAGTGATAGATCTTTGTTCTTATTCATAGCCAGTATTCAGTAAGTAGTTCTGTATTGTTAGTTTACAGTTGGGGAGTGGGGAGAGATGGCTAAGATTATTCATCTGCTGAATTGAATTATTTCTGAGTACTACTCAAACCAAAGATGGCCTTCTGGCAAGTGACGTTCCACTCTGGTTTATGCAACATAAAGGAGCTCGTTGCTCATGAAGAACAGGACTATTTTATGGTTTAGGTTGCATCTTGCAGGGAAGGTTTCACAGTGTAAGGAGCTCAAGTAAATTCATTAATATTTAATAGCTGTCTGACAGATAAAGGTGCTGAATTAAAATGAGAAAAAACATAATGCGCTAAAGTAGAATTCTGTTGATGCTAAATTGCTGATCCCATAGAGAGCTTCAGTTCAGTTTTTTATTGGGCTATGAAAGTAAGGCTGTTGTCAAAGTTTAGGCTTCACGTCCCTTTCTATCATTATGTAGAGCCCTCTAACACCTAGTATTGAAAGTATCTTAAACGAGTTAAACATTTAATGGACATTGAATATTTAAAAAGGGAACCTTACCCTGGCTGGTGTAGCTGTAGCTCAGTTGGTTGGAGTGTTGTCATGTACACTGAAAGGTCGTGGGTTCAATTCCCGGTCAGGGCATATCCCCAGGTTGTGGTTTCAGTCCCTCGTTGGGAGTATTTGAGAGGCAACTGATCTATGTTTTTCTCTCACATTGATGTTTCTCTCTCTCTCCAATTAATAAACATATCTTTGGGTGAGGATTTTTTTTTAAAAAGCCACCTTAATTACAGTAACTATTCTTAGTGTAACATGGAATATATTTTAAAGTTCTTTAAAAACCACATTTAGGCAGGAAGTAGATGTGGCTGAGCCCAGAACAGTTATAAAGAACCGACAAAGGGAAGTCTGTATACATCCATGTAGCTAAAGCTTGACTATTTACTTTCTACATGATCTTTGCAGTAATAAAAGGCACCAGCTAATAATGAACAATGCTAATTCTTGTTTAGAAGAAAATAAAACTAAGGCGTAAGACACAAGTGGAATGGGCTCCTGCCAAACGAAAACAGCTTAGTTCCTTTTCACAAGTTTTTAAATGTGACCAACTGAACTTTGTCCTGGTTCATGCATATTTTTAGCACCATCAGTTACATCACATCTTAGATTCCACTTCAGGTTGTACTGACTTACTAGCTTCTCAACTTCTTTGAACATATTCACGCCTGTAGTTGTTCCATGGATACTATTAGTAGAAACTAATTCTTCAGTCACTTCAAACTCTGCATTGGTTTCCCAACAGCTGGGCAGTACTGACTCTTTAACAGCCAAAGAACACTCAAAATCATTTGTCTTGTTTTATAATTATTTTATTGATTCCAGAGAGCAGTGGAGAGGGAGAATCATTGATCCGCTGCCTCCTGCATAACCCCTACTGGGGAGTCAAGCCCACAACCCAGGCATGTGCCCTGATCAGGAATCGAACCATGACCTCCAGGTTCTTAGGTTGATGCTCAACTTCTGAACCACACAGGCTGGGCTAATTGTTATTTTATATGCAATGTCCTCACTCTTGAAGCAGCTAATCTCATCAAAAGGCTAATTTATTTCCATATTCCTTGGGCTACTGCATTCAGAGAATGTGATATAACTCACCATCAGTAAATGGCTTGGCTTGGCTTACACATGAGCCACTTGTAAACGGACTTTGGTTGTAGCACCTTCTCATTTTTTATTTTTGTGAAGAAATTACGCTATGATGAGTTGTATTTTAAAGTTTATAGTTTAAAGTTGCTTTCCCATGAATTGGGAATATTATGATGAGCTTTAGCCTGCTTATGGCAACATGTTGTATTTCTTAGCAGTTATAGTTGCATGATAAACAGCATTTTACCGCATCATTTAATACGATAATCCATACTTTAAGGTGCCTTAAGAGCACACCGTTCAAAGTGCGCTTTTCTTGTTTGGACACAGTATTAATTGGTAACAGAAGAATAAAAAAATATTGTGGTACACTCCCAACGATGTTGTAGCATACATACCAAGCAGAAATGTGAACTGAAAAGAATGGTATGGGCTTTCTGTACTCAACTTCCCCACTGTAGTGCATAAAGGATTGTGGCTGCATCCCAACAAAACTTTATTTATGGGCACTAAAATTTAATTTTCACAATTTTCACATCAGGAAATAGTTTCTTCCCAACCATTTTAAAATTGTAAAAACCATTCTCATCTCACTGGCCTACAAAAACAGGCAGCAGGCTGGTTTGGGCCTGCAGGCCATAGTTTGCTAACCCTTCATCTAGTAGATTTAACAAGATAGTAAGCCCAGAATTAATGGCTCAAGAACACTAAAAATGTTATCAGCTAAGTATCTTTTATGCAAAGCTACATTTAGTAAGTCATAATGTTCCTCTTATAAAAGTTATATTACTTCTTAGAGACAGAAACCAATAGTGATAAAAACTATGAAGTTCAGCAACTATGCGGCTATTCAAAAGGCAATCTTAATTCGTTTTTTTTTTTTTTGTTTTTTTTTTGAGGAGGTGAAGATAAAAATAAAAAGAAACCAATTAGATACCTGCTATATTGGATCAGCTTTAAAAAGAAGCCACCGTAAGTTATGCCAAGTGCATTTACTTTATAAATCTTTCAGAATAAATGCATTCTTAGAGATAGGAATCAATTCTGAAAATCCAGTTGAAGCATTAATAAATAAGCCACCACTGTTGAAATGCAGAAGGCCCAGATTGATTTTTCAATAATTAGCTACAGTTGCCGAAACCGGTTTGGCTCAGTGGATAGAGCGTCGGCCTGCGGACTGAGAGGTCCCGGGTTCGATTCCGGTCAAGGGCATGTACCTGGGTTGCGGGCACATTCCCAGTGGGAGATGTGCGGGAGGCAGCTGATCGATGTTTCTCTCCCATCGATGTTTCTAACTCTCTATCTCTCTCCCTTTCTCTCTGTAAAAAATCAATAAAATATATTTTAAAAAAAATAATAATAATTAGCTACAGTTAATGACGTTACTGAGTTCTGTTCAGTTACTCAAATTAAAAAAAGTAATCCCCCCAATATTTTCAAAACAAAAAGACCATTCACCAACATATATAAGAAAACATTTCTGAAGCCTTTATTTACAAAAGCTTTAAAAACAAATAATACCCTCTGTTTTGCAAATGTCTTGTTTAAAAAGGACCACCCAGTTACAGCTCTGTAGTATCATGAATAAATGTACAAGGAAAACAAACCAATGTGGCTAACATTTGGAGATTTGCTATTATTACTGATTGAAGTGTAGATAACACACATCATTACTTGTAGTCCATCATTCTGAGTAGAGTTAATGATTACCAAAATGTCTTCCTACACATGCTCTGGTCTAGTCACATATTCTGCATGGCTAAATATTTCACAGTCTCTTTTGTCAATATATATAAAATAGATTGCAAAGATATACACACACAAAATAAACAAACATTACACTCCTCAGGTAATTTTATTAGCTATATATTAGCTATGTGTGTATATATACACACATAGCTAACATATATATATTTTTGTATTTTGTTGTGCACCAAATCTCTCCATTCTTTATCTTTGTAACAACTATGAAAGCATAATTTTTTGTCTAATTTAATCTGGTACAAAATATACCTAAAGATTTATTATCTTTGGACTTTAATGAATTTGATTTTTGGAATTAACAAATCAAGAGCTCTTAAGTATGGCTATAAAATTAAAAAAAAATTAAAATAAGATGAACAATGATGGAATAAAAAGCAGATCAAGGGAACTGTGCCATCATAAAACAATTGCAGCGTCAACATCTTGGAGACCAGTTTCCTGGCAGACAATAAATGTCCAATCACAAACAAGGGACTTTTCCTGGAGGGTGTAAAGCTGGTTTGAAAGGTTCTTCAGTCAGAGCGGCCTACACACATGCCAATCAGAAACTGACAGACACTAGATGTGCTTGGAAGATTAAACACTAGTACTGAAACAGCAGTTACTAAGCTCCTCAGTAGTTTTCGTCTTTTCTTTTGTAGTCTTGCTGAACCAACCATTTGCATAATGCATGTGCGATATTCCACAGGTGAAAAGTAAATACTTTATAAAGTTGGCAGATGGTCATTTTTCCAGCTAAGAGCAAGGAAAACCAAATTTTCTGATAAAACAGAGGATCTGAGTCAGAATCACTCTCTAAAGTGCAAAATTGATGGTCCACAATCTCAAATAGCTAAAACTCCTGCAGAATGGAAGGGAGACATGAAACACGGAAATAAATTACAGTCAGTGCTAGTTAATTTAGGAAAGGGAAACAAACCAAGCTCCAATCGGTCAAGTTTATATGATGCAGCTTTTCCACTCTCTGTCACACACGCCTGCTAACAAGTATATTAAGGCCAAATTTAACCTGAATGCTTTTCTATTTAAGCTCTGAGATAGGAATGGTCATATTAAATACTGAAAGACAAAAATAAAATGGGCGATGAAAAAAAAAAGTCTATTGTTCAAGGGATTCAACCAGAGATAAAACCTATATACAAGCATGTGTGTAGTTCAAATAAAATAAAAATAAAAGGACTATTTCATGTCATGACTGCTTGTTGGCTTCCTCTTCATATGCATTCCCTGTGCCATTCTGTACATAGGATGAACCAGAACCAAGGCCATACAAATGACCACAATATTTGGCATCATCAATATGATCTTCAAAGAACATCTAAAAAGGAATTTTGGGGGGAAAAAAGAGATAATTTTAACCAAATGGTACCACTGGTAATGTATATTTCAGCAAAATCAGTACTGGCTGTTCCTAACTACAACGGCAGCTCTTTTCTATCATCTCCTTTGAGGCCACACATATAAATCAATGAATAAAACTGAGGTCCTCAAGTTCAGAGCTCAAAAGAAACCAAAGAAAAAGACTACAAAAAAAAGTATAAAATGCATGTCTTTCCTTTTAACATTTAGACCATTTTTATAAGAATCTGTAATCATGGAAAAATGGCAGACCTTTTTACCCCATTAACTGAACAGCACTCAATGATAAGAATGAATGAAAATAGCAAATGGTGGGTGTGGGGAGTTTAGATAAGTAGCCTTGAGCCTACCTCAAGGCTAAGTTGACTAAAAACAATCAAAGCTTAAACACATCCTGGACAGTAAAATCTGAACATTCACATTTGGTTACTATCCTTGAAGAAGCCAAGAAAAATAAAGGTAACCAATTAGTAGTAGGGAACCCACCATTAATTCAACCATTAAACTATTTTTAAAATGCAAAGCTGAAAATCCAAATGACTGCTTTAATTCTCTAATGCAGCACTGGAATGACATACAAAACAAAGTATTTACTTTAATGAATTGATAGTCCAAATCACTTGGTAAAAAAATCCAGTACTACTTGGCAAAACAGATATTATGTTTCCTATTGTTAATATATTTCTATAAAAAGTTTTAAATTCCCAAAAGACTACTTAGTCAATTCTTCAATGTCTTAGAGAATATACTAAAAAAGAATTTTATAATAATTTTTTTGTAAAAACTAAAGCTTTTATAAGCAAAAGTCCATTCTATCTTGTTTTTGCACAAATAACCTTTTTTCTTTGCATTTTACCTACAGCGAGGCATACCTGCACCTATCACTTAACCTAAGGATAGACTCAGGTTAATTCAACTTTATTCTTCCACACCCAACTTCTTTATGTTCTTTATCTCTGCCTTTTACTAAAGGAGGGTCTGCTCAATATGACTTTTGACTCAACTACTTCTTCAGATTTTATTTAACCCTTTGGAATTAAAAACCTCTGGTAAGACGCAATCTTCTAAAAGCACAAGTCCTACTCTATTAATCTTCAAAGTACTGAAGAATGGAATAAGCAAATGTTTTTACCAGCAATTTAATGCCTCAGATTAAGACAATGCCAGAGGAAACAGATGAAAGAGTCCCCAGACTTGGCAAGAGTAGCACTGATGTGGTCTATAGCGAGAACTCTAGAGTTCTCCACTAGAAATGTATACACCTGGCCTCCGTTTTCTCATCTAAAAAATAATATAGTTGGACCTATGCACTTTCTAAGGTAAATTTTTTAGTCTCCAAAGAAATTATTTTTTCATTTCCACTTAAACTACATTTCAAGATGACTTATTTTAAAATACTTTCATTCAAGTGTGGTAGAAATGACTTACATGGTACCTCTAATTATATTTTCATTTAATAAGTACTTATTGCCCCCAAACTTTGCCATGTGATTTTTAATGTTCTCAACCTAACAACCAATTGAGAAAAAGGCACTGATGTCTTCATACTTCTCTCATTTTGAAAAAGGCCATTCCTGTGAGCAGTGAATCAGACCCTGCCTGATGTTGTGGTCCTATCCGTTCCAGCTCTAACTGTTCTGCAACTTCCTGTAAACCGCCCTAGAAGACAGGAGGAAAAAAAAAAAAAAAAGGCCTGTCAAGAGAAACATTGCAATGCCTGAATTTACAAATTATATAACTTAGACAATGACCAAAATATAAATAAACTTCAGAATGTAGAGATGACCTTATGAACACTGGAAAACACAAGAGAATGTGAAATACTAAATATTTGTTGAATGTGGGTAAAGTTTATAATTTAATCGAAAATTAGATCTTAATTGGGCAAATTTATCTTTATCATATGTTTTAGGCATGAAATAGATAGATAGCTTTCCTAAAGATACGGCGGAAGCAGATCATATGGTAACAGGTATCAAGGGTAACATTATCGAGTACATGCACAGTCAGTCCACCCACTGATCAATTATTATAAACCTGACTGTAGGTAGTTACTTTCTAATTTTCCTAAGCTTCTCAGTAATCTATTTCTAAATAGTTTCATCCAAATAATTTGTACAAAACAAAGCTATTATGACTAATAAAATCTTAAGTGCTGAACTATGGTTTTGCTGGTTAAAAAGAAAATGTTTTTATAATACAACTCCTTAGAAGGGTCTGCTAAAAATCTGCCTATGTTAATAATGCTAGGATTAAAAAAAGAAAGATGATAGTGAAAGAAAGGAAGAGAAAGAATGAATAAAAGAGAGAAAGAGGAAGGAAGTGAGGAAGGGACTATAGCAAAGGAGGAAAGAATAATAATGGAGGACACTTAGAGGAAAGTAAAGGAAGGAAAGCGTTATCAGGAAAAACAAGACAAACACAAAGAAATTCCTCTCTAAATTGTTAAGGCCCCTACTAGCAAACCAACCCTTCTGTTTATCACAGCCTAAATAGAGCTTTGGGCAGCAGTTGCTTCTGAGCTAAAAACAGCAGGAGGCTTAGGTAACAGCAGCTGCTTAGAGAGCAACAGGGTAGGTCATTCAGGCGGTCAAAAAGCACTGTTGTCATGAACCTGAATTTTAACATTCTAGGTCACTTATATTCAGAATATCTGATATACTTAGAAATTTTCAAATAACGTATACATAATGAGCAATAATTTGGTTGTTTCCAGAAACTGTCATTGTACAGATATCAATTTTAAAATGCATTTCCAAGGCCACATTAAAACATTCCGGCCTTGGAGTCTCAGCACGTAATACTTTCAGGGTATGGACTGAGTTTCTAGAGTAGTAAGGATATACTACTGCAAGTTCACTTAAGTCACATAGCTAGAATTCTCTTTAAATTGCACAATAATCTGCTGCTCTTAGGTGTTACAAACATGAAATAATCTTCCTTAAAAATTTCCCTGGTTATATGGCAAATTCTATGAGGAGGCAAGCTGACTTTGGCCAAAAGACTGTTTCTCTTATGATTTTGGTTCATCTGTCAAAGCAAAGTTTCCTATTTAATTCCTAAAATATTTCTTTCTGCGTAAAAGTAATGCTCTTAAAGTTTTTAGCATCTTCTAAAAGTATAACATCATTGCACTTCTAAAAGCTTGATGAGGAGAAAATTTGATCAAACTTGAGATAGGTTCTCTGAAGCAACCACTTTACCTAAATGTTTGTGTTTCTGTTTATTATGGCTTATTCACTGTAACAGAAAATACTGTGTTCCTTAGGAGGCTGCGCCATCACAGATGCATCCTCAAACGAAAGGAACACTTTTCCTTCAAGCAATCTTCCTCTTGAAAAAATTAATGTTCAAAAGTAACAATTACACATGTTAAGCAGTGTCAGGATATAAGATACTGTCCGGACAGGACATTTACTCACTATAGCACTTACTAACAAGTCGACAATCTTTGGGGCAGGAAAAGCAAACAAAACCCTTTCAGCTTTGTAATTTAATCCCTGAAACACGATCCAATGACTAGACCCAACAAAATAATCTCTAGCCAAGCCCAACTGAAGGAGGAACTTTTGTACCCTACTGACTACATCTGCACACTGCTGGCCCCTTGCACTCTATCTTGCGTGGACGGATTATGTGCGTGTTGGGAGAGTGAGAACCTGCACTTCTATACAAGAGAGCCTCACAGTGTCTGTGCTGGTTTTTTATTTTCAATCTGGCAAGCAATGACAAACATCTGATCCTTGGTTTTAATTTTACTGAAAACTTGTTCTGCTAATACATATTAAAGCTTTGCAAAAGGATTTCCCATAAAGCATTATTTATGCAAGGAAAAAAAAATGACCAGATAATACAACTGCACTTAATATAAAACTATGACACATGTTCTGAATCACCATCCCAACCAGGACCCTATCATGTCATCGCTGGTCGGGACTGTGCAATTACAGGTGAAGCCACTCGAAGCCTTACTTTGAGGTTTTTGCAGCTCTTCATGAGGTACTTCACATCATAAATGACGGGAAAAAACAATCGAAGGATCTCGAAGAAGTCAAGCTCTTCTTCAGGCAAGTTAGAATTGGTCAGGATTTTGATTAAGTAGCCAAAGTCATAACCACTACAAAAGGGTTAAAAGAATACAGAAGAGGGACCTTAATACCATGGAGATGAAAAACCTTTTCTGACAATAAATTTTAAGTGAGTCACACTCTAGAAAAAAAAAGAATCAACAAAAATAGTGCACAAAACCAGAAAATAAGTTCACAACTGTAATGGGAAAATGTCTTCTTACACAGACCTTGGTACTTCATCCTCCAGACACCAATATGCAGACCTCTACTACCATCCCAAGCCTATAGTCACTGAACTATTTTGCTGGTCCTTGAACAGAGAACTCTTCACGGATAATGTCAAACTGCCCACAGTGTATGTCTAAAAAATTTAATTAACTATGGAAATGAAGAAATAAAGATGAATGGAAAGTTGGCCAAACAGGTAGCAAGAGAACTGGCATTCACAAGGCAAAACTAATGCAAATCTCCCCATCTTTTTTATAAAGAGGGCACATACTTCAAAAATCCAAAGGGTTAATTCCCTACCAAAGTATATTCACTTCCTTTAACTGACTTTATTAAGTGCTCTCTTCCCTCAAAATTATTTCTGTTACCATCTCCTGATGGCTCCCCAAGAGATACTAGTGGGAATGCTGCACATGCAAGTGAAGGCAGCAAAGGCTGAGACTGTCTACAGAACAAAATACAAACCCATACTCTCCAATCAACACTTCCTGCACCTACTGTTTGGCTTTCCCCCAGTTTTACAGCTCCCTACACTCCCAGGCCATTACACACCCTCTTTTCTGTCTACCTTTCCTTCAGGGACCTCTCCCAGGTGCCTTCCCTGTAGAGCCCAGCTCCCACAGATTTGTTACACAAGTTGTTTTCTTGTACTATCCTTCAAAATGCATGTATTGTTTTCTCCATTAGTTTAAAGGGCAGGAATCGCATTTAAAAAACGTTTTTTCAATATGAAGCTTGACATCTGATGAGATGTTATTTACATATCTTTTGGGGAGGGTATAAAACAAAATTTATATTTACTATTCAGAGTTTTACTTCTAATCTAAAAAAGGCAAGAGGGAACTCTTTCCCCCTCCCCACGTGGGAGTCTGTGCTTGTTCTTCAATAAATTTCCACCTTTGCTATTTAAAAAAAAAAAAAAAAAAAAAAAAAAAAGGCAAAGAAAGCTTTACCATTGAAGACCACTTAGAAATATCAAGGTATAAATAATAAACAGCAGAAACCTTTAAATTTCTGGTAGTTGGCAAAGACGTAGTACTCTGGTGTCTACCTAAAATATAAATCAACACAGCCTTTGCTTACTACTAGTAAAGGTAAGATTATATTAGAGTTTAGGATTTATAAATTAGTCTTTATCTTCTAGAAACAGATAATATGAAGAAAACATATAATAGCATTTTGTAGAATAAAAATCTTAACATATCTTGACAAGTATTCAAATACTAAGAGTCTAATCTAGACTAACCTCTAAAGCGACACGAACCCTCTTTGTTCATCTCAATACCCCAGTGCCAAGTCAAAGTACTTGCTCAGAGTATCTTTTGAACGAAAGACCATAATGTATGTAGTAAAAGCACAGGCAAATCCTTTCCCATTCTTTTGTTTCCTTCTGACCAGGAAATTTTGTAAAAAAAAGAATTCAAAAACATTTCCCAAATTAACAGAGACTGAAGTCTTATTTCCCGAGGTAACAAGTAGAGGAGAGTAGAAAGGAAAGATAACAGGTAAGAATTAGTATGTTCAGTATCTCCAACTCAAAAATTACTGCTTAGTCTTGCGCCAAGTTTACAACATGAACAGTCTTTTACTGTAATCATTCCACAGGCCAGAGCTGGAACTGGTAAAGCATGTGGGAGAGTCTTATTTTTTTAAAAAAATGTATGAAGTGGAGTATAAGAACATTAACACCTGCATAATACAATACTTTAAAACAATTCTGCAAGATAGTTCTTCTAAATGATGCCATCCTGATCACTTTATTTAAATAAAATTAAACTCTACCACACACCAACCCCTAGCACTTTGCTTTTTTGCCTCCATAGCACTTAATCTAAAGTGCTAAAAAAAACCACATGTAAATTCCATCATTTAGAAAAACTGTGTGCCCATTCCCACCAGAATGTAAACTCTATGAGGACAAAAAGTTTAGCCTGTTTTGTTTATATCTTAATTCCTAGAATTTTATCATAGGGCAAGGCTTATGGTAGATAATAAGTATTTTTAATGAATGAATTCTTGCACTTAGGCTAGGTAATGTTAAATAACCTTAGGTAACAGATTCCAAATGGCATTGTTGGACTAAACCAAGGTCTATTTTCCTAGCCTGTACCCTTTTCACTATGCAGTGCTGACTCTCATGGGCCAAAATGTACCCCATGTTGTAAAACCTTTAAGTAGACCAACATTAGTCTCTTCAGAGTTAGGAGACTGCAATGTGGCAACCAATTCTTTATCGAACTGAGCCTGAAAGTGCTGAAACAGTGACCAAGCCAAACGTGAAGCAGCTAGGAAACGGTAACACACATGCCATTCTCTTTTTCTGTTTATCACTTCTCCTTGTTTAATTTAAGCACTTCACTCAAAACTGTTGCAGTGTGAGTTTTGTGTGGCAAAAACACGCATGCCATTTGTAATGCAATCTCTTTACCTATGAAATGATAACCATTTGACCCCTTCACAGAGGACCACTCCCGATGTCATAAGAAGTTCTGCAAAGTACTGGGTCTCAATTCCTTCCTCCTCATGCTTTTTAAACTGGATACCAGATGTTGTTAGTAGCTCTATAGAGTCTTGGGCATACATGTCCTCCCTGGCAGGAGAAGAAGAAACACAACATTCAAAAGTGCCATACTTCAAACAAACTCTTTTTCTCAACTTAGACCCACAACTACAATGCCACAAACAAGAAAGAGGGCTGGCTTGGGTCCAGGTGTTCCAATGTTTCACATACATGGAAAGAAATTACAGTTTAATCATTAACAGTCATGATTTCAGGAAACTGTGCACACATTAAATAATCATGCAGAACAGTCCAATGGTGACATTTTAATCTTTACTCTGAACTAGCCTTTCAAAAGTTAAATAAATTTGGCTTTGACAAAAAGAGTCTTCTATTCACTGGGAACTAGCACCACAAACTGACAGACATGTTCTTTTAGTCTCAGCAGCCGCTTTAACACTGCCAGATGCTGCTGTCGCTGCAGGGTGAGGGCTCATCTACCTGTTCTGGGCAGCACCAGAGAGAACACGTGCAAACATCTGACGTGGCTGCGTTAAACGACATTCCAACATTCCGTATTAAAGTCAAAGGAGAGGCCGCCTCTCATAAATAATTAGCCTTGCAAATGGCCCCACTGAGCAGTAACCTGATTAAAATGAAGGACTCGGGTATAACAGCAATCATTTCTTCTTCTAACAATCTTAATCCTCCAAGATTGCCTACCAAAAATCAAGCCAGGAAATCTAAACATAAACCAATCACTCAAGACTACTTATGCCAAAAAGAAAGCCATCTCTACTTTGTAAGTATACACGGGTATCTAAAATATTAAATAAGTGAAAAAATGAAGGTATATGTTTCTGAGAATGAAAGACAAGTATTTTGTGCATTGCCCCACTAGACTTTTCTGTTTACATTTTAAACTGTAAAAATATCACTTTCCATCATTTAGCAAAGACAATCCTATTAAACCATTTAACAAAACTAATTATACCAAAAGAAAAATCACACTTGAGCCGAAATGTATTCTTATGGTCTAGTCTCTGGAAACCAATCTACTTCCAAATGTCTCTAAAAAATAAAACTAGCCACTGAAATATTTAAAAATAGGAAAACCAGAACAATCACTGTCGATTTTCCCCTGGAAAACTCCTCAGAAAGGATATCTGAGTAAACCCAATACAAGTTTTTTTCATTCAACAACAGTATCATTTGGCCTTATTATACTAAGAATATGTATCTTAAACAGCTAGACCCTCACTCATCAGGTCGCAATGCTCACAAGGGGAGGCATGTTTTAGCAATTATAGCCAACCGAGGCATAACAGATTCTTTCTCCAGACTCACATTATTCTGGGCCACATGCTTGCTTTTATTAACTGTCTGTCTCTCTCAACCAGAATGCAAGCTTTAGGAGGACAGTCATTTTTACCTATTTTGTTCAATGTTATATCATCAGATAAAAAAACAAAAAAAACAAGAAGTGGAATAGTGAGTGTTGCCCAAACTTGCCAAATGATAAGAATCACCCAGAGAGCTTACCATAAATATGGACTCCCAGGTCCCATACCCAGGCCCCAGGAGAGACCTGGATGACTACTTCTGATAAATTATGATCAAGTAAGTAGTAAACAAAAACATGTATGCAAATTATTTCTTTTTTTGTTCCTGCAGTTAACATAGCTCAATCCAGATAAGTTAATGTACTGTCATCTGAATTTCATTGGACTAAATATTTTATCATTTGGAACAAATTCCATGCTTTATAATACCCATGTGATTAGAAAGAGAAAGCTGGGAGCCCCATCCAGATAAGCTAACTAAATCTCCAAATAGGACAGAAGATACTTGGTGTGGTAAGGGAAACTCCGTAACTGTTATGACTCAATTCTCTAAATCAGCGGTTCTCAACCTGTGGGTCACAACCCCTTTGGTAGTCGAATGACCCTTTCACAGGGGTCGCCTAAGACCATCCTGCATATCAGATATTTACATTACGATTCATAACAGTAGCAACATTACAGTTATGAAGTAGCAACGAAAATAATTTTATGGTTGGGTCACAACATGAGGAACTGTATTTAAAGGGCCAGAAGGCTGAGAACCACTGCTCTAAATCAATAGAATGTCCCTTTTCCCTGATGTCCATTTCAAGTTCTGAAATCATTCCACCTTGCTAGCAGATGTAGGAAAATATTAAAATGTTAGTTAATTCAATCTCAATAAATTACTTTAAATATTGCTTATACTAGAGGCCCGATGCACAAAAATTGTGCAAGGGACTCGGCCCTCGCAGCCCAGGCTTCGTCCAGAAGGTTGTTCTGCTGTTTGGTCTAATTAGCATATTAGCTCTTTATTATATAGGATATTAGAATTGCTATAGGTGCAAGTGCTGGCTTACTGAGTGGATCAATCTGCTCAGAATGGCAATAGACAATAATGGGACCACTCCTAACATGAATTAAGTACTGAAGTTGACGGTCACAGAATACCCAGTTCTGACAACTGAACAGAAAGGAAAGCCATGCATAAATCTCTAAAAATAAAGTTTTTCAAAAAACAGAGATACAAGGCTGTCTATCTCAAGTATATCCTACAGTCAGGCACTGACTCATCTAGGTCTGCTAAATGCAGTAAATGTACTGAAATCACCTCTAGCTACAAATCAAACTTAGCCTACTACACAAATTCACATTTTAAACATGCAGGTTAGCGATTTTACAATATAGAAACACTTTCCAGACTCAATGAAATCCTGGCTCACCACACATTTTACATTTTTAAAAATGTTAACTCCTATATATTTAAATTGATGCTGAAAATCAGAAGAGGTAAATAAACTGGCATACAGATGGTCACAAATACACAGATGGTTACTAAACATAGCATCTAATGAGCCCAAACTGGGAAGAACACAAAGATGCCCCCCAAATCTGCAAAGGCTATGAAAGACAACATATTCAGCCTACAACTCCGTAACTGACAGCTGTCCTTTAACCTTCAAATGCCTGTGCATTATCAGTAAAACAGCTATCCTTTGTTTCTGTTGTCCCCGCTTCTTACGGCACTATCTCCTTTGCACTGCCATTTTCCTTAAATGAAGTCTTCCTTTCTGTTATTACTGAAGCCATGATCCCCTGTAATCTCTTCCACACTGTGCAAATGATTCTCTCAAATATCAATTACTATAATCATCAAATTGATGACCCGATAAAAATTTCATTCTCATCTCTTTTGACTTTTAGAGGAATTCTGCCCATGGCTTTCTTCACAGCTCAATACCCCACTTCAAGTTTCATGTACATATCAACTCTGAAATTCAGTTTGGAGAAGATTATAATATATTGATCAGTACCTAACAATTCTAGTTCTTGGATTTTAGTAACATGAAGCAGACAAAGGAGTTATGATGACCACGACCAACATCCCTCAATTCTGTATCCCTGGTGCCTAGCACAGCCGCTGATACATTCACTTTAGGCCATAATACAAAGGGAATTTTCACCTTTCTTCAAAATATCCAAGCTTCTGTTCATGGGGCTCTGTCTCCACATTAGATGGCACTTGTTTTATCTTCCAACTGACTTTTTCTACTTAATATTTTTTCACTATATCCTTCTCCTTAAACATCTCCCAAGACATGAACATCAGTGGAAATGGATGCAAAACTTGGTATCGCAAATCTACAGTAGCCCTCTCTGTATGAGAAAAATGTCTTTCAGAGACTATACTAACAAAGCAGTTGTTATTAGAACAATGATGTTTATAAATAAGGAAAATTTCAACTTTACCAAAACTGTGACACGGATGGGTCTCCTCCTACTCAGGTACTAAGATCACAATGGTATCTTAGTTAAAACAATGTTCTAATAATGACAAGTTTAGAAAAAGAGTAACATAGAACAAATGAAATGGTAAACAAATAATTTTAAAAAGTGGTCTTTTGGGAAAAGGCTAAAAAGCCATTTTCTGTGTTTCAGAACTACTGTACTTATGAAAGGTTATTATCAGTTTGAACAGAGACAAGTATTTTTTTACCCTTTACAAGGTTCTGAAGAGTACATTTTAAAATCCAAAAACAAGGAGTCAGGCTAAACACAATGAAAGTGTAAGCCATATTACTGCAACACTAACACTACCCTTTAAAATCATCAACCCTGCTTTTCCTGAAATCTCCTATACTAAATTTCACATTATTCTACAGAGAATGGGAGGTTCATACATTGGCATTACCACCTTCTTTTACTATTTTTCAAATCAGACGTTACAGTACATTACACAAGTACAGGCTGTCAAACAGGACATTGCAATCCTGTATTGTACCACACTTTGAATGTATTAAAACATTTCTCCAACTTACAGTCAGTTTATAAACAATCTACCTTTGGCCCAAACAATCTACATTTCTCTAAGCTATCAAGATTACTCCTACCAATGATAGACAAGAATTACAAGTAAGGAAACTGGGTTTCTACCCTGGGCTTCAGTTAGAATTCAGATTCTGGAAGACAATCTGCCAGATTCTGAAGGGTTCCCGAAAGAAGCAATAGGTTAAAGGACAGTATTACTTCTCCCATATCTATAATAATAAAAGCGTAATATGCTAATTAGACCAGACATCCTTCTGGACCAAGCCGGGGATGCGAGGGAAGCTTGGGTCCCAGGTGTCAGAGGGAAGCCGGTGCCGGCTGCTGGGGAAAGGAAGGCCTACTCTTGCTCGAATTTCATGCATTGGGTCTTTAGTGTAAGTATAAAAGATTTCGTTGCCTGACCTGGGAATATAATCATTTATATAACATTGACTTGTCAGGAAAATGCACCCAAGTTTCCAAGAAATATCTTACCACGTTTGATATATAAACTACTCATAAACTGGAGTATGACTGTAATAAAAACCTAAGAAGCAAAACTATTACAACAAAGATGTATTTCAAACTGTACACAAGTTTGAAAGTGAAACTAATATTCGTTATTTTTTTCTGTTAAGAAGTATTTCCAATACTCAAAATTTTCCAAATTTCAAAAAATGTGGCAGGAATTCTTTTCATATAACATTTCTAGAATTCAAAGTACATGAATTGGAGACTCTTCTTTATTCAATTATTTGGACCTATAATATCCAGAAGCACTCTAACCTTTGAGATTTTAGGTTTTAAGTATTTCCAGGATAACTATGCCATATTCACTTAGAATTTCATTCACTATACTTGAGGGAAATCAACTCCAAAAATTAAACTAAGAAAAATTATCAGGTTATATTTATTTCCCACTTACGTCAAATTAAATTTAAAATTAAACTGCCAAGTTGAAGTTCCTGGAGGGTATTCTCCTTGCTCATTCATAAATGTCAGTCCTAGCTGAATTATCTTTAACAAGTCTACATTACACCGTAATAGTTGGTACTGATAGTCAGCATTGCTCCTGAATTCTCCAATAGGTCTTGCAACCACACCTGGAAACTCGGTGTCCTGTAAAACAGTTTTAAAATTCATTATTTACTAAAAACCACAGTCCACAAATTCCTAGAATAAATAAGCAATTTTTGGTACAAATTAAAGAATCCTGTTATTGATGATATTCTATACACTCATATTCCATTACAAAGTACCTTTTAACAGAAAAGAGCATTATTTTTTGGAACCATAAAATGAAACTCTACAACCTCAATGAATTTTCCTTACTTTAAATATCGTATCAGTAAAAAAATTACTTATATATAGGATGATAAATGCAACCAAGTACTCTATTCCCAAGGAAGAGACAAAAAATTGTAAGTTGATGTTTCTCAAGAGGTATGTGAAACTATGCTAATCTGTTAAAACCAATATGGAACTGGTCATAAAGAATGGAAAATGCATCATACTTTCCAATCATTTTTCTCAGGCAAGGATTATATAAACATCAAACCCTTCTAATTTCTTGAGCCAAAACAGTCTTCTCTTTGTACTCCAGAGAAAGCATGTCATCAAAAATTGCATGCCACTCACACTCCTGAAGAATGTTATCACGTCTCTAATGTTGTCACTCCTTATCATCTGAGAAATAAGTGAGTGCTAGCAATTTCTACTGAATAAGAAAATTTAATTCTGTGAGGATGTACACCTTTATTAAATAGAAAATTATCTATGTACATTCAAATATTCATATTTTAAACAATCAACTTTTCCCTCCCCATAGAAGTATATTTATTTGTATTAAAAATACTGAGAAAATGATACATCAGTTTAGTATTAAAATTCAAATTAGGAAGCTAAGAACAAAATCTAAATACCAAGTCACTATAAACAGTAAAGAAATTAAAACTTCTCTAAATTTTCCCTACTCAAAAACCACTCTATTGGAAGTACTGTGTTATGCTAGATGTTGGAAGAACAAAATATTAAGATACTAACCCCTTGCTTCACAAAGCTAATTTTCTAGAAAAGAGTAGAGTAGCTATAACAGAAGTACAAGATGAGCTGCTTAACAGCAATATGTTCATGGAACTCCACTGCTAACTTTTTTAAAATTAAAAACCAAACAACAAAACTGCAGATCAACGTTTCACTGGGAGACCTTTTTTGTTTGAGAAAGACATCAGGAGTTTCCTAGCTTATGGGAGCTGATCTGGTATTATCAGTTAGGCCTTAGCATTGCTAGGGGCTGACTTGGCACCTGTAGCTAATGTTCTTCCGTCGACTATAAACAATTTCACACTTCAACATCAGACAAGGCCACTCTGTAATCATGACTAAACACGGAGAACCACGAAAATGACCAAATACCCATCTTGGTTAGTGACTGACTGTTGCTTCTTTATAGCTTTCGACTTACTTGGGTCTTCTTTGAGTCTAGTTAAAACACATTGCCCTGCTGGGTAGCTCAGTTGGTTAGTGTCGACCCTGCATGCCAAGGTTGCAGGTCTGATCTCCAGTCAGACCCCACACAAGCAACAAATGAATACATCAATAAATGGAACAACAAATCCATGTTTCTCACTCTCATTCCCTCTCTCCGTTCCTCTCTCTAAAAATCAATTAAAAGAAAAACTTTATTAAGATACCCCAGCTTCCCACAAAGCCCTGCTTCCTTAATCCCTATCTAAAACTGCCTCACCCAAGTTTCCTCCAACGGTATGCATTTTCCCTCATTCCAGTAAGTAATAAACCCAACATGTCACATCACAGGTATGTTTCCTGTGGTCTTTGGTTGGAGGACACAGACAAAATTTCCTTTGCATAATTAAATTAATCCCTTTAAAAAAAATCAAAGGGTTGAATTCAAGACTTTTAAAATTCCTCTTCCCCTTTTATAAGCATTTAAGGATATTTGATCATAGGCATACCATAGCAACATAATTATATTTTCTAATAACTTGACGAATTTTCTTCATCTCTTCATCCAGGTTGCAAGCCCAAACTTCACAGATTCTTTGGCTATGATCTACCGTTGCTGCTGGCATAGTGAGGGCACAAGGAGTCTAGCTGCCAAGCATCAAAATGTTATACTTGATTGAAGATCTGTTTCATAAAATACTTTATCCTTTATTTGTGTACCTGTCAAAAAAAACACAGGTTTCCTGGTTCTAACATCAGTTATATAGTGTTTTATGTGCACATATTAATAATTTCCCACTAATTAAAGACTGCTCTGAATTCAACTCACTGAATAAAATTGATAACCATTTTCAGACAAAAATGAAACTTGAAATACTGATACACATGTGAGAAGATCACATGTTACTAGGACAGAAGTAATGTTTGCTTTTATTCCTAATGAACAGAACATTCAAAATCTGATTTGATTACAGAATCTCCTTGACTGTCATTTATTCAAGCCATATTGGAGGGGGCAAAATTAAACCTACTTTAATAATAATAATAATAATAAGTTATTTCTGAGCAATAAGTAACAGACACAGCGCTTGTCTGAATGTCCATTAACTGCAGGAGGGAAAAAGCAAGGCATTTCAAATTGTTTCTTTCTAATTTCCTAAAAATCATAGCATTTTCCCCTGGTTACCAAACACACACACTTCATGTTGCTGGGCCATATACACTGGTTTCACGGTATATGATAACAGGACAGACCACATTTTGGTTCTTGAACAGGAAAAGGCTCCTTCGTTTTTCACAGTTTGAAAAAAAAAATAGCATAACAAAGATTTTTCAAAGGAATTATGCCCCCACCCAAACTCTGCAGTCACAGGTGTAACCGACGGCTTTGAGAACAGAAACCCAAAGATCTAGGGGTCCCTGCTTTCTAAGCCTGCCCACTCTGCCACACAGGGCGGGCCGCCCCTGCAGTTCCCAGTGCTTTTCTGCAAGGCCCTGGCCTGCAGCTGCAGGAGCGAAGGGGGCCACAGACCTCCCTGCTGGAGGAAGCATCTCCGCCCTGCGGGCTCCCCGAGAAAGGAGAGGGCGGTGCAGAAGCATTCCAGCCACAGATAACTCTCCTCCCTGGCGGAGCGCCAGGGCGAAGGTGCAGATAACCACTGACTGCAGCCAGATTGACCCCGGGCACTGCCGCGCGCCAGCATCCGAGGAGCTGGGGACCTGGGCCACCGCCCTCCGCCCCCCATTTCCTTCCCACCGCCGCCGAGCCTCAGGTACAAAGCCTCTGCGTCATCACTCCGCGCCAGCCCCCGGACAAACCCCCAGCCTCAGCTACCTTCCCTCTCCTCCGCCCGCCACCCTGCTCCGTGCTCCGCCGGCCCCGTTCCAGCTGGCGCCATCGCGCACCCTCCCGGGTCCACCGTCCCACCCCCTTCCCACTTCCCCATCCCGCCCGCCCCCGCCGCCGGCTGCAGGCGCCAGATCTACTTGTGTCACCGAGCTCGCGCTTCTCCTCCTCCTCCTCGCCATAGAGACAGCACTCGGCGGCGGCGGCGGTGGTGGCGGCAGCGGCGGCGGCAGCGGATGCCCCATAGACACCTCTCGCCCAGCGAGGGGGGAAGGGGAGCCGGCGCTGCGCCGCACCGAGCTGCGCCGTCGCGTCGCGTCGCGTACGTCCTGGCGGCGGCGGCGGCTCCGGCTGATGACGCGGTGCGCACAGGGGGCGGGGCACGCAGGGCGGAAGCTGGGGGCGGTGAAGGCTGGGCGGCGAGGCTGTCTGGCCGGTTTGGCGCCGGGCCTTGGAGGTAGGGGCCCGGTCCCGGCCCGCGAGTTCCCGGCGTCCAGTACCCGCAGTCGTAGCATGCCCCCGAGGGCCCGGGGACCGCCAGGCGGGCCCGCGTAGAGGAGACGTGGCCGCCCCGCGCTCGGGTCCCGGGCGTCCGTCTGCTCCTCCGTGGTGGAAGCACCCCCGGCCTGAGCCGCTGGGAGAGGCCGGCCGGGCCGGCTAGGGCCTCGGGCCCGGGGAGCCGGGGAGGATGAGCTGGCTCTTCCCCCTGACCAAGAGCGCCTCCTCCTCCGCAGCGGGGTCCCCCGGCGGCCTCACCAGCCTCCAGCAGCAGAAGCAGCGCCTGATCGAGTCCCTGCGGAGCTCCCACTCCAGGTGACTGGTCGCTCCCTCTCGGCCCCGAGGAGGGCGGGCGGGCGGGCTGGGACGAATCGCACTCGCGGCTCCCGGGCCGGCTCCGCGCCAGCTGCCTCTGGTTGATAGACCTCCCCGGGTCCTGGGTGGTGTGCACGCGGGCTCTGGCTTCTCGGACCCCAGTTCAGCGTTTTCCTCCGGACCCTCCCCCGTTGCCCCGCCACTGCTCAGCTCCTCTAATTCTGACTTGCTCAGCCCTCCTGACACATGGCCGCTGACTATAATCTGGCTCATGGGCTATTTCCAAGATCCCTCGCTCTGCCCTGCTTCCCTCTTCACTGCCCTTTCCCTCTGGCCACCTGATGGCCGCTTTGGCCAAAGTGTGAAGATATTTTACGTGGCCAAAAAGCATTGTGAAGCGCAATGTCCAAGATTCACAAAGAGTGGGAAATGGGGGTGTGGGGGAGGGGGGGTAAAGGAACGGTCGCAACATCCGAGGAAAAGGAAGCCCGAGTTTTTCTCAGCGAGTTGTCCCCTGGGAGTGACATCCTCAATCCTCTTAGGTCTCTAATTTAAGATCCACCCTGTGCCAGCTCCCCCTCCCCTCGGTGCATTGCTCACTGTTGTTCTTGCTCCCACCCTCGGGAGCGGTCATAGTCATCATGATGGTTCTGTTGTCTTCCTAGGAGGTTTTCCTTTTCAGCCGGGTCAGGTCAGAAGTATTTTGCAGTTCCAATGATTTCAGCCGTTTCTACTGTCACCTGGTTTGCTTCTCCTTTTATATTGCAGATACCTGTGGCCTCTTAATGGTTTTCAAAAATTAGCACCGCCTCTTAATGTTACCGTATGAATTAATGCAAGTGTATTTACTTAGAGGTGTCACAGCATGCATTTTGATGTAAAGATGTTAACATCGCTCAACCCTAACCCTTTTAAAATAAACTGTTCATCCATTGTAAAGATATGTGTTTTAAGAGAATAAAATTAAGTCCTGTTGACAAACGATTAGAGGCAATTTTTATCTGTTACTCTACTAATTTTTCCCAAGCAAGTAACTTAAGGTGTAGAATAATTTTAAATTAGATAGATTGGTAAAAATTCACTACAAAATCAATTTGGCTAAAATGAGGCCTATTGCTGATTGAACTTCAGCTGTTTCTTGGTTCTTTTGTCTCAATTGTTCTACTTGTTCAGAACTTTCAAAAGGTAAAAATTTGTGGCATTTAACCAGAAAAAGTAGCATGCTCTTTTATCTAAAGGGGGCTTTCTTTTTGGAAAATTAAGTTCACAGAGTTCTTAGAAGTCTTTTTCTAAATAGAGTTGTGTTCTAACCTGTAAGAGCTACTCTTAAAGATATTCTTATGAAAATGGCTCATTTTTTTTTAATTGAAACAAACATAACAAAAGTTTGTCCCCTCAGAAAGTGCCACTTGTATGACTATTGCTGTACTAAACTAGTACTACTATTGCCAAAATACTTTTTTAGAACCACACCTTTGGAATTAATTGCTTTAAGCCTTTAGTATATTCTGTTAAGTATTCTCATTGCTGACAAAATTTTATTCTTTGGGGTTGGAGTTGAATTTTTCAAATATTCCAAAGTCCTTTGCTGCTAAGGCTGGTAAATATGGGAAGCGATTGATCTGAAATGTATTTATCTTTTTGGCCTCCCAAATAAGGTGAGATTCTAAAGCAGTAATTATTAATCTAAGGAGTTCTGAAGTTGTTTTAAGAGGATCTGTAAATGCTTTGAACAAATGCAGTAAGGATCCATTTTATTTATTTTTTGAGCCAGACATAATGGACATATAATTGGTCATGTAACATTATCTACATATTTTGTAATGTTATAAAAATTTAACTTTAAGTACTCTTTATTCCTGCAAGTTCTTTTATAAAATACTTGAAGTTTGTTGTTGTTGTTGTTGAAATATTACACATTTATAAACTAAACTTGGATAATTAGGAGACAAGTACATTCCAGGAATGGTATGATTCCAGAAAAATGGTATCCACCTATTTTTGTAAAATCTGCCTTTTTAACTCATACATGTTAAAGCTAGCTAGTAAAAAATGATCTGTGCAGCATGCTACAACTTATACTTAAAAGATTTTTGGGCAGAAGGACACTGGTTGGTTATTCTGAAGGTGCACTGTGCAAAAGTTGAAATGTTTTGAATGGTATTTTAATGAATAATATAAAACTTCCTAAATTGTGTGTGCTGCCTACCTCCCTCATTTTTCATATCTGTCCCTTCTCCAAATGTAAGGTCAACAGCTCTTCCTGACAGTGAAAGTATCCGATTTATTTTTTCTTCCCTTCTTCAGATTTCTGTCCCCCCCACCCCCACCCCTACCCCCCAATTCTCTCATTTACCTTCCAACTCTTCAGTCCGCAGGCCGACGCTCTATCCACTGAGCCAAACCGGTTAGGGCTCCTTCCAACTCTTAAACATTTCATTTTAGGAAAGAGCATGTTGTTTATTCCCTTTCTCTATGAATGTAAACGCCTTTTTTTTTTTTTGTTAACCTTAAGAAATTCTTCCTTATCTTCCTCATGCCTCTCCTCCTAAAGGCTAGATGAGTTTTATGTGTATTTCCTCATCTAAGTCTTACTGACAAGGCAAGGTAAATTGGAAACTCATAGGTGACAACAAAGAGTGTTTAACCAGAGCATAATAATATGTTTGTCTGCCATGAAAATGGAAATTGAGAGTCATGCTGACTAGGCTTAAGTGACATATTCCACCTTCTGAATAACAGGTATCACCATAATTCCAGACTTTCTGGGTAGGAATGGGACTCATTCTGTAGTTCTGCTTCCTAAAGAAGCTTGCTCTAAAGCAGCGGTTCTCAACCTGTGGGTCGTGACCATTGGAAAACACATATAGCATATCAGATATTTACATTACGATTCATAACAATAGCAAAATTACAGTTATGAAGTAGCAACGAAAATAATTTTATGGTTGGGGTCACCACAACATGAGGAACTGTATTAAAGGGTCGCGGCATTAGGAAGGTTGAGAACCACTGCCAAAGCACACTGTTTTGTTTCCCACCCAAATCCTCTTCCCCTGACTTCTTGGGAGAACACCTGTTGTTATCTGGTTACCTGCAAAGCCACCTACTGATTGGAGGCTGTGCTCTTTCAACCCCAGCAAGTAAATAATGATTGTTTACGCCAGTGATGATGGTTCAGGTCCTGCTGCTAGTTATTGTGAAAGCAGGCCTGTGAACTTATGGTCAGTGGGAGTTGGAGGAGAGAAGTTGCTGGGGAGCTGTTCAAACATTTTCTCAATTATAAAGATGTCTGAAAGGAAATGTTTTGGATATTGTGCTACATGGACATGTGGAACTGCTTGGATCAGGGAAGGAAGACAGGCTGACTACAGAGTAGAAAGCTGGAATGTCCGTGATGAGATTGTGATGCTGAAGTAACCAGTTCAGGGGCACTTCCTGCCTCTAGACCTCTTACTGTATAACATTAATAACCCCGTACTGTTTAAACCACTTTCAACCTGGATTTTCAATTAGTTGTAGTTGAAAATGTCCCAGGTGATACTCACTAATCCCAAAATTTAAAGATTCCTCAGAAGTGAAGCTGTTAAGTATTTCCCTGCATTGTCCCTGCAATCAGACAATATTGAAAACTGATGGTCTGAACAGTTACCATCCTAATTATCCTGGTTTCTCTCTCTCTCAATATCTAAAGGCAGCTTACTTTATTTGTATTTCCTTAGGTCTAAAAGCACAACATGCTGTAAATGGTAACTATTATCTGCAATTAACTATGTAAATTCTAAGTTATAAAACAGTAATCCTTCATTACTTTTTGCTTAGGGATATCAGCTGTCTCAAGCAAAGGATTTCTGCATCATTTTAATAAAGTGGATGATAATTCTGGTGCTATTTTTATTTTATATTCAGTAAGAAAATCTAATTTGGGAATTATGTTTATCAGAATTGCTATCTTTTTTACTCTGGGATGACTAATAATTTTAATGAAAGAAGCCCTGTACCAGAAGTCAGGAGATCCTGATGTGTCATTAACTGGCAGTGCAAACTTGGGTGTTCACATAACCTTAATAGTCCTAGAGCTACTGGAGTGAGAGGACCGATTGACTACCTGAATTCTTACTGCCTACTGGAAAGTCTATAGTTTCCTCAGGTTACCTGATGTGAACATTATGTTAGAGATAAAAGACAAAATGAATTTGAGCAACATAAATGGAAGTAAGCAAAAGTTATTGACCTTAGGAAAAGCAGCTTGACTAGGTGAATGAAAGCTTTGTAATCAAACTATCATGGATTCCAATTCTGGCTCCAACATATTGTTAGTATATAGTATATATAGTATATATATACTATATACTAACAATGTGACCTATTGGCAAGTTACTTAATTTCTCTGAGCTTCCATCTGTAAAATTAGGAATTGTGATTCCTCTTGTGCAGGATTGTTGATATTTAGGTATTATACTAGTATATAATCATTTATTGTTGTCTCTGGCACATAGTAAGCATATGACAAATTACTTCCCTTTTTCTACTGCATAGAATTAGTGTGCCTGGAGCCATTACTTCTTAACCGACATGCATATTGCCTCTTAGCCCTAGCTTATTGTTTATGAATCCCTCACCAGCCTACCTAAAGCTCATCTACCTCTGGCAGGACTACATCTGACTTCCCATTCAGAAAGCAAGTCCATTCCAGAGTTTCTACACAAAAGCAATGCATGCATTTTGAAGGATTTTAGATATAGTACATGTAAAGAAACTAGAATATTCTCTGGCACACAGTAGGTACTCTGTAAATGGCAATTATCTTTATTTTAAAAACTAGAGGCCCGGTACACAAAAATTTGTGCACTGGGGGGGAGGGGGGTCCCCTCAGCCCAGCCTGTGCCCTCTTGCAGTCTGGGACCCCTCGGGAGATAACGACCTGCTGGCTTAGGCCTGCTCCCGGGTGGCAGAGGGCAGGCCCAATCCCTAGGTGCAGCCCCTGGTCGGGCTCAGAGCAGGGCCAATTGGGGAGTTGGGGCGCCGCCTCCTGTCATGCACAGAGCAGGGCATATTGGGAGGTTGCGATGCCACCCTCAGTCACGCTCAGGGTAGGGCCGATTGGGGGGTTGGGGCACCGCCCCCTGTCACACTGAAGGCAGGGTCGATGGGGAGGTTGCAGCGCCACCCCGTCATGCACAGAGCAGGGCCCATCAGGGGGTTGGGGAGCTCCCCTCGTCATGCACAGAGCAGGGCTGATAGGGGAGTTGGGGCACCGCCCCCTGTCACAGAGCAGGGCGGATCAGGGGGTTGGGGCACTGCACCCTGTCACACACACAGCCGCAGGGCGATCAGGGGGTTGGGGAGCTCCCCCCTATCAGGCACAGAGCAGGGCTGATCAGGGGGTTGGGGCGCCTTCTGCTGTCACGAACAGAGCAGAGCGGGTAGGGAGGTTGTGGCCCCGCCCCCTGTCACACACAGAGCTGCAGGGCAATCAGGGGGTTTGGGCGCTGCCCCCTGTCACACTGATCCTGGTGCCGGGAGGCCTCTCGGCTCCGCTGATCCCGGTGCTGGGAGGCATATTACCCTTTTACTATATAGGATAGAGGCCTGGTGCACAGGTGGGTGCCGGCTGGTTTTCCCTGAAGGGTGTCCTGGATCAGGGTGGGGGTCCCCACCCCACTGGGGTGTCTGGCCAGCCTGGGTGAGGGGATGATGGCTGTTTGCAGCTGGTCACACACCCTTCAGGGTGGGGGTCCCCACTGGGGTGCCTGGCCAGTCTGGGTGAGGGGCTGAGGGCTGTTTTCAGGCTGGCAGGTGACTGAAGCTCCCAACTGCTCCTTTTTTTCTTTCTCTCTTTTTTTTTATTCTGGGCCAGCTTTAGCTCTGGCTCCAGCTCTGAGGCCTCTGCTGCTGAAAGCAGGTATCTGGTTGGTTTGGGTTCTATAATCGAAACAATGTATAACTCCAGCTCTGAGATCCTGGCCAGCTGAAAGCAGGTTTCTGGGGTTTTGTTTAGCTTCTATATTTGTTACAATGTTTCAGACTGCAAGCTCAGAGGCTGGCAAGGCAGGCGGGGAACGTTGGTTTCCTCCGTCACTGAAGCAAGCAAGCCTCATGTTCACTTCCAGCTGCCTGGCTGCCGGCCGCCATCTTGGCTGGCAGTTAATTTGCATATTGCTCTGATTATCCAATGGGAAGGGTAGCGGTCGTATGCCAATTACCGTGTTTCTCTTTTATTAGATAGGATATTAGTACCAATCTTCATATTCTTAAATTATTTGAAATTTCCTATTGTTGCCAGCCCCTGAGTACATTGCCAACATTTATAATTTGAGATTTTTTTTCATTAAATTTTTCAAATTTCCAATTAAAAAAATAGACTTTATTAATTTAAGCAATTTTAGGTTCACAGCAAAACTGAGCAGCAGGTACAGAGATTTCCTATATGGTCCTTGCCCCTTCCAACTTGTCTTTTAACATAGGAAGCTCTGGAAAGATTTGGCAACTGTTCCCACATAACAATATGTATTAGCTTTGAGTTGAAGAGTAGCTGTTCCCTTACTAGTCTGCCTCTTGTCCATTTTACCAGTTTGCAGTCACTCCCTATTGTACTACAGGAAGCTGTCTTCACTCATTACATTATTTAACAATTATAGGTATTTGAGATTAAAACTTCCTTATGGAAGGAAATAATCATATATATATATATATATATATATATATATATATATATATATATATATATGGCTAATATGCAAATTGTCCCTGCTGGGGTTTGACCAGAAGTTCGATCGCTCGCTATGATGTGTGCTGACCACCAGGGGGCGGCGTGGAATGAAGGCAGGCCCGGGCAGGCAGCTGAAACGCCTCGATCGGCCCTGATTGGTGGCCAGGCCTAGGGACTCTATCCATGCTGAATTTTGTGCACCGGGCCTCTAGTGTTGCAATAAAAAATCCAAAAATCTGCTATGCCTTAGCCTATTGAAGCTACAGAATCTATAAAATGTCAACATTTTGACTCTAAATGGATGTTGAGCTCATAGTACACTTCAAAAATTATGTATATCAAAGACCCATAATTAAGTGAATTTTAATTTGATACATTAAATCTTATAGTCTGTTTATAACCAGTGATTGAAAGTTGTAATTGTGAAGTATATGATACAATATAGTAGGTTGCCATTTAAGAAAAAGTTTCCTAAATCCTATATAATAAAAACCCAGTGATCATAACAGCAGAATGACCACTCGACCAGTCACTATGAGGTACACTGATCACCTTTTGGTTCCCCGGCCTGCAGGCTCCTATTGCTGATGGCAAAGGGAGAAATAGGGTGGGTGGCAGTGGGGGACGGAACTGGTGAGTGGGTGGAGCATCCGACCTCTTAGTCCCTCCTCCCAGCCCGCAGGCTCTGATAGCTAATGGCGAATGGGAACCAGGGTGGGTGGCCAGGGTGGGTGGTGTCGAGATGGCCCTGATCACAGGCTAGGCCTAGGGACTGTACCCGGGCCTCTAGTAGAATCATTACAGCTCAGATGCTATCTCTAGTTAATTTCCCTTTAGTAGTATCAGTCAATACCTACCTTAAAAAAAAAAGTTACCAGGCAGTCATTTCTCTCTCCATTGTTAATTAAACCCAGCCACATCTACCTCTCCCCTCCTACTCAGGATCTCCTAAGCTGTCTCTACTCTCTGCTCACCTGCCAAATCCTGGTCACCCTGGTTACACTGGGTCTTCCCTGCTACCGCTGGGTTCTAAGTCTCCTCTCTGCCTCCAGTCTCCTTCCCTTAATTTGTTTCTTCCACATGGCTGCCAGTGCATCTTTCTAAAATTCAAGCATGGCTGTGTTATTCCTTTCAGGAGATCCCCAAAGTACAGCCTCCTTAGCTCGGTGTCTGGTTTTCATAGAAGATGGTTATGTAACTGATGAAAAGGTGTCAAAGACAAAGAAGTTGTAAAGTTTCTTTAGTGGCCAAAGATACAGAGACTATTAGAGACCGGTGTTACTCCCTTCTGAAGCTTTCCTTATGGTGTTTACTCGGCCTAGAATGTCCACTTCATTTCCTGGATTTCACTTTCCTGAGTGTTAGCTCTAATTTGACTTCTATGTGTAGTTCAGATATGATTTTTTTCCCTAGAAGACCTCGCTGCTACCAGTGTTGCGGTTCTTAGGTTCCCCGAGATGGAAATTGAGAGGAAACCCCAGAGGAATTCTGAACTGGCTCAGGGGCTGGCCCTGCTTGGCTGCTTTCATAAGCTGGGGACATAAGCTTGCGTCGAAAGGTGGGCTTTTTTACAAAGGCAGGCTTGAAGAATTTTCCATTATAGATTCTGGTGACTTCCTTTTCCAGCTGCTTTGCTTAGTAACTATGTTGGCTCCTGGGCTGTGGGGGCAAGCTGGCTAATTGCTCATTATGCCACCCTAAGAAAGGTTGTTTAGTGGTCGCACCTTGGGGTTAGTAGTTTAAACCGGCAGTTCAGAAGGGACATAAAATTAGTTACTTCTGTGCTTTTGAGTAGGAAGTGGAGGGGTTTGCATCAGCTAATTATTTTCCAGTCCTGTGGCCAAGTCCCTATGCTGTCTCACCACAACCCCCACCCGTTTGATGAGGTGGTTTTTTTCTGTGTTCCTATAGCTCTTTGCACATCTGTCATTAGTAGCCTGTGTGTTCTACAGAGCACTGTTCAAAAGGTATTGTGAAATAAATCCATGTTAAACATATTAGAAATCAAACACTTTAGAATTTCTCAAAGCCTTTAATAGGCCTAAGTGCATTAATTAGTATTCTCCAGGAGAAGGATCAGTTTTATATCGTGTGTGTGTGTGTGTGTGTGTGTGTGTGTGTGTGTAAGTAAGTGTAAGCGAGTGCCACTTTCTGTTGTTCCTGTGAGGATTTTAATTTCATGAATATATAGTCTTTGCTCAATTAACTCTGTTTCCTTGAGTTTCTGTGTTTTGGCTTGCTGAGTTTGGAGCATGCCTAGCATTGTTTGGTTTTGTTCAAACCTTTCAGATGTGTTTGTTTCTGTATTTGGGGTTCCTTGTTGACTTGTTTGAGGATACTTAACTGTTTATCATAGCCTGCCTCTGGTGGTGAATGAAAAATGACTTGCTCCAATATGGGACAAGCCACCTCAGGCTACTTCACTGTGCTATTCCGGGTGCTCTGTGCTGGCTGGAACAGTCCTGGGAAAAGAGTGCTCTAGCATGCAGTGCTGTTACAGGTCTCCCTTTCCATTACCCTAAAAGCTGCTCCTGCTCTGCCCGCCACACTCCTGGTTTGCATTGACTTGAGCTTGGAGGACCTTCAAAGGGCTCCACTTTGCATTGGTTTTATGTTTTGGATTGTCATTAGGTTCTGTATTTACTACTATCTTTTTCTTTCCTCTTTCCTTAACTCTAATCACATTTTTTTAATCTTGCAGGGATTCTTCCAAACTGCTTTTCTGCTTATGGCACTACTTGCCTTGTAGCAATGTTATAGATTTGCTTTTAAAGTCTGTTTTGATATTCCTGGAGATTTAGATAAAAAGGGGAAGTTGTCTATTCTCCTATAATCTTTATTTACATGTGAATCCTTCATTTATTCACCTTTAAACAGTCCTTTAGTTACCCATGGGAAATGCATGGTATCAGTACCTTGAGCTCTTTAGTTAGTTGACTATTTCTTCATGTCATGTGCGTCTCTTCAGAGCCAACACCATACAATATTCATCTCTATTTGTATTTCCTTGCAAGATGCTGTAAAATGGTAGCTGTTTCAGTTGAACCAAGTTTTACCTATTAAATCCAAGTTTACAGAAAATATAAAGTAGAAGATGAATGATTGTTCTACAAAAGGAATCTTTTAACCATAATTAGTGCCTCTTGCATTTCAGGGTACATTTGTTTACAGTTTTAGGGACTATTAAAGAAATGAAGATTCCAGTTAGTCATACATTCTGACTAACAAAGTTATCTGTTGTTTCAGCTTTCTTTAGTCCCAGATTTAGAGCCACTGAGGTAAAACCATACTACTACACTTGTCTCAGAAAACCTAGAAAAGAAAATTATTAATGGGGCATCGTTTAAATTTTCTCTTGTGGTGTGATTACAGTATTGCTTTAAAATATTGTGTGTTTATTTACACCTGAAGTAGTACTGCCTGTCAGCATAAAGATGTGGTTGTAAGAATGTTTATCAGAGCATGGTTCACAGTAGTAAAAATTGGAAACAACCTAAATATCTAAAAGTAGAGAGTAGGTTAAACAATATGCTAGAATATTATGCTGTCATTAATTGTGGTGACAGTGAATTGAACATTTCTAACCAAATACAATGCCTAAAAACAGTTAAAATTTTAATACTACAAATTTAGGCAGACTCCAACTTAGATGCAAATTCTAAATGCTTATCTAATAATAGCTAATTTTTATGTATTATGTGGAAGGCTTTCCATGCATTATCTCAATCTAACAACTCTTTTAGGTAAATAGATGTTTGTAATATTCCCATTTCCCATGTGAGAGATAACGCTTTGACAGGTTAAATAACTTGCCCAGGACCATACAAGTTAGTGGTAGAGGATTTGCGTCCAGGAAGCCTAACTTAAGAGGTCATGCTCTCAGTCACTAAGATGCTCTACTTGGCTTTGAACTGGTGGATGCGTTTGTGTATTCCCTTGAAGCAGTGACATGGGTCCCAAGATAATGTAGAGGAATAAAAAACTTAATAAAACTTTATTGATTACATGACATTCATACAACTGAGGAGGCTGTCAGTATCCTACTTCAAACCTGCTTCCCAGAGAAAAACATTCATAAAATTTTTAAGTCCTAATCTTGAATTTCATCATTTTGAGTCTCCTTACCTATTTCTTCTCCTCAGTCATAGCCCCACTCCATGGATCTCAGAGGAGTAAGCTTATCAATATATGTGATTTCTTCATAACTCCCAATACTTTTGAACCTTTCAAACTACCTAAAATTTACTTATTCTAAAGACTAGGTTTTTATCAAAAGGCCAAAAAATGTAGTACAAAAAAATGAGGCAAATAAGAGGTTTTCTAAAAAAGATATATTCACCTTTACATCTGAAAGAAGTTGAAAGTAACCAAAACAAAATAAATTATTATGCAAAGGCGTTTAGCCTTTCAAAGGTATTCATGCTTGAAAAAGTTTGTATGTTTAAATGTTAAGTTTTTTCTCAACCATAACTTATTAATACAACTTAATATTTTTTCCTTTTGAAAATGTGAATGTTAGTTAGAATTCCACATGAGTCCCCCAAAATCTGGTTGGTAAATTATAATTGTAATAATATATGCCTGAAAACTAACAATAAAATAGAATTCTGAATATAGAATGTTAAAATATAAGGGACTTAGAGTAGTTGGAAATTATGTTCAGCTGCTAGTAATAAAGACTCCCAAAATAGTGACTTACACAAAATAAAAGTTTGTTTTTCTCTCACATAAAAAGTTGTTCAGCATTTCCGTAGTCATCAAGAACCCGCTCTACTTCTTTCAATCTGCTTAATTCTGCCTAACCTTCCATTCTCAGGGCCACTCATGGTCCAATACAGCTGATTGAAGTCCAGCTCTCAGGTCCAGGCAGACAGGGCACATACACTCATACCAGGTTTTTTGTTCCCCTTTAAAATGCTTTCCTGGAAATTCTACTCCCCAATTTCAGTTTTTGTATATCTTACTGGCTAGCATGTAAGTCTATAGCAACAACCAGCTGCAAAAAAGACTAGAACGTTACTAATTCAGAATAAAATTAGGCTTTTCTTAGGAAGAAGGGGAGTATTTGTTTTTTGGAAAACAGCCAGCAGTCTCCAGCCTAAGACTGTAGGAGACATCTCATCCAGACTTTTTAAGTTTAAATACAGCTGGTTAGTGGCATAGTTGTAGTTAGAACCCAGATATCTTGCCAATCTGTATTAACTAAGCATGCTCACAATCGCTTTTACTAACAGTGAATTAGATAAAGTGATAGTAAGTCAATCTAACATTATTACAAGTGTAATTCTTTGCCCCTTTACCTCAACATCTACCCCCCTCCCCCCCACACACACTCTCACACACTTAAGTATTTCAGAATATTATTGCCTCTTTTTTGATAAACCTTTCTATGATCACTTTTCCTTCAAGATACAAGTTATATAGGCCATCTAGATTCTGTGATTAATACTTAAAATAATTTTAGTAGGCTCTAAAAACATTTAATATTTGTCTTTAATATTAATGGTTTTATAACTTTAGGAACAATTTTTTTCTCAAATTTTCTCCTACAGTATAGCTGAAATACAGAAAGATGTGGAATACAGGTTGCCATTCAGCGTAAACAACCTGACAATTAACATTAATATGTGAGTAGAAATTGTATCCTATTTTTCTATATAATACGACTATTTATTATTAGAAGTAACTTGTTTAAAGTGAACTTATTTTAAATATTCCCTTTCCAGTAACTATAATTTATCAAAGTTGCACAATTTTGTGAATAAATATTTTGTAAAGAAATTAATGTATATTGCCGTAAGAAAACTATAAAAGAGGAAATGCAATAAAAAGATATAAAAATCATGAATACTGTATTCAGTTTCATTGATCTGTACTAAAGTCTTAGCTGGAAGTAGATTGAAAGAGGAGAATGATAATAACAAACAATCAAAGAGATCATGTATGGAAAACCATTAGAGATATATTCACCTTTACATCCGAAAGAAGTTGAAAGTTCAAGACTGATTTGATCTACTGATTATTTTTAAAGGAAGAAATGTAAACATGAGGTTATTAACTTATAGAGAGGAAAGTTGGACAAATTAAGTTCTTACCTCAGGTTATATTAGGTGGCTGGCTTCTAGAGGCAGTGTGTGGGTGAGGTAAAAAGGTGCCTAACTGGAAGACAGGAACCAGGGCTGATTCATCTTCATATCCTCATTGCCCAGCGTAGTGCCTGCACAGAGGAGGCGTTACTACATTCTAGTTGAAGGAGTGAATTCAAGTATTATGCTGTGTTATCTTGGTGTACAGCAGTTTTTTGATTCCTCACAGTAGCAAATTGGGGCAAATTATAGACACATAAGTAGTGACAGCAAATTATAGACACATAAGTAGTGACAGCATAGTCAAGATACAAACCCAGATTAGGCCGGCTCCAAAGGCCACGTGTTGCCTTTTTACCAAACGAGTTTAACATCTTCAACTATATAAATTAAGTAGCTTTATTTCTCTCCAAGTGTCCTATGTACAGCTAAGTAGGAGAAGCCAACAAGGACCCAGTTTTCTTCTTGACATTGCTGCCAACAAAGAGTTTTTTGAGCCAACAGGAACAGAGAAGCAATTTAAAAGGACATACTCTTTTGAGTTTTAGAGGAAATTTGGAAAATAGTCTCATATCCAGTAAAATCCCATTTTTTAAGATTCACTCCCTAATCTTAAATTTGTAATAGGTCAAAAAAAGGTTGAAGTTTTCACTCTCTTTTATTGAGAATGTACTGTTTTTTTATTTGAAACCATGTGATTCACCTCAGAATTGGGAGAGATGTGTTAATTGGGACATTTAGAAAAGAGCCATATGAACTGAGGCATTAAGGCAGCTTTGATGTTTCATTCCTAGCACTTTCCATTTTCTCTTTAAAAATTCAGTAGATAGTGAAATAATTCTTGGCAGCATTTTAAAAGTAAGAAAACCACGTGTAAAAAAAATGATATGACCAGACCTGTGGTCCAGTAAGTAACCAGGCTGGGTTAGTGTGACTCACATGCTACAAATGCTTGATCTAATTTTTAGCTGAGATTTGTATTGGTATATTGTATTAGAAAGCAATTAATTGATACAGTGTGAAGACTATTCTATATTCATGGTATCCATGTTCCACATTAAGTAGGTTTTACTGTAAGGCAAGCATGTGAAACTCAAAGGCTAACACAGGCCAAATAAATAAGGTTTAAGTGTATGTGGGCCGCAAAAAAAAACAAAAGCTCCAATTTTCATAGAAACGTAGGTTTATTTTGATAGTGACATGCTGAATATAAAGGGCTGAAATAAATGAGCCATCGTTAACATAAAATAAGACATTTTAATAAAAATTAACATTTTTTTCTTGAACATTAACTTAGCAGACACTGAATAACTGCACAAATTAATAAGCGTGACATAAATAAACCTATTTTTCTTGTTCTCCGAAAGCGAAATATTTCCTGTTACGCACACTAAACAAGTCAGTCCAAGACTAATGATGTGGCAGTCGGCTGCTAAAATATTCACTGCTAGTATCAGTGGAGAGAAATGGTGTGCCTGTATGTAAGATGCATAAGGGAAATGAATGCAACACGATTATAATAATCAGTCATTAGCGAACATTGTAGTTATTAATAATTATGCATAACAGGATATTGTAAAAATTACGTTATGAAATTTTTATTAAAACATTTCTTACATACTGTTATGTTGGCTGGGCTGCAAAAATATTCATTGTGGGCCGCATGCAGCCAAGTTTGACATGCTTGCTGTATGGAATTACTTAATCTTATTTCCAAAGTGTATCCTTTTATATATTTTCAGTCATCTCAGCAACTATAAAAGAGCACTTATTACTGAATAATGAATCCAAATGAAAGTATGAAAATTTAACGTGTTTTAAACTAACTTTGTTTTAGGATTATTACTATGTAATGTAACATTTGTTGTCTTTGTTTTTCATCTGTTCTACCTTTACCAGATTGCTTCCTCCACAATTTCCTCAGGAAAAACCAGTGATCAGTGTTTATCCACCAATACGACATCATTTAATGGATAAACAAGGAGTATATGTTACCTCTCCATTAGTAAACAATGTATGTTTATGGTATATTTATTTCAGAGTAATAAAACAGGTGTATTACTTTTTTACTAAATACTTTAGAAATCTAAAAATGCACTTAAAATCTCATTTTGGAATCAGTAAGTTTCAAAAATCTTTTCCACTCTCTATGATAGTACCGATTCAAAGGCTGCTTTTTAGTGGCAAGGACCTGCTGAGGTTCACAGTAGATATTCCGTAGTTTTTAGTAGAAATAAAATTCAGATATGCCTTAAAGTTCTCAAGCTATGTATAACATTGATTAACGTGAATAATGTACTCTCAGTATTTACCTTTGAACCTTCCAATCTTTATAGTGAAATGTGGAAATATTTTAAAGATGCATCATTGATTAAATAGGCTTTTAATTTGATTTATGGTATTGATTCTATTAGAAAATACTGTAAGTTGTGGATTGCTGATATGTTTGACACAATGTCCTTTGCTTTCCATTTAATTCTTGACTTGCAAAAATTGGTTTTAATATTTAAGTTTTAGAGTGAAGTTATCCTAATGAGAACTTACATTCTTTTTCTGAAAGTGATTTTAATCATTCTGTATTACTGTTATTTTCAGTTTACAATGCACTCAGATCTTGGAAAAATTATTCAGAGTCTATTGGATGAGTTTTGGAAGAATCCTCCAGTTTTAGCTCCTACTTCAACAGCATTTCCATAGTAAGTATATTTATAACAAATGTTTGTATATATTTATTTTAATCAATGTAATCAAAATATAGTTTAAAAATTCAGATGATGCTAAAAAGCACTCCTTTGTTTTTACATCCCCATCTTCACAAAAATACATTCATACTTTTCAGAGACAACTGTTCTTTTAGCTGCTTCTCTAATATTTACTTTCATCTTTTTAAAAAAATTTATTGATTGATTTGAGAGAGAGAGAGAGAGAGAGAGAGAGAAGGGAAGGGGGGTGGAAAAGGGAGTGTAAAGAGAGAGAAACAGTGATTTGTTGTTCATGTGCTTATGCATTCATTGGTTGTTTCTTGTATGTGCCCTGTCTGGAGATAGAACCTGCAACCTTGGTGTACTGCTCTAACCAACAAAGCTGCCCAGCCAGGGCTACCTTCATCTTAATCAATAATATGTATATACTGCTATATTTTTATCCTATCATTTAAATATGACCTATTGGGTCCCTATTATGGTTAATAAGGATTTTAGTTATCTTTCACAAACCTCTCATTCAGTGAAATTATATCATAATTTTTACTTAAATAAATTTTTATTAGTTTGACTACACATATCCTGTCACTTAACTAAGTGCTTTACCCTAATTACATTTTCTTGTTATAACTTTTTTGCTTTTTTCTGGAGTTAATTACTTCCAATTTTTCATTGGTTTTGTTTTCTTAGATCTTTTTAGTTTTCCTGCTAACAGTCTTTTTGAGGCCCTGCAGTCTTTTACACTCTCCTGAGGGTACGTCTAGCTTTCACAAACTCTGGTTGGTCCCAAAGCCACTCTCATGGTTTAGATTTTTTTGTCATAGCAGCAGTCCACTTCCACGTGCTAAAATCTTTTCTGGTTATTAAGGCTTCATAACATATTAGCCACAAAATTGTGGTTTAAAACAACGAGCACATTTATTGTATTCAGCTCAGAAAGAGTTCATCAGAGTGAGCTCTTATCTGCTTCGTTGATCATAAGGAGGCTCTCCTCAGAGGCCTTACCTGGAGGTGTCAGCTGGTATACCTAGATGTTACCTTTATGTGTGCTGGGCTCCCTCACAACATAATGGCCGGTGTTCTAGCGTGAACATCCTGAGAGCGAGCTATGAGAAAGCCATAATGACTTAGTTGCTGAAGTCCTTCACTTTTGCTACATTTGATTTGTTGAGGCAGTTGTAAAAACTTGACCAGGGGAGAAAAATGCAAGGGGAGAAAAATGGCCTTTTCTTCTAGATAGTGGAGTGGCCTGGTTCTGCAAGGCCATATAGGACCAGAAATAATGCTGTGAACATTTTTGTAAATTACAACATGGATGCTTGGAAGATAAATTTTGAGACTTTTTTTTAAAATCTGCAAATGTCTTTAATATACAGTTACATTTAATAATTGGTGCAATTCAAATTCTAAGTTGAAGTGTTTTTTCCACTTTGAAAGCATTTCTCTATTGTCTAAATATAGGCTATTGGTGCTAAGATGTCCAGTGCCATTTTGATTTCTGATTTACATAACTTTTTTTATATCTTTGATATTCTGAAACTGCATGATGGTACAGCTTCCTGTTGATTTTTTTTTTTTTTACTTTTCAGAATAGTTATTGTATTTATCGCCCAGTCCTTCTGTTTAATTTTAAAGAACGTCATTTTGTTCATAAGTCAAGTGGCAGTGACATCTTGTGCCCGGACATCTGCGTAGCTAGATTATCAGGTTCATTATGTCCATCAGCCCTAGCTCTCATCTTTGCCTCTGGTCTATGTCCTGGAGTCATGAGCCTCACTGATATTCTTTATCTAAAAACAGTATTTCCTGTCTTCTGTTAGGATAGGGCTAGATGTTAACTCATCATTCATCTTATCTGAAAATAGAAGCCAACAAGTTTACTTGCTCTCCTTTTACATAAGTTCTATGATAAAGTGCACATTATTATTATCTTTTAATATGAGCTGGCATACTCTATTTCAGATTTTTAAAAATTAATTCTTTATTGTTGAAAGTATTACATTATAGTTGTTCCCCCTTATCCCTCATTTACCCCCTCCAACCCGCCCCGCCCCCTGCCCTATGCTAAAGTGCACATTATTAAAAAGGAAGTTTGATGCATCTCCTAGATTATTTTATAGGTTGTGTCTATCAAAGGGGTCAAAATAAAGCAAAATGGTTCAGAATTATTAAGATTCATTCAAGAATAGTACAAATATTATGTCATGTTGATCATATTGGTTCTTAAGAACGTATCTATATATAACTCACTAATATACCTACAGATAAAAGTAAGTTTTTAAGTTAAAGATGAGAGATCCTTTGAAGTAAATAAGTTTATTTCAAAATGTTTTTAACTTCATTTTTTTCAATCAATAATATAGTCACTTGGCTTAAAATTCAGAAAGTATAAAAGAATATGAAGTGAAAAGTCACCCTGCCGCCTGGCTGGTATGGCTCACTCAGTAATTGAGTGTTTACCCAATGCACGAGGAGGTTGCTGGTTCGATTCCTGGGTTGCTGGCTTGATCCCCAGCATGGATGGTGTGCAGGAGGCAGCCCATCGATGTTGATGTTTTTCTCTCATAGATGTTTCTATCTCTCCCTCTCTTTCCTCTCTTTAAAATCAATAAAAACATATTTTAAAAAAGTCACCCTGCCATTTCTGTTTCCCTGGAAACTTAGTTTTTCTTCTCAGAGTTGTTCATTTGGCTGTGTATGTATAGAATTCATACAAACATGTATAGAATTCAAAATACAGTAAGATTTTATGCATATACAAGGAAGTATGTTCATGTAGTATTTTATTTCCTTCTTTTTATACAAATGGTAGCATGCTATTAGCTTGCTCTTTTTTTTCCTTCAAATAATATGATTTGGAGAGAGCGTCCCATGTTGGTATATGAAGCATTTACTCGTTCTTCCTTATGGCTGCAAAGTGTTTGGCTTATGGATGTACTATAATTTATTTATACAAGATTCCTTTTGTTGTTGTTGTTAATTCTCACCCAATGGTATTTTTGTATTGATTTTTTTTAGAGAGAGTAGAAGGGAGGTGGAGAGACAGAGAGAGAAATATCAATGTGAGAGAGACACATCAATTGGTTGCCTCCCACACACTCCCTGACCAGGCTGGGGATCAAGCCTGCCACCAAGGTACATGCCCTTGACCGGAATTGAACCCATGACCCTTCAGTCTGCAGACCAATGCTCTAACCATGGAGCAAACCAGCCAGAGCTATATAAGATTCTTACTGATGGATATTTTTGTTGTTTCCAGTTTTTCTTAAAAGGCCCACCCTCTTTGTCCTCAATGTTGCAGGGAATAACTTTAAAAATATAATTTACCCAAATGTGAGTATATTTTTTGGATATATTCTCAAAGTGGTATTCATATTCGTAATTTGGACAAACACTGCAAAATTGCCCTACAGAGTAGTGGAGGAGTAACTTCTACTCCTATACATATATCCTTTGTCAGTGTAGTATATTACCAGAATCAATCTTTGCCAATTTATAAGAAGAAAATATGTTTGTATAACTTTAGTTGTATTTATCTTATTCCAGTAAAGTTGACCACCTTTTTCTATGATTTAAGTACCCCCCCCCCAACTTGTGATTTTCCATTTTGCTACCCCCTCTCCCCCAACTTGTGTATTGTTTCCTAGTCTCCATTCTGCTGTTAGGTTGTTAATCCTTTATCAGTTTGTAGGAACTCTTTATATATTAGGTCAATTATCCCTGTGTCTGTGATGAGTTTAAAAAATTTCCCCAGTTATTTGTCTTTTCTTATAATGGGCTTTGTTGTGTAGAGATTTGTTTGTTGTGGTGTTTTTTTTAATATCATAGAATTTGTCATTATTTTTTCTTATGACTTACGAATTTGGTAGTTCAATTTTTAATTTTTTGAGGAACCTCCATGCTTTGGTGATAGAAAGTGGCTGCACCACTTTGTATTACCAACGCTGCATAGGATTCTCATTTCTCCACCAACACTTCTTGCCCAGTTAGGAATTTATGACCAGTTTACCCTTGAGATTACTTTTAGTCACTGAACTTGTCAAATTTATTCCAGAGCCCCATTTTCATTCACAACTTTCATTCTTTTTTCTTCTCATATTGGCTTAGTTCAACTGCTCAATCTTTGAGTTCTGATTGTTTCTTCTGCTTCGCCCAGCCTGTTGTTGGACCCCTCCAGTTTACTTTCCCCTTCAGTTATCATATTCTTTAGCTCTATGACAGCGGTTCTCAACCTGTGGGTCGCGACCCCTTTGGGGGTCGAACGACCCTTTCACAGGGGTCGCCTAAGACCATCGGAAAACACATACATAATTGTTTTTGTGGTTAATCACTATGCTTTAATTACGTTCAATTTGTAACAATGAAAGTACATCCTGCATATCAGATATTTACATTACGATTCATAACAGTAGCAAAATTACAGTTATGAAGTAGCAACGAAAATAATTTTATGGTTGGGGGGCACCACAACATGAGGAACTGTATTAAAGGGTCGCGGCATTAGGAAGGTTGAGAACCACTGCTCTATGACTTCTGTTTGGTACTTTCTTACATTTCTTAGTTCTTTGTTAAAGTTCTCACTCTGGTCCACCATTCTTTTGAGCAACTTCTTAACCATTACTTTGAACTGTTTATCAGGTAAATTATCTCCATTATTGAGGTTTTATCTTTTTCTTTTGTTTGGAGCATAGACTTTGTTTCTTTATTTTTGCTTGACTCTTTGTGTTGGTTTCTGTCATGAGATAAAACAGTTGCCTCCCCCAGTCTTGAGGATTGGACTAGGAGATGAACCTTGCCCTATCTCTTGAATGACTCAAACCTTTGTGATTATTCAAGCAGTCTATTATATTTTTAAGAGCTAACAGTAGTTCAGGGTGTGCCAGTTCCTGCCTGCTTTCCAGGCTGTGGGTGGTAGCAGCTTTTAAAATATGCAGATATATACTGTCCTGTGGGACACAAGCTTAAGTCCCACTGGCCACAACATCCAGGCAATTTAGAAGTGTCCTGTTAGAGACAGTCTCAAAAGTCTGGCTCTAGGTAAGTGTATAATCTCCTTTCTGGGAAATACCAGCAAGCTGTAGAGAGGCAAAGGGAAAGTGCAAGATGGCGTCTACCACCCATATTCCCTGAGAGCACCTTTGTTAGCCTCTAGATCAGCCGTGGGCAAACTACGGCCCGCGGGCCGGATCTGGCCCGTTTGAAATGAATAAAACTAAAAAAAAAAAAAGACCGTACCCTTTTATGTAATGATGTTTACTTTGAATTTATATTAGTTCACACAAACACTCCATCCATGCTTTTGTTCCGGCCCTCCGGTCCAGTTTAAGAACCCATTGTGGCCCTCGAGTCAAAAAGTTTGCCCACCCCTGCTCTAGATATATGCCAAACCTGAAACCGGCCCCTCATGCTGAAGTTCCTGCACAAGCAAATAGGGTGTTCCTGCTGTCTGTGCAGGGCCCTGTGGGTAGTGGTCTCTGTAACTATTACAATCCTATTGGCCCCAGGAACTCCAGCTCCCTGGCCTCCGAGCCGGGTGATCAATGGCATCTCTTGAATAGCAGACAGAAAAAGCCGGTGCACCAGATGCTTCAAGAACTGATTCTCAGTTTGCTGTAGCTTTGGGGAGCTGGTGGATGCCAGTCCCATTGGTTCGCAAAGCTAGATGTTTAGAGGGCTCATCTTCATGGGGCTGGTTTTAAAAGTTGTGGAGCTCAAACACTTTGCTCCGTGGAGAGAAACTTTGGGTTTTGAGTTCCCTCCCAATTATGGTTGCCTTGCCACGGGTGTGATTTATGGCAAGATTGTATCTTATCCTCTCATACCCATTTTGATGTCTTTTTTTTTTTTCTTATTTGCTTGATGTATAGAAGTCAGTTTTTAGGATTTCTTTCAAAAGAAATTATTCATATGTAGCTTACACATTCTGTGTGTTCATGAGAGGAAGTGAGTTCAGGATCTTCCTACATCACCAACTTGAATAAGAACCCACATTATATCTTTATATATTAACATTTTTAGCAACTCATCTATACATTTAATTTTTCTTTAAAATTTTCTAGAAAATCAGTTTGTTTTTTAATTCTTTATTCTTTTAAGTATTACATGTGTCTCCCCACCCATTGACCTCTCCCCAGCCACTCCCACCCCTTAGAACATTTCCTCACCTCCCTAGAAAATCAGTCTTGACTTTAAATCATATTTGTTCTAATACAGTGAAAGTTACTAAGCAACCTTCACTTGAATAAATTTTCTGAATTAAATGTTATTTACCATTCTCTCTATGAAGATATTGACTGTTGCCAGTGGAATGCTTAAAACTTAAATATGGCTTGTCTATTTGCTTCTATTGAGAAGTTGAACTTGTATGGTTTCTAAAACATTTTTCTTCTTCATGGAAACCAACATTTTCTTTTTGGGGGGCAGGGGTTATTTATATTTTATCAAATTATATAATATTTAATTCAGTTATAACAAGTGTCATCCGCCATAAACGGATTCCATCTGTAACATATGACAATTGTTACTTGAAAATTTAGGGATAATTTTACAATTAACCCTAACTTCTAATCTAATATTTCTCTTTCTCTTTAGCCTATACAGTAACCCAGGTGGGATGCCTTCCTATGCTTCTCAGGGCTTTCCATTTCTTCCTCCATTTCCCCCACAAGAAGCTAACAGGACCGTCAGTTCTTTATCTGTTACTGACACTGTTTCTTCATCAACAACAAGTTATACAACAGCCAAACCTGCTGCTCCTTCATTTGGCACCCTTTCAAGTCTGCCATTACCTGTTCCCACAGCAGACACTTCAGTGCAGGTTGGTATCTTCAATAACCGATATTTTGTACCCTTGAAACATTAATTTAATCAACATTTATTAAATTAATTATTTATATGTCTCCTTGTGCCAGCCACTAAAGTAGGCACAAAAGATAAAAAAGATGAGATCACATTTTCAACTCAGTTAACAAATTCAGAGAGGTCACCAACATATCAAATAATTGTAAATAAGGAACTTCCAATAGAGTAGAAGACAAAGTCGGAAGTTATGTTGAAGACACAATTAAGGGAATGGTCAGTGCTGCTAGGGACCAAGGTAGAGCTTAGAAGGAAAATATGAATCTGTTTTTTCATAACTTTATTCTTAAGTGCCTTAAACCCCGATACAGATATTAGGTGCTCAGTTAAAATGAGTCAGATAAATGAGTGAATGCATTTATGCCTGAGGCTAGATTTTGATACATGGTAATGAATTTGTCTGGATGACAAGTGGTTATATAAAGCATTCTCTGAAGAGGCAGCAGCATTAGCAGAGGCATGGAGGCATTACCAGATGGTGTATTTGTGAAGCTGCCTGTAAAAGATCTCTCTGGCTGTCATATAGGACTTAGGCAAAGGCACAAGAAATGACCATGTAGGAGAAGCAGATTGTGGAGGGTCTGCCATAGCATACTAAGGGCTTCAAGTGTCCACTGGTTTAAAAATTATGTTCCTTAATTAAGCTAGTAACTGTTGCCATGTGGGAGTTTGCTGAGATAAGAGACTAATATTTGTGCATACAACATATAAAGGGATTTAAAACCTTCACTTTTAACCTTTAGTGAATTATCACCCATAGTAATACTCAAATGTTATAAAACATTATATCTAGCTTTACTAGTTGTAGTGTTTGTAATAATTAGAATATAGACCCAAGTGGACTTTGTTTTCCAAACTCTTTTATCATTGTATTAATGAATATTATGAACAAGCCACAATTAATAGTAAAACAAAATTATAACTTTTCATGAGTCTTCAATTTTAAAGTCATCGATATTCAAATGATGGATACTCTGTTTCTTATCTGCCCTACTGTCTCACTGAACTTAGTCATGTAACTATTCAGACTTTTGTCAACTTATTAATGTTCTCCTATACTTAATTCATTTGAGGTAACTTTATTCATATATTTCAATGAAATTCACATATAATTCTCCACACTTGTCACAGATATACTTAAGAGATTTATTTTATAGCCTGTACTTTGCCCAAGAAAGAGAGCTAAGAAGGTACTCACATGACCACCTCCCTCCCCCGCAAAAAAAACAAAAACAAAATCAAAAACAGTAACTGAAAAGAATACAGAAAAGAAAGCGGGGAGAGTAAGGACAGTGTAAAGTGCAAAGATAAAGATGTGATAATGAGAACAGGAGCAATTGAAAAGATGGCTGAAATATAATACTATTTCAAACTCTCTTTAGATAAGCCAGAATGGTTTTGGTTACAGGATGCCAGATGTCCCTGATGAATTTCCCGAACTCTCCGAACTAAGGTAAATGACTTGGAGAATAACATTGGTATTTGTTGTCTGTTGTATTTGTAAATACAAAACAGATCATCATTGTCATATCCACATTAAATAAAAATATTTTTTAATCCTCACTATTTCTAATTTGTGGTTGTCTTAATTGGGAAATTTTATAAATCAGTTTTTATGTTTTGTAGGTTGTGTTTATTGAATGACTAGTATGTACCAGGGATTTTTCTAGATGCTGGGAATGATCATTAGTTACCAGGATAACAATGTCCTTTCTCTTACGTGATTTACATTCTTGTGAAAATTATTTCATTTATATGTTCAATAAATATTTACTGAATGTAAAAAAAAATAATACCAATATTATTAATATGAATACTTAATGTAGGATAAGATTTTGTGGGGTGTTTTACACTTTTTTTTTTCTTCAGGATATACCACACCAGAAATATACAGCCAAATACTATTTTTTTCTCTTCAAATAATATATATTTTTAAAATATATTTTATTGATTTTTTACAGAGAGGAAGGGAGAGGGATAGAGAGTTAGAAACATCGATGAGAGAGAAACATCGATCAGCTGCTTCCTGCACACTCCCCACTGGGGATGTGCCCGCAACCAAGGTACATGCCCTTGACTGGAATCGAACCTGGGACCCTTGAGTCCGCAGGCCGATGCTCTATCCACTGACCCAAACTGGTTAGGGCTTCAAATAATATTTTTTCTGGATGATTATGTAACTTAGAAAAAGTTTGCTTTGAATTTTAAGAGACAACTTTTTTCTTTAATATTGAATTCACATTTTTAATCATGCATTGCTTTTATATGGATCTGTAGTCAAAAGTAAAAGATATGTTCAGAAAGGTTTAGGTGCCATCCCTATCCAGTTGCCTTTTTCACCCTATGGATATTGAGTTTTTATTTTGGCTTAACCTTCTATGCCTGCTCACATACACACAAATAGACGCATTTTTTATTGTGATAGCCACATATCTGTTAGCTGAATAAGGCACTGAGGCTAAAATTGGGAGGTTGTGACTGTTCATACAGCCTACTCTTTATATAGTCCTGCAGTGATTTGACACTACATTCAGACTACTTTATTACCCATGTGGTTGATGTTTTATTTGTTTTGAGGGTTATAGTTTGCCGTGTGTGCATCCAAAATTATTTAGAACCCTTCAGCTGGATAACTGAAAAATAATGAATTTTTATCATAATGGAGAAAAACTAGATTATTGATAGTCATTAACACATTGTCTATTCTGTTTCTAGTGTGTCACAACTTACAAATATGAATGAACAAGAGGAGATATTACTAGAACAGTTTCTTACTTTGCCTCAACTAAAACAAATTATTACTGACAAGGACGACTTAGTAAAAAGTATTGAGGAGCTTGCAAGTATGTCTTCCTTTACTTGTTAAATTTCCTGAGAAAAATGTGACCTTTACCTAGAAATAAACCAGATTTTTATTTTACAGGAAAAAATCTGCTTTTGGAGCCCAGCTTGGAAGCCAAAAGACAAACTGTTTTAGAGAAGGTGAGTTGGTGCTCATTGTGAAGAAATTCATGTAATTTATAAATACAAGAAAACAGCATTTTTATTTTCTCTTTTAGTATGAATTACTTACACAAATGAAATCTACTTTTGAAAAGAAGATGCAAAGACAGCATGAACTTAGTGAGGTAAGATTGTTTAGCTCTTTTTATTTACCATAAGAAATTTTTATCTTAATGTGTGTCAGCCACATTGTTACTTTCATTTTTATCAGAAAGCATTTATTAGGTGTCTGGCTTTATGAGGCCTTTAGATGCTGATGAACAGCCCTCGGTTATGCAACATTATAAGTCATTTGTGCTCATGCAAGAGCATATTTGGCTCCAAAACAGAAAAATATTAAAATCCCCATAAACAAATTTTCTGGGAAAGTTATTATAAAGCCAGTTTAACTCTTGCAATAAACTTTAACTATAGACTCACTTGTAAGCTTCTGGGGGGCATGGGGGGGTGGGGGTGGGCGCGGTCTCCTCAGCCCGGCCTGCAACAATGCAAGTGTTCTGTGCCCGGCCTGGCCAGAGGCATTCTGCAGCTGGGCACGGAATGCTTGCTGCCTCGTTCCCCTCTGCACCCCCACTCGTCCCCCCTGGCTGTTCCATGCCCGCTGTCCAGAGGCCCTCCGTGGCCGGGGTGGAACGCTTGCCTCGTCACTGTGGCGAAGCAAGCATTCCGCCAGGCCGCTCATGCTGCCCACTCTCAGTGGCCGCGCCCCCCCCCCCCCATGTCCCCCACCGGGACTGGGGAACTCCGGCAGGGCTGAGTGGACTGGGCGCTGCCATCTTGTGGTTATGGGCACCACCATCTTTGTGACGGAGTGATGGTTAATTTGCATATTACCCTTTTATTATATAGGATGCCTTAAATGAAAAGTGAGCAAATAGAAAAATATATAAAAGTATAATTCACCACAAATAAATTTTATGCTAGAAATCTGGTTATATGAAAAATGAAAAGCATTTTATAAAAGTAAACTCATTTTTTAAAAATCTCTAAAAGTAAAAGAAAATAGAGTTCATAATCTTTATATCTCATATTAGTAACTAACATCATAATTAACAATGTTCTGGTGTTTTTAAAATCAGGAGTTCTGGGAAGGTAAAGCCAATGTAATAAAACATAAAAAAGAAATAAAACAACAGCAAAAAAAAAGATGGTAAAGGAGAATATAAATTTATAATGGATTTCAGAAATGGTCATTCTTTAGAATAAAAGAAATAACTACCATTGAGCAATCATTATGTGTTTTACATTGCACTAAGCTACTGACATATACCAGTATTGCCCATTACTCCCCCGTCCTCTGAGGGATGTTTTATTACTGAATAGCTTTAGTTCCTTCATTTAGTTCCATTTTGAGTGAATTTTACATGCAGTACGGTAAGGGTTCGTTGATTCTGCATGTGGATCTCCAGTTTACCCAGCATCAGTGGTTAAAGACTGTCCTTTCTCTATTGAGTGGTCTTGGCACCTTTAGAAAATACTTGGCCATATATGTGAGGGTGTATTTCTGGGCTTGCTATTGCATATTGGTCTATATGTCTCTTCTTGTCAGTATAACACCGTTTGGGTTACTATAGCTTTGTAGTAAGTTTTGAAATCAGGAAGTATGGATCCTCCAACTTCGTTCATTTTCAAGATTGTTTTGGCTATTTGAGGTCTCCTGAGCTTAAATGAATTTTAGCAGAACTTACTCTATTTCTGCAAAAAAGTTACAAAAAAACCGTGGAGATTTTGGTAAGGATTGCATTAAAACTAGATCATTTTGGGTAATAATTGTCTTCTTGACAATAATCAAGTCTTCCCATCCATGAATACGGAATATCTTTCCACTTTTTTATGTCATCTTCAATTTCTGTCAGCAGTGTTTTGCAGTTTTCAGTGTACAAGTCTTTCACCTCTTTGGTTAATTTTAATCCCATCACTTTTCATGTTTTGTTCATTAGAAGTGAGTCACTAGGTCCAGCCCACATTGATGGGAAAGAGGATTACACAGGGCAGGGAAATCAGGAGTTGGGGTTCATTGGGGATCATCTTAGAGGATGCCTACCACAGTGATCTGATTGCTGACTCTCTAAGAGAGGACAGTGATTTGCCCAGGTTCTTTCATTTAAGAGTTTGCAGCCAGTGGCTTGGTCTCTCTTGTGTTAGGTATCCACCCCTATATCCAAAACTGAGGACCTGGGTGGTAGCAGATTTCCTCAGAAAGAGCCTATGTAAGGCATATAACAAATTGCTTCTCCCTCCCTCTGCCTTGTTTTCTTTCTCTCTAAGGAGTTCTGGTCATTATGAACTAACATAATACGTGATTTTCTTTTTCAGAGCTGTAGTGCAAGTGCCCTACAGGCAAGATTAAAAGTAGCTGCGCACGAAGCTGAGGAAGAATCTGATAATGTTGCTGAAGATTTCTTGGAGGGAAAAACTGAAATAGATGATTTTCTCAGTAACTTCATGGAAAAGAGAACAGTATGTAATATTCTTTGGTTAGGACAAGTGACAGTGTAATATCAAATTAAGTATATTCATAAGTAAAAAAATGTTAGCACATTACTGAGCTGGGGTTTTGAGTGCCATGAAAGAAAACTGAAAGAGCCTCTTTGAGAAAGATAGCAGCATCCTTCTATCACTTTAAACCTTCTGCTTGTGAGTACACAGCAGGTAAATCAAACAGTGGTTCTTTTTTAGAACTGATAGTGTGTCATTCCGAAATAAAGCTAGTAAAGTAGCTTTAAGTTTGTGCTTAATATTTGTAATATTCTCCTGTAATAACTTGTTTCCAGTTATTCTGGAGAATGAGCTATAGAGATTAATTTTTTAAATGTTATTAAGAACATTCTGGAATAACTTCCTGTTTGATGTTACTATTTCCATTATATTTAAAGAAAAATCAGAGTCTGCTTGGCAGTATCTTGCCCTTTGATAAAGTCCTTTATATTTACCTAATTTCTCTGAAACATCACATTTTAAAAATAACCTTTGTTACTAAACTTTGTAAAACATGTGCTATATATATGCCTATTCTGTTAAGGAGGGTGGGGCAGGTTTTATTACCCCATTTCCCATGAGAGAAAATTGAAATTCAGGGACATTAACAACTATGGCTGTAGCATTAGTAAGGCATTGATTTTTCATCTGTTGTTTGTTGGTACTATATAACTGCACCTTGAAGTATTTGTTTGTTAACCTCCCTGGTTAACAATGGTAGGATTTATTTTCATATTTTAAAAACACAAATATTGATATATAATCAGAACTGACAAAGATTCAGTTGTTTTACATTCTGGAAGTTTATAGGTAAAGGTTATCTGCCAAACAAAATTAATTTTTAATTCAACAGGTTAAAAGAATCCTACATAGAATTCTGTCATAATGTAGGAAGGAGTAGGCACATGGTTGGAGAAGTGACTGGTATTTTAAATAATTTATCTTCTAGATTTGCCACTGTAGAAGAGCCAAGGAAGAGAAACTTCAGCAGGTGATAGCAATGCACAGCCAGTTTCATGCTTCATAGGTAAGTTGCATTCCAGAAGGCTTGTGTCTCAAGCCTATTGCCTGACTGAAGTGTGCTTACCACTGCCTATTGAGCCAGCTTTAAGCATGCCACCATCATTATAGCTCTTATGCTATGTAACATATAGAATATTTTGCATTATATATTAAGCATAATGTTATATACATAAGCATATAGCCAATAAAAATCTTTTGGATATTTTCTCACGATGATGTCGGCTTAAATGAAAAGTTTTTTTTCAACATCTGATAACTACTGATGTATTGTAAACTATAATTGGTTCCTTTCTCTCAGCTGGTGTGTGAGTATACCATATCCTCACTAGTTTCCTTTGTCTTTGCTTCCTTTAAAATGAACTTCTGTCTCCTTTCCATCTCATGAGGATTTTTCCAATAACATTCTGGCCAATCCCCTGGCCAGGGTTTCTCCTTCCTGCACAGTACTGACAGACTAATCTTCTTAAAATACCACTTCATGATGTAATTTCTCTACGCTAGAACCTACAGTGGGCCCCTAGCAATGACAGTATCAGTGCCAAATTTTTCTCTGGTTTTAAACCTTCTACAATCTGCCACATATTTGAGATTATCCATTTTAATTTTCCATTTTTCCCTTATGCTATCTCATGTGTCATGTTCTTTTGTCTACACCATGTCTTTGTTCATGCTCTCACTTGATCTCAGGACACCCTTCCTTTTCTTTTCCATCTGTCTTGGCAGGGAATGATTTGGTTGTAAGAATTCCCACCCTGACAATTAAAAAGCTGTGTTATTGGGTAATGCTGGGATACATTGTAGAACTAAGTACAAGAAAGTACAGCTCAGTCACCAGAGAGTGAAAACATGACTCAAGGCCACAATAACGAAAGCAGCTCCTCTTCCTCACACCCTTCCATCAACAGTTCAGGCAGCCAGTGGAGACTGACAGGGGACTCACTACAAATTCCTGGGAAAGAAATTGGCTGGGATGGGTGGTGTCCATCCTGACCTCAGCAGTCTGGCTTGGAGATTGGTGTCGTGTGGTCCTCTGCCCACTCAGCTGGGCTGAAGGAGTGGACTTTGAGGAAGGGAGCATAGGAGAGCCCCTAAAAGAGGGAACAGACTACAGAGAGGGAAATCACAGGCATTTCTGATCTTCAGGACTCCCTTCTCTCAACGAGGTTGTGTTTAAGATTAGGGCCAGCATTGTATTGTTTTACACCTTATTTTACAAATTATGCTGATTTTTAGAGAGAGAGGCAGGACGAGGGAGAGAGAGAGAGAAACATTGATATAAAATATTGATCTGCTACCTCATGCAGGCTCCTACCAGGGACCGAGCCCACAGCCCCATCATGTGCCCTGACCAGGAATTGAACCAGCAGCCTTTTGGTGCACTAGACCAGCGGTTGCCAACCTTTTGGACCTCACAGACCACCGGTTGGCGACCGCTGCACTAGACAACTCCCAACCAACTGAGCCACACCGGCCAGGGCAAGGGTTGAGTATTAATATCAAGTGTGCCTTTCTCACAGCTTGAGAAAATGACAGGCACTGAGCAGTTGCTTACTTAGATGAACATGCTAGAATCCTTTCCCACCTCTTTCCCTCGTGGTCAAGTTATCTTTATAGGTAGGTCTTACTGGGATGAAAATTTCTTAGGTTTTTTAAAATTTCTTTTCTTTCTAGATTTTCCTGAATACATGAACTGCTGCAAGAGGAATGGGACACATAACTAAGCACATTTATATTTATGATTTGCAGATTGGCACTTCATCACAGCAGCTGACTTCACAGTATCTGTATAGATTGTATACAGAACTAAGACTGATTTTGTACACATCAGAATGATAGCTCTGATCTTGACTTTGAGAAATTTTTCTGCGCTATTTGCACTAAAAATGTTTATTTATTATTGATAAATCCTATCATATTTAAGTTCCACTGCTCCTCTCTTATTGGTTACTTATGCATGTCATTTTGGCTAGTTTCAATATTTTATAAAATTACTTCATTTAAATTTGTATTTTTAATTTGAAATGCCTTGTTTCTTTATCAAAAATGGTTGGTTTAGATTTTTTCCCCTCTCAGCCTTTTATGAAAAATTACTATTTTCAACAGTTAGAAAGACTTATTTTTCTTCTTTCTTTCTGGATAATCAAACTTTCAAAAACAATTTCTTTTAAATATTCCAGGTGTCAGTAAACATTAAACCTGCCAATGTGCCATCTCAAGAAAGTAACTTTTAATACGTATAATAAACCAAAAGAATAAACCAGCTGTTTATATATTGTTGTTTTATTTTTAAAACTAAAGATGCATTTAAGAAGCAATACAGGTAAATATTTCACCTAATAGAAGAAAATTGTCTTTTATTTAAACTGGTCCAACATAAACTTTCATGCAAATTTTTAATAGAAGTATGTGATGTGGTTGGATAAGAATAGGCTGTCTAAATTACTGTTAAAGTTAAAAACAACTTTTGTTAATAAATAGTAAATCTGTACCTAATTAGAAAGTCAGTGAAATTTTCTGACCTTTACTATGAGTTAGCTTTTCATAAGAGAAAAACTATAATAATAAATGAAATTAATATTTAATTTTAGGAGGTTGAATTTATAGTTAATTTAATTGAATTTTTCATTTACCTGGTACTATGTTCAGCAGCTTGTCTCTATTCCCTATTACAGAATGAACACATTTAATGGATAGCTGTAAAAGCTAATGAGAAAATGTATACCCGAGGCTTGGTAGATAGTACCTAAATCACAAAACAACCTAATGTATACTTTGTTTAAAATTCATCCCAATGTGCTTGTCATTTCAAACACCAGCATACAGTACAGTTTGTCTTTTCTTCATTTTTCTGTTCACCCAGAAAATATTTTTGGCAATAGAGTTTTAGGAAAAACAAAATTATGTTCTTAGACTTGAAATATTTTTAATATTTGGTTTGTGTTTAGGGCTAGTATTCACATGGACTTTAAAGATGGACTTTGGATAAAGAAATGATCTTTTATTAATTGCCTGTCTTCCTCGCACTGTGCTAGGGTGTGCCGTTTGATCTTCAAAATGACCAGAGGAGGAAGGTATAATAACTACTCCGGATTTATAGATAGGTGAGGTCACTTCTAAGGTTATGGCGGAATCTTTGGGGTATTCAGAAACCTTTCCTTATTGTTCTAGTTAGTAGAGCTTCAGTTTTCCCTGCAGTCACTGCAATGGAGGGCATAGTGGTCCCAATCTTTTGCCAACAGGTAGTTTTCTTATATACCAGGTAGATCCCAGAATAAGACACCAGCAGACCACAGCCGTTCTTCAAGGATGTCAGTTCATTTGATCCAGTAATATCATTTAACACCTACTAAGAATGAGGCATTGTGGAAATACTATACAAATATAGGTAAGACATGGTTTAGGTCAACAGTTGTCAACCTGTGGGTCGCGACCCCTTTGGCAGTTGAACGACCCTTTCACAGGGGTCGCCTAAGACCATCCTGCAGATCAGATATTTACATGACGATTCATAACAGTAGCAACATTACAGTTATGAAGTAGCAACGAAAATAATTTTATGTTTGGGTCACAACATGAGGAACTGTATTTAAAGGGCCAGAAGGTTGAGAACCACTGGTTTAGGTGCTTATCTAAAGCAAAAACAGAATTTTACATAGTCTCTTCAGCCACATAAGTAATTCATCATAATATATTTGTTCTTTTTTGTTATTGTTGTTATTCCTTACCCTAGGACATTTTCCATTGATATTTTAGAGAGTGGAAGAGAGAGGGAAAGACAGAAACATCGATTGGTTGCCTCCTTCATGTACCCTGACCAGGGCCTTGCCAGGGAGGAGCCTGCAACCAAGGTCCAGGCCCTTGACCGGAATCAAACTTGGGACCCTTTGGTCCGCAGGCCAACTCTATCCACTGAGCCAAACCAGCTAGGGCGTATATGTTTGTTCTTTAAACTATTCCAGTTTTTTTCTATACCAGTTAACATAGCTTGATTTCTCCTTCCAAAATTAATGTATTGGATAATCTCCTTACAACCCAGTCACTAAAAAGAGGAGTTTAATCGTCACTGTCAGCATTTAAAACACAGACACATTAGTTCAGATATAGGTTATATAAGTCATCCAGGATAGAAAAAGTCTGCATTTGAGTCTGCCTGTGTGAATTTTGGTTCTGTTACTGCAACAGGAATTAAGTGACTCTTTTTGTAACTTTATGGCTATACTATTTTCTTCTTATATGTTATTTATCTCTCTCCAACAAGGCAACTTTTGTTTCACTAGATGTCTCTTCAGAAGTTAAGGTCACCCAGTAAAGTCCCATTTCAACGGGCAGGGGAATAATTCTGTTTCAAATGTTCATTTTAGTAAAACAAGCTTTGCAGAACTAATTCCAGCAGTCAGAGATGGAACAGTGTAATTTAAAACATGTTAACCACGTACAGTTTCCGAAGTGTCAGAACTTATTCCACTGGTTAAGTAGAAACAACCAAATTCTCTAGTTCTTAATTGGAATTTTCCCTCATTGAAATATTGCCTACTGCCCGGCCGGTATGGCTCAGTGGTTGAGTGTCAGCCTATGAACCAGGAGGTCATGGTTCGATTCCCAGTCGCGGCACATGCCCAGGTTGCAGGCTTGATCCCCAGTGTGGGGCATGCAGGAGGCAGCCGATCCATGATTCTCATCATTGATGTTTCTATCACTCCCTCTCTCAAGTCAATAACACTGTATATTAAAAAAAAAAATTACTAACTTTACACTGTTACACTTCAGTGGTGGTTGACCCACACTCTTGGTAATATTGTCTCTGGACTAGTAATCAGAGCTTGTTAATAAGAAAGCTAATAGGTTCTGAATTCACATATACTAACCAGAGAGGAAATGTTGCTTCTACTTTATTAGGTATTTGACCCGTGTTAGAGGCAAAAGTGAGTTATAAGTGTTAGCATTTTTTTTTTAATATATTTTATTGATTTTTTACAGAGAGGAAGGGAGAGAGATAGAGAGTTAGAAACATCGATCAGCCGCCTCCTGCACATCTCCTACTGGGGATGTGCCCGCAACCCAGGTACATGCCCTTGACTGGAATCGAACCTAGGACCTTTCAGTCTGCAGGCCGACGCTCTATCCACTGAGCCAAACCAGTTTCAGCATGTTAGCATTTTTTAAAACGTGAGGAGAAATAAGATATTCCAAAATAAGGCAACAAGATTATTATAACAATTCAAAAAATATTATCTAAGGAAAAGTTAATAAGTGATCATGAAACCTGAAAGATAAGCTGAAGCAATTACAAAGCTCTTCAGTTACACAAATAGACCTATTAATCAAAAGGTTACATCTCAACACTGCCCTCTGTTGTTAGAAGTATTAATGACAGGCAGGAAGGATGATAATGTCAAATGTTTTAGGAAATAAAATATGCATCAGGAAATGAAATAAGTGGGGGGAAATGAAGATAGCAGGTGTGCAGGCAAAGGGTCAGAGCATTTTTTGAGCTGATCAGGTACATGCTGTGACCAGGAAGGTTTATGTAGATAACCTTAGGTGATGCTAGAGGTCGTCATTCATTGTTCTGTAGTGAATAAAACTTTCATAGACTAGAATAATTTTCGAAATGGGATAATACCCTTAATATTTATTTGACAAAAAAAAGTATACTTCCTGTTCTTCAACACCTAAGGAAACTAAGAGTTGGACTTTCCCCCCCTTTTCATTGCTATAGTTTATAATTATCGATTACACGTACCATTTCTTGAGTTACTTTTTATCTTAAATTGCACTGTTCCCTTATTTTGGAAGGTGTTTCTTGCATGTCCTTTATGTTGGAACTCGAGGGAAGCTTCAGGCCATTAGAAACACGGCTTCGTCAGAGTCCCGGTCCTTGGCGCTGTCCTCGCTGGGCGCACACTCCCCTCCGCTTGGAGAGCGGCAGCTTAGATCCTCCACGCCAGACTCCTGGTCGCTGTTGGCCGACAGGTCTGGGTCTGAGCTTTTCAAGTTGTCCTGGGTGAGGATCAGAGCGGAGTCTTCGTCGCCTTGGGAGGGGCTCCTGGATGGGAATGACTTCACGTGCCCACTGTAGTCCTGGGGAGTGTTGGCGGCGCTGTTGTCCGAGGTGGAGAACCCCGAGTGTTTGCTGGGCTCAGCTGGCTTGCTCTTCACTTGGGAGCAATTTAACCGGACTTTTTGGATTTTTTCCAGCCTCTAAAAAGGAAATAATCTCAGGGGAAATCATAGATAATTTATCTTTTTTACATATGCATGCCTTTAGTAACCATTACCTTCCAGCTGAGTATAATGTTAAGAACGGGATTTAGAAGGACTTGGGTTCAAAGGTACACTATGACTTTGGACAAAATAATTAGGTCCTGTGAGGCTTGGTTTCTTCATCTGTAATATAAGGATGGTAATACCTGCCTCAGCATTGTTTTCTATAAAATGCAAAAACAGTAACAGGAAGGCACCTGGTAGTCAGTAGTCATCCTTCCTTCTATACCTATATGCCACATTTTGTTTACCCGTTGATCAGACGATGGACATTTGGATTGTTCGGAATGCGTTTTACCAGTTTTCATCCTTTGATGTCAGTGAGGAAGACATTATTCATTCAAAAAGCATTCATATTAAGTTATGTGTAAAAGTACTGTACTAGGCGGTACAGATCCAGCTATAGGGAATTTTGTGTAGAGGCAGAGTTCCTGTAATGTAGGAATTTAGAAAAGGCAGGAATTACTTCAGAAGGCGGGGTGCTGTGGTTAGAGGGAAGAGATCAGAGGAAGCTGCAGGGAGGAGGGAGCATGCACAGGACAAGGAATTCAACTTGGACATGATGGTTAGAGCATTCTGGCAGCAGGGACAGTGAGTAGAAGAAGGAAGTGTCAGTTATGCATAACAAGCAGAGAATGGTTAAATTTGATCAAGGGGAGTAGTGGAGAATGAAGTGTAAAGGGTAGGTTAGACGAGTGTGGGAAAAATCTCGTGTAAGGCTAAGGAAGTTTGTTATAAAGAAAAAAGAGGTTTTAATTACAGTGCTTTTAGGGAGTTAAGTAATTTTTATTAGTATTTTAATAAGAATACTGGAATAGATTAATACAGTCCAGCTTTTCATAAAGCTTGGATATCTTTGGGAAGAGTAGATAAAACTGACCCAATGATGACATGAGTGGACTTTGAATGGCAAGTCTTTTAGCACAACTCCGAAATTCTAAACACCTAACTTATGCCTCATTGTTAATTCTACACGTTCTTTAATTCAAGGTCTCTCCGCCCTATGACAGTCTCAGGGCACTCTAAACATTCTCCATCGGAATCTCTAGGCTCGGAGCCCTGGCATCAGGGTTTTTTATGTCATTATGTACTAGTAATTAATTCTCCAGAAAGAATTCATTTTAGTGCTCCCAAATAACAGTAACAACAAATCCTGACCTATTGTAGGAACAGCTGAGTAGTTCGGCGCACTGTGGAAGTGAGCCTCAAACCAGATGTCTGAATGTCTGAAATGTATTCAGTGCTGCTTAGGTTTGGGCTCCAGTTTTCTGGGTGCTCCCCTGGGGGGTCGGGAGGGGTTGTGTTTCAGGTTATCCACTGGCTAAAAATACGAAAGTCTGTGTTGCTGCATTTCACATATCCTGAGTCCTGACAGGCTTCCATGGAGCAGCAATGGTCAGGAAAGTGTGTCTTACCTCTCCTAGGGCCTCCAGCTCTTCCTCCAGCTGCTGTGTTTCCTCCTTCACTGCCATGAGGTAGTCGGTGACCGACTGTCGGGGCTGCAGCCCCTTCTCAAAGCGGTTGTACATGCCACTCCAGAACCTGGAAGGGACAGCAGAGCTCCATGATGCAACCATGTCCTACTGTGAATTCACAGGCGCAAGGCCGCTCCCATCCCTCAGTCCCACCGTCCTAATCATCACCAAGTGCAACTGCTGGGCTCAAGAAGCCACTTAATTAATTTCATGTTAATGTTTTCCTTGTGGGGGATCAGTAAATTTTTTTGGACAGAATAAATTCATGAATTTTATATATGGTATTGAGTTAGAAGGCATATAATTTTCTAAAGTAGATTGAAGTACCACATGTTACTATTTTCTTTTTTCTATTTTTTGGTTTAAGAAAATGGCTCTTTGTTTTGAAGTAAACTTGGAAAATGTAGAACCTTTTAAATTTGAGGATTTAGCTTGTTTTTATCATAATCACCAAAAATTTACATTTGCATTTGCAATGAATGGTCCCCCTTTTTATCCTACACAACAATGCAAACTGGAATGCAAGTGAGAATCGGGGATATCGTGGGTCCACTCTTTACTTAGAAAAGTACTTACAGGGCAGAGACAGGGTCGTTCATTGTTTTATACACGGTTCCTGGAACGGGTTGGTCTACATTTAACTGACAAGACACTTGGCTTATTCCATCCATCTTTTCTTTCTCCCCCACACCCCACCTTTCACTTTTAAATAATTGGAACTTACATTTTTAAGATATCATTATTACAGAACATGAACTTCTAAGATAATTTCTTATTTAGGGGAAAGTCGAGGGAGAGGAGACACTGGCAAAAAATCAGGTCAGATATTAAAACATCCTCCTTTGTTGTATTTTGTGTCCAAAAAAGCCTTGAAGCTCAGTGTGTCATACCCTTTGGCCTGCAATATTAAACAGTGCCAGCTCTGAGCTCATAACCCTTCCTAGTAAGGTCCTAGAGGTTCACCTACTTGTACATGAAGTTGCATGGCGTTGTGGGGAGACGAAGGATTCCCTGGGTCTGACTGTGATCAGCTCTAAAGAGCGGATTCATGTAGTCGGCCCGATTCTTCCACAGGTGAGCCCATAAAGAGTATGTTCTTTCTTGAATTCTGTTGTAAAGGAAATAAGCTTGAAAATGACCTATCTTGGTTCTTTTTTATTTGAGAGAGAGAAACATCAGTTTGTTGTTCCATCCATTCATGCATTCAGTGGTTGCTTCTTGTATGTGCCCAGACTGAGTGTCAAACCTACAACCGTGGCATATCGAGACGATGCTCTAACCAACTGAGCTACCTGGCCAGGGCTATCTTGATGCTTATAAATAGTAGACTATGTAATATTAAAGCTAGAAAGGAACCAGTAATTATCTGAGTATCACGTGTCCGTGTTCTGTAGCAGGGAAATTTACACTTCGTTTTCATGGCATAGCAGAGCACTAATCTCCGCTCCTCTGCTCTCTGTACTGAGTGTAAAATAAAACTGTTATGTAATTTTTTTTTTTTTACCCTAAATCAGTGGTTCTCAACCTTCTGGCCCTTTAAATACAGTTCCTCATGTTGTGACCCAACCATAAAATTATTTTCGTTGCTACTTCATAACTGTCATGTTGCTACTGTTATGAATCGTAATGTAAATATCATATGCAGGATGGTCTTAGGTGACCCCTGTGAAAGGGTCGTTCGATCGCCAAAGGGGTCGCGACTCACAGGTTGAGAACCGCTGCCCTAAATAATCATAAACTTTTATTCTTTGCCAGGTATTATTTAAATGCTTCTATGTTTTCTCTCTTTAATCCTCGCTGAATTCCTGTGAGATATGTCTGTTTTACAGATAAGAAAACAGGGGCTGAAAGAGACTAAAGAGTTTCCCAAAGTCACATAGCTAGTGAGTAGAACAGCTGGGATTCAAACTCAAACAAATACCACTGAAGTGGCTAGTCTGTCACAGCGGAGCACAAAACTGTCGGAGCACAGCAAGCGTGAAGGGCGCAGTCCGCTGCTTCCAAATCATTACCGTCTACCGGGAAGCACCCTGGAAGTTTCTTGCAGAAGCAAACCAGCATCCGCAAGAAAATGTCATTTTCCTTCTGTTCAGCCCATTTCCCAAATTAAACCTGATATTATATAGACCACAGTTAAAATCACTTTAACTTTATGAGAATTTCAAACATTTTCTCTCACTTGCAGTTCATAAATCCCTTTGCTGTTTTTAAGTTTCTGCTTTACAATTTATTTAAAGTTTAAATTTCATCTACTTTTTCCCTGTGGATAGGACAATACAGTTTTAGCCTAAATAAGAGGGTTTCAAATTTGCTTTCCCAGTTCTATTTACAATCTGCATGTGATTATATCTACCAAAGAGGTGTGTTTCCTTCTAAATGCAAAAATCACTTTCTCTGACTCTAGGAAGTTTCCTTTCAATGTTAGTGTGCCAGGTCCGCCAGCCCGTGTGGATATCAGGAAGAAACTGGGGAAATGAACTTGTACCTACCTGTGTCGGATGATTCATATGAAGCGTTATGTCAAGAAAAAGGAAAGAGCTTGAATCTGTCCGGATAGGTGTGTGGCTAAAATAATCTTACACATTATGAAAGGGCATCTGAAATTCTCAGTCACAAAATTAAATACCAAAACACTTACTTGAGTTCTCGTCTCTCCTTCTGACTGTTACATAGGAAGTTTCCAAACTGGCAGGAATATATGTGATGTTGAATGTGAATCAGAAACCGCTCATTGAACTCAAACGCACAGGGAAATTGTTCCATTAACTGCCAGACACACTCGATGAACTGGTCAATAACTGGAGAGATTTCTTTTGGATCACCGTCTAGATTGCCATATCTATAAAAGAAAGTATTAGGAAAGTTTTATAGCCAGTTATTTTGTTTGCTTTTTTAATTAGAAAGTTATAAATACAAAAACAACCAACAAAAGCAACCCTAGTTCCTAAGTAAATCTTAGCTTATAAATCCAAAATGCAAAGAAGTGGGGGAAAAATAAATTAAAATTTCAATTTCAGGAGAAACTTAGTAGTGAAGATTTGGGTAAAGAAGGGAAACACGTTAAAAGTACATTAAATTTTAAAATACACTAAAGCCTGGCTGGTGTGGCTCAATGGTTGAGCCTCAATTTATGAACCACTATTCGATCCTAGTCAGGGCACATGCCAGGGTTGTGGGCTCAATCCCCAGTAAGGGGCGTGCAGGAGGCAGCTGATCAGTGATTCTCTCTCATCATTGTTTCTCTCTCTCCCTTCCTCTCTGAAATCAATAAAAATCTATTGGGGGGAAAAGGGTACATTAGAACTTTTGAATAAACCTTCACTTTGTTTCAATTAGTGAAGAATTATCTAAGCAACTTTAGAGTTTTGCACTTGTGCGTTGTTTCAGGGGGAAGGAATAAGTAAAGACAACTTTTTAAAAAAATTGTGGTTTCCCAAGTCTCTAGGGCATCGGTTTGCAACCTGTGGGTCGCGACCCCTTTGGCAGTTGAACGACCCTTTCACAGGGGTCGCCTAAGACCATCCTGCATATCAGATATTTACATTACGATTCATAACAGTAGCAACATTACAGTTATGAAGTAGCAACGAAAATAATTTTATGGTTGGGTCACAACATGAGGAACTGTATTTAAAGGGCCAGAAGGTTGAGAACCACTGCTCTAGGGATATTTCTGTTTCTAGAACAGTACTAAAACAGCATATAATTTCCACGTGACCACAGATTCTAATATACCTTTCTATCATATCTTTGTTTTTCAAGAGTATATCAGAGAATCTTGAAACTTTCAAGAGATCAGAATCTAAATAAAGACTAGTCTCTTACAGTGTTGTATGAATTTCAGAAAGAATACAAAAGGGGTAATTTGACTGCCATCAGGTATAAAATAACTTAGAACCTCATCTCAACAATGAATGATCCACTTGAGGAATAGAAATGAGTAAGGATTGGTCTAGTTTTTTTCGAGAATGGAAACATTAGAAATTGTCTGGAAACTTCTTAAGAGTTTCAGTTCTACTCACCTAAAAAAAATGATAGCTTTAAAAAGGATTGCTGAATATACTCTTTCCTCATAAAACAGTGATCCATCTAGTCTTCAGCATTTCCCAGTTCCTTCTGTCCGTATGTCCTCTATCTCAGAGATTTTAACTGCTTAGCACATATAGTCAGAACCCCAAAACTGATGATAACAATGATCTTAAGAAGGTTACTTAATTGTTTGGAGGCTTTAATTCATTTGTAAAATGGAATCATTTTGCTTTCCTGGAAAAGTAAGTACCTAATTAAATTATTAGCACGCTGCCTAAATTTAAACTTTAACACAAAGGGCTAGAGTACACCAGCTATAACATTGAACATTTTGGAGGTTAGAGAACACAAGTCAGGCATTATCATCCACACTAACAAAATGCGGCTGGAGTCTCCAAAAACAGTAGCTTCTGTGTATCTGAAAGCCTCATATACGGGCCAGGAAGGAGTTAGGCTAGTTATGTAAACTTTTTAAAAACCCTTGCTATCAGCTGTGGAATAGGGAGGGTAGCCCCGTTTCACGGATGGGATGCCAGCGTCCAGAGGGGACAGACACCCAAGGCCACGCAGCTGGTAAATGCCACAGTCTGCATCTGGCTGCAAAGCCTCGGCCACTGTACGTGCAGTTCCTCCCCAGAGACATCACCCAGGACACAAGTGCCTCAGGACAACCCAAATGGCCTCCCTCAGTGAAAGATCAAAGAAGACTTCCACCGCCTTTCACAGCTTGCAGCTTAGAGTGCATGTCTGCACTTGAGAAATGGAATAGTCAGCATTCATTCTTATCAGGACTCAGAACTTCATTTATCTGTGATACAAGGTGCACAATGAAATTTTAACTTTTTGATGAAGATACACAAAGACACTTAAACATATAAGGCTATTTCCCCCAGTTAATTGAGAACTTAAACATAATTTTTTAATCCTAAGCATTTAAAACAGATTTTAAAATATTTCTTACCTGTGATTAAACTTATGGCCAAAGGAGATCCAGTCCTTTTCAATTAATACCTACACAAGAAAGAACATAAATATCATGGAGGGAAGCAAACCAGGAAAAATAAGAGGTCACCAGGATTCAGAGGTTCTTGGCGTAGAAGTCACTCTCCTTGGGTAACCTGCAAATGAGTGAGCTCTCATTGCCCACCAGTACAGAGGTGGTATCGGAAGGGCAAAGCTGAAGGTCATCCATAGGAAAAACAAATGGGAATCGGTATATGAAAATGTTAGTGCCACCACCCACTGAGTGCTATGAGTCACAGCTCATACTGCTGCTTACATGATCTCATTTCACTGTAGGGTAGGTATTATCAGCCTCTCTCTGCAGAAGGGGGAACTGATTGGGGGTTAGATCCTCACCTAAGATCACACTACTAGGAAGTGGTGCTTCCACCTCATAACCTAGCTCTACACCAAAGCCCATCTCAACCAAAACCAACCTTCTTACAAGGAACAACCTGGAATGTTTTCCAGTGAACTTTACTCTGCTTAGGAAGAACTGTAAAATCCAGAGATCTTGCCTGTGGATTAGAAGCATTCTAAAATGATGGCACGGTAGGAGCTTCAGCCCTGCTTTGCAGCGAGGGGGTAATAGGAGTTTCAAATTTTCTTGATATTTTTTTAAAAATTGTAAATGATACAGAAGAATCCCATCAATATCACCAATGCTCTAAGCTGGCCAGAGGTTCCCCTTAAAAAGTATGGAGTGGTTGAAGTTTGTCCTTGACAGCTTGCAAATGTAGCGAGACAATCAGAAAGGCCGGTGGTGACGAAGGATGGTGTGAAGGAGAGGCCCTCTGGGGGTTGTGTTTCAGAATCCCTCCACTGTCCAAGTATAAACGAAGGGGTCCAGCCCTCTGAGCTCAGTGCAGGGAGGAGCTGAGACGGGAGGTGTGTTCGCTGACACTTTGAAAAAGAAAAAGCCCGAGAAAGGAAACCTGCCTCTTTTGTCCCCAAGTGTCAACTAATATCCTCATATCCACGTGGCTCGTCTGTCAGCATCTGTCCCTGCCATGGATTCAGGACCCCCGGAAGCACTTCCCACCAAACCACAGGCAGGAGGCAGGAAGCAGACTCAGTCGCTAGCAGGTCTCTGCAGTCATTTTAAGAGAATGGTCCAGTGTGGTCAAAGCGTCTCCACTGCAGGCAACTATACACACACATTCTGTTACCCAAGGGATGCAGAATCTAAGAGGACGTGCGCAGTTTCAGCAGAGGCCACGTAAACAGGTTTTCAATACTGTCATCCAGAGCTGTAAAGGACTGCTTAAACAAAAGCAGTAAGTGAAAACAAAACAGTTTTTCCTCTCAAGGACTTTTGTGCATGCTCTGTATCAGTGGTTCTCAACCTCTGGCCCTTTAAATACAGTTCCTCATGTTGTGACCCAACCATAAAATTATTTTCGTTGCTACTTCATAACTAATGTTGCTACTGTTATGAATCGTAATGTAAATATCTGATATGCAGGATGGTTTTAGGTGACCCCTGTGAAAGGGTTGTTTGACCGCCAAAGGGGTTGTGACCCACAGGTTGAGAACCGCTGCTCTATATAGATTATCTACAATTTTTAAAAATTTGAATTTTTGTTATAGTCACACTACTTCAAACTTGAAATTCCTATGAGCAAATGCTGTGTATAACTATTTTACAAACTACTGAATGTATTTCATATTAGTCCTAAATTCACATTGAATAGCATTGGTGTTTTTTGTTCCAACATCTTGGACATTTACCCCTTTAAGCCTATTTCTCCTTTAATTCATCTTGCTGATCTAAGAGAAAAATAATGATGAGAAAAAAAAAAAAAAAAAGTTGCTCATAGTTACATTCAGGACCCTGCGTGGGAAGGGGGTCCGGCGGCCGACTCACCATGAAGCCCTTCAGGGTCCGGTAGTGCGGGTCCAGCAGGAGGCTGGCCACGGAGCACACCTGCGCGGTCCTGTCCCAGCCGTCGGAGCAGTGCACAAGCACGCTCGCCCCTTCCTCTGCGACTGCCTGGAAAACAGGGTCAGCAGAGCCCACAGGGAATGGCCGTAAACACGGGACAGCTCATCAGGTTGAGGTTCAGTTTCGTACTCGCAGACACGGACAGAAGTGCCAGTGACTTCATTCACTGAGTGTTCACACCCTCATCTGACGGATGCTGGTGGCCAAAGCTTCCCTTCCCAGGACACTCGATCCAGAAGCGACCACGAGGCCACCTCGGCTGAGCATGTGCACTACACAGTCCATACCACGTGCTGGACAAGCACCTCTGAGACACCGCCCAGCCCACCTTTGACACCCCGCGCCCTTCCTCTCTGGGTTTCCACCTTAAGCCTTTCCCTTATTGAAATTATGGGTCTCCTATTGGCTTCTGCCTTTTTTCAAAAGGAAGAGACAAAAATAAAAAAATGGCAAAACTATGAAATCAGAGATAAAAGGATAAGAGCCAAGTAATGGATCCAGGGTTGGGGGAAGGGAGAAACAAAGGTAAAAATAATAGCAAGTTTGCTACAGAAAGAATTTCTATTTGCTATCACAAATACGCACGCAGAATTTCAGCTGAGCATCTTGACAGGAAGCAGACTGGGAAAGGGAGGTTTTGTCACGGCCCTCATCACTGCCTGAAACTCTCCCTTTGCTCAGTTTTGGTCTCGCACCCCAGAAGGTCAGCTCCGTGAGGAGACTGGTTTATTGCACATTACCTGCTCGGCACCTAGGAAAGTGCAGTGCGGGCGCCAAGTGAACATCTGCCGAATAAACGCATTATCCAACAAAGGGCCTGCGTCCCTGCAGTGGACGCACTCGCCTGTACAAAGAATTATTTCCTCCACCCAGGACCAAGCCTGACTGCAGAGGATATTCTGTAAGTCTTTTACCACTTGACTGCCGTGCTGACATAAACTACCTGAGCACTGACCTCTCTCACAAAATCCCATCTCCGGCCGGCGAACTTGGAGGCGTGCACAGCAGCCCCCCTCTCCGGCGGCACAGCCACACGCAGGGCAGCGGAGTGTGCTGGCTGGTCTGCCCCTTCGCTTACTTTCTCTGCCATCACGTACCTTGGCAATGAAAGTTCCTGCGTCCATGATGGCCTTGATGTGCCTTAACCAGCCAGAGTTCTCCAGTCCCCACAGAAAGTCGCTCATGGAGGGAGACTTCAGTTCACACACTGCAAGATAAAGTATGTTATAAAAGCCAAATAAAGGCATTCCCGTTTACAGGTGATCATGTTGTCGGGAGTTTAACAATTCCTTCACTGTAATATTTTCCAGAAGACTTACGTCCAGGTAAATGCCCAAACTTCCTTGATTCTATGAAACCATTTCAAGTCAAGCTTCTATTTCTTTTGGCCCTGGGGGGTGTTGTGCAAGTTTAAAAGTATTATATGTAGAGATTAGACCCTGACAATGAAAATCCTGGAATATTACCATAGTGAAGGTCCAGCCGGGATCTATTTACCCTCTTAGCACTGAAAACGGGTCCCTCCACAGCATGCGGCGAGAGGGCGATGGAGGAAACAGTCCCATGACCGGCCCCAGCACTTTCCAGTTAGAACGCACCCGCCAACCACTGCAGCTGGGACTATTGTAGAAACAGCAACTGTCCTGAAAGTCTTCAATGGACGTGATCGAACAACTTTTGCCAACAACTCCTACCCAGTGGGAGTAAAGCATGTGGACTTAAAAATGAGACAGTGAGTGGACTTTGGAACTGCTTCAAGAACCTCAGTTAGGGGTTTTCCCTTTGAAAATGAAGAAAACCCAGGATCCCAGTGATATCTATATTTACATAGCTAAGGTGTGTAAGCCCTTCAACGATATTAGCACAAGCTAATCTTTTCATTAACATAAAGCAGGAAAAAGCTGTAGAGCTAGTGTTTTGACTACATACCACAAATATTACATTCCAGTGACATATTTGTGGGTTTTATAAAGCCCTTTGAGAAACCCTATAAACGAGCCACTGAAAATTAAATAATGTTCCATCGGATTTGGGTGAGTGTATTGTCTTCTGTGATGCAGGGAGCAGGGGCCCTGTTCCTACTCGTAACCCTGTCAGTGAATTGCTGTTTAATCTTGCACACGGCATTCAGCTCTCCCAGCCCCGATTTCTTCATGTTTCAAACGGGGAGGGTGTACGAAATGATGTCTAAGTACCCTTCCAACTTTAACTCCCAGAGTCAACTGTGTGCATTTGGAATACATAGTAGACATTAATGACCATGTTTATCAGATATCCTTCCCTAAAATATGCCAGATATAAGGTTCACTCGTGCTTCCCACAACACAATAGCCACCAATAAAGGACAGGCAGTAAGTTCCGAGTCAGACGCCAGCAGTGATGAAGGAAATAACGGAGATTCCCAGCAGAAGGCCCTACTTAAGAAAACCATGTTGCCAATATCTCCTTTAGGCAAGATTCCCATCTCCCTTCCAAACGCCCGCCTGGAGCGGAAGCACAGCTCCAGAGACCCACTGCGCGCTGGCTACCGGAGTGCCCTCTGGCTGGGAGCACGGCCCCTTTGTCTGAGGTGTGGGTGCTGCCCCCTCCCCACCATCGCCGGCAGGATGGGGTAAATGATGAGATACGTTCATGGAGTGGAATATTATACAGCTGTCAGAGGAGTGAGATTACATCATATGGATGTCGCAAAGAGAAAATGTGGAATAAAAAAGTTGTGAAAGGCTACATAGTATATGTATATAAATTTTAATGCATACAAAAACAATATATAGGTACCTGAGGATAGTCATGGTAATGAGGGCCAGCGCATAAAGCAAGCATACCGGTGCAGGCAGAGGTGCCCGGCTGCAGCCCCTGACAGACAGACAGACTTGCACAGGACCTACTGCTCTGGGTCAGCCTGTGGCCCAGGCACTCAGCAGGCCGTTTCCAAGGTTATGGTGTCTGTCGTTTACATGTGTTGTTTTGAAATAAACACAAACAAGGAAAAAGCAGTGTAACAGACTGGCCACAGTTGCTTCCGATGAAAGAAAAAAGAAAAGAAAAGAATGTTCCAACTAAATGGCCTGTTTCCGTGCCATCCTGCCTCTTCCCTCAGGTTTGTTAACATTCCCAAGCCGGTTTCTGTGCCTCCCCTACTTCCATGCCTGTGTGTGCCCTCGGACAAGTTAGTCTCCCTGGACCTGTTTCCTCAGCTGTAACGTGGGGGCAGTACAGCTCATGCACACGGGTAATGAGCGGTAATAGGATGGAAGGTGTGGGAAAGGGCGCGCTGGTCTTGTGTAAGGTGGCAAAGGCGAGATCAGGAAGGGGAGGTGGCAAAGGCGAGCAGGATCCTGGACGGAGCAGCATGCCAGGCAGGTGTCGCAGTTCCGGGAGGAGTCTACGACGGTGATGCTCCGGGAGCAGATTCCCAGAAAGCCATGGGGCAGACCTGCCTCTGATCTGCCCCTGAGCTCAGGGTGGGGGTGCCCAGTCTGAAGACAGACCGCTGGATCTGCTGCCCCCTGAAAGCAGACAACCCTGCCCTCCCAGCCTGCCCTGTAGAGATCTGGCCTGGGGGCAGCGATCTGGCCTGGGGGCAGCGCAGCAGTCCTGCCAGGGCCCCCTCTGCCTGCCCACGCCACCCAGCGGGAGGCACGAAACCAGCTCCTCTGTGAGCCCCACTCCCTGGGCGCCTGCTGTTGGTCTTTCTGCCTAACCCCAGGCCATGACCCCTGCTTAATCCTAAGCATACACATTCCACCACAGGCAGCCTCAGGGCTCCACTGGTCCCGCCCATCGCCCATCGTCCACAGGAACCTTCTCTGGCAAACACCCAGCAGGACAAACTTCCCGGTTGTTATGGTTGTTAGGACAGGGCTCGGTGAGTTGGCATGCGCGCCTCTTAAAACACAACCGGGGAGCCTGAGGGCTATCTGGCAGCTAAGCTCTTAGCTCAGCCCAAGAACAAATGATCCTGTTCACCTTTGCTTCCCCACAAGGCAGGGAAATGATGGCAAGTTAAACATAAAGACACCAGGCTTCCCACCTAACCTGGAGCCGGCCCTGCCAAAAGTAAGCCCGGGTGTCAGCTCGCAGAACAAGGCCCTAACACAGTGATGGCGAACCTTTTGAGCTCGGCGTGTCCGCATTTTGAAAAACCCTAACTTAACTCTGGTGCCGTGTCACATATAGACATTTTTTGATATTTGCAACCATAGTAAAACAAAGATATTTTTTGATATTTATTTTATATATTTAAATACCATTTAACAAGAAAAATCAACCCAAAAAATGAGTTCGCGTGTCACCTCTGACACGTGTATCATAGGTTCGCCATCACTGGCCTAACACTTCCTGCCGGAGACAATGTCCCAGGCCGGCCGGGGCCCACAGCCCCCCTCTCTTCCCACACTGCGAGCGGCTCCTGGTTCAACATTTCTGCTTTCAGGAACACGGATACTGTGCACGAGAAGTAAAATAACCTCGCCCGGTTTTCAAGCGAGGTCACCACGGAGGGGGAGTGTGTCCGAAACGCCGAGGGGAGCGTTAACAGCAAACAGCTCTGCAGGGGACTAATACGCAGGGACAGATGGGGTACACTTGAGACTGGAACAATCAGTGCTTCAGTGTTTAAATATAAAGCTGGTGGGCTTGTTTGGATAAACTCAGGATAAGGCAGAAATACTGATCTGTGCACTCTTGTTGCCAAACCCAAACCAATATTTACAAAGCATTTTGCTGAACGAAGTCCATTTCAGCTGACATCACAGGCATATGCCACCGATTAGGAGAGCTGTGCTTCGTGCCCAGGCCTAATATTTGTTTTACAAAACAGGGCAACTTATTCCGTACACATGTATAGGCAACACTAAAATATACGTGTGTTATTCAGGAAACCGAGGAAATGTGAAACTTACTTGGAAGGAAATAAGCCTGACGATCGTCCGTAGGAATTTCCTGCTCCAATCGCATTCCTTCCTCTACAGGTGTCGGGGGACAGGGAGGGACAGTCCCTATTCGAACCCTGGGGATGTCTGTCTTGTCTCCTAAGGTCAGAGCTGGCATATACCTGGCCCTCCCTTCATTCCCGGGCGTGGCACACCGCCAGGGCTTCTGCTGAAGTGAGGTTTGTCCCCTTCACATTTTAGAATCAAGCCCTGTGAAATGGTCTTCAAAGCACCAGCAAAACGATAGCCGTCTCCCTTCACTGACCATCCTCGCAGGTGAAAGCATGCAAAGAGGACTTAATTATGGCCTTGAAAAATGGAAATGCACGGTTAGCCTGGTTCGCAGCCCCCCGCCCCATATTTTACTCGCCCACATGGTGACAGAAGAAGCGTCTGAGCCCTGCAGTGAATTGGCTGGGATCGCAGAGGATTAAGATGTCAGCAACAACTATGATTGATGTGAGTGGTGTTCTTGTCCCTGCCCTCCCCAGCCCACACGGGCCCTCTGTTTAGAGACCTTTTGGTGATTATTCTTTAAAACAACACCAGCTTTGTTCATGCTGCTGTTTTCTGGAATCTGAATACAAGAATGCCATGAGGCCATTTTTGTGTAACCTCGTTTCCTTTTAAAGAATTTGACAGTAACATAGAACGGTAAGGTTCAGTCAAGCCTACATTCTTATTCGTTTGCTAGCACTGCCTGAGTCAGTAGCATAGAAAATACACACACACACACACACACACACGTGCACAGAGTGTAACAGCTACTAATAAACACATCTGTGTGTAAATGCATGCATTCACACACATGTTCTAATAATGCTAATTACCATTGGCCTGCAGTGGTTCTCAACCTGTGGGTCGCGACCCCTGAAAATACATCCTGCATATCAGATAATTTACATTACGATTCATAACAGTAGCAAAATTACAGTTATGAAGTAGCAACGAAAATAATTTTATGGTGGGGGGTCACCACAACATGAGGAACTGTACTAAAGGGTCACGGCATTAGGAAGGTTGAGAACCACGGGAAGCAGCAGGTTCACAGAGCAATGCTCTATTAGCATGTATTAGTTTTGCACATGAATTCTGAATCTAAAGACACGGTTTGCGGCAAATAAAAAAATACACGTGTCCATTTACATTACATTTGCCATATGGAAGGCTTGGGTCTTGCTGGTTTCCTCTGAGTGACCCCCCACACCCTCCCACCTACAGTGCAAATGGTTATCTCAGGGTACAGAGGCGGCAAGGGCTCAGACACGGGGCCCCGCAGGGGCATTGTGATAGCGATCGAGTTCCCCCGACTCCGATTTCCATAGTATTTTCACCACAAACAGAGAATAATTAAGTCAGTACACAAACTGAGCGAGGATGACCAGGAGCCGAGTTGCAGGCAGGGCGTAAGGAATGATGGAGTCTGAATGGGAAACTTGAAGCAGATGGAACAGGGACATCTGGACTGGGAGAGCATGTTGAGAGGCTAGGAAGTTGGATGGATATAAAATATCAATGGTAGCCTCCGGAGGGAAGGCCTGGAATCACGGAGGATTAAGATATTGGCAGCCCAGTGATGCCGAGGGGTCCCCGGTGAGGTTGAAACGGCCCTGGTGAGGCCGAGACGGCCCTGGTGAGGTTGGGACGGCACCGGTGAGGCCGAAATGACCCTGGCGATGTACAGCACCGGCAAGGTCGGGACGGCCCCGGTGAGGTCGGGACGGCCCTGGTGAGGATGAAATGGCCCCAGTGAGGTTGGGACAGATAATGGGGACCAGTATAGACAGGTGAACAGGGGTAGATGCAGAGGCAGAGCAGCATTGAACAGACTGTCAAACTACAGTGGGAAGCCTGGGGAGGGTTTTGGGTGGGGGGTGGGGGTGGTGGTTAAGAGATCAACCGAAGGACTTGTATGCATGCATATAAGAATAACCAATGGACACAAGACACTAGGGGGTAGGGGCCGGGGGAATGTCAAGGGGGGGAAAAAAGGAGACATATGTAATACTCTTTGTAATACTTCAAGAAATAAAAATTATTTAAAAAAAAAAAGATGTTGGCAGCAACTAACCGAAGTGGAACAGCAGCACGTGCAGGGACGGAGCAGGAGAGACTCACTCCATGCTGGCACATCAGCTGGACCGCTGCCAGACCCACACGCTCGTCAAAGCGCAGACTAGGGATGGCCACTGACCAGGGATGGCCCCCGGTGGCCTCACTATTAGCAAACGCCACCTTCTCTTCCTGCCTGACTGTTGCTCTAGCAAAACCAGTTACTTCACTTTGTATTACTGAATGAAGCATTTTTGTACCTAATGACAGACTTAGCATATAGACTCAGTCACTGTCTGATGAGCAGACGGATGTCTGACATTACTATGGTAGCTCCTACTTACTGTGTGCTCACTGTAAGCAGGCATTGTGCCTGGTAGTCTCATGAATTATCTACCATACAGGGTATTATTTACTCCCAATTTTCCAATTGGAAAGGGAGGCTTAAAAGAGTTACTAAGTCATCCATGGTTACACAGTCAGTAAATAACTGCGCTGGAATCCATTCCGCAGCACATACGGGCATGCTCTCTCCTCTGTCCCTCAGTGCTTACGAGATTACTGATGGCCTGGCCTGTGTGCTCAGTGGTTGAGCATCGACCGATGAACCAGGAGGTCACGGTTCGATTCCAGGCCGAAGTGAATCCTGATAGGACAGAACTGTTGGTCTAGCACGGGTGGGGACATCCAGCCTGTGGGCCTTATAAGGCCCTCGGAATCATTTGGTCTGGCCCTGCCAAGGCAACCGCAGGTGGGACTGGAAATTCAATAAATCTAGAAGCTTTTTTCATAGCAACATAAATTCATACATATATATTAACACATTGCAGACCAGCAGTGTTATTGCTAGCTTTACCCAGTGGCTAGATAAGTTTCTATTGAACGGGTACAAAAAACATTTTACGTAAATGTTAAAGGTACGCTTTAAAATTACCCATTGCATTTTGAAGTTATTTATTACATGTTCTTACAAGCTAATATCTTTTTAAAGTATGATACTTTGTAAAACAGTATGTAACATGGAGTGAGAATTCTCGCAATGTGTTAAGTGAATTATATTAAGTGAATGATGTTATAAATATCCAAATGGCCCTTGGCAGAGAAAAGGTTCCCCACCCCTGGCTAGCAGAACACTCATTAAAAAGTCTTACAACTGTTACTGCTATGTGAAGCTCTCTAGTTCCACTCTCATGGGAAGGTGGGCTTTCTGCGTGGCAGCCCACGCCATGTTGCTAAGTCTGTAAAGTAATGACCAGAGGTTCAGCCAGGTCCTATTGACTGTCTCATCTAATAGGTCAGTAATCTGAGGAAATTAATAATGGTCAAAAGTCAAAAAACAGAGAACTTAAAAACAAGATGAACCCTTCGATAACCTTTCATGAGCTCATCTCTGGTAGAGTTTCATGGTATAAACTTGTAGTAACGTAACAGAAACACTTTAAAATGAAAAACTTAAATATGAATGATCTACAGTGGGTTGAACTCCTCCATTTCTTCCAGGTAGAACGAGGCATCACCTCACACAAAGTCAAGAGATGAAGAAAGTATCAAACACAATGGCCATCCGAACTGACAGCCACAACCCTGACTCTGCGCAGAGAGAAATGTGTCATGGAAATCTTGAAGCTGGGTATGTCAGGGACCCCCTTCCAGACCTTGGTGCACCCATGACAAGCTGGCAGGGAGCCCAGAGCGAGGTGGGGCATGACTAGCACCCACTGCAGGGGTGTCTCCCATGACGAAGTGGAAGTTCTCTGCCTTCACCCACCGCGTCTATATCCAATGGCTGTTCGGGACAATCGGGCCTCAGAACCGTCACACAGAAGCACAGATCAGATACGATCGCGGGGCCACAAAACCTCTCCACAGTCAGTGCCCACCACGCCAGGGGACAGGACAAAAGCAGCTCAATCTCTCCATCGGATCTGCTTGTCCTTCCATCGGAGCTGCCTGGCGCCTTCCCTGTGGGACGACCCCCATTGCCGAGTGGACACTGGGCCTCTGTTCCTGGCTCAGGACCCACTCCCATGTGATGGTCAGCAGGCTGAGGCTTGCCTCTCTGCCAAACAACTTGCCGAGGAACCGCCCACACGCCGACATGTGGTTTATTACATTTTCTTTTGTGAACTTGTGCTGAGTGGACACGGGCCATGTCACAAGGCAAGCACTTCCACGCCTGGGAAACGTGCTGCTTCCCCCACGTCTCTTGAATGAAGGAATTAAGGAGAGTCGCCCGCAGGAAAGCACAGACCTACCAGATGCATGCCTGGCTGAATTAATCTACAGCCATTCCCTCACCCACTGCATTCAGGGCTTGTTTTAAAGTGCAGTATTGCTTCCCAAGAGAAAGCCTAACCCGCCTTCCACAGGAGAGCACTTTTTGGTTTGCGAGGAAACTTTGTAATAAGTCTGTGAGTTAGACAGCTTGCTATACTCCTTACATTGTTTTCCAAATACAGGAAATGAGGCGTGACCACGTGAGACGAGGGCAAGAACCCAAACGCAGATCTTAAACAGGTGGGTCAGGGGCCCTCCTACCCAGCCCACTACCTGGGGAGGCCATAAAGCCAAACGGTGAAGAGCGTGGCGTCTGGATTCACACCAACCTTGGTTCTACCACTTACTGTCGTGAGCTTCACAAGTTCCTTAGCCTCTTGGCCTCAATTTCCTCATCCGTAAAATGGGAATATTAAGAAGATTGCAATATAGATTACTTGAGTAGATATACCTTAAAATATCAAACAGATCAATCAGTAAATCACTCCATAAACGTAACATGACCAGGTAGGGTGGGTATTTGTGAGCCTGTGCAATATCGAAGCAACACATCAGCCAAGGTCACCTTGGACTAGATTAAAATCTCCTGGGCATCCTTGGCGTTGGGAGGAAATCAGCGGGGAGGCAGGGAGGGCTGTACATAGAACAGCTTCTATGATGGAAAGTACGAGGCTCGAGTTCTGCTTTGTGATGTCATCCTGGGGAAGATGTGTTCCTAAAAACTGAATATAAACATCTTTTTAAATGTCGTATACCAAACTCTAACCAGAGAGAAGCAGGCCTTGAAGACAGCCTGCGTGCTCTGGACAGCTCTGGCAGTGCACATGCAGGGAACAGCAGCCTGGGACCTAAGGGTGCCCCCGACAGCCACCAAGCTCCAGACCCTCAGTGGAATCCTGCCAACATCCTGCATGAGCCTGGAAGCAGATCCTTCCTCATCCAAGTGTCCAGATGACGACGCAGCCTGGCCGACACCTTAACTGCAGCCTGTAAGGCCCTGGGAAAGGGGACCCTGGTTCCCTTTTACATGCAGGTTTCCCTCTTCAAATTCACCCTTTTGCAGGCAAATTTGCTTTGCAAAAGGGTGAATCCGATTTGCCAAAGGGTGAATTTGAAGTGGAAAACCTGTATGAGACAAGCCAGACTCCTCACTCACAGAACCTGGGAGATAACGTGTACTGTGTTTGTTTTTAATGCCATAATCCAACCATAGAGAGTATTTTATAAGAAGGAAAAATTTTAAAAGGGCCTGTCATCCTTCCATGCTAATATAGTTATTTTGTTGGACATTCTCTCCCAGTCTTTCTGATTTACCATGGAGTAAATCAGAGTAGTCGTACAATTTTACAGCCTGAATTTTTCACTTACATTATCCACATTCTCCCATGTTACAATGTACACCTATATTCTTAACATTTATCATTTTTAATGGATGTAAAATTTTCTATCAAGAGATGGAGCAAAATTATTTAATCTGTTTACTATTATTAGACATTCCTGTGGCCTCCAAACTTCTACTATTATAAATAAAACACTATTATAAAAATAGGCATGTTATGGCTTTCTTTTTTTAAAACCATATTTTGGATTAGTCCCCAAGGGGAGGCAATCTGGTAAAAATACAGTATGTCTCTGTAAACAGAATATATTATGTTTCTTTAAGCCAATTGAATGACACCAGAAATACCTGAAGTACTGGTTTTATCATATATTTTCGCTTTTACAAACTAAGTAAAAAATGGTAACTGGAAGTTTTAAGTTCCGTTTTTTAAATTACCAGAGCCAGTTTAAATGTTTTCCTATATGTTTATTTGTTTAACTTACTCATGCCTCTCTTTAAAATTACCTTCACCTGAGTTGTCTCACGTTTCTGAGACCCAGGCTCCTCATGTATGAACAGCAGACAACGCCATACACTGCACACGATTGCAATGAAAACCAAATACGAGCGTTTCCATGAAAAACCGAGGACATACCAGTGGCTCAATTTTTAGCTAAATGAGTAAGTCAAAGAGTAAGCGGTCAGTTACCCAGAACAACACAATGGCCACCAATATTAACCGACATTCTAGAGTCCAGGCATGAAACCGTGGTGGGGAGAAGTGCAACTTTCTAGGCAACACCCAAAGGACGAGCGTGTTCACTGAAAAACGAAGTGGATGCCATTGTCGTCCCCGGAAACACCTGCCGGCCTTGAACACGGGTTTACACAGAGGTGTTCAGTGTAGCCCAACCTCCAGGAGCCCCGATGTGAAGCTATGTACAGCCCTCCCTGCCTCCCCGCTGATTTCCTCCCAACGTCAAGGATGCCCAGGAGATTTTAATCCAGTCCCGTCGGATGACAATTTCCTCAGCCTTGGGAAGGGCCTGTCCCAGGTCCTTCTACTGGCTGTTCTCTATCCTTTTCTTATTTGAGGGAGAAACCACGATCTATCTGATCGAAAGGGAAGCTCCTGTGGAAAGCATGTAGTAAGTTACAAACTCTGTGCATACCCAGACGGCATCATTACTGTTGCATTGGGAGGTGCGCATAGAACTCATAGGTCAAACGTCAAAGTTCAAGCAGCGCTAGGAGGGACTTACACAGGACACACACTTGGTCCAGATTTCAGATTCTGGTGAAACAGCCTGCAGCTCTTGCTCACAGACAGCTGGCTTGCAGCCGGGATGCAAACAGCCCTCAGCTCCTCAGAATCTGTCCTGCTAACACCAGTAACAGTGGTTGGGGCGGGCGGGGGGGGGCCTGACCAGGAGTGAAATGCTACTTCTCTTCCCACCGGGACCAGCTGTGGGGCCCGGGGGCCAAGGCCGCTGTCTGAAGGCGGGAGCCTCCCGAGGTGGCGGATTGCACCACGTCGGCAGCTGAGGCTCCACGGCGGTTTATCATTTACTCGGGGGAAACAGATGGACAAACACTGACAGGCATCCAGAGAGCTGTCCTTGCTCCCTGCAGTGACACGGGGCGGAGACGTGATGCAGGGCCACGGTCCCTTACGAAACAGAGAGCAGGCTGCCCTCTGGAACCCGCTCAGTGCACACGTCCTTGAGCGAGCCGGGCCCTGGGCATTAGAGAAAAGGCTCCTAATAAGAAACCAAAGAACGCTCGTTTAAAAGGGAAAGCCAATGTGGTATGTCATGCACGCTTAGGAGCCACTTTCTGTAAAGAGAATGTCAGTTCTCAAAAGGCAGCTTATGAAACCACTAGAGGAAGAACAGAAAGGAGGCCTTGGTGGCTCAGTGGTTAGAGGGTCATCCTGACACCCCAAGGCTGCAGGCTCCATCCCCGGTCAGGGCAACACCAGAACCAACCAATGAATGCACACGTGAGCGGGACAACAAATCAATGTCTCTCTCTCTCTCCCTCCCTCGCACGCTCCCTCCCTCCCTACCACTCTCTCTCTCTCTCTCTCTCTCTCTCTCTATAAAGTCAATAAATGAAAATTTTTAACAAGAAACATATAAAGAATAGCACTGATTTGATAATGACAAACGTTCTTCATACTACAGTTAGACCACCCTTTCGATGGCAGGGCCAACCAAGTCCAATTTTTGAACCTTAAAAGCACAGGGACAGCCAAGCTGCCCAGAGGTCTGAGAAGCTCAGAGGGCCGTGCCCAGGTCACCGTGCCCTGACATGGGGATCCCCCGAATTCCCTGGGGAAGTCGGGTGAGATGGCTCTGGGGCCGGGATGTTTCCCGATGCAGGAAGGAAGTTCTTCTAACCAAATGCTCAGTGTTAAAATGTCTGCAAGCAGGGAAATCCCGTTGGAGATTCACAGGAGTCACGGCTGGCAGGGCCCCTGGAAATCAGCCCAACCCTCTCCTTTCCCAACAGGCAACACAGCCCCAGAGGTGGCTCACGGTCTCACCGCAACCGAGATGACCCGAGGAATCCAGGAGAGAGAATGGAAGTCAGGCCTGTGCGCCACCCACGTCTCTCCAGCCCCACCCTTAGGCCTCACTACACCCGCTTGTCCCAATTAAGCAGAGAGCTGCCTAAGTCACCAAGAGCAAATGCATCCTGGAAAAAACCGTCCAGCACTTTCTTCGTCCCGGACACCACATTCCTGCTCAGACGGCCCAGCGCTCAGCGCCACCTCCCGGGCTTCCCCACAAGGGCCCGCACAGCCTTCCCGGGTCCCCACGACACACACCCTCCCTTCGCGCTCGGCTCCGGTTCCCACGAGAACCAGGAGTGCTGACTGTGCCAACAGATTCCTCCTCGGGCCTTGACGCTCACAAGGAGCCCGGGCAGTAAACGCAGCTGGTTTTGCTTGAAATGCAGAATTTCTGCTAATCAGCTTACGGCTTGTTTGGCCACATGAATGATTCTTCTGTGTTACATAATCTGTCGCCGTAATGTGCTTTACTGTAGGTCGTCTGTGTGTGTCTCCTGGTGCCCGTGACCGTGGGGTGAGTGGGTGTCGTTTAGCTGTGGGACGTTGCAGGGGGTGCCGCTGTTTAGAATGGGGATGGGGACCCCCCAGCATCCTCCCACCTATGGGCCCGTCAGCCAGTCAGCCAGTCGGATTCAGCGTATGGACCGCTTCTCTGTTCCTGAGCCGTGGGCTGTTGCTTTAACCGTAGGATTGCTTTATGTGAATCAACCAATATCAGGAGGGAGAGTACCTGCCTGCTAACCAAGTCCCCGTGACACAAAAGCTGAAACAAAGTCACTGCAACAGGATATGCTTCCCAACGTAACCCACCGGTGTAAACAGCATCCTTGTAGAGACACAATTTTAACATGCAAAGACTACCTTGCTCCGTTTTGGCACAGAAACATTCAACTGCATTTTTTCCCCCAACGCTGTGCACAGGCAGGGCTTACCTTCCAGCATCTTCTGCAGACTGTTCCTCATGACGTGGATGTTCTCGATCCCGATGAACTGGAACTTGATGTTGGAATAATTGTCTTCATTCTCGTAGCCTTTCCCGGCAGCGCGGTTTGCCATGGCGTTAAGCTGCAGCGGTCGGCAACACAGAACAGTCACCCGTAATACCCAGGACAGGAACCGCCAGAGCGTGTCATGGCTCTCCCGAGCAACATTCACAATGAGGTGCGGAGACGGGACAGGTTTTACATCACGGAACACTGTACTGAGCTGTGTCGTTTCAGACACGCATGCTGAGCTTGTGCCTGACAACATACATGTGTCGACGTGGGGAACATTTTCTGAGCTGGGAAGAAGCGTTCTATGGATACACATTCTACGGATAAACTGCCTCTGGCAGTTCCCTGCCCCGATCTAACCCCGAACATTCTCACCTGTGATCGGCAGGAGGGTCCCGGCAGACACGGATGTCCGTGTGAGGCCCTGCGGGTTAAATGATTACATCCTCCAGCCTCACGCTGCAGCAAGCACACCTCAAATAGGAAGGGCTGCACCGTTCTAATTGGCCCGCAAGAATCCCCCAGACGGCCAGTTAAGCCTCGAGCAGGAACCACTGAGTGAAACGAAGAGAGGGCGTGCAGACGCTGTCTGCAGAGGCATCTCCTCCGGCCACCTTACTGCAACCTGGGGGCCTGTTAAAGGGCTGTGACCACTTCTATGACCATAATTCTGTATCTGAGAAGTGAGGATTTCCCAGTGCAAACAGTGTAATGACCATGGACTTTCAGGAGATTTATTAAGTACAGACTCTGCCCTCGTCCTGTCTAACTAAAGTCAAGAAGGGGAGAGGTCTTGCCTGTGCTCGGAAATGCGCAGATTTCTAGAATACCTGCTGTCTGGCTGAGTAATCCCATCCTAGAAAACATGTTCACTGGCCATTGTCTTCCTCTGCCCAGAGGACAGGGGGCTGTCCCCGGCAAGGAACTCACACCAGGGACTCACCACCAGAAACAATACCCGTTTTCAGGACCACAAAGCTATACTAAGAGGATATCAATACATACTTTTCAAAAAGCTAAGTTTAAAAAGCTAAGTCAAAAACATACATATTCTTTGACCGAGGTCTCCTGTTTACGAGAATCTGACACAATTAAAAGCATCAGCACATAAAGATGCACGTCCAAGAATATTTATTGCAACTTTTTATATAATAACAAAAAGCTAAAAATCTATGAATATCTCAATAGGACAATGACTACTAAGAGTACTAAGAGAAACATAGGTTATCTATCTATCTACCTACGTATCTATCATCTATCAACAGAGACAGATGGACAGACTTGGAATTGGCCCGTGACATGTTAACATGTTAAGTGAAAAGGGTAAACTACAAAATAATATTCTACAATTATCCCATCTTTTGAAAAATAAACCAACGTACAGAGAAGTGTTAATGTTTATGCAGGTTTGAGTCAGCAGAATTAAAGTGAATGAAAGACTGTATCCAATTGGGCAAAAGTTACAGCAAAAAGATAGAGGTGGCAAGTGACGGCGGCCTCCCCTGCCGGTCCCTACCCACATCGTCTCCAGGATCGTCTTTCTATGTGGACCAAATTATATTAAATTTCAATCTATAGTGAAATAACAGTCCTAAAACCAATTTCTTGTTTCAGTGAAAAAAAATAAATCAATACTACCTCAGAGGCTCCTGTAGTCCTTGTTACTAAGAAGCTGCATGAGGTTCGTAATTTAAATCACAGAAGTCAAGCGTTTAGAAGTGAAACGTAAACGGCGGCAGAACGTCCCCTTTCCACAGTGGTCCTGCTCCATGATGCAGCTCATGTGAGTGACATCAGCTGAGCCACGTCAGCCCCTCAGCCCCCCTCTTCCAATGCACTAAACGCTGTACCCTTCCTCCCAGGCATGCTACAGGAATACAGGGTTTGGCCTTAATCAAGAAAAAAAAAAATTAAAATAATGTTTTTTTTAAGACTACGTACGTTCATGCTTTAAAATGTTTAAGTATTTTAAGGGGGGGAGTTTCTTCGTATAATTATTTTCCAAAGCCACTGGCTTGTCCTTCACAGCGAGCCTCATGAAATGAACCGACTCCCAGGGTCATGTGAGCATCCGCCTGCTACCTGAGCCCCAGGGCTATTCCCTTCTGGAATAATTCAGGTTAAGCCCGCACACCTCACGCGGCAGAGGCACTCTGTAAACGTGCAAGGAGTAAACCCCAATACTATTATAGCTATCACTATGATAACCTGTGATTAGGAGTCTGCTCACATTTTACGTAGCTGATCGCCTATAACCTGGGAGAATTTATCCGTAGCCTTCTTTTAGGAGCAAAGAAGCAACACAGATGGCCTCTTGAAAGTCAATGGTGCTTCTCACAGTGAACAGAAGGTGGCGCTATTTAGCTTCCCATCCAAAGTGTACTTTCTCAAGGTTTCTACATATTTCAGAGGACCTAATATGATTATGTGACAACAGCTGAACCCTCAAAGCAGGAAATACAGCTTTAAAATGAATAAAAGTTCAAGAAGCTATCCTGGACCCCTGGACCGATTATACATATAATTACGTAATTATATATTATATATATTCAGATAAAATGTCCCTTACATAAGAAAACACTATGAGTAAATCTAATTTGGTCTCCCATCCCTTTGGGTGAGAACTTCACTTCACCTCTCTCTTTCTCTCTCTTTCCCTCTTCTCCTCCTCCTCTATCCCCCTCTCACTCGCTCCAAAAATCAATGGAAAAAATATCCTCTGGTGAGGATTTTTTAAAAAACAACAAAAAACTCAAAGGAAAACCTACTTATTTCAGCTCCTAAAAATTCCCAAGTAGATAAAACAATGGAGGTAACTACATTCCAGTTTCAATTTATGCTTAAGAAACACAGTGGACAAATGAAAAGTGGAACTGGAGAAAGGTACCCTGTTCCTAACCTAAGACCACCCGGCTGTTTGATAATCTCAGCATCTTTACATTCAGAAAAGCTCCTAAATGAAACAAAAGGAACCTACTCATTCCTCAACAAGCTCTTAATGAACACCTACTGTGTGCCAGGCAATGAGCACAGTAAGAAGCTGTTCTACTGCCATAAGCTCATCGCTGAGTGGAAGGGAAAGCTCAGAGCACCACAAAGCAGGGCTGGGCAGGGGCTGAGTGACTGGAGGCGTGGCGGCAGCAGGAGCTCGAATCGGGACCCGCCCCACGTGGCCTATGGGATCAGGGGGAATGTGTCATGAGACGGACGGTAATAATCTGGAAGGATGGAGAGAAAGGGATGGGCATTCCAGACAAAACACGGAGGACGACAGGAGCTGGGGAGTCAAAACCAGAGGAGCAGGTGGGTATTGTGAGCCAACCGATGGCAGCGAGGTGGGAGGTGCAGGTACGGCAGCAACAGCAAGGGAAGAAGCTGGAAAATCTTTGGAGAGCCTTCCGAACAGGCCCGATGAAGATGCTCAGCCTTTACCTGTGGCCCTGGAGAGCAACGGAGGGCTTCTAAGCGGGTGTCCATGACACCAAGACCCACTGGAGTGGGGTGGGGGGCACGAGCTCCGGGAGCTGTTGGCCTGTCCATGTCCTCCCCCCGGCACAGGACAGGCACTCAGTGAAGAGCTAAGGACTGGCTCACCCCCCAAATAAATATCAACAGTAGAATGACCCTGGCAGGTGAACATGTAAAGAAAAAGAACCCGATTCGTCCCCTAATCTTCAACCAGCCTGTCAAACATACCAAAACCATAAACGATTTGTCAACGAGCGTCCTGCTATCGAGTTAAAGGTCAGCCTGGTCACTGTCTTCGTCTCGGAGTCTCAGGTTTCAGCTGAGCACATGCGACACCTGAATCCTAACAGGAGCTGGTCCTCCGCGGCTGGGAATGGAGAACAGACGCCGACCTTGTCAGGCGGCTGGGCCACGTCCCAGCACAGGCTGTCAGGGGATTGTCCTTTTCTCCCCCTCCCTCCGTAACCGCGGTGGTGAAGAACCATACATTGTGCCACAGACAGGAAAACATGGGATGATTTTACCTCTTGCCACTACCGTCCGCAACTGCGTGAGTGGAAATCCTCCCTTCTCGCCCCTGAGGCCGGCCCAGCAGAATGAAGAGCTTTTGAATTACACTCAGACAGGAAACCTCCGTCCAACTCAACCGAAAACGCCCATCCCATACGTGATGCACAATGATCTTCCCCTCATTACAGGCCATTTGGACGGGGGACAGTGTGTGCCCTGGTGCCCCCCACCCCCCTGCCTTTTCTTCTTTCTTCTACAGCTCGGCCTGTGTCCGGAGAAAGGGGGATTGTGGAGGAGTGATAAGAGGTAAGCATCCTATATAATAAAAGCCTAATGTGCTAAGTGTCCGGTCGTCGAGTCAGCCATTCAACCAACCAAAGTGTAATATGCTAATGATATGCTAAGGTCGCTCAACCGCTCACTATGATGTGCACTGACTACCAGGGGGCAGACAGTCAACCGGTCAACCAGTTTCTATGACGTGCACTGACCACCAGGGGGCAGATGCTCTGACTGGTAGGTTAACTTGCTGCAGGGGACCATCCAATTGGGACTGAGCGAGTCAGGCTGGACACACCCTGGAGCCCTCCCGCATCCCTCCCTGGCCTTGATCGTGCACCGGTGGGGTCCCTTGGCCTGGCCTGTGCCCTCTCGAAATCTGGGCTGAGGGACCCCCCCCCCCCCACCGCCCGCCCCAAGTGCACAAATTTTGTGCACCGGGCCTCTAGTGTCTTTATAAAGCTGGACAAGACTGCAATCCTCTCTCCATTGGTAGTCACTGCTTTTCTGGTTATCACTTACTGCCCATCACTGCCCTCCCTGGCATAAGAGGCCAACGGCTGAGTCTCCTAGGGCACGTTCACATATGTGGGATCCTGGGGTAGGAGGCGCACAGTTCGCTAACACGGGAGATCCACGCTGACTTGAGTCCATTCCAGCATCCCATTTGCCACTGCCCACCACCCGTAACAGACGTGGACTCAGTGTCCGGGCTATCAAGGGTGACACTCTGAACCAAGATCGGCAGACATGGTCTTGAAAAGTCTGAAAGCTCTCAGCAAGCAGTGTACGCCTCATGTGAAGCGTGTGTGCGTGCGGGGAAACATGCCGAGGGCACACCTTTAGCGACACCAATTTTCTTTAATGGATCAGCATGAAACGTCTTGTCGCGGAGAGTAAACATACTTGGTGCTTAATATACCCTTCCAATCAGATCCTGTGGATTAATTTGTTTTAAATCTGGCCTCGCTCAACAGCTGCCACATTTCCTGGAAGGTTTACATAACACAGTCTATACACTTGGCTCAGTGGCCCTTACATGAGCAGGCAAATCTGTATGCCTTTGTTTAAATCTGGGAAAACAGCATAGGAGAAGAGCACCCCAACTCAGTAAAGCCCCTGTCTTTCCTGCCTTTTCTATCTTGTCTTCAGTGTACGTGTCTGAGAAGCAGACATCCATGAGGTCTCTCCTGATGGTTTGGGAGAGCAGAACAGCTGTCCTTGCCTGGCTGGTGTGGCTCAGTGGTTGAGCATCAACTTAACTTATGAACCAGGAGGTTACGGTTCAATTCCCGGTCAGGGCACATACCTGGGTTGTGGGTTCAATCCCCAGGAGGGGGTGCGCAGGAGGCAGCCAATCAATGATTCTCTCTCACCGTTGATGTTCTATCTCTCTCTCCCTTCCTCTCTGAAGTCAATAATAGTTGTACCTGACCTTCACAAAAGGCACAACGAAGAGGAGGGAAGGCAGTGAGAAAGAAGAGGGCAGAGCGCAATGAGCCAGAGGAAAAGCACAAATCGGACAAGAACAGGTCAGAGGGTTTCTGGCATCGTTAGGTGAAAGCCTTCAGGCAGAACCTGTCCTCCCTGCCCCTCCCCTCCCCCCGCCCCCCATGCCCCGGCCCTCCCGTCTGAAGCTCGTCTGCATGCAGTGCTTTGAGGATGTATCTGAAAAGGAGGAACCCTTCCATGTCATGTGCTGGAACGTGGTCTGGCTGGGACACCCGTCTTGTACCCGAGCATCCTCTCTGCTCCGCCACACCTGTCCTGCAGCCGCACTCCCACCAGAAACGCAAGGTCATGCGTGAGGCACGGGCCTCTAGGAAAACATCACATTGCGTGACCCAGGCCACGGGTCACAGCCCTGATGAAATGAGACTCAGGGAGGCAGGGAAAACTGCCAGGGTCTAGGTGTCTACGCACTGGACAGTGTCCAGTTCTCATGATTTCTCACATCACCCATGAGTACAGACTATGTCTACAATGACCTGTTCTTAACATCAGTGTATACTTTGGTTAATAAAAGTCCACAGGTTTCGGGTGCACAATTCTATACCACATCGTCTGTATATTGTAGTGCGTGTTCACCACCCCAAGCCAAGTCTCCTCCCATCAGCTTTATCCTCTTTACCCTCTTCTACCGCCCTCCGCCCCCTTCCCCTCTGGTAATCGCCATACTGTTTGTGTCTATGAGGGTTTGGGGGGTGTGAGGGGTTGCTTCATCCCTTCACCAAAGAGGTCATTTTTAGAAATTTTAGGAGCATGATCTATAAAACTAAACAACACACATGCAGTGCGTGCCCTGTGTACCCAGCACAAGGGGGGGATGTTAGAGGAACCTGAGGCGCGCACGCAGGAGCCTGGGAACCCGGGCAGCAGCCCTTCGAGCGCCTGGGTGCCGATTGTGCAAAGAGGAGGAGCCCCTTGGCAGCGAAGCAACCTCAGCGGGAAGGCAGCCCCCGCTCTGCCTCGGTCCAGTCCCGACTGAGAGCTGCAAAGGCGCGCATCCGAATGGCGAAATGGCGACACTTACTTTAGGCCGCGTGTCCACCACGTAAATGAAGTCGCTCCCTGGGTTGGCTTTCCTGATGGCCTGGAGCATCTGCTCGTCTTCCAGGCACCGGGCGCTGAAGCCGGACAGGGGCTGGCTGCTCCGGCAGATGGAGGCCTGCGGGGAGGGCCGGGCGACACAGCGGCGTCAGACAACTGTGCAACGGGACGCAGCAGAGACCCGGGCTGGCTGCCCGACAAGGCGCCCCGGGCTCACTGTGCCCCCGACATGGCAGGCCTGCAAGGGTGTCTGAGGGAAATCAGTGTGTGTACGGATGCCTGGGTGGGACCCTAATGAGGGCACGGAAAGCCACTGAAATAACCTTTCCTTTTCCTGCTGAAGCAGAAACAGAAAAGAAATACCTCTGCCCCTACAACGCACAGGACCCTGCTCATGGCAAGACTAGTAACAAACGTTTTCAAATGCGTGCCATCATTTTTTCCTAGCCCGTTTAGAAACTTCACAAATACTCAAGACCACGTTTAATCCTGATGATGGGCTTCTGAGTGTGGGGCGAGCCCAGGCTGCCGCTGGCGTGGGCCCCGGCGGGCAGCGGGCACACACAGAGGCTCACCCAGCTGAGGTGAGATGGAAGCAAGGGGTGTCTTTGGACTCAACCTGCCTTCTCTTCTGCAACCTTCTTAGTCTTCAATTCTAACGGAGCATATTGTATTGTTCGATAAAATGTGTAACAGCATAAACATTTCCCATGTTATTAATAGGCCAGTATAGGTACAGCCTCACCGCTAAAAAAAAAAACAACTTGTGTTTTTGTGGCAAAGTTCCTTTTATGGAGTTAGATTCTATTTTAATACTTAAATTAAGCTGGAAGCACCAGGTACAATCCATACAGGAATGGCTCAAATAATCTACGCCGAGGGGCGCCCCCTGTGCGGAGGGTAGAGGCGTGGGGTCTGTGGGAAACGGTAACAGAACAGCCCGGAGGAGCCCGCTCGGAGCGCCACGCCGCAGGCTCTCCAGGAAAAGGCATCCAGCTCTGAGTCCAGACGCGGCTTAACTGTCCCGAAGCTCAGCCCAGGGCGCCTTAGCCAGGGGTTCGGTTTCTCCATAAAACGGGAGCTTGGCACTCCTCCGCGGGAAGGCGGATGCTTCTCGCTAACTCTGCCAGCCTCCGGCGGGGACCCGCGGCAGGACCACAGCGCAGAGCAGCCAGACACGTAGCGGGGCAGCTGTCTCGGGCTGGGCGCCTTCTGTAACAGCCACGGAGCCGAGGTGGCTCCAGGAACTCCGTCCTGCAGCCAGGGAGGGAGAGCGGGGAGAGCGAAAGGCCGGCCGGGTTGCCCCAGCTTCAATCTTTTTTTTTTTCCCACTGAAGCCAAATGATGTCTTTATTGGATGCTGTTAAGGATACGGTTGCTGTGGAAACACAGGATCTCACCCTCCAGGTTGGGGTGCCAAACCTGAACCGTGCATTTTTCTAGCAGCTGCTGGAGGACTGGGGATGCTGGGAGGAGAGACAGCCGAGCTCTGAGGTCATGCTGCAGTCTTCATGTGGCCCCTCCTGCAGGTGGTGGCTGTCTCCTTTAGAAAGTCCTCCAAGACTCACACTTCTCTGTGTGCCACCCACTCGTCCCCCGCCTCCACCCCACCGTCGTGTTTCCCTGCTGGCCTGACCCTGAGGCCCCTAGACCAGCCTCCTTCACACAGTCCCTGGGCTGTCTGTGTTTGTTGCCTCTGCTCTAACATTCCTAGCTGTGTGACTCTAAGCAAACTGCATGGTCTCTCAGCTTGAGTCACTGGCAGCGCAAGTCCAATGGCCGTGAGGAGGAGGAGGAAGGGAGGGAGGGTCTGAACATGGACGAGGATAGCCAGCTTGGGGGAGCACCAGCGGGAAGGGTAACTGAGGGAGGAACCAAAGGGGGTTGACGGGCAGGTACGTCCAATGGGTGGGAGACAGTCCCCACACCTGGCTTTCACGGAGCTTGTCTGGGGGCTGTTTCTCCCACCTTCGGAGGGTTGGGCTCTGCCCCTGCGCAGGGAATGCTGGCTGCAGGGAGCACCTCTGAGCGGCCTTTACCCAATACTTGCTCTGCGCGAAAGAGTTAAGGGCAGCTGCCACTGGGCAGTTTCTTGGGTTCTCGCAGAGGAGTTCAACGGGGAGGGAAACATTTAAATGGTGAGAATCTGTCCGAGGATGCACGCACCGCACCTACAGGGCAGCACACGGAGGCACCCAGGGAGCGGTGAGGGTCTGGGCGGCAGGGGAAGCCGGGCTCTGCGGTCGAACTGTGAGCAATTCGATCCTATTCTGAGACATTCCACACTTGCCCTTCATAATGCTCACCCTTCCCCAAGAATCTCAGGACAGAAAAAAAAAAGCAGTCGGACAGCACTACGCTCACTTTTTAAGTACCCGGCGCATCCCTACCCCCTCACAATAAAAGAATAGAAGACCCCCCTCTTGTTTCTCTATCAATGGATGCTACAAACAAACAAACAAACAAACAAAGAAACAGGTAAATGCTGCTGGCATGCTAATTTCAAGTACAACATCGTAAACTTCCCTATTCGTTCCATTTTTTTGTTTTACAAAAAGGATTCATATTTTCCTTTGCCTCTCACCATTGCTCCAGTTCTGTAAAGGCTGAACTATCTTTGGAGTGAAATAAGAGGGACACTAATAAAATACTTGCCATCTTTAGACCCCAGTTCAGAGCAGTGAGTGTAACTAAAAATACGATCACATATGTCCTTTCAACTAACAGGACTTACACCGCTAAGCGAATGTTTTCCTTTAAAGCGGGCAACACAGGAGGCTGCTGCTCACTCTGGAAACGGCTCAAGGCAACTTTGGAAAAGCCTCCCTTCAGAACCTCTGGGACCCTACCCTCCTCCCTGCCTGCAGGTGCGTGCATGTCTCTCTCTCTCTCTCTCTCTCTCTCTCTCTCTCTCTCTCTCTCTCTCTCACACACACACTCTCTCTCTCTCTCTCTCTCTCTCACACACACACACACACACACACACACACACACACACACACCTGCTGCAACTGTCTACAGCAAGCATGTCAAACTCAAAGGCTAACATGGGCCAAATAAACGAGGCATGTGGCCCACGGGCCGTGAGTTTGACATGCTTGGTCTACAGACTCACTTGGCTTTGAACCCACAGACATATTATCTATCTGGAAAATCCACCTTTTGCACCTGGCTACAGTCAAACAGCTTCTAAAGGGGGTGGCAAAGGCCATTCTCGTCTTCCCAAATTTGTTCTCTTGTCCTCCGCAGAAATAGAACCACAGTTTTTGGTTGTTCATATGGTTACCCATAGACGGTATTTTCTCACCTGTCCTGGGCAGTTCTGGCCAACGGATGTGAGCAGAAGTGTCACGTGACCATTTCAGAAACCGTCCCCCAAAAGCTGTGAAGGCACCACGAGAAGGTGACGGCTGGTACTAAAGTCATCTCATACAATATGGTGAGGCCAAGCCCCCCATGGCAGCCCAGACAGGTGCAAGGGGCTTGGCTCCCTGACAGGTAAGTGGTGGAGAGCCATACCATCAGGCCTGGACTGCTCACCTTCGGAGTTTTAGGTGAGAAAAAACAAAGTTCTATCCTGTTTAAGCCACTGTCATGTGGTTCTGTTGGTGGCAGACACACCTAATTTAGCACTTACAAATAGTGTTAAAAAATAAACCCACTCTTGCCCTAGCTGGTTTGACTCGGTGCATAGAGCATTGGCCTGAGGACCAAAGGGTCCTGGGTTTGATTCTGGTCAAGGGCATGTACCTCGGTTGCAGGCTCCTTCCCGGCCCAGGCCCTGGTTGGGGTGCATGCAGGAGGCAACCAATCGATGAGTTTCTCTCACATTGATGTTTCTCTCTGTCTTTCCCTCTCTCTTCCATCCTCTCTAAAAATCAATGGAAAAATATCCTCGGGTGAGGATTAAAATAAAATTAATTAAAAAATAAACCCACTCTCCATAAACAAATATTTCTTATGTGGGAGACATTCCAAAAGTGCGCCATTAAAAAGAAGAAGAAGAGGCAGTGGATTTGGGGGGCTTTTCAAAGAGAGGCCTTGCCAAGGGTCTGTGTGAGCAAGCCTAGTGCCTCCCCACCACTCACTCGGATGGTTAAGTTTAGGCATTTTCTGACTCTGTCCCATTATTTTATTGTCAAATAATCGCAATGAGCTAAGAGTCCCAGCATAGCTGTGTTGTGTCGTACCACACACAGCCATACCCGCATGCCTCTGAGAAGAATTCAAATACAGGCACAGCCAAAGGCCGCGAGGAATGCCCGCTGATAACACAGGCAAAGCAGGGCGCAGAACAAAGGCATGCCCGGGGACTTACGTGGTTCTCTTTACTGTAGTAGGAAAGGGCAGGAAACCGCCGTCTGCTCCGGAACTTGGAACTCCCTACGATGATGTGTGCTGTGGCCGATTTGGGAACGTACAGCTCGGTCGGGTAGGAGTCACAAACCTGTCGCAGAAAACACAGCGGATTTTTAAGCCACCGAGTCACGCTCTGCAAACCGCCACGAGAAGTTCAAGTTCCCTTTGCCGGACTTACAGGTGGGGGGTCTACAGAAAAGTCACAGAGGAGGCTTTTGTGAGGAAACCCAAAGCCACTGCAGAGAGATGAAGGGCTGTTGCGGCTACGACAGCAGAGCGAAGGGAAGCACCCCGCCTTGTGCACGGTCCCTTCCCAGGGCTTTGGTGGGAGGCGAGGCAGTGGCAAGCGAGCAGTTCTTCCATCGAAAGGGACGCATGGCAATTCTGCATCCTGGCAGCTGAGAACACCTTAGCTGCCTGCCCTGCTTGAAAGACAGCCTCGCCCGGCCCTGCCCGGGCAGCTGGGTTGGTTAGGGCAGCAGCCCAATGCAACAAGGTTGTGAGTTCAATCCCTGGTCAGGGCACATACAAGAATCGACCAATGAATGCGTAAATAAGTGGAACCACAAATCGATGTTTCTCTCGTCCTCTCTCTCTAAAATCAATCAATAAATAGAAAGACAGTCTGACTGTGGGAAATGCAAGCACAACAGTGCTGTCCCGTCGCTGTCCCGTCGCTGTCCCCAGCACACACTGCGTGCAGTCTTGCCCCAGAGGCCTCCCTCAATACTCCTCCCTTCGACCTTCCCACATCTCATCCATTCTTCAAGGGCCAACCTCATGCCACCTCCTTCAAGAATCCTCCCCAGCCTTCACCCCCCACCCCCCCCCCACACCCCAGCTTCCAGCTCATGTGGACTTCTGGCTCCCGCACAATATAGCAGCTTTATTTCTGTTTCTCATGTGCCCACTTTATAAGAAACGATTTGCTCGCTCTGTGCAGCCCGGCAGTGATTCCCACGGTGGAGACTGGCACCTTCGAAGGATCCTGCGGTGCCGTCGGAAATCCGCGCTCTAGGACCTGGCTCCGACTTGCCGACCTCACGACCTCTGGAAGCCCCACTACACTGAGCGCTTTGGTTTCTGATCTCTAAAACTGACTGAGACAGAAATAGTGCCCCACGGGGTTGGTATAAGGATGAAACCAGGTAGCACCCTGACAAAGGACCAGAAGCCACCGGGTCTGACAACGTGTCAGAGGCGGCAGCAGTAGCAGCAGCCGGTGTGTCTGCTGCTGGACACCCCGTGCTTCGACACCAGCCAGTCAATCTCTTGCCAAAGTGAAGACAGCTCCGGAGGCCGTTCGTGGGCTTTGCCACAGCAAGTGGCTATTTCCTGGAAGCCAAGCACCTTCCTGGCGTTTCGAGAGGACCCCTCGAGCCAGGACAGCAGCAGTGCAAGTGCTCTATCCGCGTGTCCTCTGTCCGTCCCCCCCAACACCCCGCCTTCCACACTGGAAAGATGGGAATGAAGTGAGATCCGAGCCCGCGAAGCTCACACCCCGCTCCCTGATGACCCTTCCCTCGCCTGCCTGCGCTGCCTTTGTCACCAGCTTGGAGAACAACATTGAGCAGGAGAAGGAAAAAGGGCCCCAAATGTAAGTTCAGCATCTTGTCAAAGACATTTTAGGGAAGATCACCAGACCTGAACGTGGGCTCTGGTACTGACGCTCTAGAGCAGTGATGGCGAACCTATGACACGCGTGTCAGAGGTGACACGTGAACTCATTTTTTGGGTTGATTTTTCTTTGTTAAATGGCATTTAAATATATAAAATAAATATCAAAAATATAAGTCTTTGTTTTACTATGGTCGCAAATATCAAAAAATTTCTATATGTGACACGGCACCAGAGTTAAGTTAGGGTTTTTCAAAATGCGGACACGCGGAGCTCCAAAGGTTCGCCATCACTGCTCTGGAGGAAAATCCGTTCCTACAACACAGGGCCCAGCCCACGAGGACCGGAGAGCTTTTCCTGGAATCTCGGCCACAGACACCAGGCTTCTCCCCGCGTCTCACTGCCCTTAGTCAGTGAGCAAGGACACTGCAACACAGACCACACCTGCTTGCCTGAGGGTCAAGAGACATGGAGTCATTGCATCCGACTAGTAACCTTTTCTTAAAATAACAGTTTTAGAAGGGAAATTGGTACGTTTTCAGTAAGTTGGGGATTATCCACTTTCTTCTTACAACAACACCATGGAATGGCAAAGTTATTTATGATTAAATGAAATAAGAATAAGGAAGTAATGGGTGAGATGCTTTAGCATGCTTATGACATACAGCTTTTCTTTCTTTCTTTTTTTTTTTTTAAGCATCACCTAAGGATATTTTTTACACTGCTTTTTCAGAAAGAGTGGAAGGGAGAGACAGAGAGAGAGAGAGAGAGAGAGAGACAGAGACAGAGAGAGAGACAGAGATGTGACAGAGATACACTGACTGGTTGCCTCCTGCCTGTGCCCCGACTGGGAGCAGGGAGCAAACCTACAACCCAGGTACATGCTGTTGACTGGGAATCGAACCCGTGACCCTCTGGTGCACGGGCTGAGGCCCTAACCACTGAGTCACGCTGGCCAGGGCTACATAGAGCCTTTTTAAGGAGCAAGAGCTGAGCTAGGAACTCGGGAGCTTCTGCCAGGTCCTCTGATGGCCTCCCAAGGTCGAAAGATGCCCAGCTTGGCCCAGGTCATGGCCCTGATGGGGACCATAACTGGGAGGGCACCCAGAGAGAAGGCAGACACCCAGAGCCCACGCTCCTTGGTACTCAGCCCCGCCCTACTCAGGGACCCGGCTGCTGTCTCTCCACCCAGGGTCCTCTCCCTCCACAAGGAGAGGAAGACTCTCCTGCCCTCCTAGTCCCTGGGCTCGCTCTGCACAGAGGAGGAAAAGGCAGAGCTTGGTGGCTGGCAGGTGCAAGGACCGGGAGCGCACCAGCCCGAGCCCAGACAACAGCGGTCAGGCCTGTACCAGCCTCGAGGCCACCCCGCCAGGAGCACAGCAATGCCAGTCACAGGGCCTCCTGCTCTCCCGTGGGGTCTCCAGGGAAAGACTCTGAGGGTCAGAGCTGGAATTGGGGGCATTCTGATAAGCACTAACTGAAGCTAAAACGCCTTTGGGAGAAAGTCAGACTCACGGTGCCAGTGAACTTGGGTTTCGAGGTACAACTACTTCACCAATTTGGGAAGAGTAAATTCATCCTGCTTTCATGAAAGTCGACAGCACTTTCAGTCGGAAATAAAAACAACAAGCCTAGGCAGCACAGGCTCACGCCGTTACAGCCAAAATCCTGCCGATGACTGACGCACAGCACAGCACAGTGCGTGCCACCCATTCTCAAACCACGCAGTGCAGGTCCCAAAATGTTGCCTGGTTTGGAAAATCACATACAAAAGTTCAGAGAGAATGTGAGAAGTTCAGAAAAGTAGCAAATGCTTTTCTCCCCCCCCCCCCAACTCCTTTTTATTGACTTTATTGGGGTGGCACTGGTTGACAAAGTTACACAGATTTCAAGTGCACAATTCTGTACCACATCATCCATACACCGTACTGTGTGTTCACCACCCCAAGCTTTTCTGCTGAATTTTCTTTACACTGACTGTCACAGCCAATGAAAGTAGATTAGGTTAAAATGCTTTCTGCATCATTTTTTATTAATAAGGAAACAATTTTCTTTGTCCTCCACTAAATGAATTAGCCTGCCTGGAGTGCTTGCGTGTCTTGGTTGGTCTTGCCAAGAGGAATCGTTTTGGGAATTCTTTCACTCACTAGACAAGTTTTACTGAATACTTACTACGCGCTAGGCATTATGTTAGGTGCTAGGGCAGTAATAAAGCTTTATTACTGATCTTTGTTGGCCTGATTACAATCTTCCAGTGAATATATTTTGAATTGCAAGATAAGATCCATCTGAGGTACCATCCAAGGCATCTTACTCAGATCTCTGTATTTCCTGAGGACGAATCACTCAATTGAGCACTTTGAAATAAGAGCTGGTTGTCAAGAACGGAGATATAGCTACATAGATAACTTTCTTTTTCAACTTTTAGGACCTAAAATTTATTTCAAGGAATTTATGGTGTAATGGGGAGAAGAAAAAGAGTATGAGCAGCGTAAAATGATTTATATATAAATCAAAATAATACATAAAACATAGCTGTGGAGAACAAAAATAAACAAAATTTTAAAAAATTACTGGTTTGGATTATACTTTAAATTTTACTCCAAGAGAAATAGATTAAAATGTTTGCCTAGTAATGAATGTCAATTATGTTATATTAGAGGCCTGGTGCACAAAATTTGTGCACGGGTAGGGTCCCTAGGCCCGGCCAGCGATCAGGCCCGACCAGGGCCTTCAGGCTGCCAGCCGGGGCCTTCCTTCATTCCACACTGCCCCCTGGTGGTCAGCACATGTCATAGCGAGCAATTGAACTCCTGGTCTCCCAGTTGAACTCCTGAGGGGACACTCTGCATATTAGCCATATATATATATATATATAATAAAAGATAATTTCAGGGGTTAGGTACAAAAGAAAATCTTACTTTAGAGAGTTAGACTACCATGCACAGTGCCTTATAAATAGGGATAATAGTAACGATGACAGAGATGATGATGGCAATAATAATAATTCGCCTTCCCAAGAGCAGTGAATAGAAAATGGCAGGACTGTCTCTGCACTCTCTGGGTGGTGTCATTCCACCCTGGACAATAGCTTCCTCCCCATCAGATGGCACCTCCAGCTCCACTTACGTGAAGCAATTTGTGAGAAGAAATAACTCATGTAAAAGAAGGAAGAAAAATTAAACATCTTCTCAACCAGGAGGTTAAAAACCACAGTAATGGATGAAGACATAACCTTCTCAGTGCAGTATTCATCCAAAATTTTTGAAAGAACCAACTTTTTTTATATTTCTAAATTGGTAATAAATAGGGGTGAACATCTTTTCCCCTATTTCAATATTTGTAAAATCAGAAAATTCCCTGGGTTTTCACCTTTTCTGTTTCAACACAATCGGTGTGTTGTTCGTTTTGGTTTGCTGTGTGTTACGTTTGAAAGGCAATGCTAAGGGACTCATGTTTTGCAGCCTCTACCGTGTAGGACTTAAAGTGACTAAATCTGAGTCATGTTTGTGGTGCTAATTCCAGATGAAAATCTCATTAAAAATAGGAAGAACCTGAGTTCCCAAGAAAATATTATGCCACCAAGTTGTCTTCCTGACCCAAGGGTGTGTCCTGTTAAAAATTTTTCTTTGCTAACCTTGGGTTTTCCTTCCTTTCGTTTCCAGGCTAACCATGCACTGCAGAGGTTGGCTTCAGCGTGAGAACTGGCTCTCTGGTTACATTAGCCAGATACTTCATAATGGTTGAGACAAAAAGGCCCCAATGTCTACTTACAGTGTAGGGTTATGGTTATTAGATTTATGTGTCATTATGAAGAAAATTCAGTATCATGAAATCATCCATCCTATCCCAACTAATCTATGAACTTGAGATATTCAGAAGAGCAACGTCAAAGGCCCTGGCCTGTAGGATATCAAGATTTATTACAAAGCTATAACAACCATAATTAATGAAATGTAATTACTGAAATTGTACAGTGTCAAACTGTATTGTTAGTAAAAAGACCAGAAATACTGAAAAAACAATATACTAAAACATGAACCAAATTCGTAAAGATTGACAACTCAAAACTTCCGAGGATCAAGGGATACCCTGGAAACAGCATAGAAATATCTTTGGAGAGGAGATAACTGCAACATGATAACAGATTATTCTCTAGAATACATAAAAATTTCTACAAATCAATAAAAAGGGACAACCTTAGAGGGGAAAAAAGGACCAAAAATATGAATAGGCAATTCACAGAAGAGTCAACTTGAATTGTCAATAAACACATGCTCAGACTTGCTAGTGATGAAGGGGATGGAAATAAAATCACACTGAGACCCATTTCATACCAACCAGACTAGCATTTGTTCAAATTTAACAGTATGATTAGTTAATAAATTCACATGGTTTTAAAAATGAGTAATCTAAGTATCTAATAATGGGAATACTAAAGTATATTATGGTACATTCATTTGATAAAATGTTATATGATCATTTAACTGACTGATACACATCCTGTGTAGCAATACAGAAAATCCTTATAACAGGATGAAGAAAATAATCAAGATTCAAAATATGTAACCAGAAATGTTCTCAATTAACAGGAGATAAGGTATAAATGGTCAGTCAGCACATACAAAGCATGCATATGAAATTAAAATGAGAAATTACCTGTCTCACCATCAAGTTGTCCAAAGATTTTTAAAGAAATAAACTCTTTACTTGGGGAGGGTGCCAAGAATCAAGCATTCTCATACACAACTCCTGGAAATTTATAGAAACTGGCACAACTTTTTTGCAGTTCTGTTGACAATATGTCCAAAAACTTGTGTAAACCTTTGGACTTAGAAATTCCACAGATAGGAAGCTTTCTTTAAAAAAGGATTTTCGGTGTGGCAAAGGTATAGTTACCAGAATATTTTCACTATGTTATTTAATATAATGGTAAATAACAATAATCTAAATGTCTAAAAAGAGGAACTACGCACACCAACTATGATATAGACCTATGATGTAATCCTATATAATAAAAGGATAATATGCAAATTGACCCTAACAGCGGAATGACCAGTCGCTATGACGCGCACTGAGCACCAAGGGGCAGACGCTCAATGCAGTAGCTGCCCCCTGGTCAGTGCACTCCCACAGGGGGAGTTCCATTCAGCCACAAGCAGGGCTGATGGCTGTGAGTGCAGTGGTGGTGGCGGGAGCCTCTCCTGCCTCCTCGGCAGCACTAAGGATGTCTGACTAAGGATGTCCCCAAGGGGAGCGGGCCTAAGACATCAGTCGGACACCCCTTGAGGGCTCCCAGGCTGCCAAATGGATGTCTGACTGCCAGTTTAGGCCCATTCCCCCAGGGAGCGGGCCTAAGCTGGCAGGTGGACATCCCCTGAGGGGTCCTGGACTGCGAGAGGGTGCAGGCCGGGCTGAGGGACCCCCCCCCCAAGTGCATGATTTTTCATGCACCAGGCCTCTAGTAGTATATAATGTTTTAAACAATATAAAATATATTTATTGGCATAAAAAATACATATGCCATGTGAAGAAAGGCAGAACACACACAGTATGATTCCATGTTTGTTATACGTATTTGAATGGTTCCTTCCTGCTGCATTTTCCAATTTTAAACAATGAAATACATTACTTATATAAAAAAGTTATTAAACTATGCCGATGAGAAAAACACCTGAAGGAAAATGTTAAATCTTAACAGAAGAGTGTTAGGGCAATGGGGTGGTGGGTGTGTTTTCTCTTTTCTCTCTTTTTTGTAAATTCTCTGCAATGTTCTTACATTACTTTTATTACTTAAAACTAGAGGCCTGGTGCACAAAATCATGCCTGGGGGGGGGGGGCTCCCTCAGCCTGGCCTGCACCCTCTCACAATTCGGGACCACTGGGTCCTAACCGCTCACCTGCTTGCCTGCCTAATCTCCCCTAACCACTCTGCCTGCTTGCCTGATCGCCCCTAACCAACTCTGCCTGCCTGCCTGATCGCCCCTAACCACTCTGCCTGCTTGCCTGATTGCCCCTAACCACTTGCCTGCCTGCCTGATCGCCCCTAACCACTCTGCCTGCTTGCCTGATCGCCCCTAACCACTTGCCTGCATGCCTGATTGCCCCTAATAGCTCGCCTGACTGCCTGATCGCCCCTAACTGCCTCTGCCTCAGCCCCCACTGCTGCAGCTTCGTCCAGAAGGACATCCGGAATGACATCTGGAAGATTGTTTGGCTATCCGGTCTAATTAGCATATTATGCTTTTATTATTATATTTTTTAAATGAACAGGAACTGTGGTGATTGCAAGGGTAGGGGAAGAGGTGGAAGAGAGCATGGAGGGAATAATGGTGGTGGAAAAAATAAAATAATAATAAAAAGCAAAAATGAATGGGGAAAGCAGTGCCGACCTGTGAGCCCACCATTAGGAAGAACATGGGATTAGCCTGCCACGCCTGCTTCCCTTCCTCTCCATTCTCCTTTCTGCGAGTGGAGACACATTTCTCCACATTTCTCCAGGGAAGCCTCTTGGTGACCTTGTGTACCAATCAAGAGTTCAGTGAGTACAGAGCAGAGCCGGTGCCAAACTGCCATCAGCGTCTCTGAGGCCGCCCCACTCAGCACTTGCTGCGCTATAAAAAGACTCGGTGGGAGACGAGGTCCCGCCGGCGCTCCCACCACGGCTCGGCCAGGAGGTCCACCTTGGGCCTGTCGGGGTTCCCATTCCCTCAACCGTTAGAGGAAGGGTGCGGAGGGGATGGTCCCCATGGTGCCCTCGTGCAGACGTTCTGATTCTAGGAACCGAACCGGTAGGACGTACACCCAGCAATCACCAAGACAGACATAGAAAGCCACACATTCGCATCGATCAGGAGCGACACCAACGAAAGGCGAAAGGCGGGCGAGCAGGCGCCGCGGGAAGCTGTGTGCCATCACGACGGCATGTGCATGGAGGGCCGGCTTTCGCAACGCCTCCCCCCACTTACTCTGTAGTCTCTGTTCACATCGCTGAGCTGCCAGTGGTCGTCAGGGAGGCCCATGCGCTGGTACTCTTCACTGAGGTCCAGCAGCCGCCAGCCTTGCTCTCTTTCTTCTTTATCCAGCTTGGGGTTGAATGAAAAGCAGTATAACTCCTCGTATTTCACTGCAAGGGGAGGGAGAATAATCAAGCTCAGTCACTGCCAGAACCAAAGCTCTTCAAAGCATCTCTGTCCGGCTGGAGCACACGGAGAGGCCAGCCCAGCCCGCACCCCTGGGAACCCAGCAGCGCCCTGTCCTGTGGGCAGGGCCACCCACCTCCTCCCAGCAGGGACAGGGAGACCTGGGACAACCGGACTCAACTCTGCAAGAGCTGCTTTCATCTTAGAAACAAGGTCTTCTCCATTTTGTGCTTTCTTTTTTAGAAATATATTTTTGTTGATTTCAGAGAGGAAGGGAAAGGGAGAGATAGAAACACCAATGATCAGAGAGAATCACTGATTGGCTGCCTCCTGCATGCCCCCCACTGGGGATCAAGCCCGCAACCCAGGCATGTGCCCTGACCGGGAATCGAAACTGTGACCTCCTGGTTCATAGTTCGATGCTCAACCACTGATCCACACTGGCTTGCCTGCACTTTCTTTTTCTTTTTTTTTTTTTAGTCACTTTTGAAAGCAAATATATTTTCCGGACCACAAAATGTAAAGCATAAATATTAACTAAGAATTGCATTCATTAGAGGTCAAGGTTATGTCTACTGAGCTTGGATTTGGGAGGGCCTCTGGGAGATGGGCCAGTGCCCAGGCTGCTGCCACATTTTGATGCTCGATGGTATTAAAAAAGGAAACAGTTGGAAAAGCTGTAGGATATATTTATATGTTTGCACTGAAAACATTTGAACTTTTTACGACCACATAAATGTCATGATTATACTGCTCAGACAATATTTATAGGATCCCTAAAAAAATATCAGTTCAAAGTGCATGGCACCCTGGTCAAGAGGGGCAAGTTGAAGAATATGTAACGAAGTTCTTTTTTCATTTCGGCCAGGATATCTCTGCCTTTTATGCCTATGAGGCCAGACCCATTCCCCTCTCCCCCAGTAATAGCTAGGATTTGGTTTGGGGGGCTTTGCTTTTCTCTGTGGGCAGCATTGAGGCCAGTGCTGTCCAACAAAAATCTAAACAAGCCGTGTACGTCCTGGCCAGTGTCCTCGTAGCTCTGTTAAAAAGCTGAAAAGAAACAATGACATTCATGTTACTAATATAATGTATTTAACCCAATATACCTAAAATATTGCCATTTCAACACATACATATTGTAAAACTTATTCATTGATAGCTTATATATTTTGGGTTGTACTGTCTTTGAAATTCTGTGTATATTTCACACTTGCCAGCACATCTATTTTTTTTAAATTGATTTTAGAGAGGAAGGGAGAGGGAGAGAGAGAAAAAAAAACATCAATGATCAGAGAGAAACGCTGATCAGCTGCCTCTGGCACGCCCCCTACTGGGGACTGAGCCTACAACCTGGGCATGTGCTCTTGACCAGAATTGAACCCGAGACATTTCAGTCCGCAAGCTGACCTCTAACCACTAAGCCCAATCGGCTAGGGCAGTGGTTCTCAACCTTCTGGCCCTTTAAATACAGTTCCTCATGTTGTGACCCGACCATAAAATTATTTTCGTTGCTACTTCATAACTGTAATTTGCTACTGCTATGAATCATAATGTAAATATCTGATATGCAGGATGGTCTTAGGCGACCCCTGTGAAAGGGTCGTTCGACCGCCAAAGGGGTCGCGACCCACAGGTTGAGAACCGCTGGGCTAGGGCCTTACCAGCACATCTTAGCTCATTCCAGCCACGTGTCAAACTCTAGCAGGTACATATGGCCAGCAGCTACCACACTGGACAGGTCAGATCTAAGCACTTCCGGTGACAGTGATTGGTGGCTGATAACTCACCAAACCCTTGTTTCATCCTGGATTTGTTCTAGTCAAATGTATGAACCCACCTAGCAGGCACCATGTGGGCCTCACCTTACAGAGGAGAAATCTGAGCAAAGGGAGGTTGAAGAATGTTCCCAGGGTCACACAGCTAGCAACTGGGGAGTCTGAACTTGAATTGGGCAACCTGGCTGTTCAGTACATGTTCCTATCCCCCTCCCACCCACCCCCCTCCCCAAGGCAGATCCTTCTCTCTTCTGCCCTGATCGACCACCTGTGTGTCTTGTCTTTCCTTGTTCCATATCCTTAGTCATCCCGTTTTTCTCCAATAGATGTCTTGCCCCTCACCGTTTGCTTAGGTCCCACTTTGATTCCTTAATCTGTTGAAGTACGCGGTGTGGACAGGGAAATGCCCCTGAACGTGTGCATCCGGAGGCCCTGCACACGGTCTCCATGACACACAGGCAGCCTGCGATCAAAACTCAGCTTCCAGTGCGATCACGACCGAGGTAGCTCATTTACGAGGAGGAAGAAAGATAAGGGTCATATTGAACTACCATACTTTCCCATTAGGCACGCACCCTGTCTTGTAAGAGCAAAGTTCAAAGACTGGGGGGTACCAGTGAGGTAAGCTACGTTCTGCCTCCGTCTCTCTTGATGTCGTATTTCTAAACGTCAGAATTTAGAATTCCGGTGATGTCAGCGAATAAGAAAACGCACACACCCAGGCTCCTGCACACACCAACACGAAGCAGCTGCCGTCAGTACACAGCGTTGCTTACAGTCTTAGCTGACTGAGCCGACGGCATAGAAAAGTGAGATTCTGTTCTGGGAACAGCCGGCTTGACCCTGACACATCCTTCCCATCGCTAAGTACCATTTTCATGAGTCAGGCTCTGACAGCATCCCGCTAACCGCAAGTGCGATCGGCTGAAGATGCCAAAAAGAGTCCCTTGAGAAAGCCAGTTCCCTGAGCGAAAGAAGAGCAAAGGAGCGAGGAGTAATTGTGGACGTTAAGTTCCCTCGTTAAATATTTACAAATAGGTTTACGGGTAGAAGAATTATTATCCACAATTATTGAGTGTTCTGTGCAGGGGCTCACGCTTGTCCTCACTGGCAAGAGGCGAGGACACTGCGCATAAATGAAAGCAAGAATAATCTGTGACGGGCGTTCAGATGATCGCTCTCCAACCGGGAGACAGGAGAATGGGTTTCTACTGGAGTTATGAGATTTCTGCTTTCAGTTCAAGAAAAAAGGGTGATCCACCACCCGTCCATCCCACTTTAAGTCAAGGCCTATATAAGGGCAGAGAAACCTACATTTCTGTCAGTCAGAGCCCAGTCTTGCTAATGCGGGCAAACTACCCACCCAGAGGCCAGCCCAGGAGAAGTCTGCTGGGAAAAATGAAAGAGTGTCATTGACGCAGTGACAAATGTCACTGAAGAGTTCCCATTCGCAATATTCTCTTCCCCTCCCCTCCAGCTCCTGCAAAATACCTCACAGATTGTTCAGTGAGTGGCAGGGAAGTAAGTTAAAAACAAGGGGAGGGCTAGAGAAATCTCTAGTCCAGTGGTTCTCAACCTTCCTAATGCCGCGATCCTTTAATACAGTTCCTCATGTTGTGGTGACCCCCAACCATAAAATTATTTTCGTTGCTACCTCATAACTGTAATTTTGCTACTGTTATGCATCGTAATGTAAATATCTGATATGCAGAATGTATTTTCAGGGGTTGCGACCCACAGGTTGAATCTAGTCTGTAGAGTCTAGTCCAGTGATGGCGAACCTATGACACGCGTGTCAGAGGTGACAGGCAAACTCATTTTTTGGGTTGATTTTTCTTTGTTAAATGGCATTTAAATATATAAAATAAATATCGAAAATATAAATCTTTGTTTTACTATGGTTGAAAATATCAAAAAATTTCTATATGTGACACGGCACCAGAGTTGAGTTAGGGTTTTTCAAAATGCTGACACGCCGAGCTCAGAAGGCTCTCCATCAGTGGACTGGTCTCTACAGAATCTGAACTGAGAAAACATGTACCTGTCCCCTGGAGGAAGGGCAAATCCCCGATGGGTCACCCCTCCTAGAACAGACGTGTTCAATACGCCGCTGGCTTTTCACACCCCGAGTCTGGGCTGCCACGGCCCACGTGGAACGTCTTCAGCTGCCGGTGGCGGCAGGTTGCACAGGAGGTGCCTCACCCCAGGGCCCCATCGCTAGGGGACATCACGAGGGGACACAGGAGCTCCTCCCATGAGAAGCAAACACTCCCCATGCCTCGGACTGGGGAGGTAAACGGAATGTGCGCCTCTCATTAAAACTTCCTTTCAGAAGAAGTTAAGTGTAAATTATTCTAGTATCTATTGACCTACGTAAATCATGTAATTACTCAACAAAGACAGGCTTGAAGGTGTTTCTATCTATTCAGAAAGAAAAAGGATAATTTCTGAAAATACCACATTAAATTCGGAGGGAACAGCGCTTTGCTTATGTTCCCAGAAAAGCCAAATCAGTGTCTCGGGGTCTAAGCGGACAGCATACACTCGACCCGAGCCCAGAGATGCGGATGCGTGTTTCACGGACATGGCTCGATTTTAGCCCCGTCGCCCGTCATTAAGTCAGCATGTGTCACCGCCATGGCTTCAGGGCCCGTGGCTCTCAGCAGCTCCATCACTCAGACCATCCCACTTCCTGCCTCCCAGAGAAGATGCACGCCATCAGCGGAAACTCCTTCCGCTTGGAACCACCAAGCCCGCAGAAGGTCCTGCCTGGGCACCCAACCTCTGCTGCTTCCCTCCCATAAAAAGGGACGGGTGTGCATTCCACCCAGTGAGAGAGCTGTGGGTAAAACAAAGCACTTGGGGAAGAAAAAAAAATAACCTCGCTAGTTTCCCAGGAATCAGGATAAAGGTTATGAAAACAGAATATTTAGGGAAAAAATATGGGGACAATCTCCTCTTATTATAGACTACCTAGGAGGGGAAGTAATTTAATATGAAAAGAAATAGTACTTTACAGCCCTGACTGGTTTGGCTCAGTGGATAGAGCATCGGCCTGCGGACTGAAGGGTCCCAGGTTCGATTCCGGTCAAGGGCATGTACCTTGGTTGCGGGCACATCCCCAGTAGTGGGTGTGCAGGAGGCGGCTGATCCATGTTTTTCTCTCATTGATGTTTCTAACTCTCTATCCCTCTCCCTTCCTCTCTGTAAAAAAATCAATAAAATATATTTTTTTTTAAAAAAAGAAGAATGAAAACAGCTCCCTGGTCTGGACAGTATATGTGGCTTATCATCACATTAGTATTAAAAAAAAAAAGTACTTTACAAATCAAAAGGAAACATGTAACAACCAATGTAAAAACTGAACGACATAATAATAATATTGATTGTTTCCCTTACACATTTTTTTTTAGTTGAAAGGAAAAACCAACATGAATCAGCAGCAGCTGAATGGGAAGGGTGGGTGAGGGAAGGGAAAAGTCACCAGAGAGACACAGAAATGTGGGCATTTTGGATTCGAAAGTAACAACTGAAAGCTAAACTGCTCCAAATGGTCTGCTTAAGTTGGGCAACTTAAAATAAATGAACCTGAAAGCCATTTAAAGAGGGGTGAGAAGATAACACAGCTATTATTGGATTTTGCACTTAAAATGAAAATGAGACTTTTCCTGTGTATTTTCAACAAACAAGTGTTCAAATTAAACCTCAGGATTGTGAAAGCTCACACTTAGGGGAAAAGAGCTGTGGACCAGAGGTCAGTATAATCAATAGAAAGGAAATGGCCACTGTAAAATCCGCTGACGCTGCAAGGACTAGACAAAGACTGTAAAGAATTATGTTCAGCAAGTGACACTATATCAACTGTGATATTTTATTTTTTGAATATATATTTTTCTTGATTTCAGAGAGGAAGAGAGAGAAATATCAATGATGAGAGAGAACCACTGATCAGCTGCCTCCTGCAGGCCCCCTACAGGGGATCGAGCCACCTGGGCATGTGCCCTGACTGGGAATTGAACCATGGCCTGCTGGTTCATGGGCTGACGCTCAACCACTGAGCCACACCAGCTGAGCATTATGAGATTTTAAGAATTGGGGACTAAGATAAAATGAAAAAATAGTTTAGTAAAAATGGGGAAATAAAAGAGATGTTTTAAATGCTAAAGGGCCCACCAACACTACAGAGGGAAAGACAACTGTTACAAAAATAAACAGTAGGCAGCAAATTAGAGGAAGAACATAAAGAGCATGGGGAAAATGGAAGTCCTCTGAGAAACAGGGTCTTCTTTTACTCTGAAAGCTGTATAACCTGATTAGCACTTTGAATCTAACTTATTTTCTCACTAGGGCCACGCCACTATTTTAACCTAAGTTATTTCTTTACTAAGAATTAAGGAACTCACTGAATTTGGCTACATTATTTTTTTACTGCGATCTTTACAGTCCATGACCAAATTCTTACCAATCTTTTTTGCTGTTGTTGTTAATCCTCAACTTCACATCAATTGGTTGCCCTGTCCCTCCGCCCCACCCCCACCCCGCCGTGAGCCCCAACCAGGTGGTGGGGAACCTGCAACCCAGGTATGTACCCTTGACTGGAATAGAACCCATGACCCTTCCATTTGAAGGCCAACCCTCTAGCCACTGAACAACACCAGCCAGGGCAAATTCTGACCAATCTTAATTCATTAAAAAGGCAAACCAATAAAATGTCACCAAATGTGCTAGTCATTTGGCTTACCCTTTCCCCAGAAATCCTAATTCAGGGAAAAGAAAATCTCAAGAGCTTTGGAAATATCTCCTTCACAGGCCTTGACTTCAATGGACCCCCCAACATTTCTTCTTTTTTTAAAAAAAAAAAAAAAAAGAAAAAGTCCTCTACAGGACCTTGTGGTTAGCTATGTCCATAAAGGAAAATGAAAGTATGTGATTTGTGTCGGCCACTAAGCACAGAGCTATACTGTACCACTAGAACTCAAAGTATACCACACACACACACACACACACACACACACACACACCCCTCTTTTCTGATGTACCTGGAGGAGGGGGAAGGTATTTTGTGAAAGATCCTTGGATGGTTCTGATAAGCCACACCTGGCCCCAGCTGGGACCCCCTCCACCCCCATTCCCCACCTCCACCCAGATTCAAAACCCTGCTCCCAAGGCTATAGGCTGGAATCTGTCCTACTTTTAGCACGGCCTTGAACATTCAACTGTGAAACTGCTTGGGTCCTACTTCATCTTCCCACACTTAGTAAAGTACTGTGGTTTATGTAAACTGTCACTGCTCATTCCAATGTTTCAAAATGCTGGTGGCTTTTTAAAACCTTTTAAGATAACGACTTTAATTCAATGAATTACTAAGGTTTCCTTTTTTGATGTGTGGCTGTCTAATAACTAACTCTCAAAAGTTCACTTTTAAGAAAAAGTGTGCATTTTTAAAACTAGGGGAATACTGTGATTTTCCCCCTGTGGGGGACCCTCACACTGTGGGTCCTGGGGCTCACCATCCTTGGGCCGGAGCCCTCACCGGCCTGGGATCTTCCAGCTGCTTAGCCCTTTCCCAGGTCTCCAGGCTATTCCTAACCCCATTAATCCGGTCGGAGCACATTTGTTATCCAGCACGCCCATTAATCAGTGACACAGACACTGCTGGCCCACAATTGTCCTCGCATTCTCGGCTGCATGCAACCTCATGTCCCTCTTCCCAGACCTCTGTTCCAATTATAGTGCCGCCTCCCAAAAGTTCAACCGCTTTCCTGGCTAACTCTGCAGTTCTTTTCAACACAGCAAGAGGAGAACGCTCCAACCAGCTGCCTTCCAAGAGGAGCACACAGAATCGTCAGGTTCTGACAGCCCCTGGCACTGTTTTCATGACCTAACTTTAGCTCTTAGCTGTCTACCGATGATATGGTCAGAGCCTAAGAAACCGAGGACCCGACCCACTGCCTTGAGGAGCATCATCAAAATGCTGGTCCTGAATGGCAAGGCATTCAGCAAAGTAACTACACGCCCATATCCTATTTCCTTACTCATGACTTCTGGGTAGCACTACCATGGATATGACCTTTACATCAAGGACCTCTTTTCACTGTATTCTCCGCAGAAACTCAGGCATGTATTTCAATGTATTGATTTCAGAGAGGAAAGAAGAGGGAGAGAGAGAGAGAGAGAGATAGAAACATCAATGATGAGAGAGATTCATGGATCGGCTGCCTCCTGCACGCTCCACACTGGGAACCAAGCCTGCAACCCGGGCATGTGCCCTGACTGGGAATTGAACCGTGACTTCCTGGTTCCTAGGTTGATGCTCAACCACTGAGCCACGCCGGCCGGGCGACATGTATTTCTTTTAAGCAATAAGAACCCACAGCTCACAGAGGCCACACAGGGAGACAAGACACACTTCTGTAGAAGTGGGTAATGGGCTACAAATCGGAAGACCCAAGATGAGGGATATATCACAATACTTCTCAAATCAACCAAACTGCCTTCCAAGGACACTTAAAGAGCTTCTGTTTAGGGATTCAACAGATCCACACTTTGAATATTCAATGATGCTAACACGGTCTAGTTATACCAACCTTGGGACACATATGTTACTATCAAAAAGGAGCAGAAACCAAGCCTTAAAAGCCCCAAGGTGGGGAAGACTGCATTGGAATTGTGTGACAGCAATGTTTTCCATAGGAAACAATTTGTCAGTTTGGGCTTAGACCTCCATCCAGGTCACGTGATTCTCACAGTATCAGAAGGGCATAATCTTAAGATGATTTTACCCTGAAGGGAAAACAAACACGCTTATAACCCCCAGAGATAAAGTGAATGCTAAGAATAATGACAGGTCCCTATAGGAGGCAACTCAGGGAGAGCTCCTCAGAGATAAGGAAAGCTATGATTCTGATTTCTTGGCCTCTTCGGAGGCCTGGGAGAGCATCTGATGCCTAAAGCACTGTACATGCTCGGGCGCCATGTGCACTGGCCGGGTGTGATCTGTGAATTTCTGAAGGGTGGGCCCCGTGCCACGCCGAGCTCCCCTGGCCTACCTGGCCTCGTGAGGCGTATCAGAGAGATGTACACGTCGTGGCAGTCTCTCTCCTGGGGGATGATGAGTTGTAAGAGCTGGAAGTTCTTGCAACGAATAAGCAGATGGCACCCAGTAGCCGTTGTTGCCTGTTTTTCGATGGTGGAAATCTGGCTGTGAAGAATCTGCAACCGAAAGTGACGTGGATAAGCTAAGCACGAACAACTGATACACAGGGCGAGGAGTGACACAGATCTCGGAGCCACACAGACAGACCGGCAACACTCCCCGACCTTCAGCTAGCTCAACACCTGCACTCAGATAACAAGAACTGAGATGTTTTGGGAAAGAACCAACTAGATTTCCCGTTTTGTTTTTTCTGTGTCAAGCTTTCGGATACCCAGGCTCATGATTTGGAGCCAATGATTCAGCATACTCTTTTGCACAAGTCCAGGCAAGGGAACATTTTGGTAGTCAACTGCTGATTGCGGTTAATAGCTCAAATGAAAGAAGGTCATGAGAAGTTAGTAAAATAAATCTTGCAATCAACAAAAGTCAGAGATGACTCCGCTGGGAGGGGCCACCGTGCTCCCGAATTCCACATGGAATGCTCAAGCTCAATAGCAACTTGCACTTGTTTGCTAAGTTGCTGGGAGTCAGGCTGGCTGCAGAGGAGATTTCTTTTAAGGGAAATCAAGCTGAAGGGCATGTCCGTTGTCTCAGGAGGGTCTCTGCTCAGTCCTCCATGGCAAGCATTTCATCCTTTCAATTCCTCTCCAGTAAGTAGTGCCTGCCACCTTCAGCTGCAAAAAGAGCAATGTCTATGGACTAGAGAAAAGGCCAATCTACAATTCAGCGGTTCTGTCACAATGTCATGGTGAGCGGGTTATACAAAATAAGGAATATACAGTCTCATGATTGCATAGCAGAAATGCCTGATGATAGGACACTTCCCTAGCTTTGCTTTTCCCTCCCTCCCTCCCTCCCTCCCTCCCTCCCTCCTTCCCTCCCTTCCTTTTAATTATCAGAAAAGTGGAGACAATGGAATAAAATGACTATATCTGAGATACTGACATTACAGAATCTCTACTCAAAAGCTGTGGCATGAACCACTTGTATCTGTGGCTTTCTCGTCAAACAATTAGTGTTTAAAATGAATATGTAGATCAGTGGTTCTCAACCTTCTTTCTGGCCCTTTAAATACAGTTCCTCATGTTGTGACCCAACCATAAAATTATTTTCGTTGCTACTTCATAACTGTAATGTTGCTACTGTTATGAATAGTAATGTAAATATCTGATATGCAGGATGGTTTTAGGTGACCCCTGTGAAAGGGTCGTTCGACCGCCAAAGGGGTCGCGACCCACAGGTTGAGAACCGCTGATGTAGATGAAGTAGAGTGGACTCTACAGGAAAAGGCGAAGGTCACATTCCCCAAACAGTCCCCTGAATACCCACACACCAAGAGCCCGCCCACCTCACCCTGGGGACAAACGAAAGAATGGAGGATCCAGCTCTTTACTTCAAACAACGGAAATAAGGAATACATACCCATGTTTCCTTTCTTGTGTCAGGTGCATTTTCCACGAATATGACATGAGTAGCCGTCAAATACAAAGTTCCTAGGGCTGCTTTTTTGGAAGATATTCGATCTAGCAAGCGGACATTTTCGACCTAGGAAAAGCATTTGACACAGTTATAGTTACAGCACCGGAGCTAGTCAGGAAAGTGAAAAACAAGTAGGTAATCTTGTGCTTAATCCAAAATGCAATTTGAGAATTTTCCCAATAAGAAAAAAACAAAATTTTCCCCTTAAATTAATTAGATCTCAGAATATGAATCTGTATATCAAAAGATAAAATTTCCCCAATTACTTAAATATGACCTTTAATGTACCACAAAAGATTTATAAAACCTCTTCTTTAAGATTACCCTTTCTATATCTTAAATAGGTCAGTGTTTTCATTTCACTGTAATTATGTAATTCTAATTTAAGGCAGGTAGTGTGTGTATCAAAGTTCAGCATTCACACAATAACTATGTATGAATTACTTTTTATTAAAAAGAAAATATACTTTCCTATGTGTTTCATGGTTGTAGAAATTGTCTCAAGGCTGTTTGCTTCCACAGAAATGAGCAGGAAATAGAAATATATATCTGGGAGCAAAAAGTATCAGAGAAGTGTTCTGCATTTTCCAAGGAAAACCTCTCAAATTAAGACGCTCACATTCACTTATAGTAAAATCTCTCTAACAAATGGAATTCTCACCACTGAGCTCATTTGAACTGTTAGGAGAGATTTCTTGGAAACGATTTTTTATCAGGAAAATATTTCTTACATGCAGAGCAATTTCAAGGATGTATGCACTGGGATCATTCCAATACAAAATGTAATGGAAATGATAAGACAATCTCTTCAGGGCAAGTGAAAAACTGAAGACGGACGCTGGCTCAACCCTCATCCCTCAAGTCAGGATGGTTACTTGCCCTCCATGAGGCAGCTTAGGGCCTAGTGGGTTGTATGTGCCCCGTTCTTTAGGCCAATGGAGAAGCTGTGGTCCTGATGTGACTGGAGAGCCCAAGGCTTCCCAACTGCTCCAGGGAAGACCTAGGTGGGTATCCAACCTAACGAATACTGCAAGGACAACGCCAAGGGCAAACAGCACTCAAGACACCCATCGTCCAGTCTCCTCTGAGCCCTTAGAACCAAACCAGTCTTCCAGGTCCCATCCCATTTCTTCCCAATTTCCAGGGATCTAATGAGGTAAATAAAGCATTAGGTACTTCAAATATTTTCTGTAGTCAGACCATTTACTACAGGGTGGTTGCATACTTCTTGAGACTTGGTGAATGGCTGTTTCTTAAAGATGTTCATTTAAGAACCTATCAGCTTCCGGATTTGAAAAAGTACTTTTGTCGTTACTAATATGCTCCACATTCTTTTAATGGGTCTCCATCCTCTGTCTCCTTCGTCAATGGTCTTCATAGCATTGGTTTACTTTCCTACTAGGTGGCCATCACTCCTTACATATTCATCGGAACAGGTCATACAGTAAGGATAATAACCTATGGCCTAATTTTATGTTTTATAACTGATTCTTTACCAAGCTCTTTTATTGGTTCTAAAGCTTTTTTCAATAAAGTCACTTGGATCTTCAAAAAGTTACCTGAGTAGAGAGGAATATTTTCTATAATAATTTGTCTCTTTCTTTCCAGTATTTATACCTCTTTTCCCCCTTGTGTGATGACACGAACTAGACCATTAAAAATAACAATGACAGTGGTGACAGCAGCCACTCTTGTGGGGTTTTTTTTCGGTTTTTTAATAACAGTGTTATTGAAATATAATTCACATTTCATACAATTCACCCATTGAAAGTAGACTATTCAATGGTGTTAAATATATTCACAGCATTGTACATATCATCATTGTGCAAACATTACCACAATCAATTTTAAAACATCTTCATCACCCCCACCCCAAGAAAAACAAAATCCTGTACCCATTAGCATTCCCTCCAAATCAGCTCAGCACTAGGCGACCACCAATCTACTTTCTGTCCCTATGCATTTGCTTATTCTGGACATTTCATATAAATGGAATATGTTATACTTTGTGACTGGTTTCTCTAACTTAGCATCATATTCATTTTGTTTTATTGCCAAGTAACAATCCATTACGTGGATACTAGAGGCCCGGTACATGGATTTGTGCACTGGTGGGGGCGTGGCCTTCGAGGATCAGCCCGCTGTGGGAGCTCCACCCATCCTTGTCAGCTGAGCGGCGCTCCCACTGTGGAAGTGCACTGACCACCAGGGGGCAGCTCCTGCGTTGAACATCTGCTCCCAGTGGTCAGTGCGTCACAGCGACTGGTCGACTGGTAGCTCTGGTCGTTTTGCCGTTGGGTCGCTGAGATTTTATCTATATAGATACCACACTTTATTTATCCATTTGTCAGTTGATAGTCCTTTGGATTGTTTCCACTTTCTGGCTGTCATGAATATTGCTTCTATGCATGTTCTTATACAAGTGTTGGTGAGGGCATATGTTTTCATTTCTCTTGGAGATATATATATATATATACATACATACATATATATATATATATATATATATATATATATATATATATATATATACACACACACAAACCTAGGAATGGAATTGCTGGATCAGATGGTAACTCTTTGTTTAACCTCTACAGGAACTCTCCGACTGTTTTCCGGAGGGGCTGTTTCATTTTATATTCCTACCCAGTATGAGGGTTCCAATTCTTCCACACAATGCTTGTTGAAATCTCTTTTTTATTACAGCCATTCTGCTAGGGGTAAGATAGTATCTCACTATAATTTTAATTGGCATTTCTCTGATGATTAATGATGTTGATCATCTTTTCCTGTGCAGTCCTGTTTTTAATAGGAGCACTCCCAATATCTCACCATTGAGTTTGGTATTTTTTATCACATTGTGGAAGTGATCCATTCTTAGTTTACTGAGTTTTAATTTTGAAAATCAGAAATAAACAGTATGCCATTTTAATAATACTTGGATGAATTATTTGCTTTCTAGCGTTAATCCTGTGTTATCCATAGTAATAAATTTCTTAGTTATTAAAGAAGTCAGGTTGTTGGTGTATGACCAATCTGGAACTGGTGTATTAATGTTTTAATATTGCTTACATTTTATCTGTGCTAATTATTTTGTTTTGTTTGCAGTATTTTTGTTGTTTGTTTTGTTTTGGGTTTTATTTTTTTTTTCATCTATGCTTTTAAGAGAGACTGGCTATTTGTGCTACTTTCATTAGGTGAATTCATCATGGCCATGATTATATCAATTGATTAGGAAGATTTCAATATACAAATAATTTATTACTTGAAACACTTTATTCAGAAATGACTCTTAAATAATTATTTCAATGTCTTACTTAAGTGGTTATAAATCCTTCAATATTTTCATTTCTTACTAAATCTCATTTGACATCTATTTTACTTACAAATTATCTCCTAATTGCTGATTTTCAATTCTTACGTTTTAATTCTTATCTGTGCATAAATCTCTCTCTCTTTATCTCTTCTCTCACTCCTAATATTGTAAATTATGTTCTTTATTTTCTGTGATTAGATATGCAAAAGTTTTTCTTTTTTCTTTATTTTAAAATATATTTTTTATTGACTTCAGAGAGGAAGGGAGAGGGAGAGAGAAATAGAAACATCAACCCTGAGAGATAATCATTGATCAGTTGCTTCCTCCATGCCCCACACTGGAGATTGAGCCCGCAATCCAGACATGTGCCCTGACCGGGAATGGAATCGTGACCTCCTCGTTCATAGGTCCAGGCTCCACCACTGAGCCTTGCCAGCCAAGCACAAAGGTTTTTCTTCAAAGTAACAGATCTTGGACTTACTAATTTAATAATTTTCTCTTTCGAATTGTTAATTATGCTTGTGCTTCTTAGTAAATGTTTTAACTTGCTTTCTTCGGGTGTATATGTGGCTTTTTTTCCTTTGTTCATTTCCAAAAGCTCAGGTTTAATAGTCAGCTCATTAAGTTTTATTCTTCTTGTTTAGTAACAAAATTTCAAGTCCAATAATTTTCCTCCAAAGTAAATTTTTGGCTGCATGTTATGAATTTTGCTTGCAGTATTAGCATTCTTGCTTCCCAGATAGACTATAACTGGAATTTTTATTTCTTCTTTGACCCAAGAGTTTTTAAGGAGAATATTTTTCAATTCCCACATGATTGGATTACTTTATTCAAACTTTTGTCATTAAACATTCTATTTTAAACTAGCTCCAACAAAGATATTATGAAAGAGAGTTGTGGGAAGAGAGGAGCAAGGGGATATATTATTTTTGGAACATTTCTATGGGAAAAAACTAATTTGCATGCTAAAATGGGCCTAACTAAATTAAGCAGCTGTCCAGGGTGATGTGCCAGTTAACAATATATAGAAACGAAACAAAACTTTATTGAGATCATCGTACTGAACATATGGTAATATTTTGAGACAAGGAGATCTAGTATGAATTATTCTCCCTATGGAAGTGAAGGAAGCTACACCACTTAGATTATCTGTAGAAAACCTCAGTTGAACTGAACAAGGATCACAGATGGTGGTAGATTAGAATAGTTAATGTCTTCCTGTTACCTGTGGAGGCCGCTGCAGGAGAGTTACATTTCAAAATCTGGCAAAAGTTCTTACCCATCCCACAGCTGTCCAAAGTATTTTGAAGTAGAAGAAGGAAAAAAGAGACAAAACACCATTAGGAAAACACCCACAGCATGATTTCCCAGCGCTGTGTCACAACAAAAGAGAACAACTGGCATGTCATGCCGTTTAAAGGTAGTAAGAATTAAAATTCATGGTGGGTGGGAAGAGACCAACCTAAGAACTTGTATGCATATATGCAAAATCCATGGACACAGATAGTAGGGTGGGGTGGTGAAGGCTTGGAGCCGGGGGTGAGGTGGGCTAGAAGGGGTCAATGAGGGGAAAGGGGGACATATGTAATATTTTCTTTTTTTTTTTAAAATATATTTTATTGATTTTTTACAGAGAGGAAGGGAGAAAGATAGAGAGTTAGAAACATCGATGAGAGAGAAACATCGATCAGCTGCCTCCTGCACATCTCCCACTGGGATGTGCCCGCAACCCAGGTACATGCCCTTGACCGGAATCGAACCTGGGACCTCTCAGTCCGCAGGCCGACGCTCTATCCACCGAGCCAAACCGGTTTCGGCAATATTTTCAACAATAAAGATTTTTCTTTTTAAATAAGTAAAATAAAATTAAAACAGAACTAAAATTCAGGTGTCTGAGAAATTCTGTGAAGGTCAGGACCCTGCTCAGTTCCACCATGTAGCTTTCACTAAGGTAGCCAGGACACTCCTGACTGCGATTCTAGAGCCAGTCAACTCAAGATAAAATAAAATAAATCTTGAGAACTTTGCCACCATCTTGAAGACCCACTGGCTCAATTACTCCGCCTCGTTGTTCAGGGAATTTAATGCTATCTCATCGACAGTTACAATGAGCTCTATGATAATAACCCTCTTACATCCTGGGAGAGAGATGACCCTCAGGAGCTACCAGCTTCTCCAGAAAAAGTTACTGCAATTCCTCTATATTTTCCTAGGAACCCCTAGGTGTTCCTGCTCTGCAAACGGCAGCTCACCGGTGCAAAACATTACAATAGGTCACCAATTCTTGGGTGTACATTTTCCACATTCTGACATTCCTGAAAATGCAATGCATCTTATGATTAATGTGGTAAGAAGCCGTGGTGTCATTTCCTTGGCAGTGCTTTTGTCCTTCTTTATGGAACATAAATCTTGGTGCATCTTACAATCACTGATGTCCCAGATTTGCTGAAATGCAGTGGAGTTTGTAGTCATTGGCATACAAATGGCACCTGAAACCATGAGACCAAAAGAAGTTACCTAGAGAGAGCATGTTGAGGGAGAGAAAGGAGATCTGAAGAAATCCAACGTTTAAAGGATGGACAAAAGCGAAAGGATGAGAAAAGCAAAGTAGGAAGGAATGGCCCGTTAGGAGAAAAATCAGACGCCAAGGGAGGCTGTGCACAGGCAGAGATCTCAGAGAGAAGGAGTGTTTTTGTTTGTCTGTTTTGCGGGTTTTTTAATATATTTTTTATGGATTTCAGAGAGGAAGGGAGAGGGAGAAAGAGATAGAAACATTAATGATGAGAGAGAATCACTGACCAGCTGCCTCCTGTCCCACGCTGGGGATTGAGCCTGCAACCCAGACATGCGCTCTGACCTGGGATCAAACCGTGACCTCCTGGTTCATGGGTCGATGCTCAACCACTGAGCCACGCCAGCAGGGTGAGAAGGAGTGTTTACTAGTATGTCAAACGCCGATGAGAGATCAAACAAGACAAGAACTGTAATATGCCCATGGAGTTCAGTAACAGGAAAGACGCTGGCCACCTTGGAAGTGGACCCGGGACCATCGGCATCAGAAGCCATAACACAATGGCTGGAGGAGTGAGCTCCCGGGAGCCGGGAGAGTAGAGGCCCTCGTCCTTGTTCGAGTGAGTGGGGGACAGGACAGACGCCAGAGGGGGGCACACTGGCCACTCAGACTCCATCCCAAAGCAGCCAACGGCCAAAGCATACAAGGAGCTTTCCAGAAGCAACTGGCATGTCAAGACGTTTTCAAGAAAGGAGCTTAGTAATGCTGCCAACGAGGGGGATCTCAAGTTGAGATACACACAAGGGAAAAATAACTCCCATTAGGAGGAATTTGTGGAAAATGGGTTTTAAAGGATGAGAAAGAGAAGATGAGGACCACTGGGCAAGAGTTTATCCTGCCGATGCCGAAGTCTCCCCAGTCCTAAGAAGCTCTCTCCCCCAGCTTAACCAACTGGTCTTTTAAAAAATGTGGAAACATATACTTATTTACGTAATGTTGTAAGATTCAGAAATATAGAAGGAAGGAAAGAAAATCACCCTTAGTCTCATAATTCAAACACAAGCACTGTTAATCTTTTGGTGTGTTTTAGAAACTATTTCTACCTCATTTTAGGGGTTGTTGGAGGAGGTGAGAATCCCAGGGGTGGGGAGGAAGAGTCTAATCCCAGTCTTTTTGCTTCATGAGCCTCTCCTTTGCCCCAGATCCTCAGCGGACTGGGCTTTACACCTAATGCCTTGATGAGCTGGAGACGGCTGTGCAGTAAGCAAGGGGCGGGTTCTGATTTCTCATAGCTGTGTCATAACAGAGCTGCACACGTGTGTGCTGAGACAATCCCTAACCTGAACAAATTCATTGGAAGCAGAAGATCTGCCTGGGGTGACTGTGAAGATGCAAACCTCCAGAGGAGGTGGCAGAAATCCTGGGGCGAGATCTGGACCTCCAAAGGGAATGGAATGGGGTGTTGAAATAACTTTACCACTATCTCCTGGAGAGGGCCAATCCTGTCATTTGGCTTATGTAAAAGTTACCAAAATAATAATAGAAGCAATCATGAATAGCTGTAGAGTACTGCCCCTACGCCATGCACTACGCTACCACTTTGCACATCTGACCTCAGGGAATCCCAGCAATAACCCCAGGAGTGAGGTCCTTGCATAGCCTGGGACTAACATCTGTCTAACCCCACAGCCCAAGTTCACCAAGGCAGTGGGCACTGGTGAGTGCCTCTGAGGTCATGTTAGCCCTTCAAAATCAACATGTTTAGGATGACCAGTGAACCATTATTTTAAGCAATTTTACACAAGAAAGGAGTATTTGCAAATAGAGTGCTTTCAAACAAAACTATTCTGCAAAACTACATGCACAAACCACTATCAGAATATGCTCTGAGACAAACCCAAAGACAGAAAGCCTGGGAATGGGGTACCAGAGCCCCAATACTGGCTAGGGAGATGGTCAGGATTCTCAGGGCTGAGACCAGGGAGGACCCCAAGCCTCCAATTCCATTCAACAAACGCCGATGAGCGGCACCGTGTTAGGTTCCGTGGGGAACAAAAGGGTGAACTGATCAAGTTGTCTCTCGTCAAGAATCGTTCAGACTCCGTGGCAAACACTGTGCCCCAGTTTCACAGCCTTTTCATTCCCATCCCTGCTCGGTTGAGGTTAGATCGGGGGTGGGGTGGGGAGAAAGATTCCGTTGGCTTTTCTAGGCCAGGGCTGAAAAGCTTTAGTGTGCACACCAGGCCCCACACGGCCGCGCCAGGCCTGAAACGGGACACGCGCTGCGGGACACAGGCCCAGCTGCTTCTTGCTCGCCGCCTGGAATCAGGAGGCCCCCGTGAATCATGGAGCCTCTGAGCCATGCCCATCGCGCCACCGACTCATCACAGCCTTCACGGGATAAGCCTTTACTCTGTCCGCTGCAGGCCGGACACTGGATGGCTGGACATCGTGGGCTCCAGAATCACCAGGGACCATCTGGAAAAGTTACAGCTTCTCCTGCAGGACAGGAAGCCCAAGGTGCAGGGCAGGCTTTCCTTGTCTGGAGAAGGACCGATGGCACTGGCCACCGGCTTCCCGGGGGCGGAGGACGCTCAGCACCATATAAATGAGGCTGGAGGTCATTGCCTTTTGCGGGGAGAGGGCCAGAGGTTGTTGAACAGGGAAAAATCAAAATGTCTCCAGCGGCCAAAACCTGAGAGAAATTTATGTTCTAATCTAAGAAAAGCAGCTAGATAAATAGTGTGTCATACTAAATTTGGTATCCTGACATTTCCTGACTCCACCAACACGAAGAGTCAAGAACTTGTCTGAGTCAGGAGGCCCGAGCCTCCTGGTTCTGGTTCTGATTTGGAAACCAAACGGCTGGGCGCTGGCAGCTGAGTTACTGTCTCTGGGTTTTGACGTCCATGAGGCCCTGACAGGTACTTTACCGGCTTTCTCCCCTCCAGCCGGCCCCAGTGCTAACTCAGTGGCACCATGTAGAGAAGCTAGAAGCACACAGAACAGCCGCTGTGAAGATGCAGTGATGACTCAATGCTAAACCCTCCGCAAACCCAGCCACTCAGTAACGTGGTTGGCCAACAAAACTCTTGTGATTTCCCCAGGAAAGGAAGCACCAGCCTCTGCAAGAACAGATGCTGGCAAAGTCTCTGGACGTGGCTCCAAGGCCGCACTGACAGCCCGGGTTCGAGGCCCAAAGGGGAAAGATGAGCCCGCCCAAGCATACCGCTAATGAACTATCTCACTGTGGTGCTCGAAAGAAAGTTGCCTTTTTTTTAACAAAGGACATCGATTGCATCTTTTTAAAAGTCATATTTAACCTTCATGCTCCTAAAAGTCTTTAAGATAAAGAATTATGTAAAATGTATGTATACCTCAGAATACCAACCTGATTTCTGAAACCATAATATTTTAAAATCTATCTACCTAGCCACCCCTCTTTTTTTTTTTTTTTTTACAGTCTAATGATGCTATTCATGCTCCATGGCATGCAGACCAGTCTGGCTTCTCAGTGCCCACTCATCAGATTCCCACACCACTGGCCAGAAAGTGGCTGCGTGACAAGGAGGACCTGTGCAGAAACCAAACCTGAGACCATCACAATGATGCGAAGCTAAAAGTACAGGCAGAGGCCATTTTTCCTAAAATGTTCCACTGTAAGCAGAACACAGCATGAGCCACAACATGTATACAACACAAACAATGTGCGTGAACGCGGCAGCTTAGAATTCATGATAATAAACGTGGGTCCGTCACAGGGTGGGTGACGTCAGCACAGTGATGAGGAGACAGGGGGGAGGGCTGCACAGCTGGGCTTGGGTCCCCACGGCCTTGGAGGCGGAGGCTGTTCTGGCTTTGAGCAGTGCCCACTCCCTCACCCCCACCAGCTAAGTGCTGAGAATCACAGGCCAACCCAGGACTAACTTTCCAGAAATGCTGATGGTGAAGAAGGAAGCACAATTGTGGCAGATTCCTATCCAGTGGTCGGCAAACTGCGGCTCGCGAGCCACATACTAACTTCTGCGCATGGGCCACGAAGTTTCAATGCACTGTACATGTGTGCCCGCACGTGGTATTTTGTGGAAGAGCCACACTCAAGGGGCCAAAGAGCCGGTTGTGGCTCGCGAGCCGCAGTTTGCCAACCACTGCGTAGTATACACTAAGGTCTCCCTTGAGCAGAAGGGTGGAAAACGGGTGAGTAGTCATTAGGACAATACCCACTACCTTTAAATACACAACTACTGAGCGTCCATTATTACACTGAGTGGTGCCCACATACTATTTCTAACCTGCGCTGGAAGGTAGACTTGGTTGTCCCATTTTACAAATGATGGAACAGAAGGGCACGAAGAGTAAAGCAACTGTCCAACGTCTCCCAGACAGACAGTGGCGGAGCCAGATTTCAAACCAGGGGCGTCTGACTCTTGTATCTGCTTCCCTAGACTTCTCCCAAACTTGACCTCTAGCGTCCAGGCCTGATACTGTAGAGTAAGAAAAGGCATCATGGCTCAAAAACCTACCCTCCACTTCCCCTAAACTTTCAATTACAGAGGAATGTGGTGGACAAGGAAAAGCTCTGGCTAGAGCTAAAGCGTTGATAATTGGTTATACAGCAGCTCGGTGGGGCATCTGAACCCCCTGCCTGTTCACTCATCTGATCTGGAGGGGCGGCCCCCCGGGGAACGGAGGTCAGCCTGGAGAGCCTGGGCCCAGGTCATCCCTGGACTAGCTGGCCTGCCTTGAAATGTACACTGGTGAGGGTCAGGCCAGAGGGTTCAATAAATGACCTGCAGCGCAGGGAGAACCACTTCATTAATCGAGTTTCACTTCTCACCAGCCGTGTATTGCTTATAGAAACGGCCATCCTGTTAGAGATTCGGAATGGTTTATTATGGTAGGTGCCCCGTGTTGCTAAGATGTTTTAAGTTTGAATCCACAGCTCCCGGACAATGACTGATTCCACCCAGGAGGAGCTGCATGTGTCAGAGAAAACACGTCCATCTCAGGAGTGACCAATGAACAGTCATCGCTGGGAAATCCACAGCAAAGACTTCAGAGATTTAATTCTCGCTGCCACCAAACCAACACCTCATGTCTGTGACTTCATTTCCCGTTAGAGTAGTGAAAACGACAGGGATTCAATGATGATGGGCTACCCAGTAATAGTAGCAAAATACCTTGACATAGAAGGAACAGTGAAACAATAAACAATTCTTCAGAATATTAGAACTGTTATAATATCTTACACTAGCAGAAAAAAGAACCATTAGATTTTCCAATTTAAAAAGAAGTGCTTTCAGTTCTGGACTGAAAGTTGCTAAGAGAGTAGACATTAAAAGTTCTCATGTCAAGAGGGAAAATTTTACTGTGTGAAGTGATAGAGGTTAGCTGAACTTATTGTGGTAATTATTTTGCAACATATCAAATCATTACGTTGTACAGATATTAAACTTACATATCTCAATAAAACTGGAAAAGGAAAATCACAATGTAAAATGCTACATAGTAAAGTTGCTTTCTAAAAAATAAAATAATTAAATACTTTTTTTCCTACTTGCATAAAACTGCTTAAACAAATAAAAGGATGTAGTCATGAAGCTTCAGGAATTTTCTACTCCTGCTATTTGGAAGGAACACCAATCCTCCCAAAAGGCAGATTTAATCTGTTTAAAACTATAAAACCAATGAAAGTATTTTCCCAGGACCGCTTATTCCGAGGTCAGATATTGAGGGAAGGGTGAAAATCACAAAGTGTACTCCAATAAAATATATGACATGCAACCAAAAGAAATACAAGATTCTGCCCTTCCTAAAATCCATAAAGAATCTTTGATATAACACAGAAACCAATGTCCGTGGGCTACACACAGTGAGACTGCAGGAAAAGTATCCTATTTTCAAGCTGCCTTAAAAACTCACTCTTTTCAAATGTATCCTGCTTTGCAGCTAAATTATTTTTTAAAACACAAGGTACCTATGACAAAACCCTATGAAAATTAAATAGCTGCCATCCATCAGTTCAAGCCTTTTAATTAATTTATTCATTAACATTATTAATTTGTTGTCTACTCTGTGTCAGGCACTCACACTATTTATCAAAAGGCTCCTAACTAGTAACCGTGCCTACAGATTACCTGACTCCACTGCTACCTGCTAGGATTCTTCTAGGAGCAAGAGGGAGAAATCTCAACCTCATGTGCTTAAGTCAAAGGGGTTTTATTGGAATATATACCCATAAAGATCAGTGGTAAGGCTGGCTTCAGACTGGCCAGAGGTTCAACTCAGCCAGCTCCTCACCCTCATCTCTCAGGTCCCCTCTCCGCTGGCTCCCAGCTCTCTGCTCCCCATGGTTCCAGCAACCCAGCCTCCTCTCCCACCACATCCATGGCCAGGGGATAGATGTAGCACCCGCTGATTCCACCACGACCAAGCAAAAACCCAATGCATTTCACTGGGTCACATGCTTATCCTTAAAGCAGTTGGTGTGGTCACGGGAATGACATGATGAATGGGTGGACTGAGGTGCACGCCACAGTTAAAATGCAGGACCAAGAGCAGCGCAGGTACAACCCCTCAGAAGGAGAACAAATGATGGCCGTCCAACCCCAGCACATGTTCCCCACCCCCCCACCCCCGCCCCCAATCTACCAGAATGCATGCATGGAAGATAATCCTTCATTCTGTTTCTTTCTCTATCAGCATCTACTTAGCCTAGAGAACCAACATCTTCAACCTCATCTCCTCAAGCACCATCTTTTCTCTGGACAGCACCAGTTTCAGCCTGGGTAACAGAAGGAGGAGGACTGAGATTCAGAGAGACTAAACTGAAGTGTGAAACAGACTCATAATCCAAGGGGTTTGGACAGCCCAGGGGTAGATACTGGTAGAAAAGTACATCCTAGTAGTCTTGGTCTAATTTTTACAGGGAAGGTGGAAAGGAAGGAGGGGCTCGACCAGACTATTTGGTTATGCTGGCTGCACAAGAACATGTGGAAAATGGATAAAGATTCTGGGATTGTATGCATGTGAGAAGGGTATTTAGTGTGTCCGCTTCTAAAGTGAAGAAGCTACATGTTTCCCAATTTGCTGGAAAATTTAAGTCCTTTCTTCACACAGAAAATAGGCATTTGATGCACAAATTTCTATAAGTTTCCGAGCCATCTCCAAATCTCCAAATGATTCCATTAAAGAAGGTCATACTCTGTGAAAAAGTAAGCTTTGCAAAACTGGCTTCAAAAAGAAGAAAAAAATCAGTCCCATTTCCTAAACAGACAAGGATATTTTTATCCAGCTTAGGTCGAGGTGAAGAAAATATCTGGGTGATCTCAGTTAGGCATGAATGCCTACAAATGGGCAGGTTGTTGAGTTCCATCTACCTGTACAACTGTCAAAACAGGAGCCCTGACTGACATTTAACTGAAGTTAAAAAATTCCCCGAGAAGGATAATAAAGCTAAAATAGCTAGTGACACAGTGCTGCAGCTACTTCAGAAACGGGAGTGCTAAGGATTCTTGGAAAAGGCAGAGAAGAGAAAGGGAGCCCATTGGTGCTCGGAAGACTCTATAAACACATGCCAGCAGCCAACAGTCATAAATAAAGAGTCGGGCATTTGAGAGTTCTGCACAGGGCCCATGTCATTTATTTTGGTAGGTTGACCCTGGATGTGTAGGCTTCAAAGAACATGCACTCTTGAACAAGCGGACAGTCCCCGGATTTATTTCAACACCACCTTAAAATAACCTCAACCAAAAATACCATCTCCAACGAGCACAAATAAAAGAAAAAGAGGATGAAAGATGCTAAGAGGATAGCAAATGAAGAGCAGATGCTGGGCCCACCATAACCTAGATAACCTAGAGAACAGATGTATAGAGTGACCTCGTAAAGAATAGCCGGTTTACTAGCAAAAAACAATAGTCATCTAAAAAGATAATAAACTCATATGGAAGACTAAGACCTCACTATGAAGCAATATAGAAAGTCAAAGGCTAACTTTACTGTGATGATGATTTCCCTGTGAAAATATTTCTACAATTCTAAAATGCTTCTGCAGTTGACATATTTTTGACAAAGGCACTAACGACAAAGTCTACATCGTCTACTTATACAGCTCCTTTGGGAACTATAAGAAAACATTTGTCTAAGGCCAGGTCGTGCCAAATGGAACTGACTGCTGGTCCAGAGAGAGGAGGCAGCCTTGGGCATAGAGAGCCAAGTCGCCTACACATCCATCCCACCAGCCTCTGGCAAGTCTCGGTCGGTGCCCGAGGATGGAGGGGTACAGCCCGTCCACACAAGGCAAGGCCAGGTTCCAGCTCATTTACACATTCCCATGCCTCACCCCCGGGCTCCAAGTCCCCAAGGACAGACTTTGTAATTGGCACCACATTTTTCTCCTTCTCCTCTTGCAGGACAGCCCGCTGGAGCCCATCAGTCCTGTTCTGGGAAATGAGCATAAAGCAGACACGAGGATGGGAGGCCTCTCCTGGGGCCCAGTAAGAAAGGCTGCACCCTGCTCTGTGGCCATGAGGCCTGAGTTACCAAGAACACTGAGGCCTCCACTCCCCCAGCACCACACATTCCCTCCAGCCTAATCCCAGGACCCGCCTCCTCAAGCCCACCTTTCCTCACCACCCCAGTCCACAGGGATCACTCTCTATCCTTTGAATTGTTGTGACACCTCTATCATTACGATCTATTTCCCATTTACCCTACACTGCCTATTCCACGCTACTTTTATTGTACCACTCTAATTGTCTCCAAGGACATTCAGGGCGGGGCAAAGTAGGTTTATAGTTTCCAGTACTCGAAACAGGGTTTATTCTTGTATTATTATTTATTAATGATTGTATTATTTTCCATCGGAACCCTTGTAAACCTACTTTTGCCCCACCCTGTATATTCTCAAAGATGGCAGCAGTTCTTTTCTTTCTAATATTCCCTGCAGCACCATGAAGAATGCCAGGCCCTCACTTATATTAGAATTTACATTAAAAGAAGGAGATAGGATACAAAGTCCTTGGCTTGTTGGCTTCCTGAAATAATGGACTTGTACAGTGACTTCAGAGCAAAAGCACAACCTTTATCTGTAGGATCTTTAAGGACAGACACTACATTTCACCTTTGTACCCTAATGCCTAGCACGTGCATGTGCTGAGATTATCTGTCCAGTGAATGAAAATGAAGACGACCATGGCAAAAACAAAGCATGTGAGGGCTTGTAGGTAGGTCAGATACGATGAACCGGGAATACTTTATTATTGAATTTGAGTTTTCAGACAAGAAGGTTAGAAATATTCAACTGTGGAAGATGTTGCAAGTACAAGAAACGGAGATGGAAAAAAAAAAAGGGATTTCATCTGCAAATGTGGAATCTAAATGCCATGTAACTAAAACGGAGCTGAGACTTTTACTTTTTTTCTGTAGCTGGGAAAAATGTACACAGCTGCAGTTGAACAAACAGTCTTGAAAAGCTGATGTGAACACAGCCAGCAGGTAAAAATAAAAGCTGCACCATTAATCCAGATTAACTAGACTCGAGGGGTTTTTAAAGTGTGTTTGTTTTAAAAATCTAATTAGTCTTCATACTGGGTAGAAGTTTCCCAATTGGTGCAGAATCTGAGAAGTTTGGAGAAAGTTAGTTTATCTTTGCTGCAGGTCAGAAGTTCCTTGTGTGGTTGCTACATATGAATACGGAGCTCTTCCTAAAATTCTTTATTTGGAAATTTAAGACTCTTCAAGACACCAGTGTCCTGCCAGTGGGAGGGTGAACTGCGGAGCGGACTCGGGCGACGGTGAGGAATGTCTCTGCATGCTGTCTGTTGTAAGAGGTTTTGGGAGAATCCTTCAGATTCAAGTTTTGGTGACAAGGTTTTTAACTTTAAAGCAAAAACTTAAATTGTGAGCTCGGATCAAGTCCACGTATAACATTCCTATTGAAAGCCATACTTATAGTTTCCTGTAAAGTGCTTTTGAATGAATAAAATGCAGGCATTAGCATAATTATGTTAAACATAAGAGGAAAAAGAAGAAGAAGAACCAAGGTTGAAGATATTGAAGCTTGGACACACAGTCACTTAACTAAACCATGTTCTTGGTTCATTCGGCTCAAGGAATATTCATTGTGCATCTCTGCGTGGGGCCAGGCCCAGAGTGCTCTGGGTGCTGGAGGTACAGCTGTGGACAAGGCAATGTCACTGCTCACACGTGCTCTGCCTGGGGATCGCTGGGCAGGGGAACAGGCACCAAATACACAAGTTTACAAACACACACACACACACACACACACACACACACACACACACACACACACGCCAGAAGGTGCTAGGAAGGAAATGAAAGTAGGAAAAGCAGTTGGAGGTGGAGGGGTATTAACACGCCCAGGAAAGTCCTCTCTAACACAATGACTGCGTCTTTTCATAGAGAAGAGAGTCAGCCACGAGGAACTCTGGGAGTGGAGTGTTTGCGGTAAAGGGTGCAACACATGGAAGGTCCTGGGCCAGGTCTGCTTTGACAAGTTCAAGGGTCTAGACCAGGGGTGGGCAAACTTTTTGACTCGAGGGCCACAATGGGTTCTTAAACTGGACCGGAGGGCCGGAACAAAAGCATGGATGGAGTGTTTGTGTGAACTAATATAAATTCAAAGTAAACATCATTACATAAAAGGGTACAGTCTTTTTTTTCTCTCAATAGTTTTATTCATTTCAAACGGGCCGGATCCGGCCCGCGGGCCGTAGTTTGCCCACAGCTGGAGAAGGAGGTGGGATGCCTGATGAGAGTCTGTGAGGGGCATAGAACAGTAGCTGAGGTGCCACAGGGAGCCACAATGACCTGTAGAGTCTTCCAGGACAATGTTCGGACTTCGGCTTTCTCTCTGCATAAGGTAGGAGGCACGGGCAAGGTTGACAGGGGAAGGGTAGCAGGATCTGGCAAGGACACCTTCTAAAAATGGGGGCTTTTCTAAGGTCGTGGCTTACAGTGAAAAAAATATATATAGTGTTCTAAACAATTGTAGTATTATTTGTTTGTTATTTAATTCTTTTCTACCATGTAAGTTCCATGAAACCAGAAACCCTGTTGTTCTTGTTCACCATTGGCTCTTCAGGGCCTACAACAGTGCCTGGCATATCAGAAGCACTCAAGGAACATCTGTTGAAAGTACAAGTGAATGAATAACTGCATGAATGGTGTCTTTGAACCTACGCACGTAGCTCGAGAAGACAGGATTCCTTTCTTACACCTTCACTACCAGACTGACTAAACAGTTTCCCCCAGTGTGCAAGTAGATGTACCTGCAGCATTCCCAATACCTTGTGCTTTGCTGTGGGCCCTAAGGAATGCAACTTTCTATAATAGCTTGGCAATAAATTTATTTCTCTGGGAATCTCTGATAAACAACGTTTTTAATAAATGAAAAAGAGGAGAAAAGTAAACATACAATTTTTATAAAGTTGTCATAGCCTGCCACGAAATTTTAAGTGGGGGTTATTTTTAAACTAGTTTAAATGGCTGTGGGAGGAAGGGTTGGGCTTATGTCCTGGGAAGTACTTCTACTCCCAAAGGCTTCAACTAGCTGTCCACCAGGGGAAAGGGCACTAGGAAAAAAATAGTTTTAACTGTTCCTGGCCTAAGAAATAGGGGACAAAATGAGCTTTTGGACTCCCGCTGCGTGTAATATAAGAATGCAAAACTAAACCACCACTTGGGACAAAGTCATGGAATCCTGAGTGTTTTGTCAAGAGGTTTATTAATTTCACGCATACTTCACAGCTTGTCCTGTTCAGAATGGAAAAACGAATAAAAAATCGGGATGAGAAAATATATGCCCATCTGTGCTGTGCAAACAAGCACTCCGGACACAGTTTTGCCTGTGGAGATGTGACAGAAGTGATGACCAAACCAAATCAGTTGTTCAATGTGAAACGCTGACACTTAGTAGTAAGTAAATAAAGTGGACACATACAGGAGGTTACAGATGTATGCCTTTCTCTTTCTTCACCAATGTCTCTAGGTGTAGAATCCCTTCATTGGATCACTTTTGAAAGCTTGGATGGTGGCACAAATGCTACCATGCTATTTTCATCCATTGAGGCACACAAATTACCATTTATTAAAATGGAAAAAGATATAAAGAGATAATTCAGAAAAACAACAGGATGGTCAAAAAACTATTTTTGAAAACACATCAACCTCACTAGTAATAAAAAAAAATACAATGAAATAACAAGGTGTTATTTCCCACCTTATATTAGCAAATGTTTTTTTTAAATAATAAAGCAATGGCACAGTGAGAAAGACACTATACCATGTTTCTGAAAACTGGTAAAACTTTAAAAAAAATCATTTGGCAACAAAGATCAATCATAAAATTGTTCATCTCTGTGACCCAGTTATTCCATTATAGGATCTATCCTAAGGGAGTAATCACATATGCAGATTAATAATTAACAAACAAGATGTTCATCATAACATTGTTATAATAGCCTTCTGTGAAAATGGTTAATTTGATAATGACATTTCCATAGGATTTTTAAAAAATCACATATCCTTCTAAAAGCATGTTTTCAAAGATTACATTAGAGTAGGTTAAAAGTAGCTACTCCAAAATTGAATGGGGTGATCCTAAGTTTCTAAACCAACAAATAAGAAGTTTGAGTATTCATACAATGAAAATAATGAGAGAATAAAATATAGTAAACTATTAACAGTGGTTAGTTTCTATGTTGATTCCAAATAGAATCAAAAGTAACATACTTTTATAATAAAAAAATTAACTGTTAAAAGAAGAGAGAACAGTATGATGGCATTATGGTGGTGAATGAGACAGAGAAAGCTCCTCTTCTCATGACTCCATTGAGTTCTCTCCAACACAGAGAGAACCTGCAGATGAGATCCCTATTTTCAAATAGACGACATGGCATTTTGTATAAGTTGGTGAGTCTGACATTAATTCTAGGCAAGTTTCTAAAATGGGTTCTTTAATGGAATTTTGTAAGAACCTAGAAAAAGAAGCCACCGATTGGCAGGAACATCCACTCAGTCATCATCACAGACTGCTCTGTTTCTTTGAATGAGCTTGTTGAAGAGGTGATGGAGGTCAAGTTCACTAAGTGGTAGATGACATCAAACTGAAAGAATTAGTATATCTGTTATCAGGATCAAGATCCTGGGAGACGGGGGCAAGCGGCTTTAGTCACTAAGAAGTCACATCTGCCTGTCTAGTTTCTTCCTGGATAAAATCACAGATGAGGGAATCCAGGGCAAGTCCATTAGTAAATGGTCCCAAACTGAGAGGAATAGCAGATGTGTATCAGGATCTAAAAACAGGGTACGGGATTAAGCAATAAGCAAAATCCAATGAGATAATATTCAACGAAGACAAGGGTAAGATACTATCATTCAAGGAAATAGTAGGGCAGACCTGACCTCACACACAATGTGTGGAGACAACTTAGGGGCTCTCTTCCTGAGCTGGAACTCAATGACATATACAGTTGGAAAATAGTTACCAAACATTACTCTCCCCCAGTGCAACCAAACCTAAAGTCATCAAATGCTTTTGTAACCCACTGAGTAAAGCAAGCAGAAAGGTAAAGGGACTTAAAACCAAGGCACTGGGTGGGTGCCAGAACAGGTGGTACTGAGCTTAACGATTCAGGTAGGATGAAAAGGCTAGGGAGATGGCAGCATCGAATGAAATACTTGAAGGGCCATTTTCTGGAAGGAGGGTTGATGTATGGGGCAATATCCCAAGGGACCAAGCTAAGTCCAACTACTAAAAACTACCGATTTTGAGGAGGTGATGGAGGTCAAGTTCATTAAATGGTAGATGACATCAAACAGAATTAGTAAAGTGAGACAGATTTTGACCAAATATAAGGAAAACTTCTTAATCGTGAGAGCTGTCCATGGTCATTACGGACTGCCAAGGGACACAGTGAGTTCCCTGTACCAGAAGTATGAATCTCAGGGTAGCTGGGCACTTGGCTCAGAAGAAAGTCAAACATAGTTCTGATCCATTCTCCCTCTGGATGCCTCCATGTTTTCTCTGATGAGTTATCTGGACCCTGCTTAGACACCTCCAGTCCTTCAAGAGACAAACTCATTTCTCTTATACAAACACGTATAATTGTGGGAAAGAATTTCTCTGTATCGAGCCAAGACCTTCTCCTCTGCTCTCTGGGACTAAACCTTGGACCATATGAGAGGCTTTAAAGTACTGAAAAATATCACGTAATAAGAACCCTTATAAGACTGTTCCTACTGTCAGTCATTCTACTCTGAGCAATATACTGTACATTAAGAAAATTGTACCAGGGACGTTCATAAGGGCACAAAACCCAAATCCCTACCGTAGAGACAGGTTAAGCAAACTATAGTCAAATGAATAATATGTAAGTGTTAAAACAGTGAATAGGTGGATGACTTCTGAATATAAAATACATATATGCAAAGCAATGGTGGGCAAAAGTTCTATAAAGGAAAAACACACTATAACTGTAAAAAGGGCATGTTATTACAAATTAGAAGCGAATTTGGAGTGATATAACTTCATGCTTTTTGCGTTTTCTCAAAAACTGTTTAACTATATAACAATAGAAATCTATATTCCCTTTTGATGTAAACCTATGTATTCGTGGCCTTTAAACAAGTGTTTTCAAAGTATCTAGGTCCTGTATTCTATATAAATCATTCTATATTGTTGGATGCATATGAAGAGGAAGGATTTATATAGTTGTATGATACAGGTTGTCCCAAAAAATATATACATACTTCAACAGCTTATAGCTCAATTTTGAAAATGAAATATATTTTAACAAATTCTGCCTTTATAATTATTCAAAGCATGTGTATATATATATTGGGGGACACCCTATATATACATGATGTAATCACAATTTCCTAAAAAATTAAACATAGAGCTATTATATGACCCAGTAATTCCACTTCTATGGATATACCCAAGGGAATTGAAAACTTATGTTCACACAAAAAAACAAGTATGTGAGTGTTCATAACAGCACTGTTCATAACAATAAAAAACTGCAAACAACTTCAGTGCCCATCAGATGATGAATGAACAGAAAGTTGTATATCCGCAGAATGGAATATGATTCTGCAATATAAAGGAATGAAATACCAGTTGTTGCTACAACTTGGGTAAACCTAGACAAGATCATACAAAATGAAAGAAGTCACAAAAGGCCACATATTGTATTATTTTATTTATATAAAATGTCCAGACTAGGCTAATCTAACAGAGACTGAAGGTAGACTAGTGCTTGTCATGAACTGGAGGACGCAATGAGGATGGTCTACAAATAGGTCTTGGGTTTCTTTGGGGAGTGGTGAAAATGCTCTAAATTAGACAGTGGTGATAGTTGCACAACATGGGAAATGGGCTGAAAAGCACTGAATTGTACACTTTAAATTACTGAAATGGCGAATGTTATTTGAATTCTACCTCATTCAAACTATATATCATCACAAAATACATATCACTATATATATGTGTTATATATTGTACATAATATATTGACATTCTCTAATACTTAGCACTAGTTTTATTAGAAGACTCACAGTACGGTCATTAGTCATGGGTGAAAGAGGCCTGGATTACTACAGCAAACACTAAAAACCTAAGTGCTGAAATCAAGACTTTTTCATTCCTTCTATTATTTGAATGTTAATTTACTTGGTGTGGGCTTACTTGCTGCCAGAAACTGGGTTGGGTTGAGGGGTGAACAACATACGATCCTCACCCTCATAGGGCTCCTGCTTTAGCAGGGGAACTTGACATGAAACAAACCATCACTCAAGTAAATAGAAAACGTGTAACCAGGGGCAGGAGGTGAAATACTGGGATCTGCGAGGGACTATAACAGGCAGATCTGACATAGACGGGGAACTGGGCAAGAGCCTCTCGGAGGAAATTATATCTAATCTCAAAGGTGAGAGAGTTAGCCAGGTGAAGAGTGAGGCCAGTGTCCCCATGATGAACGGGCAGTGCAAAAGTCCTGGGGCCGGAAAGACCTGACACATTCGGGAAACCCACGGGGCCAGTGGTGATCAGTGGGTAGTGAATAATGAGAAGACACACAGGCTGAGGGCGAGGAAGTAAAAAGAGGCCCATCCATCCACGGCCTTACGGGCCACTCTGAGGGATTCTCTCTTTACATCCTGATACAAAGGGAAGCCACCCAAGAATTTGAGCAGGAAAGTAATGGGTCCAGAAAGCATCACCCAGGCTCCCTCCATGGAGAAGGGGTTAGAGAAGAGCAAAGAAGAAACGAGGGCACCAATTAGGAGGCTATGAGCATAGTGGCTCGGACTAGGGGGTTTGAGTGGAAAGGAAGGGAAGATATTTTCAAAATCTGCTTTGATAGGTCATCACATTCCATTTTACAACTTAGATTTACACCTTTGGGAAAAAATGTCTGCCAGAAAGTCCAAAGCAGAAAAAGTAGAGATTGTTTAACAGGATGCTAGGACCCACTAGCATTGTACCCAGCACCAAGCCAAACCTACAAACGTGGCAGGCTACTTCCAGGAGCCCCAAAACTTTCAACAACTCAGTAGTACTTGAACCCAAATTGTCCCAGCAGAGGATTTTCTTATCAGCAAGTTCTCCCAGTGGTAAAGAGAGCCAGACAGTGAAGTAGAAACCCAAAAGTTCACGGCGATGAGTCTAGGCAATGTTTGGTGTCCTCACTTCAACCTAACTGCCAACTGGTTTGTCTCCGGAACATTTAGTCTATAGATCAGCAATTTTCCCTTAGATTGTCAAAGAAAATAATGACAACAGTCAACGCAACAATAGCTGTCGGGTGTGAATGGGTCAAAATTATATCTATTATTTGTCAGATCAGCAAAAATATTTTTATATATAATACAAAATATCTACCTATATATATAAAAGCCAGCGACCGGAACAACTGGAACGACCAGTTGCTATGATGCCCACTGCAGCCAGCAAACAGCCCAATCAGGGGCAGGGCAGGCCAACTTCCCGTAGCCCCTCCTCCCAGCTGGCTCTACCCACGATGGGCCTGCCCCACCCTGATCAGTCCCCAGCCCCTCCCCCCAGCCAGCCCATCCATGGTCACCCCCCCTCACCCCAATAGGGGGCAGGACCAGCTACCCAACTTCTTGCAGCCCCTCCCCCCAGCCGGCCCCACCCCTGATGGGTCCCCACCACCCCAATCAGGGGCAGGGCCGGCAGCCAACTGCCCACCGCCCATCCCCCCAACCAGCTCCGCACCTGATCAGCCTCCCCACACCATTCAGGGGTGGGGCCAGTCAGCCCACCACCAACAGCCCCTCCCCATAGCCGACCCCACCCCCAACTGGCCCCCCCACCCCAATCGGGGGCAGGGCCCACTGGCCAATTGCCCATGGCCCCTCCCCCGAACTGGCCCAGCCCTGATCTTTCCCTATGGGGTAGGCCAGCCGGCCACCCAACCTCCCGTTGTCTCCTCCTCCCGACCAGCCTGGATCAGCAGATCCCGCCGGGCCAGCCAGTACAAATTGGTGTACTGGGCCTGTAGTATTTTATAATTAGTTTATATGTGCCATGAGATTTAAAAAAAGGTTGAAAATCACTGCTATAAAGGAACCATTCTGGGAGAAAAATACTCTACTTAGCATATGCTCTGTTAGAGCCTTCAGTTAAACACACACACCCAAGAACTATCACAAAGCTCTCCTTAGCTGAACTGCCGACACTGAAGCAGACACAGAGGTTGTGATGGAGATCACAGAATTTACAAAGAGCAAACGAATGACTTTCACTATAGCAGGAAAGCAACTGTACATGGTACATGCATTTCTTTTCCTCTTAAAATAGACCCCTGCTACCCACATGGTCAATATCACTTCAAGCCCAGAGTTGTGATAAACAACTCTGTGTATGCTCCTTGTAAGCCACCCAAGACATGAAATCATGATGTTTAAGGCAAGCTACCTATTCAGCACCCCAGAGTATAATAGAAGCATGTGATAAAGATGAATATATGACCATCAATAATTACATATTTTGCAATAAACACTCTGCAAGTTGTCTTGTTCTCTTTTTCATTTAGACCGTGGAAATTCATTTTGCACTTAAAAATGTATAATGCAAAGAGATGCTGCTTAGCCTCGAGGAGTCACGTCATCATTTCTGCCTTTATCCCTGTCAGGGGTCTCAGCTTCTTTGAGGATGTAATTGATTGCTTACAATGTATCTCATTCACACAATGAATGACAGCTGTCTCCACTGCGCCCGGTCCTCCATGACTCCTTGCATGTTAAGACTCAGCCCTTTATGGTAGAGCTCATCGTCCCTCCATTCTCCCCTCCCTGCCCACTGTCCTTTGTACATAGGTTTGTCCAGGTTTACAACTGCTTCCTCTTCCAGCCTGGGAACTCCGTGATGCTTCATGCTCGTGGACCTAACACAGAGCCCGGCACAGGAAAGGCTCACAAATAACTTGTGGGATGAAATGAATGGGTAAATGCATCGGATCCACCCACCCTCTAGAGTTTTGGGGTTTTTTTCCACCTGCATCATCCTAAAAGTTAATGACCTTCAATTCAATGACCTTTCGGACAGTTTTCCATTTCCTCCCTTTTCTTTGCATTTCCGGATTGAAGGGGATTTCTACACTGCTTAGAAGGTGTTTATGAAAACCGGTTTTAAGAATAAGGAAGAATATTGCTTGCCGCTCAGGTTTACACACTGGCTTTGTACTGGGTGATGTTGAAAACGGACAAGAGAAGGCCTTTACTCCCCAAATTCATATTCTATCGGAAAACGACAAAGAAAGGATGCCCTTGGCAAGGGCAGAGAGAACCCATGAGTTAATTTCATCATCCTGGGATAAATAATTTAGCAGCACTTAAACTCTGAAAGCTCTGAGCCACCCACCTTGTGGTTTGATGGCACTCTCTTCTACGTTTACAACTTCCTGACTGTGAAGCAACAATTTCACTCCAACGTGCAAGATAAATACAACTGAAATTTATTGTTGCAACTGACATTCTTTAGCAAACCAAAAGATTGATCCTTCCACTGACGCGAGATAATCATAAAGCCGCTTTTACAAAGGGGTACTTAGGAGCCATTCCAGAATTTAAAAGGGAACTCTTCTTCCTCGGTTTACAAAGCCCAGTAAGTAATGGCTCCCTTGCCCCCATGAGATGTGTGGGATCCCTGGGGCTACCCAAGTTCTGAACACTCAGACCCAGCTTCGACTTAACTGTCCAGAACCTAGATCTTGAACAAGAGATCATGCTGGAAATGAAAGCAGCTGCGGTGGTAGTAACGAGAGACAGCCAATAGGCTTTTCAAATAAATTCTTTGACTAGTTGAGAGTTTTCATGAGAGCGGATCAGCTTCCACTCTAACTTACGTTACTAGTACACTGTGAGTAGAAAGGTTCGGCACAGCAGTTATTTAGCTGGAATGATCAGGGTACAAAAACTGGTGTTCAAAACACACCAGTGGACGAACCCCCCAGCTGCGCTCTTCTCCCCAGGGAAGGAGACCGGCTGGAAAGGGTAAGAAGAGGAAGGGATCGATAACATCGAATCTGCAGTGAATATTGATCATCCGCCCTGTGTAAGTCCGCTGCTGCAGGGCCCTGATGATGCCGCGGAGGAGGGCGAGTTGGGGGGGGTCTGCACCCTGAGATTCCACAAGCTTCCGAATGCCTCCCATCCACCTGCACTAAGCAGATGCCCTGCACCTGCCATTAGGAGGCCCGTGTCTCTTTCGACTGCTCAGAGCAGCCAACAGGAAATAAAAAAATAAAAAAGACAGCAGCAAAACAGTGAGATTTCCGAACGGAGCGTTTATCAGCAGATCAGCAGCCTCACTGCTCAACAGACAAGCGGGGTTCCCTCCCGCCCACCCCCGTGCCCACGGAGCACCCTCCGCGCCCAGAGGTTGGGGTGCAGCCCCCGCCCAGGCCAGGCCTGAGAGGCGGCGAGAGAAAGCTGCAGCTCCCAGGGAACCGGGGGATGCTCGGCGCCCCTCCTCCCGGGATGCGGGGCGGCCTCGGCCCGCGCCCCGCAGGGCAGCCAGGCCTCCCGCCGGCTCAGCATCCTCCGCCCGCGCCCTGCTCCGCCCGCGCCGCGCCACCAACCTTGGGCGTGCGGATGTGCTCCATGGCGGGCCGCGTCGGCGAGGTCCTGGGAGGACGCGGGCCCACGCCCGCCGCGCGCGCCCAGCGCAGGGAGGGGCGCGGGAGGGGGCGCGCGCGGGAGCGGCGGCTGCGGGGCTGGCTCCGCCTCCAGGTGCGGCGGCTGCGGCGCGGGGCGGGCGGCGGAGCACGAGGCGGCCGCGCGGCCCTAGAGCGTGCGGCTCCCGGCACCTGCCCGCGGCCACCTGCCCGCCCGCCCCGCCCCGCCTCCGGCTTACAGGTTGCCACTGGCTCCCTTGGAAGGCGGGCAGCCAGCGTCATGCTGCGGGGCTGCTGTTCCCCCAGACGCAATGGGGGCCTTGTTTGGGTGTGGCCTCTGGGAGGAGAGATGGGGAACAGCTGCTCCACAGGCCCAGGGGCTTCCTTCCAGGGCGTCCCAGGATAGTGGGACTTAAGCGGCAGAGCCCCAAAAGGCTGCCCGTGCGCTCAGGGTCCAGCCGGCCTGGCGGACTCTGTATAGATCAGCAGCCCGCAGCCCGCATGCATTGGGAGTGAGCGCGGAAATAACAGCAACAGTGTGGGGGCCCGAGGAGGTGACCTAGCAGTTCGAGCATCTCTCCTCAACTTGCGACAACACTGTTGGGAGAGACGCTCTTCTCTGGCACAGAGTTGGCTGCTTGTCTGCCATCTTCACTGAACAGAAAAACCATCCATGATAAGTTGTCGTTTTTCTTAAGGTATATTTTTATTGATTTCAGAGAGGAAGGGAGAAGGAGAGAGAGATAGAAACATCAATGATGAGAGAGAATCATTGATCGGCTGCCTCCTGCACACCCCACACGGGGGATGGAGCCTGCAACCCCGGCATGTGCCCTTGACTGGAACAGAACCTGGGACACTTCACTCCGCAGGCGGACGCCCTATCCACTGAGCCAAACCAGCTAGGGTGTAAGTTATCATTTTTTTTTTCATTTATGTTAAACAGTAGTTGTTGCCATTGTTGGGATTAATCCATTGGGAAAAGCCAAAGAGAATCCATGACCTTAGCCCCCGCCCCCCACCACCACCACACACACCACTTTTCCTGCAACCTTGCGTGTACACTGCTCCACCATCACTAAAATTTCATAAAACTGTACATAGTCCTTAGGATAATACCCAATTTTATCCTCGCTCTCACCTCTCTTTCCAACTGGATTGTAAATTCTTTGACTGTAGAGACTTTTTAAACCCTTGTCGCATGCCTGGTAGGTACATTGCAGCCTTCTGAATACATGTCTCTTTAATCATTTATTTTTAAATTTACAGATCTCCTTCACATATTTCTTTAATCGTGTCATCCTCCTACCGCTCTGGGAGGCAATTCGGAGAAGCACAATCAATTGCTATTTGCATCTGACAAAACTGACCCGGGGCTATAATTTCTCCCTCACTAAAGAACACCTGGAATAGAGTGGGCAGGGCTTCAGTACCCAGTCAACACTGACTTCAGTCTTTGCATTTATAATGAAGATGAGCTCAAAGGTGGTGGCTTCTGTCTCAAAATTCCAACAGTACTAGGAACCCTCTATCTGTTGGGATGGGGGGAGCATTTGAGTGGTTTACTGATCTTGGAATTATGTGCTTTCAGGGCTCTCAATCCCTCTACTCATGACTAATCAAGAGTTTACTGGGTGAGTAATTTTTGCATACAAATACTGCTGACCTGTTGCATATTAGCATATATTTGTGTGTGTGTGTGTGGGTTTTAAGCATCCCAAATATGAATTGGTAGGTGACAAGATGTAAATCCAGAAAATTTAAATAGCTTAATGCAAAGAAAAAAAATTTCCTGATTAGTTCAAAATACAGCTTTTGTAAATCATAGTGATAAAATCAATAGTAGCTTAAAATGGGTAAAGAATTCCATTCAAATGATTAGGATAAATTAAGGTACAGCAAACTAGAAATACAATAACAAGAGGGAAAGAAGTCTCTATACGTAAACATTTTATTTTGAGCTAACAGTCTTCTCAGGACCCCTGTTGGACTTGTCCCTCAGCCCCAGTCACCATCCAGGTTATTAGATCCCAAACTGTGAGGACCTCTGACAGCCATTCTGCACTTTCTGCCTCACATCCCCAAGTTTCACTGCTGCTCCAAACCACTACCCAGTGCGTCAGGAGAGATTGAACAAAACAGCAAGAGTTGGAGAGCAGTGAAGTGAGAGGACCTAGGATACACTGACTTGTCTGACTAAAGGATTCCCCACGCCACGGAATATCATAAGCGCCCCCTTCTTCCATCAGCGTGAGGTTTCAGTGATTTTCGCCTTTGTGAAAATAGTAGCTATGACTCTACACGTCAGCGTTTAATGCTGTCCTTCACAGGCACACAGGAGACGACACTCTTCAATCCTGTTACTCTTAAGTGGTGCCAAGTGACCAGTTTGGAACAATTGATATGTTACTTTGGGGCCAGAGTTCTGCAAACTCTGTGTGTGGCCCTTCAGCTTTCTTCTCCCTGGCCTTGCTATGTGGAGGACATCTACTGAGGTTATAAAGAGAATAATGATGATAACTCCACTCTCAATACATGACATGACTGTGGCCCCGAACGATTCAGCATTAGGTCAAAATGGATGAAGAGAGAAATAAACTGTTTCCCTGAGTCGTCCCTGGGAAGGGAGCGACTCTAAAGAGTTATAGCAGAATCCTTAGAGTGAAAAGAACACCCTTTGCGGTGTTTGTTGCATGAAAGTCACTGAGATTTCACGGTTAAGTTTTGTACCTCACCTAGCCTATCCTGACTTTATAGAGAAGGGGTAACCGAGAGAGTCAAAATAATCTAGCCTCTACTTCTGTGTTTCTGACCTTTTTAAGGGGTTCATAATGTCACCAAAAAGCTCTGAGTACACATGTCACCTGCCAAGTCCTAATCTACTTTATTTATGTTGCCAGACTTCTTTTGGAAAACATCTTCTTAGGAAATTGTTTATCACACACATATTCGAGTTGTATATAAATCGCTATAGCAATTTTTAAATAAAAACTTGATACTTACTGGGAACTTTCCCAAAATCCTGTGATCTTCGTGGCCTGAGGAGATTTGGATACTTGCCAAAACACTTGCAAGACTTTTTCGGAATACTTACATCTCTCCCAAGGCAACTAAAACTTCTGGCCTGGCCAAGAAAAGCTTCCTCAATGGGTAGTATTGCTAATGATTACAAACTCAATAAAACCCTGGTCAGCACTAATAAGCCTCACGGGCCCATGTTGCGTGTGGTAGAGGGCACGATCTCTGACCAAGCCCCGTCTCGGCTGGCAGCATAGTCGATGCCCAGGATGATACGGTGAGAGCTGCACTTGGGATTCCACCTGGAGAAAAAAGAGCATCCTCACCTTCAGGACTTTTGTAAGCTCGACGATGCGAAATATTGATGTTGTCTTTGGCCTAGCCCTATGCCAGATACGCCGAGCAGGAACTCCCTGGGCAGGAGGCAGCTCTGCCCTTATTCTAGGAACCGAGAGGGAAGCTCTAGGCCGGCAAAAATAGAGCACTTACTCTGGGAACACGCACGGTTTTCAAACAGTCTCTTATATTTTGTTCACCCTCTGAGAAGGCATGTCACTCAAGCCCAAGTCTCTGTCCTCAGACTACTTATTATGTGTATTGCCTTTTGGCTGCCATCCCTTCAACCATCATTTTATGCACATAATTCCCACATTGGTATTTCTAGTCCTGAATTCTCTCTCTGTCTCACATAGTTTATTTTTGTCTACCTGCTGAGTACCTCCACCTGGATGTCCCATTGATGTCACACACATACACACACACACGTGCACACGCACATGTACACGCGCGCGCGCACACACACACAGTTAGTTGAGAACATGGGCTCTGCAGGCAGACAGGCCTACATTCACATCGCAGCTCTTGCATGGGTTAGCTGTGTGACCTTGAGCACGTGACCTAAACCACTCTCAGCCTCAGGTTTCTCACCTGTAAAGTGGAGATAATGACAACACCTGGATTGCTTAGCTTCTCGAGCTGAAAAGTAGTTATTTCTAATAGGAGTGTTCATTATATTGTTCCCTATATTTTTGTATATGCCTGAGGTAGTTAAAAAATAGAATTGATAGCAGATGGGAGATAATTACACCGTCGTTTTTGGGTGGATGTGAAAATTCGGTCAGATCGAGTGTTTTACATGTGTTGTGGCAAATAGTTATTGAGTATTCACCTTGTGCCAAGCGCTGGGCATAAATGTGTGAACCAAAGCAATCCCAGACCCTGCCCTCAAAGTGCTTCCGTCCAATCATACCCGCTATTATGGTTGTTACCTTCTGCCTAATACTGAATGCTCCTCTTGGCTTCATCATTTTTTGTGGGTCTTAGTCACTCAGTCTCAAAACCTTGGCGTTTGTCTCTGACTCCTCCATATTTGTTCACCTGGCCCTTCCTCTTCCTTCCTCACGGTCATCACTCGAGCTCAGGTCCTCAGTGCTTCCTCCCGGCTGGAATGTTAGCCTCCGCGGCCAGAGTAATCTCCATAAACAGCACCTCTACTCATATCACTCCCCAGCCTGAAAACCTTCTGTGCTTTCCAGTTGCCTTCGGAATAAAGTACCATTTCCTTATTCTGTCCTTTATGGACCGGCCACCTCCTACCACTCTCTTTCACAAACTCAGCAAAGTAAGTGACTGGCACTTCCTCGGTGCTCAATAAATACTTGTTAAATGTATCAATTAGTCAACCAATCACTTTCTATAGCCTGCATTTGCTCATCTCTGTCTTTGCTCACACCATTCCCATCTATCAAATCCTTTGAGGCTCATTTCAAAATTTGCTTCGACATTCCCTCCAGACGGCATTCTTCCAAAATAACTCATGTCTGTTCATTCCAACAAGCAGAGATCATCACAGGCAGTTTATTTTCATCTGGAAGTGTAATTTTATGCATCGCTGTCACAACTTGTCCACTGGGGCCTTGATCAGACCACAGTCCCAGGCTGGGCCACTACACTGACAACATCGTGCCGATTGGATCTGATTAGCAGAAAGCAGCAGGTGCCCGAGATGCCCAACTAAGGCACACACAGCATAGGGTGGGAGATGCATTCTGGGAAAACTCAGGGTCCTGCCATTGCGGTGACGTTGACAGGGATCCACGGTAGTCTGGGACATGTTGAAGTGGCGTCTCAAACTTGAAAGGCAAGTTTCTTTCTTTGCACTCCAACACTTGGTGCTTTAACCTATTACTAAGCTAGCCACAGGGCTACCAGCTCTGAGTGAGTCTAAGCAAGAAAAGGCTCTCCATCTGGTCTGAGTTGTAGTGAAACAGATTAGCTACAGTGACCTTTTGACCCCAGCAGATCCAAAGATTCCTGCAGCAGACAGGGATGCGGTATGGAGCCTCCAGCAAGCTGCCACTGAAGAAGCAAAACTGGTTACTGGCATGGCCCACCACTAGCCAAACACCACCTATGTGCTCATTTCTTTAAAAGTTGTTTTATTTTATTTTATTTAATTGTGGCCCTAGCCGATTTGGCTCAGTGGGTAGAGCGTGGGCCTGTGGACTAAAAGGTCCCAGGTATGATTCCGGTCAAATGCACATGCCCAGGTTGCAGGCTTGATCCCCAGTAGGGGGCATGCAGGAGGCAACCCATCAGTGATTCTCTCTCATCATTGATGTTTCTAGCTCTCTCTCCCTCTCCCTTCCTCTCTGAAATCAATAAAAATATATTTTAAAAAAATTTAATTGCGGTAAAATAAACATAACATAAAATTTGCCATTTTAATCATTTTAGATGATAGTTCAGTAGTTCTCACACAAATTTTTAAGCCAAAAAGCCAGATACATAACTATATACAATACCATCTAAATTGTGTTCAATATGAGTGTGTGCACCTCTGTATATACATGAATGTAAAGAGACAGAAAATAGAAGAAAGAAATATACTGATATAACAACTTCATCTGGGTGGTGCGTTTGTGGGAAATTGTCACTTTCTTTAAGATTTTTAAATTTTTTACAAATATTTGTGTTGCATATTTTAACAATTATAAAGAATGTGTATTTTAAAAGGTCTTTTAAATAAAAACAAGCCATAATTTATAATCATGACATAGTGTCATGCATCAAACAAAGCAGGCACATTTGTGGAGGATAAATTTTATTTTTTTAAAGCAAAACATTTATTGTATATTGACTAGTTGAGAGACATTCAAAGTGTGTACTTTCTAAAATTTCAATTCAAAAATAATATTTCTGAAAAGTAATTCTTTTCAAGAATAAAATCAGGCTTACTTTCCAGGAGGAAACCATAAAAACAAGTATTCCAAATGTATAACAATAGCTGAAAAAAGATAAGAGGAGGGCACTCCCTCTTGAGTTGTCAGGATCTTGGCAGGGCTGTTTTTATAAGAAAAAACAAAACAAAATTTTTTTAATCCCAAAGACTTTTCTGTGAAGTTCAGTCGGTTTGGAGGAATGTACTGTGGTGCTTTAAAGCCAACGATCTACAAAAATTAATTGATCTTTAACTTTTAGTAAAATGTATCTTCAGCATTTGGGTAATAGAATGAGAAAATAGAATGCATATAATTGATAAAACATTACCTTAATCCCCCTCCTCTTTTTTATTTATACATAGATGCTAAATATTGGCAAAATGAACAAGATCACAGATCTCGTAGCCAGGACAATTTGAGATTTCTAGTAAACAGAAGTTAAGAGTTGTACTTGGGTTACATTAGGGTTTCTTGTGGAGATAATGAGTAATTTTGAATGCTGGCTCTGCAGGAAGATTCTTCCTCCTTTTCTTTGGCAGAGAATCTATTTTTGTAAACAAAAGCAGTGAACAAGATTTGTTCAAAATGGGGAGCGAACAAGGACCTGATCTGGATCTAACTTGTCGAGAACCACCTGTGTTTGCATTGGCATTTGGCAGTCACTCTTGACTGGCTTGTCACTGCAAAGACCCACTCAGAGAGCTTGAACACAGTCCATAATAGCAATCCCATTATTTGCAGGCAGAACAAATCAAGTTTATTTTCGGTGTTTTGTTTCTGATCATTCTACCATTTTGCAAGGAATCTCCATGGATAATCACACATTTATGAAGGAATTTTAGTCTAAAAATTATGTTGTCAGCAGGTTGTTTAGTGCTCGGGTTTCACAAATGATGACTAAATTTCTGGGCCATTCCTCAGAAAGCCTTGCAAACTATAGTACTATTTGTGCTACACAAATACCAGACCAGGAAGTCACGATTTGATTCCCAGTCAGAACACATGCCCCGGTTGCTCCCTCAACTCCAGGAGGCAGCCAATCAGTGATTCTCTCTCATCATTGGTGTTTCTATCTCTTTCTCCCTCTCTCTTCCTCTCTGAAAGCAATAAAAATATATTTTTTTAAATTGTGCTACTGCTTATGCTATATCAAAGTTATGCCATTAGTGCCATTTTGTCTACTATTTCTGTCTACATCAAAATCATGGTGTCTTTCTTGACTTCGCCTTTTTAGGAACAGACCGCCTACCCCCACCTTTGAAGCAGAAGGCAGTGTGGCCAGGGCAGCCTTAAGTGATAGGGATGCCAACAGAGGTGGGTGGCTTCTCTAGAAGACCAGTATCTCAACTCTTTCTTCTTTAGGATGCCCGGTTAAAGAGCACCTGGTAGTCAGAAAGAGCTTCGGATTCCATGGTCTTTGCAGACTATGAAACAATATTCCATCAAGATATAGAATTACCAAATATAATTCTTTATGTGACTATTTTTGCGGTCATACATAGAATATATCTCAACCACAATAATGTGTTGATGGGAGATCCCTTATATAAGCTGCCCCTGAATTTTATGCTAATATTTTTGTAGCCATTTGTTCATGCGTTTTCAATTGGGAACGGCAAACACAAACGATGTTAAGAAAATTTCTAGGAGGCAAAACAAAAGCTAAATAGAGATAATTCTGTTAACTTTTTCTGATAACTGAGGAAAACTGATTGCATTTTATTTTAACTGGTGGTGTCCTGGTGCAGCTTTTGATAGCATTATCTAAACTAAAAGTTTGGAAGTAGAGAACAAAGAGAGGAGGGAGGGTAGAGGCTGACTAAACAAAGACCTTCTATTTCGTGACCCACCTTTGTATGCCCAGGATCCCTGAAAACCAAAGTAGGACAATAGACTCACAGGAGACTAGACAATAGAGCTCCCATTGCGAGAAAATTTAAAAATATTACAAAATCCCTAAGTGAGGTACAAAGGGATATTACTTGTCTCTTTGCCAGATACATAATGCATGCAATAAATGCCAAAAAAAAATAGGGCAAATACGTAGAGACAGAGATTTTTGAAAGTAATTTTTTTATCTCAATTCTGTTTTGCTCAGGTCACTTGCAGTGGCATTCTCATGACACAAAAGCAGCTTGTTTTAACGGTAAGAGAGGAAGTTTGCTTGGGATTGAGCAGGAGACTGTGGCAGTGCTCAGTGACTGTATTGACATATTCATCGAGTGAAAATTGAACACCTGACCCCTTTGTGCTTTGGGCAGAGAAGCTGCTGTGAGCATATCTCTGCCGTGGCTCTGGGAACCTCCCCGAGCCTTTAGGTCTCTGGAGTGTTTTCAGTGATAAATCCCAATCCTTAAAGACTTTTCTGTTCCCCAGTCCCAGTCATGATCTTCAACAATCTAGTGCAAGCATTTTGGGTTGTTGTTTTTTTTTTTCTTTTCCCTCACAATTGAATACACACTTGATAGACTTAAATGCAAAAGTAGTGAATTCAAAGCCATTAGTCCAGGGCCTGTCCCCTGGAAGCCCTCACATACCCTTCTCCTGGCCCCAGCTCCTCCTACATTTCATTTCTTTTCTAGCTCAAAATAGCAGAAGTGAAAACACAGCATTTCTCCTGACTGGATGTTAGCGTGGTTTCCTGGCTCGTCCAGGCTGACCATTTCGAAGGGCCAGAGCCGGGCTGGGTTTCCCACACCAGCGGGAGGATGTCTGTCTGCCCACGTCTGGGTCACATATTTCTGAGCTGTCCACACACCAGCTCTGTGGGAGCCCTGGGTCCACAGAACTTCTCACGAAGCTCCTAACGTTTGGGGCTCACCCATCTTTCCACTGGGGCTCAAACCTGTCCGATTAACCAGACACGGAGCAATCCGTTTGTCAGTCATGCTTCCCACTCTGCTCGTCTCTAAAGAAAACAAAAGCAAAACCCCTTATTTTGGTGGTTAACTTCATGTGTCAGCTTGACTAGGCTAAGCTGCCCACGTGTTGGGTATCGCACTAGTCTAGATGTCGCTGTGAAGTATTATTATTATTTTTTAGATCTGATTAACATTTAAATCAGTAGACTTTGAGTAAAGCAGATTGCCCTCCATGAGGTGGGTGGGCCCTGTCCAAGCAATGGAAGGCCTTAAGAGGAAAGACTGAGGTCCCTGAAGGAAGGAATCTGCCTCCAGACGATCTTTGGACTCAAGACTGCAGCATCAGCTTCTGCTGGAACTTACAGCCAGCCAGCCTGCCCTGCAGGTTTTAGATTTGCCAGCCCTACAACTGCAGAAGCCAGCTCCTTAAAATCCTCAGCCTGGATCTTAATCAAAAGAGCAGACAGTGCCCTGGCCATTGTGGCTCAGCGGGTTGGGCATCACCCTGTGCACCACGAGGGTGTTGGTCGGATTCCCCATCAGGGCACAGGCCGGGGTTTCGGGCCAGATTCCCCAGTAGGGGGCGTGCAGGAGGCAGCCAACTGATGTTTCCCTCTCACATAGATGTTTTTCTCTCCCTCTCCCTTCCTCACTCTCTAAAAATTAATAAAAATATATTTTCTTAAAAAAGAATAGATGGATATGTAGATATATAGGACAGATATATAGAACATATATAGGATATCCTAATAGGATACATGATAATAGAATATATAGGGTAAAAATATTATATAAATATAAATATATATCTTATAATCACACACACACATACACACACACACACACACTAGAGGCCTGGTGAATGAATTTGTGCACGGGTGGGGTCCCTCTGGGTGGCCTGCAGGGATCAGGCTGAAACCCGCAGTCCAAGGCCACCTACAGCTCCTACCTGCCACTCCCGCTCATCCTGGGCCCCACCGTGCCTGCAGCAGGCTCTCGCCTAATCAGTCCTGATTGGGAGAGGCTCATGCTGCTGCAGCAGTGCTCACCAGCCATGAGCCCTGCATCTGGTGCCCTCCCAAGGGGAGTGGCCTGCGGGATCAGGCTGAAACTGGCTCTCCGACATCCCCCGAGGGGTCCCCGATTGCAAGAGGGCACAGGCCAGGCTGAAGGACCTGACTGGTGCATGATCAGGACAGGGAGGGACCATGGAGGGCTCCAGGGTGTGTCCGGCCCATCTCACTCAGTCCCGATCGGCAGGACCCCAGCAGCAAGCTAACCTACCAGTTGGAGCATCTGTCCCCTGGTGGTCAGTGCACGTCAACCTGGTTGCCCCTAACTGCACCTCCCCCCCCACCAGCCTGGTCACCCCTTACTGCCTCTCCTGCAGGCCTGGTCACCCCCAACTGCCCCCCTCTGCCAACCTGGTCACCTCTAATTGGCACCCTCTGCTGGCCTAGTTGCCCCTAACTTCCCGCCCCCCGCCGACCTGGTCTCCCCACGCAGACTGCTGCTCAGTCGTTTGGTCGTCCCTCACTACTAACCCCACTGCTGGCCTTGTTGGCCCACTCAGTCTGTTCGGTCGTTCGTTCGGTTGTTTTGGATGTGACGGCCCTTGGCTATATATATATATATTATTGGTTTGGTTTCTCTGTAGAATCCTGACAATAATCTTATCCTATCCTCTTTCAGACAACCCAAAAGTCCTCAGTTATAGCAACTCAAGTAAACAGATGCCCGGAGACATCACCTGCTTGCAAGGTCAGCAACCAGACATTGATCGATTACTGTTTTGAAGTCCTCTGGAGCCTCATTTTATGATGTAGGTAATGATTTATAGGAGATTCAAGGTGGTTTAGGATATCAGTCTCAGTTGCTCTCATCTAGGGCTCTAAACAAGCGTTGCTGCAAACCCACACTGGGCTGGACTTGTCTCGTGTTGTTCTTTCCCCAGCCAGTTGGCACTCAGATATCTGCTTCTTCAAGAACATTCCTACCACCACCAAGCTTTCTATTTCTACTACTACTATAATTAGCTAATATTTATCGGCCATTTCTTCTTTAACCCAGATGTCTGTCAGCTGGGGTGTACTCCCTCTCTGAGGTAAAATTAGCTTGAATCCACAGTCCATGCCCCACAAAAGTCCAAGTTCTGCAGATTTTTAGATGAGAAGAAAACTCAGAACAGGATCCACTGCTCTGTTGCCTCTCTTCCATGTCATCTTAGACTTACCACTCAGCTGTTTTTTCTAGTTCTATTTAAAATAACTCATGCTAAGTATTTGAGACTATGTAGACAGTATTGAGGATTTTCTCTCTCTCTTTTTTATGTATTTTTTAAATTGATTTCAGAGAGGAAGGGAGATGGAGAGAGAGAAACATCAATGATGAGAGAGAATCATTGATCGGCTGCCTCCTGCTTGCCCCACACTGAGGACTGGGCCTACAACCCGAGCTTGTGCCCCCACCAGGAATTGAGCTGTGACCTATTGGTTCATAGGTTGACGCTCAGCCACTGAGCCATGCCAGCCAGGCAATACAGAGAGTTTTAAAAATAACTTTTAGGATTGTTTATGTCACATAACCCAACACAGTATGACCCATCTAAAAACACATATTAGTATAGTGAATAATACTTGAAATAGTAATTGAAGTTCCCTTTCTTTACATTTCTTTTTACCATCTTCTTTCCTCCCACGACTTGAGGTAGCCATAACATCTTTCATGTGGTCTTAAGAGGAGCTCAGATATAAGCTAGAACCACCACCACAACAACAAAAAGCCTTTGAGTAGCAGAGAATTGGTGTGAGAGGCACAACACCTGAAAAAAAAAAGTTTTCTGAATTCCACACACTTAACTTTAATTCTCAAGAGCCAAAGCCTCAAGCAAGAAGACGTAACGTTTACCCTTAAACAGTATCTGGGGAGGAGAAAAACAAAGAGCCTATTTTCAGCCACACCAGAGGAGGATAAAAGACTTAGCATGGCTACCCAGCCAAAGCGCTTCAAAGGGGAGAAGAAAGCAAGAGGGTGTTCATGTTTCTGGCCCCTGGCTCTTCTCCTGGCCTGTGTGGGGGAGGCAACTTGAAATCCCAGGTGGGCTTAGGGGACCCAAGGAAAGGACTGGGCCTTGCTTCTCAGAACGCAGTCTGGGAAGACTGGATTCTCTTAGAAGAACTCTGTATACATCTGGCACCAGCAAAATCTGAGAGAGATTCCCAGACATCTGGCCTAAGGGCAGCCCAGGGTGATATGGGGACAGCAGCAGAAAGTTCCTGTGGCTCTGAGAGGGGGTGGGGATGACACCCAGGCCATTGGATGTGGAGAATGCTGGGATCTGTGCCTCAGCGAGCAGGACCTGGAGTGGCCTGCACGGTACAGATGATCAGGAAGGTTGTCAGGAGGACAGTGGGCATTTCAGCACATGCAGCAGGACGCGCACGCAGAGGACAGTGGGATGCGTGGCAGTTCAGTGGCTGCCAGGCACAGACACAGAGTAATTGAGGACCAGGCCACCTCTTCCCCTGATCTGGATGATAAATTCTTTTCATTCGGGAATGCATGTCCTCTCCTGGGCAGAAAGGAGGAAAGACTTGAGGGAGAAGAGGAAATGACTAAGGAGACAGCCAGTCTGCCGTTTCAAACTCTGAGTACCTGAGCTAACCTTGAATCAGAAGATTACTTTTGTCACTGCCATTTAAGAGGGGGACTCAGATTTTAGTCAATTACCGAGAGATGAAGGAAGTTCTAATTCTGTGTACTTGTGCAATACCCGGGAAAGGTCTATAAAATTTTCACTCAAAGCAGCTGTCATCCCTGCTGGCCTTTCACCCGGCCTTCCTTCTTGTTCCTGACTCTATTCACATGCACTGCTCTGCTCCTTTTCAGCAAAATCGCCTTGGGAACCCCAGATTCTGTTTCTGTAATGAGCAGGGCAAGTCAATACTCCCCAGCTCCGATTTGCATCGCAAATCAACCAGTGAAGTTTTTGCCAACCCAGAGCACCTTTCCATTGAACAGAATCTGTCCTTAGAAGTCTCTTAGGGTTACGAATGGCATCTCCTTTCACAACCATATACCAGTAATGTGCCAGCTGCTTTATGTAACTCGCTACACAATCACACACACACGAAGAAAACTGATAGGGTCTCAAGAGAAAATAGGAGGAGACAGGGTCAGAAATTGCACGGGCCATCCTCAGACCCTGGTCTTCTTATCCCCTAATCCTACACGATCAGCCACTTTATTGCAGAAACTTCTAGTCTTTGCTTATGCACTTGCTTAACACCCTTGAGGATTAAGTCTTGATGCCATTTCTTCCAAAGACTTGGATTTCTTCCAGTCGGCTTTGCCTGACTTACTGGTTAATGAAACGGCAGATGGCTGATTGGCTCTGTCTCTCCAACTGAAGAACTCATTATCTGTCTTCTCACTTTGGCAACTTTCTCAATAGTGCAATCCCGAGGGAATCTTTTAATTCCCCTTTGATGAGAAGAGTCACTTCCTGCCCCAAGTTTCAACTGAAATTTGATCATGAGCATTTCCTGTACATTTCTCTGGGAGCGGAAGCTAATAGTATTCTTGTTGAATACTTTTATGCACATCCCACCCAAATAGAAGGGGGAAAAGAGAGTTGTGTAAACAGGTAAAACCGCACAAAATACTTTGCCCTAGACTGGAAAATTGTGTATTTCGAAATACTTAGCAGCTCATGAAAAGTAGACAATTCAGATATTTTTTATTTCTATAAAGACTGAAAAGAACATGTTTTATTAAACCTTGGCAAACCAATTATCACTATGAATTTTATCTATTTTAAGATTATTTCACCCATAAAAATTAACAATCTTTAAGATTTATTGAAAACAATTATAGTTAGAAAAACAACTCATTCATGAGTTGATAGACTGTGCTAAAATAACTAAGCAGAAAACTAGATTAAACTCAAAATTAACTTGATGAATTTTTGTTTTGAAAAATCTATTCCATGCCCTAACTGGTTTGGCTCAATGGATAGAGCGTCTGCCTGTGGACATAAGGGTCCAGGTTCAATTCTGGTCAAGGCACATGCCCAGGTTGTGGGCTTGGTCCCCAGTATGGGGTGTGCAGGAGGCAGCCAATCAATGATTCTCTTTCATCATTGATGTTTCTATCTCTCTCTCCCTCTCCGTTCCTCTCTAAAATCAATAAAAATATATTAAACTAGAGGCCCAGTGCGCACGAAATGGTGCACAAGTAGCTTGCTTCTGCTTGCCTCAGTTGGCCGTCCCACCCATCGCTGCTAGTAGCTCGCACACCCCCCTACCCGCCGTGAGAGCCGCTGCTCATTTGGTCATGACGCCGTTAGGGTGTCACAACCACAGGCCTTTTATGATATAGACTAGAGGCCCAGCGAATGAATTCGTGCATGGGTGGGGTCCAGCTGGCCCGGCCCCAATCGGGGCAGATCGGGGCTGGCCTGTCAGGAGAAGGAGATGGTGGGAGGTTGGCCAGCCAACCCGGCCCCGATCAGGGCCGGGCCGGCTGGGGGACGGGGCCACAGGTGATTGGCTGGTGGGCTCTGACTCTGATTGGGGTTGGGGTGCTGACTGGGGGCAGAGCCTGCCATGGGGAGGGGCTGTGGGTGGTGGGCTGGCCAGCCCCACCACTGAATGGGGTAGGGGGCGTGATCGGGGGCCAGTGGCCTGGGATAGGGGCCATGGGTGGTTGGCCAGCTGGCCCTGCCCCTGATCGAGTAGAGGGGGCTGAACTGGGGTGGGACCGAGCGAGGCTGCAGGAGATTGGTGGGTCGGCCCCACCCTCTACTGGAGTGGAGGGTGTGATCAGGGGTGGGGCAGCCAGGGGGAAGGGCTGCAGGAGGTTGGCTGGCCACCCCCACCCCCTATTGGGGTAGGGGGTGCAATTAGGGGTGGGCTGGCCAGGGGGGAGGGGCCGTGAGGTTGGCTGGCTGGCCCCACCCCCCTTATCGGCTGGTTCACTGGCCACAGTGGGTGTCATAATGACCGGTTGTATGGTTGTTATTGTAGCTGGCTTTTTATATATATAGATAATAATAATAGTTTACTGCCTATGTTTTCTGGAAGGAAGGAAGGGAGGGAGGGAGGGAGGAAAGAAGAAAGAAAAGTCTATCCTAGGTGTGCAAGTTGCTTTAACAATTGAAAAAATCAATAAATCAATATAATTTACCATATTATCAGACTGAAAAAATCTGTTATCATCTCAATTACTGCAAAAAAATAATTTGACAAAATCCAACATCCATTCTTGATTTAAAAACAAAACAATAACTCTCAGCAAACTAAGAATAGAAGGGACTTACTCCATCTAATAAAGGGCATTACACACACTATAGCTAACATCATACTCGATGAAAAACTGAAAACTTTCCCCCTAATATGAAGCAAGTCAAGGATGTTCACTCTTACCACTGTTTCTCAGCATTGTACGAGAGGTTCTAGCAGCGCAATAAGGCAAGGACAAGAATTCAGAGATGCCCAGATTGAAAAGGAAGAAGTGAACCTGTCTTTATTTGCAACTAATATGATTCTGTATACAGAAAATCCTATAGAAGTTACAAAAAATAAAAATAAAAAAAGCTATCAGAGCCAGCCAGTAATCTTGGTAAGAATACAGGATAAATGATTAGTACAAAAAATCAATTTTATTTCTGTATACTAGCAACTAAAGATGTGAAGTAAGCATAAATCTAACAAAAAATGTGCAACCCCTGTACACTGCAAAATATAAATATTACTAAGAGAAATTTAAAGAAGACCTATGTGAATGGAAAGTTATACTGTCTGCATGTATTGGAGAACTTACTATTTTTATATTTAGTACAATCCCAGTAAAAATTCCAGCAGATTTTTGTATAATTGACAATAATCTATCCGGAAATGCAAAGAACCTAGAATAGCTGAAACAATTTTGAAAAATAAGAACCAGTTTGGAGGACTCACAGTGTCTAACTTCAAAATTGTTAAACTGCAGTAATCAAGACAATCTTGGATTGGCTTATGAATAGGAAAATAGAGTAAAACTAAACAAAATACAGAGTCCAGAAATAGACACACACATACGGTCAATAGATTTTCAACGGAAGTAACTCCGTGGAGAAGGGATAGCCTCTAATAAATAGAAAAAAATCGGGCAAAAAAAAAAAAATCGGGTATCCATGTCAAATCATAAACTATGATCCATACTTCACACCATTCAACTCAAAATGGATCCCAGATCTAAACATAAAACCTAAACTATAAAGCTTCTAGGAAAAACATAGGAGAAAATCTCTGTGACCTTCAGCTCAGTTTCTTCTCTATAACACCAAAGGCACGATCCATTAAAAAAGCATAAATTAGGCTTATCAAAATCAAGAAACTTCTGCTCTTTGAAAGAAATACTAAGAGAGTGAAAAGACAAGCTGCTGACAGGAAGAAAATATTTAAAAAATCACATCTGATAAAAAAAAACAAACAAACTTGTATCCAGGACTTGAATATTAAGTACTCTCGAAACTCGGTCATATGAAAACAAACCACACAATTTTTTTAATGGGCAAACAAGACTTGGAAACAATCTAAATGTCCATTGATAGGTAAATGGATGAAGAAGATGTGTATATACAGAGTAAAATATTCAGCCATAAAAGAGGACATTCTCCCATTTGCGACAGCATGGGTGGAACATGAGTGCATCGTGAAATAAGTCAGAGAGAGAAAGACAAATATTATATGATCTCACTTACTAGTATATTTGGGACCAAAAATATTGTACTCATAGAAATAGAGAGTAGTTGTCAGGATCTAAGGGGTGGAAGAAATGTGGCGAAGGTGGTTAAAGGCTACAAACTTCTGGTTGTACAATGAATACGTTCTGGGGTCTAATGTAGAACAGGGTGACGATGGTTAGCAATATTGTACTGTACAGGCAAAAGTTGCTGTGAGAGTAGAGCTTTAATGTTCTCAACATAACAACAACAAAATAGTAACCATGTGAGGTGAAGGATGAGTAGCCTTACTGCAGTAAACATTTAGAAATATATGTGTATCAGATCATCCATTGAACTCCTTAAATTATTTATTTCAATGAAGCTGGAAAAAATTTACAAATTAAAAGTGGGCAAAAATTTGGACCGGTGCTTCACAAAAGGAGATGAATGAATGGCACATAAGCACATGAGCATATGATCAAACGGGTAATAAAAATTAGGAATGGACAAAATTAAAACAACCATATCACGTGTGAACAAAGTTGCTGAGCAATTGGAACTCTCATTTACTGCTGATGGGAATGTAGGATGGGACAAACACTTTGGAAGAATAGCTCAGCAATTTCTTAAATAGTTAAGCATAGTTTCGGTGTCACTCAGCCATTCTACTCTTAAGTATTTATCCAATAGAAACAAAAACATATGTGCGTACATGAATGCTGACCTATTTGTAATCGCCCAAAACTGGAAACCGCCGAAATTCCCTTTACTAGATAAAGGGATATACAAATTGTGGTGTATCCATACAATTGATTATTACTCAGCAATTTTTTTAATTTTTGTTTTATTACTCAGCAATGTAAAAGATGCATTAACTTATGCAACGTGGGTGAGTGTAGAAATACTTATGTTGCATGAAAGAAGTCAGATCCTCCTCCCTCCTCACACAAAACAGTGCATATTGTATAACCAGAGGCCCGGTGCACAAAAATTTGTGCACTCGGGGGGAAGTGGGGGTCCCTCAGCCTGGCCTGTGCCCTCTCGCAGTCTGGGACCCTCGGGAGATAACGCCCTGCTGGCTTAGGCCTGCTCCCGGGTGGCAGAGGGCAGGCCCAATCCCTAGGTGCAGCCCCTGGTCGGGCTCAGAGCAGGGCCGATTGGGGAGTTGGGGTGCTGCCCCCTGTCATGCACAGAGCAGGGCGGATTGGGAGGTTGCGATGCCACCCTCAGTCACGCTCAGGGTAGGGCTGATTGGGGGGTTGGGGCACCGCCCCCTGTCATACTCAAGGCAGGGTCAATGGGGAGGTTGCAGCGCCACCCCCTGACACGCACAGAGCAGGGCCAATCTGGCGGTTGGGGCGCTGCCCTCTATCACACACAGAGCAGGGCCCATCAGGGGGGTTGGGGCTCCTTACCCTGTCACTCACAGAGCAGGGTCGATCAGGGGGTTGGGGAGCTCCCCCCTGTCACGCACAGAGCAGGGCCCATCAGGGGGTTGAGGAGCTCCCCCATCACTCACAGAGTAGGGCCGATAGGGGAGTTGGGGCACTGCCCCCTGTCACACACAGAGCAGGGTGGATCAGGGCATTGGGGCACCGCCACTGTCACACTCAGGGCAGGGCCGATGGGGAGGTTATGGCTCTACCCCATCACACACAGAACAGGGCCCGTGGAGGGGGGTGGGGGGGTTGGGGCTCCGCCCTCTATCACCCACAGAGCAGGGCCAATCAGGGAGTTTGGGCGCCGGCACTCTCACACTCAGGGCAGGGCTGATGGGGAGGTTATGGCTCTACCCTGTCACACACAGAGCAGGGCCCGTGGGGGGTGGGGTGGGGATTGGGGCGCCACACCCTGTTACACACAGAGCAGGGCTGATCAGGGGGTTGGGGTGCCGCACTCTGTCACACACAGAGCCGCAGGGCGATCAGGGGGTTGGGGAGCTCCCTCCTATCAGGCACAGAGCAGGGCTGATCAGGAGGTTGGGGCGCCTTCCCCTGTCACAAACAGAGCAGGGCGGATAGGGAGGTTGTGGCCCCGCCCCCTGTCACACACAGAGCCACAGGGCAATCAGGGGGTTTGCGTGCTGCCCCCTGTCATGCTGATCCCGGTGCCGGGAGGCCTCGGGGCTCCTCTGATCCTGGTGCTGGGAGGCATATTACCCTTTTACTATATAGGATAGAGGCCTGGTGCATGGATGGGGCTGGCTGGTTTGCCCTGAAGGGTGTCCTGGATCAGGGTGGGGGTCCCCACTGGGGTGCCTGGCCAGCCTGGGTGAGGGGATGATGGCTGTTTGCAGCTGGTCACACACCCTTCAGGGTGGGGGTCCCCACTGGGGTGCCTGGCCAGTCTGGGTGAGGGGCTGAGGGCTGAAGCTCCCAACTGCTCCTTTTTTTCTTTTTTCTTTTTTTATTCTGGGCCAGCTTTAGCTCTGGCTCCAGCTCTGAGGCCTCTGCTGCTGAAAGCAGGTATTTAGTTTGTTTGGGTTCTATAATCAAAACAATGTATAACTCCAGCTCTGAGATCCGGGCGGGCTGAAAGCAGGTTTCTGGGGTTTTGTTTAGCTTCTATATTTGTTACAATGTTTCAAACTGCAGGCTCAGAGGCCGGCAAGGCAGGAGGGGAACATTGGTTTCCTCCGTCACTGAAGCAAGCAAGCCTCATGTTCGCTTCAAGCTGCCTGGCTGCCGGCCGCCATCTTGGCTGGTAGTTAATTTGCATATCGCCCTGATTAGCCAATGGGAAGGGTAGCGGTCGTATCCTAATTACCATGTTTCTCTTTTATTAGATAGGATATTATTTATGTAAAATTCTAGAAAATATAAACTCATTGGTGGTGATAGGAAGCAGAGCAGGGGTCGCCTGGGGATTGGGCGGGAGTGGGGCTATTTGGGGGAGGGGTAGAGAGGAACAGAGTAAAGGATTACATGAGAGCTTTTGGTGGTGACTCATCATCCTGCTTGTGGGGAAGGTCTCATGTCTGCCAAAACCTCTCAAACGGTCCACTTGAAACACGGAAGTGACGTGTGTCAATCACACCTCGGTAAAGCTCCGATACAAAACCTTTTTAGTGATTTTAGTTAATCCATTAAGGGAAATATGAATGATTTCTATCTCCTATATTTTAAAATAAAAATCAAGTTAAAATAAAAATAAGTGCCTCAAGCAGTGGTTTTCTAAGAACACTTCCATGCTTGAACCGTTTGCCCAAAGAAGCAACACTACCCAGTGAGTTCTCTGAAAGGAAAGGCACGAGACCTGATGTCTTTGAGGGTAACTGTGTTATGCAGGGTGCTGCAGGCCTTGGCGCCAGGGACTCAGATTTGTCCGGGCCAGAGAGGTCGGAACCCTGAGGAAAAGCCGATTCAGGAGCACCTGGGGCTGGTAGCTTGGGCCACGGGGATGGGGGCCACGCAGGCACAGGGCTGACAGTAGAAATGTGCCTCCGTGGTATCTGCACAGTGAGGGGGACTGTCTGGCGAAGCCTGTGTTTGCTTGGCTCTCCTTTCTAACTGGGAAGGCAACCATAAGCCCATTCTGGGGAGTGAAAAGGCCGTAGTTCAGAGATCCCGCCTGCTGTCCATCCCCTGAGAAGACAAGCCGAGCAAAGGGGACCAGGATGTATGCTCTGGGCCAGTGGTCGGCAAACTGCGGCTCGCGAGCCACATGCGGCTCTTTGGCCCCTTGCGTGTGGCTCTTCCACAAAATACCACATGCGGGCGCGCACGTTCAGTGCGATTGAAACTTCGTGGCCCATGCGCAGAAGTCGGTATTTTGTGGAAGAGCCACACGCAAGGAGCCAAAGAGCCGCATGTGGCTCGCGAGCCGCGGTTTGCTGACCACTGCTCTAGGCCCAATTTTTGTGTTTCTGCCAATTTCCAAAAAGATTCAATGTACTGTGGTCAGTGATACTGTATGATAAACTAACTTCAGAGTTGCTGAGAGACTAGATCTTAGTTGTTCTCACCACAAAAAAGACGTGATAATTATGTCACACGATCGAGGTGTTAGCTAAAGCTATGGTGGTCATCGTATTGCAATATGTAAGTGGAACAAATTAACATGTCGCACACCTTGAACTTACACAATGTTATATGGCAGTTCTATCTCAAGAGACTCAGTGTGGTAGTTGCACTGGCCATGGTGGCAGTGGGAAGGGCCACTGTGGTCCCGGCAGCAGTGACCAGGAGCGAATTACTTTGGTTCCAACCAGACCCGCACAAGGGGGCGGGTTGCAGTGAGCAGTGCCAGGCCAGGGACCAAGATGATGTTGCCAGGGACCACTCCACTCCAGCAGGAGAGCGAGCTGACTGAATACTGGCCAATTGCTGGAGAGAGACTCTGGGGTCTAGCCAGGAAGGACTCAAATGTCCCACTGGGATGGGACATTTGACACTTGCCACTGAAGGGCATCCAGCCAACCTCATGAAACTTGGAGTCATCCAGATATTAAGAAGAGAAAGGTAAATCCCAGCCGGTGTGGCTCAGTGGTTGAGTGTTGACCTATGAACCAGGAGGCCACTGTTCAATTCCCGGTCAGGGCACATGCCTCTGTTTCAGGCTCCATCCCCAGTATGGGGTGTGCAGGAGGCAGCCGATCAATGATTCTCTCCCATCATTGATGTTTCTATCTCTTTCTTCCTTTCCCTTCCTCTCTGAAATAAAACAATATATATATATTGTTATATATGTATATATTGTCCTGAAATAAAACTTTATATATAACAAATTCTTTTTTTTTTTAAAGAAGAGAAAGGTAAAGAATCATGAGTTTATCTTTGTAACCTCCTCAGAATTTGCTTTTAAGTTGTCTTATATGAGATGTCTTCAGAAATCTCTATGACAAAACTTTAGAAAAAAATTTATAGTTTAAACCATTTTAGCCCAATGGAAGGTCCTACCCAATGGACATAACATGCACTGTCCAGCCTGTTAGCCACTCATGTGCACTGAGCACTTGAAATGTGATGAATGGCAATTAGTTTCTGAAATTTTAAACTTCGTTTTAATTTGTATTTGAATAGTGGTATGTGGCTAATGGCTACAATGTTGAACAGTTATGACCTGTTCCGAAATTTTGGTGGTGTATAATGTTGCCCTGTTTGAAGGAAGTTTAAGAAACTAGTTAAACTGATACAAAGGAAAAGAACCTGTACTTTTATATTCTGAGAGCATCTCAAAACTGGCACCTTTTTTCTTCTTCCTATTGTGTTTTTTAGTAAATACTAACAGTGAAATTTAAACAGGACAGCATCATTTCTTTTTTTTTTTAAGGAAACCCATTAATTTTATTAATTTAAATGTTAGTTTCTATCAATTTCTATGTAGTGAGCAAGAAAGTTATAGCAGACATATGTCATTTTGCTACTCAGTATCCACTCACTTTTGTCCTGGTAATAGAACAATGGTTGGTTTGTGTTTTTGAGTAACTACCAACACCACCCAAACCCCTCCACCCCATTCACATCCCTGTCCTAGCGCACACACACACACACACACACACACACACACACACACAGGATTTACAGTTGTGAATACATGAAACACAGAATTTATTTTTGTATTATCATTTATTAATTATTATATTATTTTTCCATACAAGCAACTGTAAGCCTACTCTTGCCCCCTTCTGTATATATACCAATTAATGTATATACATATATCTAAAATTATTTCTAGTTCTACTAGTATCTATTTACATATATGCCAAAGTAAACAGGAGTTCATACTGACGGCTCTGACTCTAATTTAGAACCACAGGGTTCATTCTGGTTTCCCCTATTACTTCTTTTTAATTTTTTATTTGACAGTGAGAAATCTGGTTCCCGCTACCTACAATTTATTTACTTATTCATTCAGTCCTACTCCACATGTAAAGTAGTTTCAGAATTGCTGATTTTCACCCCCATTAGAAATAAATTTACCAACTTGGGAATAATGTTTAGGCACAGGATTTTTTTCTAGCCTTTCATTACCAGTTAAATATATTTCTGTTTTTTATTATGCGGTTTGAATTGGCTGGCCTGATACCTTAATCTCTTATAGCATAATTTATAGGTATTACAAACCCTTATTTAAAAAAATATAGTAAATTTTCTCTATTTTATACTGTGCATTTTTTTTGCAATACACTTTGTGCTGATGTTTGAAATCTATTATAAGGAACCTAAATCCATGATTAAATCCTTGCAACCTTACTTAAAAATGAGGAAATAAAAGAGCCTCCATACAGCTTAAAAAAAACCCCATACCCATCAAAAAGGAGCAAAATTATGTGGTAATGTCATCATTTTACTGTCGTGATTACTTGAGTTTTAAGTAATATTTACAATGGGAAAATATGTGGTTACTGGCCCATGGTCTGACTAATATTTGTTGGGTGAATAGTGGAGGCTTGTTGGGCCACCGTGACATCTGTAATCATCACTAACAGCACTCTATAGTTTGCAAATACCTTTTCACCTACACTGATGTTCTTTATTATTTTACACCAATACTGTGAAGACAAACATTCATTAATTCTCATGATCATTATACCCAGCGTTCCAAGGAGAACTACAGCTGAGTGACTTAAGTAAGTGTTGGAGGAGGTGCTTGAGGGGATATGACCTCCAGTAACCCTCGAGCTGGATCTGGGCAAATGCAGGCTCCTTTCCCCTCACCTGTCCTTGAGATGGACATTCCGTCCACGAGGAACTATTTCAAGGATGCAACCTTGGGAGAGCAGTGTGTTGTTGAGGCCATCTGGCCTGGCTATGTGCCTGCACTCAGTTAAGGCCTACATATCAACTCTTAAGGTCTCACCATAGGTGTGGTGATCCGCTCATCGCATGGCCACCCAAGGCCAGCCTAACATGCAAGTTCCCTTGTTTATTAAACCTGCCATCTGCCAACCTGGAGGGGTCCGCCTCTTCCTTCTTTCCTGCCTCTCCATGTACAGGGGCCAGTTTCAAACTTCACCCGGGAACTCCTGAGTCTGTGGGCCAACGCTGAGCTAGATTCAACCTAGGTTATCTAACTCAAACTCCCATGCTCTGTCCTTTCTGCTAGGTTATTGATAAGGTCATCACGTTAATGAGGAAAAATGTCACAGTGACATCACATAGGTCATTGGGCTCTTGCAGACAGAGGCTCGTGTCTGGTTCAAGAGAGCTGTGGGCGGTACCTGAGTCCTGAGTCCAGAGCAATAACACATGTCCCTTTTGTCATCACACCATTAGCCATAAATCAATGACATAAGTGGGCATGCTGTTAAAGAGATGGAAAATATAGACATTTAGGTTTTTGGTTATTTTTTTTTAAGCTCAACAAATATTTCAGTGTCTCCTCTTCTCTCTTCTTCTTTTGGCCAAATAAAAATGTTCAAATTATTAATTTATAGAAATAATCAACTCATCAATAAGGGCTGAACAATTTTACATGTAACTGACTTTGGGTTTATGCCCAGCCTTCATAACAAACCTGGAAAAGACTCAGGGTCTATCTTAGTTCATTTCACAGGGTAGCTGCCTGGTAAATGTTTGTTGAATTGGCCAATTATTCAAATCCCCAAATATTTACTGAACTAAACTCCATGGAGGCTCCAAGAAGAAAAGGTCTCTGTCCTGAAGGAGCAATGACCTTGTTGAGGAAACGAGGCATAAACACCTACTCTTACTGAGAGTCAACAACACAAGAGTTCAGAATAATAAGGAAAGAGCGAGCATGCAATCACTTACTGATAGAGGGATGGTGGAGCTTTTCTGAGCAGAAAAAATTACTCAAAGATAAATGGTCAAGTGGGTGTTTTACATGAGCGATGGTTTGAATTCCATCTTAAAGTGTGACTACACTTTTGGTGGATAAAGGTATTGAAAAGGCTGCTATGAAAGACATGAGAACAGGGAAAAATCAAAGATTTTCTATCTAAAAGCCTGTTTTTCCATTAAAGATGGAGTGCAAGGGAAACTTCAAAGAAAGAAAAAGGTAGAGTACAAGGGTGTTGGAGTACAGATATTCATGTCAGAGCAATCGGTAGACTTCAATTATTGATCTCAAAGAAGCAAAGTGTCTCAAATTCTCTCTAGGACTTTGGAGACTAAAATAAAAGAAATTAACTAAAATGTAAGTTTTGAAAGAACAGATAACTGCTCTGTTCTATTTTTTCTTTAGCTACTTTTGAAAATATAAAGAAATATAATTTGGAAAAGTAACTGTCTTGGAGTTTAAATTTAAAGTTTAGCTACAGTCTCGATGTTTTTGAGTTAAAGTTAAACTATTTAAATAATGAATGGATTTATTTTTCCCGTGAATATGATTGCTCATAGTTAAAGTTCAATGATGTGTTTTATTAAAATCCCAAATGTTTTTGTCTTTTATAAACCACATAATTTTTTCAACTTCTACATTTTAACTGGGATTATGTGCTATGTGGGAAATAGTTTTCTCTTTATTTCTCTTTCATTCATTAGCAGCATATCAGATGTATAGGTCATTTCTTTCATTCAGTAACTTGAGGTTCAGTTTGGTTTCTGAAGTTTGCAAAGAATCTTTTTATAAAGCAGTCCCACCCTGAACTTGGAAGCTAAGTTTCCTGCCTATGTGTCTATCTGTAAACGGCATGAAATTGTTTCTTGGAAGTAATTGCCTGATTTTGAAATATACACTTCATGTCTAAGATCAGAAGGAACACTTTTTATTTGCTGAGGGAGTCAAATAAAACAAAATGAAAAGAAGCGAATTTGTGATTGGAGGAAAAATTATCATCTCCCCCCCCCCCCCCCAAATAGCACCATAGCCACATGTCAAAGCATACAATGAATAGAAAAAAAGGTCTTGTCTTATTTTTTATATTTTTACTGTTAATGTAGCTTGTATGAGGCAGCTGCAAATCTTCACTTTTATGGAAACAATCCCACACCCTTGTTCACCCCAAAGAGTTATTTTCTTCCAACTAAGAACAGATTTTTTTTCCCTTTCATAAGACCATAGAAATTTGAAAGTTAGACATCATTCAGTCTCACTTTATTCAATAAATGAGCAGACGAGGGTAATGCAGGAAAACAGTCCTCCCCTGCGAGCTCCCGGCACTCGGTAGCATTAAGCTTGTCTAAAAGATCAGGTGGTTACAGGACTCCATGTCTTGGCACAAGCAGTTCCCCTCGCCTGGAATGACCAGCTCCTTCCTCATCAGGAACATTATCTTCTCTTCCTCCAAGACCCGATTCAAAGGCCACCTCACCTACGGAGCCTTCCTCATTAGTCTGAGGCAAGTGCTGTCTTCTGACCCCTGTGTTTTCCCAGAGCTCACTGTGACACCTCTGTCGTGGGACTTGTCAAGGGGCGTTACAATAATCTGTTATATGTTCAGACTCTCGCCGAACCATGAGTGACTCAGTTTCAACTCTTAATTTTTCCATGCCCACTGCCTAGCCTAGTACTTGCCCCAGGAAAAGATGAGAGCTGATGATTGAATGGTCAGCTGGAAGCTGGCGCAGCTCTCCTCACCTCCGGTAGATTGGTGACATGGCCTCAGATCAGTTTCTCACCTACATTGATATCATTATGTGAATAATGATTCCAAGCCCCACACTCTTTGGATAGTAAACTCAACCAGCATGGCTGCTTGTTTTAAAGTTTCTTTGATAGTTTTACTGGATAAACTGTTAACCACACCTACTATTCATTAAGATGAAGGAGTATTGGGTCATTAAGACTTCACCCTACAAAAAAATTCGTCACTGGATTGAGCCAATTGAAAATAAAAGTTTGATATATTTTTGCGTTTCCTAAGAACTTTCTTTGTCTTTTATTCGCTAGATATGATTTGGCTTCATAACCAAGGTTTTGGAATCTCTTATCCTCCCACATGGCCCTGCAGAGTTTTTCCTTCACTTGTAGGGTCTCTCTCCAAGTATTTTAGGAACAAAGAAGGATAGAGAAAAACATCCATATATATTGCTAAAATATTGGCAAGTATAAATGTCAAAAATTTTAAATTTGATTTTTTTTTTAAGTCAGCTCTCATCTTCCCATCCAGTGATAAAGTGGAAATTATTTACTCTGGGAACTGGGACTGCTTTACTGATGAGTCATGGCTGCCGTGACATGAGGCCCCATCGCGGGTCCCGTGTGTTCTCTCTCTTGCTGTCTATCCCCAGTTTGTAGGTGTATTGAAAATGAGCCACGTGGTGTACACGTTTCAGCCCCGAAGGAAAGGCCACTACCCTATCTGGAAGGGGAGCTCATGAGGAGTGTTGAACAAAACTTTTGGATAAAAATCAAAGGCTATGTAAAACTTGATCTAAGCAAACTCTGTAAACACTCATGGAGCCAGAAATAAATGTTGTGTATTGGCAAAGGCTCAGGGCTCAGAAGCTAGGCTTTGAAACTTCTGGTGCAAGTTTCCAGCTTTCCCTGAACACTGAAAATATTAGTATTTGCCGTTTATTATGGCACCACATGGTTGTTCCCTGGAGAGAAACACAAGCATTCTCAATGTTATTCTTATCTATTTTTCCTCCAGTAAGCCAGTTGTTGCTTTTTTTTTTAGATATTTAAAATACAGTCTTTAAAATTTGCCTGATAATTTCCTATAGATTTTCACAAAAGGTAAAGTCATGTCTCCCCATATATAGTGCTACCCCATCCCCCCCCCCTCAACTCCAAAGAGATTATAACACTTGTATATCCCTACCTCTGGACCCCTTTTCCTTATTTTTCATAAACAAACATATATATGTGTATGTCTGTATTGTGTGTGTGTGTATATATATATATACATACATATATATACATATATATATTTGTGTGTGTATATATATATACATACATATATATATTTGTGTGTATATATATACACATTTCTATATATGTACAACTATGAAGAGACAGATCTATTAAAATTACATTTTAAACAAATAGCTCTTATTGACTACTAAGTCCTACAATAGAAGCTATGGAAATAATCATCAAATAATAACATGTGAAGCATGTTCTCTCATTTTGCATCTCAATCTTAACCTATACTTTCCATTTCACCTGGAAACAAAAGGGGTGGTATTTACTGGGAAAAGATATTTCTATATACATTCCTGGTCAGAGCAGGAAGTAACCGAAAAATCTCATGAGAGCCTTTCCTGATACCCAGCCAGGCCAGCTTGGTAGATTCCAGATGTTTTTGAGCTTATTATAAACTTTGAATTGTTATCTGAGCCCTGACACTTGCCATTATTTCATTTCTCCCCTGGCCCTGCCCAAAGAGTTGAGGTGATATGTCTTTAGCCTTAAAGTGGGGGAGCGGGGGCGGGCTGGCAACACTCTTAACCAAAACCCTCCCATCTATGTCCTCACTGTCTCCTTAAACCAACAAAAGCACCAGATTACCCTCGAAAGTTTCCAAAAATGTAAGTCCTAGTTTTCAAATATTATGTTGCTATGAATCCAGCTCTCTGGGGAATTGGTTTTATGATTAGATGTGCTTTATCTCCCGAGTGAGAACACCAGGAGCCAGACTCTGTAAATGCCACGTGGATCCCCAGCCTTCTGTTGCTCCCCATCCCCTAACCAAAATTGCCCCAATGTGGAATAGCAATGAAATATTTTCCAAATATATATTCCCATAGATAGAGATAGAGATAGACATAGATATATAGATATAGAGATAGAGACATAGATAGATATAGATATAGATATAGATATAGATATAGATATAGATATAGATATAGATATAGACATAGACATAGATATAGATAGATATAGATATAGATATAGACATAGACATAGATATAGATGGGTCTTGCAAATAAAAGAGAAAGTGTTTCTTCCCTATGGGCACTATTCTCTGGGTAGCTTTACATACAAGGAAAGGCAAGCCTTTAGGACCACGATGCCTGGACTGGAACAGCACTTGGCAATTTGCATGACTTTGTCCCCTTCCTTTGATGACGGTGACATACGGTGACTGGACGTGGCTTCCTCTTCCTCTGGGAAGTTAACCACGGGTGGAAACGTGTCCTCGGTCAGGTAGTTCGGTTCCAAGAGGAGATGCACTTTAAATCTAAACTGGTTCCCACTCACTGATTTCTGTGCCAGGGCCACTGACCGTGCATCAGTGAGCCTCTCTTTCTGGACGTCAGTGTCACACAGTGCTTGGCACTGCTCAGCAGAGTCAGCAATGTGACTCAAGCCCAGTTAAATTATAGGGAAATCAGCCGCCTTCCACCCATAACCCAGTTTTCTGGGGGGCAAATTCCAGGGGAAAAAGAATTTAGAAGACTGAAATCTCACTTTATTATGGAAGAAAACCGGTGTAACTTACCAGTGTAAATAATATTTATTAAATAAAATGTGTAATTTTTTCTTTTCAGACATTGTCATTTTTTAATCATGATCATTGACTAATAACAAGTCATAGCCTGATCCAATCTTGGCGACAAGATAATAGTTCAAGGAAGAATCTGCTGACAGCAACTATATTTTCTGTGTCCCAATCAAAGATTTCCCAACAATCAAGGTTCTTTTACCCCTTGGAGAGCTATTTTTAAATACTGTCAATTATTTTTTTATCTCGTTATGTAGTCTTTATGACTCTTGTTATGTGAGGTTGAGAAGAACCATGTTAAAGACCATCCCCTTTCATGAGGGAAATGTCCTCCTCTCCAGACATGTGTAATAGTATCACCTGCACTCTGGGGTGGGAGGAGCGGCTTACCACCAGCGGAAGTAGCAGCGGTAACGGATAGTACAGAGGAGGGGTCTGAGAGTAGGAAAGCCATCCCTCACTGTCGCAGTAGGTAAACTTACGGCTTTGGAAGGCAGGGGTCAGGAGAAAAGTTCAGATATTGTTTCAAAAGGAAATTCTACAATTAGAAAATATTCTCAGAAAAGGGAAGCAGTGTTTAAATCACTATGTAAGGTTTACAGGCAAAGATGAAGTGAAGTTACCTGAGTGTTTGTTTTTTTTTCTTTCAGTTTTATTGTGATACTAGAGCAGGGGTGGGCAAACTTTTTGACTCGAGGGCCACAATGGGTTCTTAAACTGACCGGAGGGCCGGAACAAAAGCATGAATGGAGTGTTTGTGTGAACTAATATAAATTCAAAGTAAACATCATTACATAAAAGGGTACGGTCTTTTTTTTTTTAGTTTTATTCATTTCAAACTGGCCGTATCCGGCCCGCAGGCCGTAGTTTGCCCACGGCTGTACTAGAGGCCCCGTGCACAAAGTTCATGCACGAGGGGGCGGGGGGTCCCCTCAGTGCAGCCTGCACCCTCTCCAATCCAGGACCTCTCAGGGGATGTCTGACTGCCAGTTTAGGCCCAATCCCTGGCAGTTGGACATCCCTCTTACAATCCAGGACCACTGGTTCCTAACCACTCACCTGCGTACCTGCCTGATCGCCCCTAATGGCTTCTACCTGCCAGCCTGGTTGCCCCCAACTCCCCCCCACCCGCTGGCCTGGTTGCCCCTCACAGCCCCCCTCTGCTGACCTGGTCACCCCTCACTGCCCCCCCCACCAGCCTGGTTGCCCCATGCAGCCTGCTGTTTGGTCGTTTGGTCACCCCTCGCTGCCCCCCCTGTCGGCCTGGTCGCCCACGCAGCCTGCTGTTCGGTCGTTGTGTGAGGGCGTCCTGACTAATTTGCATAGTCCTCTATTATTAGTATAGATAATTCACATACAACACCTTATCAGATTAAGGTATATGGAATAATGACATACATATATTGTGAAATGATTACCGCAATACGTTGAAGTAACATCAGTCACCTCATAGAGTTACCAAAAACTTTTTTCTTTGTTATGAAACTTTTAGGATCTACTCTCTTAGCAACTTACAAATATAACATACAGCAGTGTTAACTGCAGATGGACCTAGAGGGCTTTATGGGAAGTGAAATAAGGGAGACAGAGAAAGACAAAAACTGGATGATCTCACTTATCTTTGGAATTAAAAAAACAACCAAACGCATTAAAAAAAAAAGAGATTGGATTTGTGGTTACAAGCAATGGGGTGGGGGAGGCTGAATGGGGGGGAGAATTGGGTAAAGGTGGTCAAGTTTTGTGGTGACTCAATTTTGCCCTTTTCCTGTGTCTCATTTGCCTTGTGAAATGCAACAGTAGCCAAGACACAGAACTAAACTGTGGTGCCAGTTAGAAGAAGGTGCCTCGTCCGCTGAGTGGACCAATTTAAGCAGCTCTCCTTGCGCAGGTCCCATACAGTCCTGCCAGCCAGCACTGCCCAGACACCCAGGCTGGCGGCATTTCATCCCTGGCTCCTGCCACTTGGCTGGGCAGAGTACAATCTCCACAGCCTCCTTCACAGGCCCTGCTTCTTTAAAGGTGGTCCTTGACACACAGTGTGCAAAAACCTACTTCCATTCAACATTTCCCGAACTGCCTTGATGATAACAATGCCCTGGTAACTTATGAAAATGAGAAATCTTTGGGCCCCACCAGAGCCTGTTGACTGACTGTGATTGGTATTTCTTTTTAAATATATTTTTATCGATGTCAGAGAGGAAGGGAGAGGGAGAGATAGAAACATCAATGATGAGAGAGAATCATCAATCGGCTGCCTCCCACATGCCCCCCACCTGCATGCACCCCACTGAGGATCCACCCGCAACCTGGCCATGTGCACTTGACTGGAATTGAACCCAGGACCCTTCAGTCCGCAGGCCAGTGCCTTATCCACTGAGCCAAAGCAGCCAGGGCTGCAATTAGTATTTTTAAAAGTGCCTCGGTCATGCTGACCCTCAGAGAAGTGAGGGGAGCACTGATTTGAGGGAAGGTAAAACCTCTGTTCTAAGGGTGCTCTCTCCCCTGGAGACACAGGAGGCATCTTTCCAGTCCAGATCTCACAGCTTCTCAGAGTGGAACAGAAAGGCATAGTGATGTGGACGGAGGACTTGAAAAATGTTCAGGAAGGTCCAATGCAGGGAAGAGTGGTAACCTGGAACAAGCTACCTGCTTTCACAGAAGAAGAAATGGGGAGCATTTCCTTGCAGTTTTAGGCCTAAGCAGCTGTAATTACGGGGTTTTCATCCACAATGTCTCCTCCAAATTGTCATACTCTGCAAGGTTATAGATGAGATGAAGTCAGCATTTTCATGTCATCAACCCTACATATTTTTAACACTTTACATCATAAGTTTATTTGATAAGAAAATTTATTTGTAAAATTGAAGAACATATGCCTCAATATTTTCACTTTCATTTTTTAAACAATACCAAAATAATCTGTCCAGGGAAGGACAGAGATTGTCTGAATAAAAATGTTACAAGTGGACCTCTTATTTAATTATTCTTATTTCTTAAATATCACTTAAAAATAACACACAGCAGAAATGTGAATAAAATATGTGCTTTAAGAAGTCTGGTAATTTTTAAATGATGACCAAATACCTATAACATGCAGCTTTTGGGTGTTAGAATACTCATCAGGGTCTTATTCTTCAAGAAGTAAAAAACAAAACAGCCCGACAAGCATGGCTCAGTGGTTGAGTGTCAACCTATGAACCAAGAGGTCACAGTTCGATTCCCAATCAGGGCACATGCCTGGGTTAGGGATTCGATCTCCAGTGGCAGCTATGCAGGAGGCAGCTGATCAATGATTCTCTCTCATCCTTGATATTTCTATTTTTCTCACCTTCTCCTTTCTTCTCTAAAATAAATGAAAATATATTAAAAACAAAAACAAAACACTCTCCATTATGATGACTTATGAAAGTTAGATTCTATTCTTAAAGGTATTCTGGCCAAGAACTGGGCATGGTTAGATGGTTGTAATATGACTCAGAACAACTTTTCGATGTTCCTGGCTGGAATTTGTGACAAGCCATGATTATGTGATGGTCTAATGACCACTCGTAGCCAGGCCTGGAGATTTGGTTGACATTTTCAGATTTTGTGTTCTTCCAGCCGACTTAACAAAATCGATTCCTCGTGAATGTTCAGATCCATTTCTGGAGGGGGTTACCCATGCTGTGAATATTTGTTAAGCGATAAACATGAAAACACACTATGAAAAGACCACATTCTAAGTTAACAATTCTGCTTTTCGAAAAGACAGAATTCTTTGTGAGCAGCAACTAGCAACCTCGCCAACTATCTGATGAGAAAGCCAAAGGGCTGAGTGAGTAAACTCTGTTTATGGAAGGAGGGTGCCATAGAGGCTGGAGACATTGGGAAAGCCTCCAGCCTGGCTTCCAAGGGCGTGGTGCTAAGGAACTCTTGGCCCTGCTGCTCTGAGGCTGCTGAAAGGAGGAAATGGGATGGACCTGCTCCTCCCCATAATCAACACTAATCAACAACAGTTTCTTTAACACTTGGATCAGTTTCTCTGAGAATTGAAGTTCAGCCTTTTTAAAATTTTCTTTTTGCAGTCGATATTCTCAAGCTGAAAATAAAGAGCATGGTTTTTAGAGTTGGTTTGTAAGGCGTTTGTTTGTTTCTAAGGCCTTTGGTTTGCTCCGCCTCAGCTCATCCTGTGGCAGATGCTTGGGTATTCCGTCACCGTCCAGTGTCTGCGCATGAGTACTTGGGTGGGTAATGCAGCTAAAGTGGTGGTGAGTTATTGGGGGAAAAAAATAAGCAAACAGGTAAACCAAAATGGGTCCTTTCAAAAGTGTGAGTTTGGAAGTTCTATGAATGAGAAAAGTAACAAGTGGTCTCTGTTAGGGAGTATTTAGCTTGGGCAGACGTCCAGGCCTAGTTTGCCCACCACCATGGTAATACGGCCTTTACTAGATTCCTTTTCCTTCCCTCCTTCTCTGTAGCCCACAAACTACCAAGATTCAGACAAGAGGAAATAGACAACTTCAGAAAGAAGTATCCAGGCCCAGATGTTTTCATTGGTAAATTTTACCAAACCTTCAAATAATTAACACCAATTTTATGCAATTTTAAAATAAAGGTCAGGGAATAGTTCTCAATTCCTGTTACAAAGTCATTATTACCCTGATCCCAAAACCAGACAAAGACAACACACACACACACACACACACACACACACACACACACACACACTGCAGACCGATGGTTCCCACAAACTTAGATGTAAACATTTTCAACAAAATGTTACTAACCCAAAATGTATGAAAATAATAATACACAATGACTCAGTAGAATTAATTCTAGGTTGTACAAAGTTGGTTCAATATTAAAAAATCAATCTATATAATGGCTAAAAAGAAAAAGTCATGTGATCACATCAATGTCTCTATTTGCACACAATGGGATTGTTTACATAGAAAATATCTAGGAATGTACAAAAAGACCCTACCTAAAAGTGAGTTCAGTAGGGTCACATGATACAAATCAACACGCAGATTAATTAAATTTCTATATGATACTGACAACAAGTGAAACCAAACTAAAAAATTCAATACTGTTTACAATTCTAAAGAAAATGAAATACTTAGGTATAAATCTAACAAAACAGGTACTAGATCGAGGTATTGAAAATGATGAAGGTGGGATCTCAATACCAGATATCAAGATGTATTACAAAGCCACTGTTCTCAAAACTGCCTGGTACTGGCACAAGAACAGGCATATAGATCAAGGGAATAGAATAGAGAGCCCAGAAATCGGCCCGAACCAATATGCTCAATTAATATTTGACAAAGGAGGCAACAACATACAATGGAGCCAAGATAGTCTCTTCAATAAATGGTGTTGGGAAAATTGGACAGATATATGCAAGAAAATGAAACTAGACCACCAACTTACACCATACACAAAAATAAACTCAAAATGGATAAAGGACTTAAATGTACGACAGAAAACCATAAAAATTCTAGAAGAATCCAAAGGCAACAAAATCTCAGACATATGCCGAAGCAATTTCTTCACTGATACAGCTCCTAGGGCACTTGAAACTAAAGAGAAAAATGAACAAATGGGACTACATCAAAATAAAAAGCTTCTGCACAGCAAAAGAAACCATCAACAAAACAACGAGAAAACCCACTGCGTGGGAAAACATATTTGCCAATGTCATATCTGATAAGGGCCTAATCTCCAAAATTTATAGGGAACTCATACAACTTAACAAAAAGAAGATAAACAATCCAAACAAAAAATGGGCAAAGGACCTAAATAGACACCTTTCAAAAGAGGACATTCAGAAAGCCAAGAGACATATGAAAACATGCTCAAAGTCACTAATCATCCGAGAGATGCAAATCAAAACAACAATGAGGTACCATCTCACACCTGTCAGACTGGCTATCATCAACAAATCAACAAACGACAAGTGCTGGAGAGGATGTGGAGAAAAAGGAACACTTGTGCACTGCTGGTGGGAATGCAGACTGGTGCAGCCACTATGGAAGACAGTATGGAATTTCCTCAAAAAACTAAAAATGGAACTCCCATTTGACCCTGTGATCCCACTTCTAGGAATATATCCCAAGAAACCAGAAACACCAATCCGAAAGGATATATGCACCCATATGTTCATAGCAGCACAATTCACCATAGCTAAGATCTGGAAACAGCCTAAGCACCCATCAGTAGATGAATGGATTAGAAAATTGTGGTACATCTACACGATGGAATACTATGCTGCTGTAAAAAAGAAGGAACTCTTACCATTTGCAACGGCATGGATGGAGCTGGAGAGCATTATGCTAAGTGAAATAAGCCAGTCAATGAAGGAAAAATACCACATGATCTCACTCATTCATGGATAATAGAGACCATTATAAACTTTTGAACAATAATAGATACAGAGGCGGAGCTGCCTCAAACAGATTGTCAAACTGCAGCGGGAAGGCTGGGGACGGTTGGGGGGCAGGAGGTAGGGGGGCAAGAGATCAACCGAAGGACTTGTATGCATGCATATAAGCATAACCAATGGACATAAGACACTGGGGGGTAGGGGCGGCCAGGGGATTGTCAAGGGTGGGGGGAAAAAAAAGGACACATATGTAATACCTTTTGTAATACTTTTAGCAATAAAAATAAAAAATAAAAAAAAAGAAAATGATGAAATGTTGATCAAAGAAATGAAAAAATATTTTAATACTTGGAGAGACATACTGTGTTCATAGATGAAAAACTCGACATAATAAAATGTCAAGTCTTTCTAAATTGACCTATACATTTAACACAATTCCTGTCAAAATCTCAGCAAAATCTTTTGTAGACATAGACAATGTCTATTCTAAAATGTAAGGAGTGAGGGGAAAGCCTTAGAATAACCCAAACAATTTTGAGACAGAAGAATACATTGGGAGGAATCACTGTGCCCCAAATTTAGGCTTTCTACATAGTTACAGTAACCAAGACTGCGGTACTGGCCAAGGCACAGACACATAGATCAGTGGAACAGAACAGAAACCCAGAAATAGATCCACACAAATATGGATTCAATTTATTTTTGAAAAAAGAGCAAAAGCAACTCAATGAAGGAAATACTAGTAAATGGTATAGAGGCAGTGGGACATCCATAGGCAAAAATCAACAAAACAAAAACTATAACCTAAACCTCACACCTTATACAAAATTTAAGTCAATATGCATCATGGAATTAAACGTAAGGCATAAAACTACAAAACTTCTAGGAAAAAGTAGGGTACTGTCTTTGGGAGTAAAGACTAGACAAAGAGTTCTAGACTTGATTATAAATGTATAATTGATAAGAGGAAAATTGACAAGTTGGACCTTATCAAAATTAAAATGTCTTCTCTGTGAAAGACCCTGTTAAAAATGAAAAACAAAAATTACCAATGGGAAGAAAATGTTTGCAAATCACATGTCCAACAGAGGACTTGTATTGAGAATATATAAAGAGTGTTTTTGGAAAACAACTTGGCCCACATATTTTCCAAATCTTTTACCTGAAGGTCTCCCTTTTAGGAACTCTAAGGATCATCCTCAGTAAGGAAACTAAATATCAAGAGGAAATTTTTCATGGTATTATTTTTAGAAACAAACATTTTGGATGCAATCTGATTTTTCAATACAAGTAGAAGGGTTAATGACATCAAGATGTGTGTCTATCCAGCAAAATGCCAGCTGTCATTAAATGTGATGGTTAGCCCTAGCTGTTTTGGCTCAGTGGATACAGCATCGGCCTGCTGACTGAAGAGTTCCAGGTTTGATTCTGATCAAGGGCACATATCTTGGTTGCAAGCTTCATCCCTGGCCCTGGTTGGGGCGCATAAAGGAGGCAACCAATTGATGTGTCTCTCTCACATTGATGTTTCTCTCTGTGTCTCTTCCCCTCCCTTCCACTCTCTCTAAATAGCAGTGGAAAAATATCCTCGGGTGAGAATTAACAACAACAACTACAAAGGGTGATGGTTAAAAATACAAAGTAGCAAAAGGAAAAAATGCATATAACTTAATAAAAAAACAACAAAATCAGGCTGTCAGAGTGTATGCACTCTATTTATGCAAAAAAAGGAGGATATGGAAACATATAAGAACTAGAAGCCCGTTGCACGAAGATTCGCACAATAGGCCTTCCTTCCCCTGGCTGCCGGCACCCGTTTTCCTCCGCCATCTGGGACCCAGGCCTTTGGTCTGGCTGCAGTGGAGAAGCCAAGCCCCGAGGCTAGGCTTCTCCCCTCTGGCTACAGCAAGGCTTGGCTTCTCCGCCTCTTCAGTCTTCAGTCTTCAGTCTTCTCTCTGGCCAGAGCCTTCAGTCTTTGCTGTGCACCTGCATATGCAAATTAACTGCCATCTTTGTTGGTTTAATTTGCATAGTCGCTCTGATTGGCTGGTGGGTGTAGCAGAGTGACACCAATTTGCATGTTTCTCTTTTATTAGTGCAGATGACATGTCAATATGGTGAAAATTTGGGACTTTTGCTTCTCTCTAGTTTCCATGCTTTTAAAATATAATTTTACTTTTTAACTTAAAATAAACAAAATTTCCCATCCTCCCAATTTCTAGAACGTTGAGCCAGTTCAAGTGCATAGCTTTTGGATAATGCCTTGGCTCTGGGTGCTAGGTGGGAGAGGTAGAGCGGGTACCAGGTCATGCTTTTGAATGTGATCTGAGACCAGCCTGTACCAGGGGGAAGATGTTCTCTGCCTTCTACTTTCTATTTCACACAGCCCAGACTCAGCTTAGCGCTATTAACAATCATGACTCTGCCATGCTATGGCTAACCTATGCCATGTGAGTTGGTCTGGGCCCCTGATCGTCACTCATTACATTGTTTCTGAAATCTAAGTCACTGTCGACAGAATTGAAAAGCAGTCTTGCCCACTGTTGGGAATGTGAAATGCTATGGCCACTGTGGAAAACTGAATAGACATTCCTATTCTTATATGTCTGATAAACACAAGTATTGATATCTCCCCACTTCACAAAATTCAAATATGTTTTGAGGCCAACCGGTGTGGCTCAGTGGTTGAGTGTTGACCTATGATCCAGGAGGTCACAGTTCGATTCCTGGTCAGGGTACATTCCCAGGTTGCATGCTTGATCCCCAGTAGGGGACATGCAGGAGGCAGCTGATCAGTGATTATCTCTCATCATTGATGTTTCTATCTCTTTCTCCCTCTCCCTTCCTCTCTGAAATCAATAAACATATTTTTAAAAAGACAAATATGATTTGGAAGTATCACATGTGACTGCAGCGGAGACCATGATAATTCATTGGGTAATGAATCCCAGTATTTGCCTGGAAATAAGCCAGACGACCAGGAGATGGGTGTCTGTTAGTAACGGGGCTTACAGTATTCCACTCTTCTGTCATAGTATGTTGTAATTCATAAATACATGTTCATGTGTGTGATGGTTTAATGTCACTCTCCTATTAGACCTGAAATCCCGAGGGAATGTGGTCATGTCCCTTTCTTCACTCCTGTGTCCAAGTTACCTAACGGACAGCCTAGCTCAGAGTTGGTACCTCTGAAATAAATAACAAATGTGGTGGTACAGGTAGATATGACATTCTTCAGGCTGTTGAGTAGGGAGGATAAAGTTAATATTTATGAGAATCAATTATGTGTCAGGAACTATGTGTGTTTTCTCAAGTGAGCTGTATAATTGCATTTGAAATAACCAAATTAAACTTCAGAGAGATTGACCCAAGGTTACACAGTTCATTTTGGAACCCAGGTCTATCTGACCTTAAATACTTCGTATGTGTGTGTTGTTGTTGTTTTTTTAATCATTTTATTTTTTATTTTTATTGATTTCAGAGGGGAAGAGAGAGGGAGAGAGAGGTAGAAACATCAATGATGAGAGAGAATCATTGAATCATTGATCGATCGACTGCATTTTGCATGCCCCACACTGGGGATGGAGCCTGCAACCTGGGCATCTGCACTGACCAGGAATCAAACCGTGACCTCCTGGTTCATAGGTTGATGCTCAACCACTGAGCCACACTAGCCAGGCAGTACTTTGTTTTTTTCTACATCTCACCACCACCTTAACCCCTGCTGAGAGGAAAGGATTTAATGATAGATCCCCTTTAGAAGGGTTTGGAAAGTAATTGTGGGGTCACCTATGAAATAAGCTTAATGGAGAAAAACAGACCAACCAGTAAATAGGTATTTGATGAAGTCTTTGCCTGAATGGTCCACATACTGCTGGCTGAGTTGGGGCTGAATCCCAGCCACCATCAGGTGGATAAAGAAGTGGCAGAGAACCCAGCCATTGTTGCACAGTAGCTGAGCATTGACCTGTGTACCTAGAGGTCATAGGTTTGATTCCTGGTCAGGGCCAGGAATGCCTGGGGTTGTGGGCTCATCCCCAGCAGGGGGCGTGCAGGAGGCAGCCGATCAATGTTGATCTTTCTCCCTTATCCATGTTTCTATCTCTCTCTCCCTCTCCCTTTCTCTCTCTCCAAAAATCAATAAAAAACATTTATTTTTTTAAAAAAGAAGAAGTGATAGAGAAGTCCCTAGTCCTAGAAGCACTGCCTTTGAAGGAGAAACTTCTCCCAGGCTGGCATAGAATGTTACTGATGCCACAGTAAAAATGTCCAGTGGATGTTTTTGGTAACTCTCCTGGATCCCATTTGGAAGAATTTTTGATGCTCCAATGATCTGAACACTTAAAATATTTTAAATCTCCTGCAAAACCCAATGTTAGGTTTAATATCTCCGTTATCCCCAAGCATTTCTACTTAAAGTAAATTGACTGTAGGGCCACTTGTACTGTGTTGAGGAATAGAAACAAAGGGGCGGGTGCCAGGCACCTGGACCAGACCAGCCATGTTGATTTTTTAAACTAAGAGTCTTTTGTGCCAAGTGTTGTGCCGACGTGGGGCTGCAAGGCTGAAGGGCACAGTTTCTGTCTTCATGCAGCTAACCCTTGAAGTAATTATCAACAATAACCCAACCCAGACCAAAATTCACTAAATAAGAGTCAAACAACCAGGAATGAGAAGTACCTAATTCCAGAGCTACCAAGTGTTATCTTTGCATGAAGAATTAGAGAGAAAAGTAATTGAATACATCATGTTCCTTGAGGAAAGAACAGATTTCTCTCTGCCAGCCAAATTCCTTCTGCTTCCCTCGGAAAACAATGGAAGCTCAAAGGCAATGGGCAGAAGGAAGAGTGAAGATTTATTTGGCTCAACCTTTTGTACTGCTTGCCCATGTCAAAGAGATTGCATACTAATATGTATTAAGCCGCACCCGTTCAGTGAGATTCCTTGGATAGTTTAAAAATAATTATAGAGTTAAGTACAATCCCATTCTTTCTTTGAGTTTATTTCTTAAGGATAAATGTGGTTTAGAAACTGCTCAGACTTCAAGAGGCTCCTGCAACTACACTTTGATGAGTTGAGCGTAAATGAATCTGAAGCATATGGATTTCATTTGCTCTGTAATCCGCGTGAGCTTAACAATCAAGTGGAACAGTGGTGGTCAGATGTGTTCTGGGAAAACTTGGTACAGTTTTTCTTTCAACCAAACCCAATGACATTCCTTTCATTTGTATCCTAGTGAACTGTAGTAAGAACTTGGCATAGGGATGAATTTTACTTTTCCCTATTTTAATGTCTCATTTGAGGATACCCCTTATTTAATAGCCTCAGGCTTTATGGATGACCTTTGCGTTGTTTATAATTTTTTATTGAATACATAAAACTAAAACAAAACATCCTGTGTTCATACTTACTAATTTAAGTGGAGGTAAAGTTGACCATATCTGTTTCCCTTTGGGGTATAAATGAAGAGGAAAATAAAGTTTTATTTATATGAAATCAACAATTGTGTTTGAAAGATGGAGGTTCAAGAACGTGGATCTTGCATATTATCCCTAGGTCAACTGTAGAGTTTCATATCCGAATTTTTTCTATACATTAATTTGATGATTTCCTATTGAAAACACTTGGGAAGCGGGCTGTGTCGGTTTTATCTGCTTGTATGGTGCTTAAAAAGCCCCATATTTCTCTCTGAACTGGGTGATGATCAATGCAATTACATTAAGAAAATTTTTAAAGCATTAGTAAGTCAGTCAGAGAAAGACAAATACCATATGACTTCATTTATATGTGGAATCTAATGAACAAAATAAATGAACAAACAAAACAGAGACAGATTCATAGATACAGAGACAGACTGATGGTTGCCAGAGGAGAGGGACTGGGTGAAAAGAGTGAAGGGCTTGGTAGTTACACAATAGTCATGGCGGTGTAAAATACAGCACAGGGAATACAGTCAATAATACTGTAATAACTAAGTATGGTGCCAGGTGGGTACTGGGACTATCAGGGGGAACACTTTATGAAGTATATGATTGTCTAGCCACTGTGCTGTACACCTGAAACTAATACAAAATAATATTAAATGTGAACTGTGATTAAAAATAAAATAGCACTAGCTGGTTTGGTTCAGTGGATAGAACTTCGGCCTGTGGACTGAAGGGTTGTGGGTTCGCTTCCCGGTCAGGAATCTAACATACCCAGATTGTGGGCTCAATCCCCAGTGGCGGGTGTGCAAGAGATAGCCCATCAATGGTTCTCTCTCATCATTGATGTTTCTATCTCTCTTCCTCTCCCTTCCTCTCTGAAATAAATAAAAATATATTTTAAAAATAATAAAATTAAATTAAAGAGATAATTTTTAAAGCATTATAAGGCCTCACACTTATTTTTTAAAAGCTCAAAGACCCAATAACTCATCATTTCCTTTATTTTAAAGTTTAATTTTTATTAAATGACAGACATAAAATTATCTGTCCTTCAGAGTTGGATAGCATTTCCTTTTTATTAAGTAAAATGTTATTTGTTTTCAAAAGGAAAAAAAAATTGCTTATGTATGTATCCTCTGTTTTTTCTCAAAAGATTTACTTTTTTCCAAGGGCAGCGTAAAAACACAATGTTCTTGAAATGATGTTTATAGCTCACTCTGTGGACACAACAGATCAAACTTAATTTTTATATTCAAACCCCTACACGGGTGTCATAGTGGTCCCCTTTGCACTCATAAAGTCAGGGTACCACTATTAAGATTTAATTTAAGGAAAGTTGTTTAGCCCCTTATATATTTCCCCAACAACATTATTTTATATTAGCTCGACACTTGTTTTCAATGTCACCTCACGCTCTAGCTAACAGTATAAAGCAGGGAACGTGTCTGAATGGAGGGTGTCTGAATAAGAAAGAATGTATCACCCTGCACCACCCATCCTGGCCGTCCGCGGGGATGCAGGGTGTACAGTACCAGGAGCAAACCTGATGAATCTCTGAGCATTCCAGCTAGTGGACCCTGACAGTCTGCTTTTCACGTAGGCATCTGCCTAAGAGCAGAAACTTGAACTAAGTTATCACAAAAATTGCCCAACCTATGAAGCTTGTCAACTGTTTTTTTGACACCTGCGTCAGTACCAGAAAAAAGCAATGATTGCAGCTCTCAGCCACACCCCCGCACACACCCCCCCTGATATCACTAATCATAGGGCAGCCAGCGGGGACGCAGGATCAAACAGTTTAGCCTTACCTTATCTCCCCTCAGTTTCGTTTAGAGCTTGGCCTTTTGTATCACATTCTCTTTTAACCTCATAACCATACAGACATAACCTATGTTCTCCTAACCATCAAGAAGATGCCTTTTCAATCTCTCAGGAAAAAAATGAAGCAGTGAATTAGAGATGGATAAAGCAATGTTAGGAAGCTTGACATTTCTAGTAACGCACCCCACGTTCTTGATCTTTCAATTGTGCAGACTTGGGACACATTTCATCTTGTTGACAAGGCTTTTTAAAAAATTTTTTTATTGATTAAGTTATTGCATATGTGTCCTCATCCCCATGTTACCCCCTACTTCCCCCACTCATGCCCTCACCCCTCTGTTGTCTGTGTCCATTAGGCCTATATGCTTACATATAAGTCCTTTGGTTGATCTCTCCCCCTGATAAGGCTCTTTGACAAGTGCCTAGTCATTGTCTTGTTTGTCTCTCTACCTACATCTCCACTCACGTCTCTGTTTGAAATCACAAGGTTATAGAACAAGTTGTCCTAAGTCCTGAAATCCTATATTTGTCCAGCGGTGAAGCATGTTCGAGGCAGATGCTGTGCTCCTGCCAACTGCTTCAGCCTTGACCCACTGGACACCTGTCACCTTCATTACACAAGCAGTGATGCGTTGGTGAGGGATCTCTCCTGATTTTTACATTCTTCCCTGGAGTCCAGCATCCAGTTGACTGGGGAGATTCCAGGGATCTTTCCTCCATTACATACATGGGACTTGCTTTGAGAGGAATAGTGGAAAATCATGACCTCCAGTCTGTGTTTGTCCTTACCTCTACCACTAACTATTCTGATGGCCTTGAGGGAAGACATTCAAATAACCCGGGTCTCAATTTCCTTCTGTTCAGAATGAAATAGCTGCACTAGTTCATGCCAGAAACCCACTTCAGTGCTAGCTTTCAATTTCTCTATGACAACAGCATGGATTACCGATGGACAGGATGACTGCACAGCAAGAACACGAGTCCCAGGTTCTGCACGGTCCTGTGACACCAGAGGCGACCGCTTGCCTCATTTTTTGGAAGTAATAGTAGAGCCATAGCATAAAAATAACCTTAGTAAATTATCTAATCCAAGCCAATTATCCGATTACAGAGGCACATTCTTGGAAGGCTGTTGAAAATGTTGAGGATTTCATTTGTTTATCACCAGTGAAATTCAGTGGGAAAGTATGGGCCACAGAAAAGTGTGCTGAGTTTTCTCTCTCTTTGATGATTACATTTCTGTTTTATCACCAATCATGAAAATGGATTGACTGCCCAAGAACAATTTATTTAATAATAAAATTATATTTAAAGATCTAATTTCAAGTTATAAGAGTAAATAGAGAGCACCACACACCAGTATGAATCTAGAATATCAACCAGTGTGTGTTAGGACAAATGAATCTGAAGGATGATTTTTATATAAGCAGCTAAAATACAGAAGTAAGTAAGAAAGATAGTGAAGAATACCTGAAAACTTTTTCATTAGACTGAGGATCCTGTCACCCTCGTCCCCAGGACACTCTTTATTATGAAACATTGTCAAAGAATGGCAGGAAGCCATGGAAGCTCTCATCGTGAACAGAACAAGTGCAATGACCCCCTCGGGTGAACCTATTTACAGAACAAGCACAAAATGATACCTTCTGGCATAAAATTAATTAGCATCATTGCTAAACATGGAGAAGAGAACAAAATACAAAGATATTCAAGATTGCACTCCTTAAAGAGAAAAAAATAACACAGATATGTCAACAAGCTTGGCAATGCAACTACAAAGTCAAAGGCAAATATTATGCCCAAAGAGAAAACAGAATTAGCTCCTCCCAAACTCATTTTACTAAATGACACAGGTGAATGGGCACATATTACAAAGGCCCCGTGTCTTATCCAGGCGTTGGGTTAAATAGATAGCAGGGAAGGCACAGGAAAAGCATCCCCCTCGAAAAGCTCAGGATGATGGGGTTGGGAGGCCAACAGCCACCACATGAGAGACAAACTCTCTCTCTTACTTATTAAAACAGGATTGGGTTTTCTTCCAGTGTTGGAGCAGATCAGTACTTCTCTGGTTGACACTAGATGAGTTAGGGACCATGATGCATGAAATATAGAGTGTCTGCCCTCCCCCAAATGTATACACACTTTAACAGCTGATAGCTCAACTCTGAAAATGAAATGTATTTTAATACACACTGCCTTTATAATGATTCAAAGTGTGTGTGCAGACTTTTGGGGACACCCTCCCTATATGTATACCTTTAAACCACAGGGTCACACTTGGTGCCATGAGATGAGAGAGGTGTGGGATCTGAGAACTGAGGAATGAAGAACAGATTCTCATGCTGAATTTGAGGCATAAACACACTAAATAGAAGAGTAGGTGGAGCTTTACTATTCTCTCTCAGTGTCTCTCTAGGTCTCTCTCACTTTCTTTTTGTGCATACAGTTGAATACACCTAAATCAAATGAGCAAAGGATGCAACAATTTTGCCTCAATGCGTTTCAAAATGGAAGAGCAACTCTGCATTTCTTCATATCTATCATATGTACTTTCTACTTAAACAACTGATGTGGAGTTCCTGACATACACTTTAGGAAAATGTGCTTCACAACTTGGCTATAGAAGAAGATACATTGCAACTAAAAATCATTTTATAAACTAGGTACCAACTGAAAAAAAAATGTACTGAGATTTGTGTTGATACTAGGAATGTGTGCAGCAAATTAAAAAAATAAATAATGCCTGGATGCTATCCACTGGTTTATTTACAGAGGATACTGGGTGATTTTAAAATATGCCTTCTAATCTTGATCAGCTTGATGCTTTGCAATGATAATAAACTCATTTTCTCAAGTAGCTTATCCTAGTGACATGTTTAGTACCTGAGCAGATAGAGTCTCTCTCTTCCTCTGCACCTGCTTCTTGATGTGAATCTCCTATGATTGTCCCTGCCTTGGGGGTGGGGAGGGGTGGGAAAAAGAGGCAGGGAGGAAACACAGCTGTCCAGATGTTGGTAGGCTAAGTTTGAATCATGAGGGAAGATTAGGACCTTAGGGCCAAGCTGTATTCATCAATTCAGTTACAGTAAATCAGAGCTGTTTGATCCCAACTTCTGTATCTACATCTTCATTATCTAGAACTCAGAGGAAAGAGAAATGAGGTTAATTCTGAAGCCCGAGCACATGATGCATTGACCAAGAGACCTTAGAAATGCACTAGCAGAACTAACATGGGGTTATCAAGATTTTATAGGATAATGAGGCTCTTGGGTTGGCTGTGTAGCATTTGATGACTACTAGTGAATGGCTGGTTTTGTAACTAATATATTGCAAAACCTCAAGTCGCTGTATTTGTTAACCTACCTCATTTCTGCCTGAGTAATGCAGTTTTCTCTCAATTCAATTCTCTAATTTTTCAAGAGCTTTGATTATTAGACCGGTCCCATTTCAGTCCTTGTAGCCATAGTCCAGGTCTTCATTTCTTTATCAGCTTTACTGAGGTATAATTGGCATACACGGAACTGCACATGTTTAAAATGTGTAATTGGGTAAGTTCTGACACATAAACATCCATGAAACTATCACTGTAATCAAAGTAATGAGCACATCCATCACTCCCCAAAGTTTCCTCTTGCCCTGAGTCCCTCACTCCCACCCCTTCCCACTTCCTCTTTCCCTATATAACATGCAGTCATTTTTGTGTGTCTGGTTTCTTTCACTCACCATAAATATTTTGAGATTTATCCATGTTGTTTCATGTGTCAATAGTTACTTTCTTTTCCTTGTTGCATTGCATTCAATTATATGGTTACAGCACAATGTGTACATCCACCTACGGATGGACATTCGAGTTGTTTCCAGTTTGGGTTATGACAAATAAAACTGCTATGAAAAGTTGCCTACAAATTTTTGTTTGGGTGCATGCTTTTGTTTCTTTTGGATACATACCTAGGAGCGAGATGGTGGGAAATATGGTAGGGGTATGCTTAATGTTTTAAGAAACTGCCAAAGTAGTCATGTAGTCCCATCAAACGCAGTTCCTCCAAGCAGTTCCTCCTTGCCAACACACGATATAGTCAATCTTTTTAATCGTAGTCATTCTAATAGGAGTGAAATGATATCCCATTTTGTTTTTAATTTGTACTAACCTAATGACTAACGATGTTGAGCTTCTTTTCATGTGCTTGTTTGCAGGCCTTGAAAAACATTGTTTCATATATTTTGTCTGGTTTATTTGTTTATTTTTGGTAGTTTCTGGAGAGAATATAAGTTCGACCCTATGACTCTATCTTGGCTATAATTCCTAGTCCAGTTCATTTTCAAACTTAAACTCATATCTAATACAAAGCTAGTCCCCTGTCTTCACCCCAACATGGACCCCACATGGAGCAGAGAGAGGCTTGAGGTGACTGGCACCTTTACTCTCAGAGAATCTGCAGGATGAGCAGGTGTCTCATTCCTGAATGCTGCAAGGTTGCAGTCCTTTTCCGTAGGTGACTTCAACTGCTGTTCTAGCTCATGTCTCGGTCTATGTGGTTGAAGAGAGGCCTTTCTGGAGCACCTTTCTCGGTCATTGGTAGCCCCTTTCAAGAGCTGGTCATAGCTTCCAACCAGCTGGTGACTTCATATTGAGCTGCTCTCATGAGTCCAACCCTTTGTTCCCGGTACTGCCAGGGTCCTGGCAATGTATTCAGAATAACTTTAATTCAACCAAAGAAAAAGTTACCAAAGTAAAACTGACAGGATCAGTAAATTTGAAAATAATATATCCTTATTGGGGAAATAGATCCCTTAATAATCTCTCCAAAATTAAAATATTTTAAAAATTGGAATAATATTTAACATTACAATATTATTAATATTCAGAGAACCTTTAGGTAACTTATTTATTGCTCATTTATTGCTATTTATTTATATTTAAACACCTTTCAATACTGTCAAGCAACTCAAAAAGAATCTAAGAGCTTTGGCTAGAATAAATTATAAAGACTCATTCAGGGGTCTTGAAGTGTACAAACTAGAAACACAACTAAGCAAAAACCCAGAAGTGTTCTGAAGAAGAAAGGAAAGTTAAAAGTTTTTATAGTAAAAATCATGTTCTTGAGAATAATCGGTCCTGCATTCTTAGTCCCAGGATTGGTCCAAGATGGCTATGAGTCAGATGGTCCATCAGTGGGGATAATGGATGAGATGGCGTGGACATGTGAGTCCTTCAGGGGTAATCAGAGGATTATCTGGAAGTCTAGTGTGTGTCTAGAAACTGCCGCACAATGAATTGGTGTATATCCAGGAATTGATGCGAGACTAGAAAGTTAAAAAGTTTAAGTTCCCAGGCCAGTTAGAACAAAAATAGCATCGTTTCCTCATGCCTCAACCTTCACAATGTTGATAATTTTAGCAGCTTGTAAAGTGACTCAATTTCATATGTTCCCACTCTTCACTTTTTCCTCAATACCTACATGTAACTTTAGGACCTTATTATGAAAAATTATAAAATTAGCACTTACACTTACATATGTATTTCCACAGGCCCACATCCTGGTTTTTTATTTGTTTACCTAGGAGGAAAAACTAAGGAGTGTTTCATTTACTCTATTTTTATTCCCATCCCCCAACCCCTCTCCTTTGGTAATGGCTTGTTCTCTATATCTTTGGGTCTATTTCTGTTTTCTTTTCTTTATTCATTTATTTTATTTCTTTAGATTCCACATATAAGTGAGATCACACGGTATTTGACTTTTTTATTTCAACTTATTTCACTTAGCATGATATCCTTTAGGACCACCCATGTTGTCATAAATTGCAAGATTTCATTCTTTTTTATTGCTCAATATATGTATATGCATCCAATGGTATCTATATCCATCTTCCTTATCCACTCATCTGTTGATGGACATCTAGGTTACTTCAATGACTTGGGTATCACTAGTAATGCTGCAATGAACATAAGGGTGCATAATCTTTCAAAATAATGTTTTTGTTTTCTTTGGGTAAAAACCCAGAAGTAGAACTGCTGGATCGTATGGCAGCAGTTTTGTCATCCACACAAATGGCCCCTTCTGGGCTCAGGCAAGGCACAATCTGCCAGACCTATGGGTCTACGACACACAGTTGTGAAATGACTGTCTACTCCCTTCAATATTACTGGCAAACCTTAAATATAAAATGATATGAAACATTCAGTCAAACTGAACCCCCCCCCCCCCCAATAAAAAAGGAAATGTTAAGCTGTGGCTGTTGAAGCTACTTTTATTCAATGCAGTCTTTACTGTCCCGGGTTGCTTTATCTAACGCACTCACTGAGTCATAGTTTCAACCAGTTTTCTTTATGATTCTATGTGCGCTGCAGAGTCTAATCACATTGGAACTAGATAAAGGGGCACTGTCAAGTTTGATTTCACTAAGATTACCTCCTCAACAATGCTTCAAAGATTTTATTCACATAATTCATACAGGAGGATTAGACCAGGCACTCAGTTGAAAAGATTACTCTGCTAGTCTGATGGTCATGCACAATCTTATTGCCAATAAACTCTTTTGCCCAAGTTCCCACGCAAACAAGTAGGGTTTCTCATGGGAAATATGTAACTTTTTGAAACACATGTATACTGAATTATGTATTTGTTTAAAAAAACAATAGACGTAACAGTACCTTAGAGGGAATACCATGCTAGAATAGTACAGAATATTTAAATGTCTACTAAGCTTGTATCATAGGGGGTTTAAAATAATTTTAATAAATGATTTTAATTGATGGCATAATTCTATGAGTGACCTTTACAACAGATGGTGAAAATTTGCAGCCCTGCGACCCAATTCAGCTTGTATTTTTGCACTGCCTATCTGGCTCAGGGTTTTTAAATTTTTGTATGTGAACGCTTTCCCAACTTCACAGCCTCCCTCTCCCTACCTTACTATTGTCTGATGCCCAACTAAATTCAAAGTTTGGTGTAACCTGCCTGGCCTCGCAGGAAGCTGAGATTGCGTCCCAGTGGATTTTCCTGAGACCCATGCTTAGAAGCATTTAGTGACACATGCAAAACAATTTTATATACTTTTAAAAATTATCACATACCTACATAAAAAGAGTGAGAGTTTAAAATCAAAATGTTGTCATTTCAAGATTTCTCTCTCCTCTTCTACTGTTTGCACTAAGGACCCCTGAGCTGCAAGAATGCCAGAAGAGGTGGACACAGGGCCTGCAGAAGGGGAAGCAGCAGGACCAGCGTGAAGTATCTTTGGGCGGGCCACTCGGTGGCCTCACTGCTGTTGATCCATGGAGGTAGCATCGAATGTGGAGCCACTGTTGAATCAAGCTGGTTTAAAACAATCTGTTTCTTAAAACCCCAGTTGATTTGTTTCCGTGTAACATGAACGACAATGCTCTATTACTTGATGTACCTCTATAGCCTGAGAATGAAGAGTGAGGTTTTCAACTATAAATTGTACTTGGAGCAGAATTTTAGACCGAGGAAGGTATGAACGGACGCAAAGCCTTACTCGATGGCTTGACTTGCTCAGGGCGCTTTTGCTTATTTTTGCTTGCATGTGTAGCTCCTCACGACCTTTTGGAGAAGTCAAAGTATTATCATCCCGGAAAAACCTGCAACTGATGACTTTTTTGCTTTAGCAATATAACTAAATGGATTAATTTGTGCTTTTTACTGCACATCATCTTTTTATTTCATGATCCCCGCCTCAGGATTAAACTTCAGGGGAGATCAAAATGAAAACGCCAGCAGAACTGGGGTGCCTTCCGGATGAGGCCAGGACCTGACTCAGGGTTCGCCTGGCTATAAAAACTCCCTACAGTTCACTGAATGCACCGAAGGGCAAGTGGCCACTAAATCTCCCGGAGAACAGGCACCGCTGCCCTGAGCAGTGCGGCCTGGGTTGATGGCTGAGACCAGAGAACAAGCCACACAAGAGCCAGCAGCTCCAACTCCCCTGTAGACTGAGGGAGCCCCCGGGCTTCTCACCGGGACTGGGTCGCCAGCACTGATGTGCTCGGAAGAAGCGAGTTGGACCAGACTGCTCAGCCTGAACTCGGACTCCACCTTTCTGTCTAGGACACAACAGGGGGACAGGCTGCCTGCTTGCTGAGAGGCATCATTCTGGGCCAATAGGTATAAAACTAACACAGGTGAGAGCGGGTAAGATACACCCTCCGAGGCACTCCTCCCGTAGGCCCTTAGGACACATAATGACTCAGAGAGCTTTCTAAGGACTGGATCTTGGGAGCCTAAGCCAGACAGTTAAAGACATCAAAGTCATGATGAGCAAGAAAACATCTCTCCTTCCTTCTCCCTTCCCCTCTGCCCCAGCGGTGAATTTACTTTCCCTTGTTTCATCTCAAAGAATTTAATTTTTGTTCCTGTCTGAAGGTGCCAGACAGAAACACTTTCCACGTGAGTATTTTGAGACCCAAGTTTTGCAACTTGGAATTCACAGCACTGTGCAAGAAGTTACTGCTAAGTGGGAATGCGCATTTTAATATTCTTTAAGACTTGTGCTAAAAGGAAAGGAGAGGGAGAGAGAGATAGAAACATCAGTGATGAGAGATAATCAATGATCAGCTGCCTCCTGCTGACCCAAGCCCACAACCCCGGGCAGAATCAAACCGACCTCCTGGTTCATAGGTCGATGCTCAACCACTGAGCCACACCAGCCGAGCTTCACTTCACTTTGATGCTGCCTCTTAGCTGACAGCCCTGGAGAACAAGAGTGGGACTTACAAGAGGAGCATGTATTCAGCGGGGACAGGGGGCGGCCTCAAAAGGAAGCTACAGGGAGCTTTGATTTCGATGAAGAGATAAGTTTACTTTTAGGGAGGACTTCTTCTAGTCCCACTTTGTAGTCCCCTATTCCTTCTGTACTTTACTGAGGGTATGTACGCTTCCTCTATACAGTATCCAGTGACATTTTTATAGATGGAAGATGAATGGATTTAATGTCAAAAAGTGTGATCCCCTAGGACATCTCAAAACTGAGGCTAAGAAAAAAAAAGTTGTCCAATCAGCACCGTGGTGGCCAGAGAAAGCAACCACGGTCCTTTTCAGTATAATTACACGGTCACTGTTGTTTTGTCATAGAAATGAAATTAGCAGGAGGCCAGTGACTAGAAATGAAAACAGTCAGAGCCTAGGATGTGAGTAAGGAAGGTGAGCCAATCGTTCCGTTTCCCTGTGACCTCATGGTTTCCTAGGATCTGGGGCTTTTCGTGCTCAAACAGGGATGGTCCTGGGAAAATCAGAAAAGTTGGTTAACCTAGGCTGGTGGCAAGCTAAATAAACACCGCGTTCTGTTCTTGGTGTGGGTTGGACTCTTCATTCAAAGGTTTACAAACGTTTCCTTGGTGAGACACCAGGCAGTGCCATTGTCTGGGAGCATACATTTGGAGCACGTTCCCTGGAAGCTGGGTCAGAGGCAGGGCAGAGATCTGGCTGGCACCATGCCTGTGCCTTTGTTTTCTAGCTTCAGGCCCTGAGCATGGTACAGTCTGGAAGACGGCAAGGGGGCAGAGACTGATGAAAAGCAGGAAGAAGTCCCCTGGAGGTGACTGGGTGCAGAGAGAACAGGAGATGGGTAGACCCTAGAGCAGTGATGGCGAACCTATGACACGCGTGTCAGAGGTGACATGCGAACTCATTTTTTTGGTTGATTTTTCTTTGTTAAATGGCATTTAAATATATAAAATAAATATCAAAAATATGTCTTTGTTTTACTATGGTTGCAAATATCAAAAAATTTCTATATGTGACACGGCACCAGAGTTAAGTTAGGGTTTTTCAAAATGCTGACACACCAAGCTCAGAAGGTTCGCCATCACTGCCCTAGAGCCTGCCAGGGCATGGCCCTCACCCCAGACCAATTGGTCTACACATGTTACCCCAAGCCGGCTCAGTGCTTTCCCGCCTCCTCTGACCCAGAATGCCGTTCTTCTCCTTCCACAGCTGCGAAAAGGAAATGCTATCTGTTTTTCAAGGGTCTTTGAAAATTCCACTTCTCGGAAAAGGCATCTGTGAACATCTCTCCTTTAAGCTTCCGCGGGGCTAATCTTCAGCCATTTAGTATCTGCCCTCTGGTTGTATCAATAATTGACTTGTAACGTCCTCTCTCCCCAGCTGGTTTGTGGAGGGGTGGCTGAGGCTGGACCACTCTTTTCTTTTAAAAAATGCCTCTGATCTGATGCAGTGTGCCCCGTCCACAACGGTCATATCAGTTGTCTAAAGGAGCACTGTCTAATAGAAATAGAAGGTGAACCACGCAAGCCATTTAAAATTTTCTAGCAGTCTCTCTGAAAAGAAGTCAAAAGAAATGGCTGAGAATAATTAGCCCAATCTATCCCAAACATTATTTCAACATGGAATCACTATAAAAAGATTATTAATGAGACATTTTCACTTAACTTCAATTGTACGAAGTCTTTGAATTCAGGGTGTATTTCACTCCAGCACTTCACAATTTGGACTAGACCCAAATCAAGTGCTCGGGAACCTCATGTAGCTAGTGGCTACCATATTGGACAGCTCAGGTCCAAAAGATAAGTTGAGAAGATGTATTGCGGCAGTTGATGGAGAATTTACACCGTAGAAGGGGTTTAGTTTCTACAATCAACGAGAAGATACCATGAGTTATTTAGAAGACTGCAATAAGTTGTCAACATGATGAGGCTGGAGCAGTGGTCGGCAAACTCATTAGTCAACAGAGCCAAATATCAGTAGTACAACAACTGAAATTTCTTTTGAGAGCCAAATTTTTTAAACTTAAACTATATAGGTAGGTACATTGTTATTAACTTAATTAGGGTACTCCTAAGCTGGCCTTTGCTAAAAACGGCCTCAATCTGATTGAGGTACGTTCGCTGAGGTAGACCCCTTCCAACTCTCCCATCCACACTCGTCTTGTATCCTTGTTTCGTCTATCTCCTTTCATTCATCCTCTCTATATGTCCACCCCCCCCCCCGCCCCCACTTCTTCTAAATAGACTCGCCCAGGCCGAAAACCGACTTCTGCGCATGGGCAACGAAGTTTCAGTCGCACTGTATGTGCGCGCCAGCACGTGGTATTTTGTGGAAGAGCCACACTCAAGGGGCCAAAGAGCTGCATATGGCTCGCGAGCCGCGGTTTGCCGACCACTGGGCTAGAGGTTAGGGAGGTAAATTCATAGAAATCAAGAGGAAGGGTTGTTTCCGTGCTAAAGAATGGAAGGAGGAGGAGGAGTGGCAGAACTCTGTGACTGACGGAATGTAAACAAATAAGAGAGAGAGGAGCAGACAGCACCCTGAGGTGCCTGGAGTCCCGGAGAACAGTAAGGAAGTGGGAGAGAGATGCCAGTCGGAGAAAGAGGTGGATTTGTTTTCAACCATATAATTTCAGGTGCTGGCAACAGACGCAATGTGGAGCAAGGAGGAACGAGGAAGCCTGGCAAAGCAGCTTTGGGGATGGCTACTACTACATAGAGTGAGCCTTAGAAATGGGTAACAACTGAGGTCGTGAAGGTGAATGGAGATAAGAAAGATTCAAGAATTTAAATTTATGAGTTCCCTAGTTGACAAGCAGGACAAAAAGTTATCAGGCCCTGGCTGGTTTGACTCAGTGGATAGAGCATTGGCCTGTGGACTGAAGGCTCCCAGGTTCGATTCCGGTCAAGGGCACATGCCTGGGTTGCAGGCTCGATTCCCAATAGGAGGGGGCATGCAGGAGGCAGCTGATCAGTGATTCCCTTTCATCATTGATGTTTCAATCTCTCTCTCCCTTCCTCTCTGAAATCAATAAATGCATATATATTTTTAAAGTTACCAGGATGGTAGGAAGAAAGCAAAGAGATCAGGGGAGCCCTGGAGGGGTGGGGAGACAATTGCAAGATGGAAATGGACAGAAAGCAGGAGAAAGTTGGAGGCAGATGAGAACTGAGAAAAGTCCACTGGCCTTTTAGGAAGCCATCTGTAGGGCAGTTAGAACTTTTGTCCGGGCTGAATGAGAAAAAAGAAGGAATTCCATGAGCTGCACTCTCTTTCTAAGCCCCCCAGTCTCCAGTCCTTAGAGCAACAGACGGATGGAAGATGTTTGGATTGAGAAGCCGAGTATTTGGAGCAGACACAGGCCCAGCAGGAATCCTGGCAGAAGACAATAGAGACTAGCAAGGGTGGGTGGAGCTCTGGGTGATGCTTGATTAATGGCCAAGGTAAAGAAAACTAGAGACAAGCCAAGTGAAGGGTGCGGGGGGGTTTCATAGGGTTCAGGACTGAAAACCATTGCAAAACCATTATTTGGTCTTAGTTAAAAGACAAGTGGGGGTTGGGGGGGAAGGCATAGAAAAGATCATTTGTCATTATAAGGTCTTATTGTATTTTTCCAACCACTTTTTCAATATTTTATTGCTTACCTTAAAGGATGGGCAAATATGAAATGTGTCCAGTGGAAAGTTGCCTTTAAATTTTACATATTTTTGAAAGGGAGTGGAGAACAGCGGTGGCCTAAAAGCCCTTGAAACTCTAGGGGCCTGAACTCCAATCCAATCCTTTTTCTCTTTCAAGCCTACTCAGTAATAACGCAAGCATCAGTATCCAGTATCCAACAATCTGGGGGGGGGAAAGTTGGGGGATTTTAGCTTCGTCTTTGCTGAAATAGCTTGGGGATTATGGAGTCAAAATTAGAACTAGTAAGAATCAACTCATTCAGTCTTACAAGTTAAAGTCAATCCCTTATTTGTGAACATGGGCTTTACTTGGGGTTGTATGTATTTGGTAAGTGTAGGAGTCCAGGGTATTCCGTTTATTCAGCTACGAAAGTGTTTTGAAATTCCCTGGAATTTCCTTAGGAGTTCAGACAAACCTAAGTGCGTCTCAAATCTTTGGAGGATGACAACCTAAATTACTCCTGCTGAAATGACTAAGTTGGAATTTCTGTTTCATGCCTGAGGATTCCAGAATCTTGACAGATGACAGCGAAAAGGGATCACTGGGCAGGTAGCTCTGCTGGTTAAAGCGTTGGCTCCATATGCCAAGGTTTCAGGTTTGATCCCCAGTCAGGGCACATACAAGAATCAACCAATGAATGCGTAAATACGTGGAATAACAAATCTCTCTCTCTCTTTTCCTCTCTCTCTCTCTCTCAAAAAAAAAAAAAAAAAAAAGTGATTGAGGTATTCCAGAGAAGGGGAGGTGGAAAAAAGGGGGTTGAGAGCATTACTCAGATAGGAAGAAGTTTCTAACTCCATTCTAAGCAGCAGGAGTAGAGTAGTGCAAAAGGAAATGTGGGTGAAGATGAAGTCAAAATAGCTTAATGCATTTCAAATACTGTATTTTGTCTCTAAATAGTCTATTCTAATTTCCCTCACTGCCATCATCTGTTTTAGAGACTCACGTAGATCTGTGGACGTGCCATTCTTCCTACATCGAGATGTTTTAAAAGCTGAGAAATAACTAAGGATCCGATGAGGGGTTCCGCTAGTCAATAGTTTCAAACAGGAAAAGGAATATGTAGGTCCAAGACTAGCAAGTCAAGATACTCATCAACCATGGAGCTTGTGAGGAAGGACTTATTCATTTTTGCCTAGCGATGAAGTAGCTTTTATGATTCACCGCACAGGAACACAATGTGTTTTTGTTTCAGGAAGTACCCAATTCCGATGGGCAGATTACTAGATAAACTCACAGATTGGCATTCTGACTACATTGCCAATTTCTAAATGTCAAATAGTTTATCCCCAACCATTGTGTTGCGGCCTAATCACAAACTGTCCCGTCAGGGTGGTTAAGTAAAAAGATGTGAGGGAATCTAATCTCTTAACCTTAATAACAGCAACTGCTATTTGAAAAACACAGGTGAAACATTTTAGATCGGATCCCTTCACCCTTAGGAATGAGACAACGTTTGCTGAGTGGTGGGGAGTGTTCGCACTCTTGTGCAACACTTCCTAACCGTTGTGGGAGTGAGTGAATCTGGCGTCAGACTCAATAGTATTAATGTGCCTGTTGTCATTAATGAGTATTTGCACAAGGAATCCGTTTTATGCTGTAAAAATAAGTTCATATTGACAGAGTCTCTATTCCTTAGGACACTCGCTGGAATAGATAATAATGCCCTTGTAGCCATGGTGCTACTTCGACTTCCAGTTCTTTAACGTGGTGGATGACGGCTTCTCCATGTGCGTGAGCTTCAGAAACACTCACTGAAAGTTTGTGCAAGTAGCTTTCTCAGGAGCGAAGCCTCAAACCTTTCATTAGGTTCTGTTGGGAACACATGTCTTAAAGGAGTTAAGAATGATTTAGAATATGACATTAAAAATATACCTGTAATGTGCCCTGGCTGGAGTGGCTCATTTGGTTGAGCATCATCCTGTACACCCGAAGGTTACCGGTTTGATTCCCCATCAGGGCACATGCCCAGGGTTGCAGGAGCAATCCCTGGGAGGGGGCGTGCCGAAGGCAGCCAGATCCATGTTTCTCTCTCCCGTCCTCTCTCTCTTTAAAAATCAATAAAAATATTAAATACATGTGTGTGTGATGCATCAGTATGATTTTGGCGCTTTGCCAACGTTAATAATATTACTAGTATATCCATAAAAAGAAGTTTACCGCTTTTTTAAACAAAATAAGGTAGAACTTTCCAACAAAAAATAACACACATTCACTGTTCAAGTCAGTGTTTTGCCTCCTTTCGGATGAAAATTAACATAGTTGCACACTGTGACTTTCATCTCTCAGAGACTCCTAAAGCAAACAGCAGCACACAGCACGAGAACCTCCATTGTGTAACGTCTCTTCTCTCTTGGAAATAGCAAACGTCATTTTCTTACAGCGCGGCCCCAATGGTCAGGACTACCCTAGTCCCATTATTGGAGTTTTCAAAAATAGCAACCGCACGTTTATAAGCCTTCATGGTGTTTATTGCTAAAGTAGTACTACTCGACAAAGCACACTCATCGGGCATCTACTTATGATCACGATTCTATTTTATCATCTTTCTATCCGTACTTACAAAATCTTCTGAAAATGAAAAGTAAACGCAGCACAAAAACCCCACTGGGAAGAGCGCTGCTCGGAAAGGCCTCTGAGGTGGGGTCATCCCGGGAAAGCGAAAATTTGGGGACTCGCCGCTCCCCGCCCCGCAGGCCCAGCTGCCCAGGCCCGTCGCCCGAGGGGCCGCCCACCGCGGGGATTGGCCCGCGCCGCCGGGAGGTCGGGGCGCGGGCCAGGCGGGGTGGGGGTGGGGAGCGCAGGGCGGAGGCGGGGGGAGTGGGGGTGGGTGGAGGGGGCGGTGCCGCCCAGCCCCGCGCCCCGCCTCCCGCGTGGCTACTGAGCAGGGCGCCCACATGCCCAGCCCGCTTTCTGCAGCCCTGCGGCCGCGCTGCTCTGTGCGTGGACCCGTCCCGCGTCGGTTGGTCTCCAGTCCCCGAGCCGCGGACCCGACCCGCTGCAGCCGCGCACCCTCCACCCGCTGCAGGCGCGGCCCGAGCGCTGCCCAGTAAGTTGCCAAGTCTCCCTCCGGCCTCGCGGAGGGGCCGCAGGCGATGGGGGGACCGGGGCGCCGAGGGCTGCGTCCAGCTGCGCGCAGCTGCCCGGAGTGCGCGCTCCAGCCGCGCTGAGACCGGAGCTCCAGGGGTGCGGGATGGGGCTGCCGCCGCGAACCCCCATCCTTAGGGCTGCGCGTCTCCCCGTCTAGCCCCGAGGCATCGGGGTCCGCGAAGGGCGTGGGCAGCGGGAGCTGGGAGACGACCTGGCACGGCCGCTCCGGGGGAGCCCGTTAGCCACTCTTGTCCAGAGGGTCCCCGGAGGGAACCCCTCTCCGAGAGGGCAGACCGCCCCCCTCCCTTTCTGCACCCCGCCGGGGAGTCCCTGAAGTCGCCTTCCGCTCCCTGGGGGTTCTTGATTTACATATAAAACATCGCTTGGAGTTTTCGCCTCCTAGACCTGCCCTGGACTGGCTGCACAGGTAAAGTGGCCCGCGGTGGTGCTCGGGGTGTTTTAAAGTAAGAGGGTGCCGTCTTAGACCCGTTGGAGATGGGCTCTACTTTTTAAGCCTATTTCATGCAGTTTTCAACCTTGAACTCCAAATGCCATTCCTGATCCTTCTGGAATGACGGGGCCCATCAGCCTCAATAGCCTTCCACCTGGGAACTTGACAACTTCTATTGACACGACGCCCAATCCATGGAGTAAGGTCCGCAGAGATTGTGTCTTAGAGATATTGACAAGAAATAGCTCGCAGGTCATCTAAATGGACACAGTACCTAGATCCCAGGAGGAAAAAAATGTTCAAACTTGCAAGTATTTATGCAGAACTGCTTACCCAGCGTTTAGGTGACAAGACTTTCAGGACTGATCCTAAGATTTCTCTACTCATTTGTACAGAAACACTCCTTTTAACGAGGGGATAGGATCAGATGTTATTCCAAAAGAGCTCTCTGAATCGTGGCTGGGGACCTGGCATATGAAGTTAGAGTGAATGTGCCTCGGTTGGTACTTTCTCATTCTTGCCCCAACTTCAATGGCCTTCCCTCCGCCCGTCCCCCCCCCCCCCCCCCCCCGCCCCGCCTCCCTCAGGATTAATAATAATGATCTCCTCAGCAAATTGCAAACATTTGTGTTTGTGGTCTTTTTCTAGGGAATATAAAGGGTAAGAATATCCATCATATACTCTCTTATGGTTGCTTTTTCCCTTTTGTAATATTAAATCCTTTTTACCCCCTTTTAATTGCACTAAAGCTTAACATGAAATAAATGACTTCTCACTGCAGAAGATCATAGGCGCTTTTAATTTCTCCTTTTACTACAAAGTTGCTAGTGGTCTACTCTGGGAGGCCACACTTGTTAGGATTTTCACATTTTCTCCCTCGCCCCTCACTTGGTTTCCACTGTGCCTTGGTTAGGGAATGCCGTGTCTCTTAAGTCATTTTAATCTCTTAGGATTTATCATGCCCTTGGAGACCAGAGTGAAATCTGGGTGGTATCTGCAAGGACTCCGCTTGCAGCCTCCTTGGCCTCATCCCACGTCAGCACAGCCCTTTTGATTCCAAAGTATCTAATCATTATCGCTGGACTTAGCAAAGGAGAAGGGAGGCTGGGAGGGGAGACCTGGTGGCTGTTGGACTAGAAAAAAAAAAAAAAATCCAGAATACTGTGGAGTGTTTCACCTTGTATTCTCCTCTAGTTCTGTCTTTAACATACGTGCCTGAAGAAGTGTGAAGCTCATGGTTCTCGCTTTCCTCGACGAACCTGCTCACCTTTGCAGGGCAGGCGTGCCTGGGCCCCTTGCTGGATGGCCCCGCGTTTGTCCTCTGCTGGTGCTTCCTGGCTGACGTTATCACTGCGCCTCCCGGCTCTTCTGGCCAGACCGGGAGCCTCATCCCGTGGCTACTGCGTCTCTTTTCAGCCCACTTTTTCACAGGAGCTTTCCCTTTGAGTTTTCCTTTGGGGACGTCTCTATTTAGCCTCGTTTCTGTCTTCCCTGCTGTTTTATCTCCGCCTGCTGCTGCATATCTACTACCTATTCAGAAAGGTATGTACTGTTCGAAGTGTTCAGAACCACCTGCTGGCTTTATTCCGGTGCCCTTCAGCGGCCAACTTTCAGAACAGAACCCTGAAAACACCCCGATGCTGCGGTCTGTTTCCCCAAACAGGATACACACACGTTGATTTTTAAGCACCGGCTTCTTTTACACTACTTGCTGGGTGTCAGGCATTTAGAAAATGAGCAACGCTTGCAAGGGCACATGTTTCTGCCTATTCACATGTTTAGTGCTATGCGCCTCATTTGAATGTTTTGTCATCCAACTGCATGCAGGCATACCTCATCTCACTGTATCACTTTATTGGGCTGCACAGATGTTGTGTTTTCTACAAATGGAAGGCAAGACCCTCCACCTGCAAAAACATCAAGACTCACTTTATTGCAATAGTCTTTTTACTGCAGTGGTCTGAAATCAAATGTGCAATATTTATGAGGCGTGCCTGTAGTAAAAATCCCGGTTGCCTTCAGATTTCAATTATGAGATGCCACCTGTCTAGTGGTTTTTGAAAATCTAAGTGGTCAACTCATTTCTACACCTTTAATCTGAATATTCAAAACTACATAGTTTATAGCCTTGATTAAAAAAAACTAATGACATTGTTTTTTTCATTGTCATCTGTTTTAATAACTTTTCGTGCTGTTGTCTAACACAGCGTGTGGCACATAATGTGTGGCTCCGTACGTGTTTATTGTTGAGTGAATGCCACTGATTTCAGTAATTCGAGAAAGGATGTTGTGTCTGTCTTCAAGTATGTATTTCTCCTCTGAAAATTAGTGCGTCCCTACTCTGTACCAGACACCGAACCACCAAAAGTAATGTGTAGCTCCAGCTTTCGAGGGATTCTGCACCTATTTTTACATTCTGTAAACCCTCCATTGAGGGATTTTAAGGGAAGTTCTTTATTTTGTTGTAATTTTACATAGAGTAACAACACCTATAAACAAATGGCTTCGCATCATCTATATCAGAAAAGAAGTAAGAACACACTCTCTAAGGCAGCCATACCTGACAATGATTGAAATACGTTTTGAGAGGTGCGATGTTAGGTGATTTCACTGTTGTGTGAACCTCACAGAGTGCACTTACCCAGTCCTGGATGGCACAGCCTACTACGCACCTAACTCACATGGTATAGTGTATCAGTCCTAGGCTGCAAGCCTGTACAGCATGTTACTGTACAAAACAACACGAGATTAACTCAGAGAAAATGATGCAACCCAGGGACACGGCAAACACAAGAAGTGTGAGGCTGCTGCCAGTGTAGCAAGGTATACTGTTGGCAGCAAACAATTTTTTGTAAGTAGAAAGAGTACATCCTAAAACAATGATAAAAGTATAATATAGTAAATATATAAACCAATAACACAGTCGTTTATTACCACTATCAAGTATTATGTACTGCACATAATTCAGCACAGTACCAGCCCCACCACAAACACGTGAGAGATGGATTGTGCTATGACTGTATGATGGCTGCACCATCACTAGGTGAGAGGAATCTTTCAGCTCCATTACAGTCTCACAGGACCACGGTGGTATATGCAGCCCGTCGCTGACCGAAACATCGCTAAGCAGCACGTGACTAGATGAAGATGATGCCACTTAGTAGTCCATCATCAAAAGCTCACATGCTTGGTGTTTCTGTTTAAATGGCAGTCACAGATTTGTCCTGATGCTTCTCTTATTTTCCTTTAATTGCCTTTCTGGCCATTATTTCAGAAGGATTGTCAGTGATTCTGGGACTCTTTTTGACTTTAAATATTTCTGAGAATGGCCTCCACTGCCACTAGTTAACTTCCTCATTGGTAAGTACAATTAGTATTGACTTTAAGATGTTAGTTAATGTGGTTTCTATTTAAAAGGCTGTGTTCCATATATTCTGTCCTTTTTTTTATTATTCTTTTAGGAGGGTTCATGATTATATATATGCTAGAGGCCTGGTGCTCGAAATTTGTGCACTGGGAAGCGGGGTGTCTCTCAGTCCAGCCTGTGCCCTCTCGCAGTCCAGGAGCCCTCAGGGGATGTCCGACTAACAGCTTAGGCCCGCTCCCCATGGAGAGTGAGCCTAAGCCAGCAGTCGGACATCCTTAGTGCTGCTGCAGAGGTGGGAGAGGCTCCCGCCACCGCCACTACTCTCGCCAGCCGTGAGCCCGGCTCAGGGCTTCTGGCTGAGTGGTACTCCCACTGACCACCAGAGGGCAGCTCCTACGTTGAGCATCTGCCCCCTGGTGGTCAGTGTGCATCATAGCAATCAATTGTTCTGCCATTCTTTCGATTTGCATATTAGCCTCTTATTATATAGGATTTTTGAAATCTTTATTGTGAAAGTATTTCATATATCCTCTTTCTCCCCCATTGACCTCTCCTAGCCCGCCCCCACCCCTACCCTAGGCCTTCACCACCCTTTTGTCTGTGTCCATGAGTTATGCATATATGTATACAAGTTCTTTGGTTGATCTCTTCCCACCCACCCACCCTCCCCTGCCTGTTCTTATTTCAAGGTTTACTTTGGATCTGTCTCCTCTGGGGAGTCCATGGTTCTCTGTTTTTCTGGGTGTGCATGGTCAGGATATATTGTTGAAAATCTTGGGGTTTCTTGCATCCAAGATTGCATCATCAAGCTGGAGTGTCCTATGTGATGATTTAGTGCTGCCAGTGTCATGTATTTAATTGTATGCCTCCTCCCTACCCCACTGCAAAAAAGAAACCAAGTTAAAGACTAGAACCCCCACCGCACACCCATTCCCGTGCTGCACGCTCACGCTCACACCACTCTTTACAACCTGAGCCTCATCTGGGATGGGGCAGTGGGCCGATGATGTAAGAACATTTCATAACCTTTCTTCCAGGAATTGTGGGGAAAAAAGAGCCCTGACTGTTTTGTAGTCATTTTTCGCATATTTTGTGAACAATACACAACAAAGAATTCTTATGTCCCTTTTGTTTCTGGCTAGTTTTCCCCACAGTTGTGGGGAAAATTCTTCTCTTTCCTTAACCCACTCTGGCTTCCTCTGGGCTCCCTAAGTCTTCGTACAATCACAACCAATGGAATGCTGTTCATGTGGTCAAAGCCCACTTTCTTCCAGTGGAGACCCAGTGAGCCCACTGGGTAGAGCTTGATGTCACCAGAAGCCTGAACAATACTGCAGTTTAGTTAAGATGCTCTCATTTTATTACTGCCCATCTTTTTTTTTTTTTGTCAGATTTTAAGATCTTTGGATCTATGGATCATGGAGTCTTCCGTGATCATCATTTTTTTTTTAAAAAAAGATGCTTATTCATTTAAAAAAGGCAAGTAATAAACCTGAAAGCTCAATTTTTATTTATTCTTCTGTGTGGGCACAAAGCTGTTATGTGAGTTGGTAAGTTGATCATGATTAGGAAATAAAGGTTGTTCTGTTAGGGTCTTTTCTTGCCTTGGCTCTGGGAATCCAGCTGGCCTCGTGGTAAATGGTGATGGTGAAGGTCATGGTGATGGTCACTAGTGGAATTCACAGTTAGAGCATATTCAACTAAATGAGGACCCTTTACATGTTCAGCCTCATTGCTTTACTCTCTTAATGTGAACTCGGGGCAGATTTTCCACATGCAATTCAATGTGTGCTTTTAAAAATCATACTAAATTCTCCAGAACTTGAAATATATTTGAGTGCTGGAGGTGGGACATCATCCCTGTATCACACATAAAGTGTATTTTCCCAGCGCCTGTGTCATAACCCTTCCTTTCCACATTCATGCTGTCTGGTGTCTGAAAGAAGGTATCAATTTGGTGGAAGCAACTGGATTTGACTTTTGTGAAACTAATATGCAAAATTGATAGTATTTAGCAATTGTGTGAGCATCCAGATTAACAAATACTGTTTGGTACATTGGGATTCCCTTGGAATAGGGAATAGGACTTTGTCACTTTGATTCTAAGAATATCCTATGAGGCATGCTATTTGGAGTCTTCCATGATCAGCAGTTAGTTGATCCATTTTGGATGAATAAGTGCTGTGTATCGCTATGGCCCATAGAGAAGCAAAGAATGAATAACTTGGTCCCTCTTCTCCGGGTGTTGACCACCCAGTGAAGGAGTTAACAAGTGCACACACAGCGGGGAGAGTGCGATAAAGCTGCCGTTGAGTGACGCAAAGAGCTGAAGGGATCAGGAGGAGAAGGCAATCTATCCTAGAGTTTTCTCTTTGCCACATATGTGATGTGTTCCCAACATAAACCAAATGGTCAGTCAGTTTAGGTCCTGTCATCACCATACGGTTTCTATCACTGCTTTTTCCTCCAATAGTCGCTCTTTGGTAAAGCTTGGGCATCTTGGACTTCAGTTCTGGCTGAGCATTTTGGAGAGCAACAATACTTACTCATAACTTGGCAGAATTGCTCATTTTTACTACCCTGAGCTTCTAGAAAATTGTGACATTTAACTGCCTATTCAAACTATTCTGAAAGACCTTAGAGAGGAAAGGTAAAGCACATTAACAGATTCAGGTTGAAAAGAGATTACATTGACTTGCTGTCTTTTCTTATGCTGCGTTTCATACAGTTTTCATCAACTAAATTTGAACGAATGGTACTTATAGTTCTTTGACATACATAGAAGGAGCTTTTCCTCTTTTAGTCTAATAGCCTCTCCGTTCTGATTTATACTTCAGTGGAAGGAAGAAGACCCGTACATTTGCATGTAAGACGCTCCTGCCCCAATAATTTGGGTAAGATTTTTGGGACTTCAAACTCTCTGAATTCCAACGGGTGGGCACGTGTGTTTCAGGAACCCAGGATGAGAACGCTGTAATTCAGAAGCCATTTCACCTCCTGGGGAAAGTATCTGAGGAGAAAACCCTTTGGGGCAGCATGAGGCCCTCTTGGCCATTTCTCCTTTTCTCTTGCTGATGTCAGACTGCTCATGGCCTCCAAGGAGAAGCTGAGAACTGGCTCAGAAATAGGCGTGGCTCTGGGGGGCCCAAGTTAAAGAGCTGTGACCATGACACAATGAAGACCATTCTCCTTTGTGGTGTGTTGGGAGTAGTTCCCTGGCCTCAGAGGAACACTCTGGACTTTAATTGTCTCTGGCATCACCACCCTTCTTTCTTCCAAATTCTCAGATTCACAGATTTCTGTGCCTACCAACGGGCCAGGAAATAAGTTTGATTCTAAGTGTAGCCGAGATCATTCTAATTGAGTAGTAGCAAATCTATAATAATAAACGCATAATATGCTAATTAGACTGGCTGTCCTTCCGGAGGGAAGCCCTGGTCTCTGGTGCCAGAGGGAAGCTGGTGCTGGCAGCCGGGGGAAGGAAGGCCTACTCTTGCACGAATTTTGTGCATCGGGCCTCTAGTATATACATAAAAGAAAAGGAAGAAAAAGAATGGATAAGACTAGCCAATGCCCTCTTTTCTTACCTAAAATTGGAGCATCTTTAGAATGACATTTGAAATCCAACCTTATAGCTCAGTATCAGTCTGATGTGGATCCTCTTGTAGAAATGTCCGGTTTTTTATAAACTTATTGTGTAGTAGAACTGAAGAGGTTATATGTTTTAAAGAGCAAGGTAAGCATCAGTGCAGAGCCTGGTCAGTTTTTAAAGTATAAACTAACCGCAAGCTTTTCTTTGTTACGGGTCATGCTCACTTAATAATGTGCCCAGTGAATAGCAGCGAGGCAAAGCGAGCAGTTTAAAAGTTGAATTCCCCATTGAATTTCTTATCTTTTGCAAAACTTGCCTTACACGTGGTTAAGATTTGTAATGCTTTGTTGCAAAAAAGCCCTCTTGAAATGCATTACATTTGTGGCACTGCGGCTGTGGAGGTGGAGTAGGACTTGTGTGTGCTGTGTTCATCAAGGAAACAGCACAGAACACATTTGCATGCCGCTGAGAAACCCTCGTGGGTGTTGGTAACATTTGTACTATTGGAGCTTTGGCAGCATATCCTGGGCTGACCCTGTCTTAAACTCTCCCTGAAACTTAGAATTTCACCTTGAAAACGAAATTGCTTTTTCATTTTCATGATGGCAATACACGAATAAGGTCAGCACCGCCGTGAACATGGCGCGGCACTGTTGAGGTCGTTGGTTTTGTAGCCTGTACTCTGACCTTGACAGGGGATGGAAACCTGTCTTGTGGGCAATTTCTGAAGTCTTTGAAGGGTTCCTCTCCAGCTTCTCTGGCCGGGATAGTTCCCGAGTTCCTGGAACGATGCATATGCCAAGCACAGTGCTTAGATTTGGAAGGGAAGCGGGCTTCTGAGAAGGACATTTCAGAGCTCTCTTTTTATAGATAAAGAAACAGATCTTACAAGGTCAGACAGCTGGGGCCAGAGTTGAAGACTTGATTTCAAGCATTTTGACTTGACAGGAGCACTGAGTTCACCCCTGGCCATTCTGCTTTTGTGGAAGCATAGCATAGTCACTATAATCCACTACTTCCGTGGCAGGCGTTTTATAAACGGGCATCAAAGCAAAATTTTAACTTCAAAGTTGTTAGATTTTTAAAACCCTCTTGGAAATTAACATTTGAATAAGACATTTTAGGATAGTGGCATTCTTATGATGTCTAACTTTTTTAAACGGCATGCTCTGACCAGAAAAACCAAACCAAAAAGAAAGCTGTCATCTTAACCTAAAAATGAAGACTCTACCTACAGGTTCTAAGCCACATGAAGTCATTAGATTTAAACCTCAGATGTGATGCTTGAAACAAGTAGGCTGTGTTGGGAATGCTGCTGTGCTGTCTTCTTTAAAAGGCTGTTTGCATTTTTATTTTTCCTGATAATCATCGGTAACAGATGGTTCGCACTTAGTTCAGTGAACCAAACAAAAAAAAAGAGCGGACTTTGCATAAAATTTCTGTTGATAGTGCAGTTTATCTCTCTGAGATGGACCAGATGCCCTTTCTGCATAACGAGTAGCATATTTACATTTTTCTGATCTTGTTTTGCAGCCTACCAGAGATTGTGAAGGACAAGCAACCTGGTGTTGTCACCTCAAACGTTAAAGTACTGACCTATTTCTTGTCCTACATTGCTAATGCTGGGTGTGTTGCATCCCTCGACCCCTTCTAAAACTGATCAGTTTTTCCAGTGACTTTGAAAACTGAAGGCACCATTTAATTCATCGAACTACCGGAAATAGTATAAATTGACTTTGAGCCTGTGGAAAGCATTGAGAACTCACGTTGTTTCTCTAATCCCCGTTTTGAAAGTATGTAGTGTAGCTGCTCTCTATAATCGACTTTCTGTTGGCCGATGGTCACTGGCCTGTTCGCAGTTGCGGTTGGCTGTTGTGCGCGGTGGTGAGGGGTGGAGGTGGTGGCGGCGGCGTAAGGTAGGCTGGATGGTGCTGCTGAGGTGGAGTGCGGAGTGCAGGCGCCAGCTGGAGTGGTGGGCACAGTGGTCATTGCCAGTTCCGGTGAAAGACTACTCTGTTTTAAGAATGGCCCTGCGCTTCATCCCATATCACTCAATGCTTTACTTCTTAGACCAGGGGCACCAGCAATGCTGACCTTTATCATTTCACTTCTGACTTCGTAGACGTAAATCAGAATTCAAGCCCTTTTCAAGAAGTGGAAGAAAGGGGCTCAGTTGATTGAACTAAGTGTAATTTCTATCAAGTGAAGTAAACAGGGAATAGAGAATGCAAGAAATCTTCCCTCCCTCCCTCCCTTCCTCCCTCCTCCTCTCTCTCTCTCTCTCTCTCTCTCTCTCTCTCTCTCTCTCTCTCTCTCTCTCAAGAAAGTGATGCATGTAGAATCATGTTGCAGGAGGAGAGAGTAATCTTTCTCTAGTGTTCACCTCAACGGAACTTCTACAGCAGTTATTTCCTGAATTGAATTTCCCGCATCTTTAGGGGCAGCACCGAGGGCTTTAAGTCGGGGATTCTTGGCTCAGAAGAAGCCTGTGTTTCTTTTCAAGCAGAACTGCGACGACCCATTCCCCATAGGCGTGTGTGACGTGAGCGTGAGCTGGAGCTGCTACCTGTGCAGACATGCCTGCAGAAAAGTCAAACAGGAATGCGAGTATTTTCAGAGTTAGAGACAGTGCAATGTTGAGAACATTTCTAACTGTAGCCAACACGCAGCATTTTCTCCTTAACGTCTCAATCCCCAATATTAAGTGTTGGTTTCTTTCCAGTTCTATTTCAGTGCCTTGGAAAAGAGGGCTCAGAGCAGCAGGTCCCTAAGCTCCTTTCCTGCTCTAGGAGAGAAACGGCAAGCAGCCCATTCTCATGTGTTACTCCCCAGGGTTTCCCCTCAACAGCCTCTGACACCTCTTCTGACCACACCTGGTGTGCTGCTACTCACAGATGTTGGAGACCCTGCTCTGTAGGCGGGGCAGTGGCAGCTGGTGGCTGTTTAAGATAGTTCAGCTTATAATTGAGAGAGCATGTACAGCTGGCTCCAGATGCTTCTCCTCCTCCTCCTCCTCTTCCTCCCCACTCCCCCCTTTTCCTTCTCCTCTTCCCCCTCCTCCCCCTGCTGGTCCCCCCCTCCTCCCTCTCATTTTTCTTCTACTTGGAAGTGTGAATGCATGAACTATCCAGTTACACCTGAGCCTGGCTCCCCAGAGGCGCAGCTGTCGAGGCTGAGCTGGTTTGTGGAGCGCGCTCGGGGTGTCTCCCTTAACTATCCGCTGTCCTTGGCACGTAGGTTGTATTTTCCTCTGGATAAGGTCAGCCTTGAAGAACATCGCTGCCTGCGCTTGGCAGCGGCATTGGGGAGCGCGCCAGTGTGTGGGAAACCGCACGTCAGCATCTGCTTGGTGGTATCTCCGCTTTCCTCCTCCCCCTATTCTCTTCCTACACTCCCTTCCCCGCAGTTCTGACTCTGACTGCAGACTGCAGGATGACTGGCAAGGTTTCCAGAGCACAAAAGCAAACCGTGGCTACAGGGAGTGTCTGTAACTTTTTAGACAAATCTGCTTCCCCATCATTTCTAGCATCGCGTTAGCAGCACCCTGTCGTTCCTCTAAGAAAGGGCCCATGTGGTGTTTTCAGCCTTTCTTGGCCATCACTTTTAGTCAGGGCTTTTCCAGGTGACTTTTACGTGGAGCTAGGAAATGCTCGGTTCATAATTTGAATTAGAGTAGTATATTTACTGCTCTAGGAGATCCTGCTATATCAGTTATTACATTCGTTACTGTAAAAAGTGTTCACAAGATGGATTCAGTGAATTAGTTGTGTACTGGTATTCAAGTAGTATCTGTTTCTAACGCATTAGTCATTATGTCTATACTAGAGGCCCAGTGCACAAAAATCATGCACTGGGATGGGGTGGGGGGGTCCCTCAGCCTGGCCTGCGCCCTCTCGCAGTCCTGGATCCCTAGCTCCTTACCATCTGCCTGCTTGCTGCTCCCTACCACTTGGCTTGCTGCTCCGTAGCACTGCCGAGGGGGTGAGAGAGGCTCCTGCCACCACCGCTGCACTTGTCAGCCATGAGCCCAGCCTCTGGCTGAGTGGTGCTCCCCCTGTGGGAGTGCACTGACCACCACAGGCCAGCTCCTGCATTGAGCGTCTGCCCCCTGGTGATCAGTGTGCATCAGAGCGACTGGTCGTTCTGGTCGTTCCACCTTAGGCTTTTATTATATAGATAGAATAAAAGAACTATTGCCTGGATGCTGTGGCTCAGTGGTTGAGCATTGACCTATGAACCAAGAGGTCATAATTGTATTCCAGGTCAGGGCAAATTCCTGGGTTGTGGGCCCAATCCCCAGTAGGGGGCATGCAGGAGGCAGCTGATCAATGATCGGCGATTCTCTCTCATCATTGATGTTTCTGTCTCTCTTTCCCTCTTCCTCTCTCTGAAATCAATAAAAATATCTTTTAAAATAATAATAAACTATCACATTTAAAAAACATCTTCTGACAGAACATGATTTAGTTCAGCTTTTTTAAAGGATAATGACCATTTTATAAGGACTTACTGTTTCAAGGCACTAAACTTTGGGGGCTTTACGAAGCCTAAACAACAAGCCTGCCCACTGAAAAATGTCCCATTTACAACGGAGATGCTGAAAAACAGAATTTAGAGAGTTGGTCCCTTCACAAGCCACTTCTTAACAAATGGTGACATACACAACCAGTGATTTCACAGCATTGTTTGCCATTCTTCATGCAATGAAATCTTTGGCTCAATGGCCCAAAGATAAATGTTAAAGTTGATAATTTAATTTTTCTTCCTTTTAAAGCCTGTGGCCACTGAGTAGTTATGGAATGCCCCCCGCACCCACGTGCAGAACTTTCCTGGGCACGCAGATACAGACACAAATGAGAAAGGACACGTTCTTTGAGCTCTTGGATCTTATATTCTAGGTCAGACTTATTGGTGTCTCCGTACCCAGAACAGAATAACAAACAACATGGCTTTTTCTCAGTGCAAAATAGTAAGGAATGGTGGGGAACTGTGGGGAACCAGAGAGCAGTCCATTTTAAAAACACCATGTGCCCCAAAACATACACTGGGAGTTGGCAGGAGAGACTGATAAAACATTAACAAAGAACCCAGCAGAGTCCCTCATGGTGTGAACGGAGTAGATGTGGAATGAGAATGCAGCCCAGAAAACCTGTATTTTTATTCTAGATCTGTTTAAATATGTCAGAGCACACTGGTCTACACAGCCATAGCACGTATATTTTTCCTTCTTAAAAGTACACTGAGAGGAAGAGACAGGGTAATATTTGCAGCTGTCGATGGGAGTTGACTCCTCGCCGCTATCCAATTTTGGAATAACTTAAAATTGTAAGTTTCCCAGATTTCCCTTTTCTCTTAAAGCCACTCTGAATGAGAACAGAGCTCAGTTCTGCTCTGCTCTGTAGACGGTTCTTTTCCTGCTTCTTAGATCCCATACTCATTAACTAGTGCCTTCAGTATCCTTTCATGCAGCCCAAATGTTGTCTTGTGAAAAGGATCAAATAAGCTTCAGCTATGTTAAGTGCTGGAGGCATAACAGTAATGAGGATGACGGTGGTGGAAACTGATGAATTGAAATGAGGAAGATACAAATCTCCTCATCGTGTGTGGCCTGACTATTCCCACTGCTTACTTTTTCATTGTCTGGGCTACGTGGGAGAAGGACGGAGCTTCTCTTTCCGGTCTTGTAGGAAAGCATTTTTATGTGTGATGGATAGGGGCACTGGTAGAGCTGTTACTGAAGGTGTTACTTGTACCTGCTATTCGGAATGAAATATTCCACCCAAGAATATAGGGAAAAGGGGAGAGAAAGAGGAATTTTTGTTGTCTACACTGAAATAGACTTGTTGCATCAGGTGAACCTTTAAACTTAAGAGAGGTTTACCAAATCAGTATTTACTTCATCTGAATGGTGGATATGTAATGATGTAATGGCCCTTGACCCTTTTCCAAAGTCATCAATATTATGAGGACATACCTGTGGGTTTTTTGTGTTCTAGTCACTGTGAACTTACGTGACTGCTGCTCTTTGGAAAGAGGATGTTGAGTTGGTTGAAGGTTTGGGCAATATGGACTTCAGTGTAAGCTACCTGTTATCTGACTTTGTGTATACATACACAGGGAATCATGAAAAAGTTAGTTTTTCAGCTACAACAAAAAGAAATCGTACCATTAAGTCATAGAATCTCAGTTGGCAGATGCCTTAGCTAATACCTATCTAACTAAACCTGGTCGTAGAAATTTCTGAATCATTCTGAAATGCATGTTCTCTGTTTAAAACAATGAAGACCTGACACCCTTAGGAAGTGGCAGCTTCGTATAGGGAGGAACACTCTTGATTAGGGAGGTCTGCATGTTGTTGGGTCAATGTCATACCCTTTTTACATTTATTTTGTTTGGAGTTGTCTTCTCGTGTAATATGGATAGAGTCCTCTTCTTACACATTGCCATTCACATTTTTTAAAGAAGTGATCATCTCTCCCCCAAGACTCCCCCAGCCAAGATCGAAAGAAGCAAAACGTAGAAATAATAGCAATTTGTGTTTCTAACGCTCTTTGGTATTTGCCAGACACTTTCTTGTCCACTTATTCCTTACAGCAGTTCTGTTTTAAAGATGAGAAGACAGAGACCCCAGTGACTTGCCCGGCACGTGGCTGGTCACTCTCAGAGCTTATTGGCAGACTCCCAGCAGGGTTCTCTCTGGGCTCCTGCTCCATCCCTGCTTATTCTGCCCAAATGCCTGCAATTTCTTTAATTCTTCTTCAAGTTGACGTGGTTTCCAGGCCCCTCACCCTCTTCTGGCCACTCTTTACTGTCCATACTTGGTTAGCATTTTAGAAAAGGATGGTGGCCACCGCCAAACATCCATTCAGAAATATTTGAGCGCTCTGAGTGACAGGTGCTCTGTAGGGACTTGTGACAAAGCAGTCAAACGAAATCCCTGCCCTCTTGAAGCTTATGGTCGGAGGGCTTATATTGGGGCTCACTCCCCTGCCCCACAACCAACATCCAAGGAACTAAAGACTTGGACTAGCAGACTCTGTGATATTAAGGAGTTCATGTGGGAATTCACTAGGCAAACTTCAAAGGATGTAGCAAATATATATCTGTTATCTCTGCTGGTTTCCCCTTTTCATTCCTCCAAACAGATTCCGTCTGTGGATTAAGAAAATACTGTTGACTTCAATTGAATTATACCAAATTATTTGCAGGCACAAAACGAGGCCATAGAAAAATTTGGGGTAATAGAAGGGGAAGGTCTCTGATATTACCAGAGGCCATTTGAAATAAAATCTAAGCAAAACTAAAACATGAAAGATGTGATTTGCAGGGCCACAAGGCTTCATTTGTTCTGAAATATGTTTTGAATTCCGAAATATGGGGAGAATTAAGAATACTAGCTATTTGAGAACCCAAGAGATGGATAAGGAATGAATCAGACAAATTGTAAAATAAATACAGTGTTTCAGAAAACCTTGTGTTTTAGTAAAAGCAGCAAAAGTCTTCAGCTTTTATGTTAAAGCTTTCTTATATTAAATTATTGCAGGTTTCGGTAGCTAGAAGAAGTGAGTTTTAATATATGTTAGAATTTTATTTTTTATTTAAATATATTTTTATTGTTGACAGTAGTACAGATATCTCCCAGTCCCTCCCCTCCTTTACTCCCCTCTTCCCAGCCCCCAGTATGTTAGAATTTTAATACAGACATAAGTTATGATGCTTATCTAGTTACTTTTATTGATCCTTACATTTTTTTCTCCATTGCTTATATTTTAATAACGATTATACTTTCAGTCTTAAGGTAGTAATGGTTTATGAATTAGAAAGGTTAAACTCTATTGGAGATGAGGTTCGAAAATTCCAAAGTCTCCCAAAAAATTTTTTGGTAACATCTGGATAATGACCTTCCAATGATCTTTCATCAGTTGGTGTTTGGCTGCCAAGAGCCATAATTCTGCATGTGTCCTTGCTTCTAGGCTGTGTGGCACAGAAGAAAGGGCATGGACTTCGGAGTCTCACAACCTTGGGTTCAAATCTAGCTCTGAGATCTTGAGCGAGTTACTTAGCATCTCTGAACATCAGTTTCATCATCTGAAGATGGGCCATTTCTGCTGAAGTGGTTGTGAAAATTAAATAAAATAAGGTCTATCCAGTGCCCAAAACGTAACAGTAAACCAATGAAGGATCCCAATTACTTCTTTTTACTTTCACATTCCATTTTCTTTTCCTTTTTCTTTCCCTCCCTCTTTTCCTCCCTCCCTCCCTCCCTCAATCCCTCCCTCCCTCCCTCCCCTCCCCCACCCCAAATTCAAAACGAAAGGAGCAGTATCCTGGAGCTCTTCGGCATGCTATATTGAGCTGGATGACGTCATCATTAGCTAACACCGGCTTGTAACCAAGCTGTTCCTTAAGGCATGCTCTGGATAGAATTTCATCTCCGTTTAGGGTGTGTACTTCATAACTGGACTATTTACTGGCAGAAAACTGTCTGTGCTTTGCTTTCTGGGATGTGGTTGGTTAACCCTTTGCTCCTCAGAGCACTCCATTTCCTCAGTCCTGTGCTCACTGTGGGACTCTGAGCTCTGAAAGAAATGTGAACTTGGTGTGGGTCTCTTTAGATGGTGCACACCAATCAAAACCGTCAGTGGCTATAACAGAAATGGGCCATTTGCAGGGGAGGGGGAGATGTGGGTGTTTGTTTGTTTTTTTTTTAATTATGAGACTTTATGACATTGCTCCTAAAAGCCTACTGCCTATATTGTATCTTATTATGGAGAGTCAGACAGACTTGAGTTTGGATCCTGACTTTGATATATATTAGGTAGCATTTAACCTCGCAAAGCTTTGGTTTTCTGATCTGTATACCAGAGATTGTAGTCGTACCTGCCTCCTAGGGTTGTTGGGCAATTTAGTTGGGTTAATCCATCAAATGCCCTTGATTAATGTTCGTTCTCAGGAGTGGCAGCAGCAGTCAAAGCCATTGTGGTGAGTGTATATTTGTGTACATTTTACGAACATGTCTCATTCTAGGAACTTTCCAGAACTCTCCTTAAATGTTAAACTGGTGATTGCATTCTCTGTAAGCCATGTCCGTGGCGGTCTCTCTCTTCTTTTATATTCCTGCTGCCATTTTCTCTTCCCAGGGTGACTGCGCGTAGCCCGTCTCTGAGTCCTGGTCCTCCAGCTCTGGGCCTTCGGTCAGCCCCCACGGAGGATGGGGCTTCCTGGGCTCTTCTGCCTCTGCCTCTGCTTGTCCGCTCTGGGCTGTGGCCCCTCTCCAGCCCCTGGCAGCAGGTCTCTCATTAGCGTGGGTGCTTGAATCTGCTTGGCTAAGGAGGAAAACCCCAGGCCAAGTCTTGAAGAGAACCCAAGCCTTTCTTGGTGTCAGCATGCAGCCAGTTGCACAAGGAAGAAATCAACCCACATGTGAAGGCAAGTTTCTCAATGCTTTTGTTTCCCAGTTGAAAGTTTTCTGTCCAGGAACTTCCTTAGGGAGAGGACTCCCAGTGGGCATGCTCGAGAAATTGTATTTGGGAAGTTCTTTGAACTGAGGTTAGAGAATGTCATTGAGACTGTACGCTAATGACTATAGCAGCTGCACAGCCTCTCATCATGGATGTTTCTGCCTCTCTCTTCCTCTCCCTTTCACTCTGAAATCAATAAAAATATATTAAAATATATTAAAAATGAGAGTATGGGACTGGCAATTCATTTTATTCTAAATCTTTATTTCTGTGTATCTACAAATCCTTTACATAAAAAGTGAGTGGCTTCTATACATGGATTATTTTTGGTGTTCCAAGACATGAATGTGAAACACGTAGATGTGAGACTGTAGGAGTGGGCAGTCCTGAGGGAGGCACAGGTTTAATCTGGAAGGATGTGTCTGTGGGAGTTCTAGTAATAGATTAACAGCCACTGCCATCCACTGAGGGCCTGCTCTGTCGTGGGCACTTCACATACATTTTCTCCTTTGACCTTCATAACCACCTTCTGAGAACATCTTCATGGTAGCCGTGAGAAAGGGGCGCTGAGAGGTAAACTCTGCCTGCCTCTAAGACCCCACGCCCTTTCCACGCCGGAGTCTGCTGTTACCACCAACTCTAGGAGCCAATGAATGTGGGTGGTAATGTTACCACACCTGATTCTCATCAGAGCTTTTTAAAGGTGTTTATTTCTTTTTGATGCCAGCAAGAGGAGAATAATTGTTTGTTGTCATTGCCATTGTAAAGGGGCAAACGAAAAGCAGTTTATTCTCCTTCCCCCTTCAATTCCCCAATCTCAGTACTGAGTGAAATAATTGGCCGAGGTATTTTTATACATAGTGTGACTTTCGCATCTAAGGCTGATTTTTTTTCTAGCTTGTTGGTAGCAGGGGAGAATACAGTGGGGCCTTGACTTACGAGTGTCCTGACTAACGAGATTTTTGAGATACCAACTGTCTCTCCGCCTGATTTTTTGCATTGAGTTAACAGAGTAATTTGAGTTAACGAGCTCCTTAATGAGCTCGGTCTTGGTCAAGGCCCCACTGTACAGAACCACAGTATGCCATTGGGAACAAGTTCTTGGCACATGGGATTTGTTCTCTGTGCTCTGGTGTGCGTGCTGATGCACTTTGACTTTTAGAGGTGGAGAAATTACCAGAAATGATTGATCAGGCAACAGTCAAGGATGACTCAGAGCTAGAGTCTCTTCCTGTGTCCAGATAAAGTGGTATTCTAACATGGAGCCATTTCCCACATGTTTTCCCTGTAATTTTGCTACATTTGTGTTATTAAACGTGTCTTTCAGCCAACCAGAGAAATTTGCCTTGACTTTTTAAGGAGAATAATACCTTTCCCTGGGTAGCTTATATGTGCTGGGCTCTTGATCTGCCGCACTAGAAAGGATATTTCGGTTTTAAGTATTTCTCTGTTTGAAGAAAAAGGAAGTGTTTAGAAATCTTCACACACAAAAAAAAATCAAATAAACAATCTCTAGAATATGAAACAAGAAAGTGGTCCCTGCCGAAACCGGTTTGGCTCAGTGGATAGAGCGTCAGCCTGCGGACTGAAAGGTCCCAGGTTCGATTCCGGTCAAGGGCATGTACCTGGGTTGCGGGCACATCCCCAGTAGGAGATGTGCAGGAGGCAGCTGATCGATGTTTCTCTCTCATCGATGTTTCTAACTCTCTATCTCTCTCCCTTCCTCTCTGTAAAAAATCAATAAAATATATTTAAAAAAAAAAAAAGAAAAAAAGAAAGTGGTCCCAAATCATAGCTGGAATTAGTATCTGTTGCATTTTCTCCTGATTCCTCCATGAATTATCTTTACACTCCCAGAAAGATGTCCTAGCCCAGGCCGGTGTGGCTTAGTTGGTTGAGCGTCCTCCCCTGCACCGAGGGGTCGCTAATTCGATTCCCGGTCACGGGGCACATGCCTGGGTTGTGGCTCAACCCCTAGTAGGGAGTGTGTAGGAGGCAGCAGATGGATGTTTTTCTCTCTCAGATTGATGTTTCTCTCTCTCATGGATGTTTCTCTTTCTCCCTCTCTCTTCCTCTCCCTCTCAAATCAATAAAAACATTTTTTTAAAATAGATGTCCTAGAAAAGGACACGACACAGCTGCAGGTGCAGAGACGAGCACTGTAGGAGTGGCTCGTCCTGCGGGAGGCCCAGGTTTAATCTGGAAGGAGGGGGTTTTAATGGGACAATGAGCTATTTTCCTTCCCGTTATCATGGTAGAATTGTGTGTGCTTCGTTAGTGATTGGGTGCCTGTGAGCTCACGCTCAGAGGTGAGGCCCAAGTCCATGGTGCCGGAGCCACAGATGATGAAACGCTGTTTTGCTGCCTGCAAACAAGGATGTTCCCGCAGGGGTGGGTGGGTTGTTGAAACCCTCCTGTGAAAGGCTGTTAAACAAACATGATCTTTGTTGATGTAAGATGAATGCAATACGGAGGCTGGGTAAGGAGAGTTTAGGGGGCTCAAAGAATTTGCACAAGTTTTATACCCTTTGGTAATATTCATAGGATGTTTGTCTCTTGGCGACAAGGAAATCATTTGCTTATCCCCTAGAATATTCTGCACTAACCAACTGGCAGATTCAGTCTGTGTACCCTTGATTTTTAAAGAGCAGACTTCTAAATGTTTACAGAAAATATAGATATAACTCCATGGACTACACGTAACGGTGCCATTGGGAAAGAAATAAAGACAGATACAGTCAAAATCCTAGTGGAATGCTGGGTGTGAGGAACAAGATGGGCAGATGGGTACCACGGGAGTTCACTGGAGGTGTCAGACTTAAAAGATGGGAGAGGAAAGGAAGTGGTACGAATCTGTGAAAACAGTAAAGGGGTGTTTGAGTTGAATCTTTATGAAACTTAGTCATGGAGGAGAAAGAAAAGGGGGAACCCGGTGTGATAGCCACAGGTGGCCGAGGGAAGGCAGAGAGGCTCACTCCCTCGTTTGCTTTTGTCATTACTAGAAGGTGGCTGTCTCACCAGGTGACACAACACAACAGAAAGGGGACCTGAAGTCCAAATTGGTGAGAGAACTGAAGCTGCTTTTACACCAGTTCACAGTCTCAGGCCCGAATGAATTCTGTCTCACAACATTAAGTTGTAGATCTGAGTCTGGAGTAACCACCGTGGAGGTAGTCCTGGAGGTGCTCTGAGGTACAGGCAGGAAGCAGAAGAAAGGAAGGAAGCCCATGGAGATCATAGGAACTGCTGATCAGGGAGCTGGACATGGTTCACCAGCAAAACACTAGACTAGCCCATCAGAATGTAGTTGGAAAAGAAGTGACCGATTCCCAAAAGGCATGAGTTCAGCAAGAAGAAGGAGTTATGCCTAGCAAACTCCACTCCATCTTTTTCCATGGTTATTAGATTGATAGATTTGGGAAGTTTAAACATAACGTGTGAGGATTCTGGCAAAGCATTTAAGAGCATGTGTGAGGATAACCTTGGGACAAGTTGAAGAGATATGTGGTTTTCCAGTTGGTTGCATGAGATGCCCAGAGTGTTGATTAACGGGTCGATACCAGCTTGGAGAGACAGTCTTGGTGGCCTGCCATGGTACTCTGCCCTTGGCCCTGTGGTGTGTAGGCATGTTTATCATTTATTTACTGGGATTGAGATAGAAGACATGCTTATTACATTGGCAATGGCATAAGGATAGGGAGGGTGCTAAATACATTGACTGGTTGATGGACTTGTATTACACATAATCCCAAATAATGTGAAGCGTAAAAGTCTGGATTTAGGTTTCAGAATAATCAGTGAAACAAAATGGAATCAAGAAGACCAGTGTATGTAAACATCTTTGGGAGAAAAAAAAGACGCCTGGACGTTCTAGTGCAGTATAAACTAAGTGTGAACCGTCCATTCCCTGACCAAATGCTTACTTCTGTGTATATTTTAATCACTCTCAGTACATTGAGAATGCAACAAGTGAGTAAAATACAGGCCTTGCTTGCAAGAAGCTGTTAGTCTAAACGAGTGTATTCGTTTCCTAGGGTTGCCATGAAAAGTACCACAAACTGGGTGGCTTAGAATAAAAATACATACTGACCCACAGTTTGGGGAACCCGAAGTCTAGAATCAAGGTGTCAGCAGGGCCAGCCTCCCTCTGAAACCCTGGGCGAGAACCCCTCCTGGGCCTTTGGAGCTTTTGGTGGTAGCCGTGGAGCTTTGGTGTCCTTGGCTTGCAGCTGCATCCCTCCACCATCTGCTCTGATGTCACACGGCATTCTCCCGTGTCTGTCTTCATCTTATAAGGCCTTTTCCTCGTCTTATAAGGACACCAGCCCTATGGGATTAGGGCTCACCCTAATCACCTCATCTTCATTTGATAACCAGACCAAGAACCTGTTTAGTGATAGGTGCTTCCCCATATCTTTTACAGGAGGGCAGTTCATCCGAAACATGTTCACCAAGGCATTTGACTCTGATCCTATTAAAGAAAAAAGTGCCATAAAGGATCAAACAAACAAGCTCTAGACTAGGAGACCAGAAGGCGGAGTGCTGTGAGAACAAGTGGCAGGGAGGAGGGGTGTGGAGGATGCTGGGAGCTCTCTAGGCAAGGAGGAGGGGTAACTTTCCAGGAAGAAGGAGCAACTATGCAGAGAGTCTGGAGGAAGTAAGAGGCTTCGAGTTCAGAGCAAGTTCAAAGGAAATAGTGTAGCTGGAGGGCGTGAGCAGGAGGCAGAAGATGGGCGGAGGAGAGCCAGGAGCGGGCCAGCACAGCTCTGTGCGCTGTGCTGAGGTGGTTTGTGGCATCTATTAAAAATAACACAGCCCTAGTCGGTTTGGCTCAGTGGACAGAGCATCAGCCTGCGGACTGAAGGGTCCCGTGTTCTATTCCGGTCAAGGGCACATGCCTACATTGTGGGCTCGATCCCCAGTAGGGGGCATGCAGGAGGCAGCCGATCAATGATTTTCTTTCATTATTGATGTTTCTATCTCTCTCTCCCTCACCCTCCCTCTCTAAAATCAATAAAAATATATTTTTAAAAAGGCAAAAAGAATAAATAGGAGTATACAGAATTGGAGGCAGCAAATAAGCAAATTAGACTCTGCTTGCGTGACCACATCTGAAATGCTTTGGCTTGTTGGGAGTGTCATTTAACGTTAGGGTTTTTCAAAATGTGCTCCTCGTACTTTGAATTAATGTATTTCTCGGAGAGGAAAGAAGTTGTGGGATGATAGCCATTTGGGTTATTCGAATGAGAGGACTTTTCCACCTTTGCTCTTAGGGCAGAATGAGGCCAATGGGCAGGTGTTATAGGGGGCCTTTGGGCAGGGGAAGGGCTTATGGCAGTGGGAGCTACACGAGAGCGGAGGATGCCTCGAGAATGCGGCCTGCCCTTGCCCATGGGGACGGCCACCTGTCAGAGAAGAAAGGAATTCTGCAGCGAAGGCCGGTTGGGGAACTTCCTCCACGAGGTGTACCCACCAGGGTTTCGTGTATGATGTTAAGATTCTAAAATGCATTAACATGCCCTTTCTAATTAAACATCAAGAGCATTCAAAAGGCTTTAACATGAAATGTCACCGGGGGGTTATTAAATAATGGAATTCACTGAGAAGTCTTTGTGATGCAATATTGGATGTCAGCGACGTCGCAATTAACACCTCTCTGCAGCATCACAGCCAGGCAGGCGCTCTTCTGAGGCCGAGGTGTTCGCAGGAAGTATCTTTATCTCATGTCATGGGTACAACTGTCTCTTTCCTTTCCCTAATGTCCTTCCAGCCGCCCTTGATGGCCTGGTTCTAGCCGCCTCGTTTCCAGGGATCAGTTGCCAGTCATGTACGTTAAGCCAGATAAATCCTACCGAGAAGTGGTGGTATGTAAATGTGTACATTCTGTCTTACACCAGCTAAGCAGTTTTACCTTCGTGGGAGGCGGGGAAGCCGGAGACACACAGTGTCTGGGAAAGTGTTAATCCTCCCCACGTGCCTCAAGACCCAGAAAACCGGCCAGCTGCCAGGAGTATATTTAAAAAGGATTTCAAGCCCTAGCCAGTTTGGCTCAGTGGATAGAGCGACAGCCTGCGGTTTGATTCCGGTCAAGGACACATGCCGGGGTTGCGGGCTCCATCCCCAGTAAGGAGCGTGCAGGAGGCAGCCGATCAATGATTCTCTCTCATCGTTGATGTTTTTCTCTCTCTCTCCCTCTCCCTTCCTCTCTGAAATCAATAAAAATATTTTAAAAATAATTTAAAAATAATAACAAAAAGGATTCCAGCGTTTCCTTGTCTCTCTTGAAGGAGATCCAGTTCATATTCCACACCAGCACTTCGCAAAACCCGCCCCCTTTCCTCTCTGCCTCCTTCTCTGGGCCAGGTGGATGCTGGGCTGCCCGCTTTCCTTCCTTCCGAAGCTCCATTGCCTTAATCAGCCAGGCTTCTTGGCGTTGCTGTTTCTGAGTGGGTGCTGTGTTTTCTCTTCTTGGAGTCAAAGGAGTCAGGAGTTGACAGAGAAGGCAAGCAAGTCCCTTTCTGCTGTGCCCGCAGGAGCTCAAAAGGCTGGGGAGCAGGCAACACCGGGTCCACCAACCCTGTTACTCGCGTGGGTTCAAGAAGGGGCGTGTTGCAGGGGAGGTAGGTGAGTAACTGGACTGCGGCTTTCACGTGGATGACAGCAAACAGACAGCAAGGAAGGGAGGCCGAGGCCAGAGGCCAGAGGCCAGAGGGGTGGTCCTGAAACCAGGCGAAGCTGGCAGGAGGCGAATTGGATCCCCATGTAAGTAAAAAGATCCAAAACCCAACTCGTTCTGCGTGTTCCATACTTCTGTTATTGGGGAGTTTGCTGATGTTTGTAAACATTCACAAGCATGATTTAAGATCAAGGACACTCGACTGTTTGACTCAAAGAATTCGTTTACAAATCGTTGCACAGCCTGGATTCAAATGCTTGCTTCCTGCCCCAGGCATCACTTCAGGTTAGGGGTGGGAAGTGCTGTTTCCTGGACCCGCTGGAGTCAGAGCCCAAGATTCCGTATTTCTCTCTCCGCGCCTGAGCGCTGACTACTCTGAAGGTCAGAAGAAGCAGCTCTTGGAGAAGCATTTCACTTTTCCTTTTCAAAATTTCTAAAGCTTGATCTTTTAGAGAAATTGACAATTCATTAAGTAATTGATATGCCCAAATACAATTTCTCCAACTTAAAAGTTGGAGATCAGAATCTTTCTTAACTTTTCTAATAATATTACAAAAAGAGAACACACATGGGACAAGAATGTCAGACCTCAGTTTTAGGGACCTCGTCATTACAAGTTACTTTAATTTTTAAAATTCTTAGTTCGCATCGCCTAAACCTAACATTTAGTGGCTCTGCGTGGTGGTGGGGAGGAACGGGCACTGTTTTCGTTGCTTTCTCTGAGCGCACAATAGAAATGTTTTATTCAGACTCGCCAGATGCCAACAGGAACTTTCAAATCTCTCTCAGCCAATAGCAGTCTTTCCACAAACTGCCAAGATGCTAATGATGCAAGTTCTGGCAACACATTGTTTCTGTATTTTAAGAAGTAACAAATCAGAACATGCTTTTCAAAATTGAATATATAGTCTTTTATAGAAATGTCTTTTCTGCAGAACCATAAAACATAAGTACACTCGGTATGTGATCCATCTAAATTTCTTGAACTTGGGCTTAGAGTGAATGTGAATTCTTGTCGCATTCCTTCCCTGCCACCAGCCTCTAGTTTGATATAAAAGGAGAGAAAATGTAAATGTTATTCCTACAATGTCATGACCTTTCAGTGGCCTCCATGTGTCTTTAATTTTTACCTATTTCTATATTTGCACTTACCTATCTGGAAGAAATTTGGAGGAAGATATCATACAGACAGTTCGATTTGGAGAAAAGAAAAGTTTTGAACCAAATATAAATGAAATGTATATGAAAAAGTATCTTTGTTTTCCAAAAAAAAAAAACCAAACATTTTAGGTTTGAATGCAAAGGTTTGTGGTTGTTTGGTTTGATTTTTTACGAACCAGAGAGAACAGTTACCATTTCAGATGATCTTTTATCCTGAATTATACTTTTGGTGTATTTTTTGAGAAATTAAATTCTTAAATGTAAATCAAAATGAGAGAAATGTCACCAATCCCATGATATTATGCCCATATTTTCTTCTCCCTTCTATTAAATTATTTAGCATATAATAAAAATTTGAAAATGTTTTTGAACTTTAAAGTTGTAGAAATGTAGTTGATGGTGAGTTTGCAGATTGCCAAACCATAAGGTCTAGTTTAAAGAATACACACACACACACACACACACACACACACACACACACACACACACAATGCAACCAAGATCCAAGTTCTATGTGGTTTAATTTCTTTTTCCCTGTCGGTCCAAAAACAGAAAGTGCAGATGTCTCCCTATGATACTAGCAACTCAAACGAGGAAGGGAAATTTGGTTATAATTAGGATGAGCTAATTTGTTGAGGATTTGCTGGAGTGCCTGCCTGCCCCACCGCTTGCCACAGCTCTTTCTCCTGTAAGATTTGTTGACAGGACCTGTGATACTGAGAGTTAAGTTTGAAAATTCAGCCTGACTTAGCGGAGGAGAGGAAAGATTCATTTCTATGCCACTAAATGCCTCATCAGGCTCCTGAACCAGAGTAAAAATCCAGTACTGACGTTTGACTGCAATTTGCAGATTTGGAAAGATTCCTGTGGTCAGCGGAAAGGAAATCTGCTCTGTGGTGGTGTCCTATCACCAGGGCTAGGGGTTTACTTGACCTGCAATTCTGTGCTGTCACATTTACAGCCTGGATTGAAGAAGGTTGAGAAGGAGGTGCTGAGGAAGGAATTGAGCTTTGGGGCAGGAATTAAAAAGGGGCTCCAGCAAGGAGTTAGGTTTCTTGAAACTGTTTACTTACGGTGGGGGCTGTGGAAGACCCGCCTGTATCATCAGGGTCATTTGAATCATTCGGAGATGTTTGTACTGCAGAGTCTATTACAGATCCCTCCAGCCTGCCCTTGGCTAATTACATTTCCAGATTTAGGCTGAATATTTGCAGATTTTTCTTCTCAATAGAGAGACCACTGTCTAAGCAATAAGTAAAGTTATTATTTATGGAAGAAAGGTACACATCACCAGCCACTTATGACCTCATAGGAATGTTGATTCGAGTTTTACATTCGAAGGGGAAGGCCATGGGTATGAATGTTAACGGAGACCTCTGCATGCATGTAGGTTCCCTGTTAAATACCAGTCCTTGGTCACAGTAGCAGTAGCTGACAGAGCCTTTGGAAAAACAAAGTCTGTACTCTCCAGGCCAATAGCACTGTCTTTAAAAGCCCTGCGTCTTCTCCCTACATGGTGTGTTGTGGATGAGACAGTCAATGGGCAGAGGGTGCAGACCTGAGTCAAAGGCTAAGTATGAGTGGAATTTCCTTCAGCAATGAAAGAACCTTGTAAAAGTGAGAATAAGGTCATCACCATTGCACACAAGGAGCGTATCTTTTAAAAACGTTTTAAAGGAAGAGTTACTCAGCTTTTAAAATATGTCAGTGTCAAATTGTATCACTCAAATTCGACACAGACACCCTGTTTTTTCATTCTTCTGTTGCCATAGAACGTTCATCTATCAGTCCGTCTCCACAAAAAACAAAAGCACAGGATTCCTTTTTCTTTATTGACTAAACGGTGTCTGTTGCACCTGCTAGGACTTCACAAATGTTTGGTTAACAATGATACATCAGATTGACTCAGGATGTTTTACATTGCGTTTCTCCGTCCCATTATATTTCTACAAAATTGATATTGTGCCAGGGCTTTTTGCCATCAGTATTTTATCAGCTGTGCAGAGCTGAGAGTGTTTGCAGAGAGCACTGCGTAACCTGTCGGTTCTAGGAAGAGTTCTTGACGTATGCTTTTCTGGTACTGAAAAGCTAACGGAAGCTTAGCAAATGCAGCTTTATCTTATTTTCTGAGGGCAACATGGAAAATGGCCCAAAATACTTTCCAGCAATCAGGTCCTATCTGATTGGAGTGGCACATTTCTGTAAAGAACAGCCCTGCTTCCTGTGTACTGTAGAGTGAATTAAATTCACTTTTATATTGATGAGATGACGGTAACGCATTCATTTTGGGTAACTGTTGACAATAAAAGTTTTCACTATTTTTGACATTTTCAAAGGTTTGTTTATTGGTTGGCTTGCTTATTCCCTTTCATTTTTTATACTGTTTATTTTGTGTGTGTAGAAGGGGGGTGTAAAAGAAATTTCACAAAGAACAGTATGACAATAGTACCAGAAAAAAAGGATTTTTTAAAAAAGAAAACTTACCCACAATCCTATCACACTCCAACATTTCTTAATTGTCCCTTCTTTATTTCAGATCCTTTGCTTAAATAGTTAACCGTTATAGAATTTGTGTCTTTTCCTAAAAATTGAGGTTAAGTGTTTTATCAACTCTGTTTTATCTAAAGACAAACATGTATCCGTCATTTTTAATATCAGCTGTTTGCTAATGTTGTATATCACATGTGCAGCTTTCACATGATCTTAAATCATTACGAAATTCAGTAAATTTTCATTTCTGAGCTTTTTAAAAATTGGTAGTTGTCCCTAAATCTTGAATAAAAACATTTAAATGTTAGAGAAGGTCAACATTTAGTAACACCTCAGTTCCCCCCAGCTTTCCCCCCCGACACACACACACCTCAGTTGACCTCTATTTAACTTCAGTGTTTTACTTTTTAAAAATATATATATTTTTATTGATTTCAGAGAGGAAGGGAGAGAAAAGAGATAGAAACATCAATTATGAGAGAGAATCATTGATTGGCTGCCTCCTGCACACCCCCTACTGGGGATTGAACTCACGACCCTGGCATGTGCCCTGATCAAAAATTGAACTGTGACCTCTTGGTTCATAGGTTGATGCTCAACCACTGAGCCACGCTGGCCAGGCAGTGCATTTCACTTCTTGATTCTTTTTTAAGCAGTACACTTTCCTACCTCATCTTCTATATGTATTATATGAGAAATAGCTTGTCAAGGGTTAGTTGTAGAAATTAATACACATTTGATTGATAGAAATATTGATACCTTTTGACTTTGGAAACCAGAATATTGACAACATTGGAGATGGCATTCATCTGTATTTCCAAATTCTCCACCAAGTATTTGTGAAGTGCCATGCTTGGCCTTCTGTCAGGTTTTGTGGAAAATACTGATGTGCAAACTTTATCGTTGCTGTAAGGAACTTTTCACTCATCTTTGTTTTTCTTTAGGATTTTTCTCTGTATTCTTTGAGCTGCTTTCAATATCAAGGACTTGCGTTTGCAATGATATGTGAATAATGTTTAGCGAGCTAGCTTTATCTACTAGGTTTATTGTGAAATTAGATTATTCACATCCCAGACAAACATCTGTTATGAGCAACTAGTCGTTTAGATTTAGTATAGAAAATTTATCTTTTTTATTTATTATTTTTAAATAAAATAATTTTTAATAATAGAGTTATTTTAAACAGAGATTAAGGTTGAGAACTGTTTATAAGGTTATTTTCTAGGATAAGAAACCTCTTATTTCTCCCTCTCCCTTCCTCTCTGAAATCAATAAAAATATTTAAAAGAAACCTCTTAAGTTCTTTGGAGAAGATTCCAAGTTGTGACCTCATGAGTTAAGGTTATTGATAATGAATGTCATAAGATTGAAGGGGATGGCACTCAACCTCTAGTTCAGTACAACTGGCAAACTTGAATTTGAACTTCCAAAAAAATAATACAATTGATTTTATGCACCAATAAGCTGCATATACTATTATATTCCCTATTCCTTAGTTATTTCCTAGTCTGCTGAGTTATATGTCTCTGTAGACAAGGCCATGTAGATTTTGATTTGTGTACTTCTTTTGCACATAATTTGTACATATTCATTGGAGATGAATTAGAAATACACATTAGGAATATAATGAATATTATATGAAATACACAGGAATAAAACTTAGCCCACCACCCAAAGATCACTAATGTTAATATTTTGGTATAGTTTGCTTTAGCCTTTTTTGCTGTAATAGGTGCATTTTTTTTTCTTACCTAAATCCAATTTTTGTTTTATAACCTAATATTTTTTTTCAGTGCTAAGTTTTTTGGGCCTGTTTAGAGTGGGGATGGGGGGGTGAGACTTGCTATCTACTTATTCATTGCATTTCAAAAGAACACATAAAACTTGATAGGGACTTTGGGTTAGTAAATGTATTTAGAAATCTCAAGTAACTATAAATAAGCATGTGTATTTCACTACAAATTCATTCTTAAAGCATAGTAGGATAGCAGTTTTAGTTAGAAAAATCCAAGCATGTTTTGGGGGAAATCTTTTTCTTCTAAAAGGTTCAAATGACTCCACATAAAAGACAAAGTGGAACAGAATGAAATGAAAACAGAGAAGCTAAAACACATATTTGAAATGCATGTTCATATCCTGAAAACACATATTTGCTAAAGCTGTAGAATACATAATGATGGTGAATTTACCTGCCTTTCCCATAGCTGGCCTGCAAGTCTTCTAAAGCTGGAGACCATATCTATGTACCATCCATTCTAGACTTACTCTTAGCACAATTCCTGGCAGATAGTAACACCTACATAACATGAGTTGAATGAATGACTGAAGAAAAAAAAAGAAAAAGAGGACCAAAAAGATGGGGTCCTTCACCCCTTCCTTGTAGTGAAGACCAGTTAACCAACTTACGGAAAATAGATTTATCAGCATATCTTTAAAAATTATAGCAACAAAAATGGCAAATCTTTTTTAATCACTCCAGGCTCCTACTCCTTTGCGCCCCAAATAAGCCATTGTCTCAGCCCCTTATAAAAGGGCACATCTAAGTGAACTCTGAGAAATTCCCCGCTTTGGCTCATGAAGCCCTCCTGATTGCTCTCGGCCACACCTCTCGCAACTAGTGAACAACAGCAAAAATCCAGGCGCCTTAATTGAGCTGAGACGCTAGGCCTCGGATTGGAGGGATGATGATGCCAGACCAGCCTCTAAACGCCCTCCCTCCTCTCTCTCCCTCAGGTTGACTTTTTCACCATGATCCCCTGCAGAGCAGCGCTGTCTTTTGCCCGATGTCTGATCAGAAGAAAAATCGTCGTCATGGACGGCCTAGAAGATTCCAAATTAAGCCGTTGCTTATCCACCATGGACCTCATTGCCCTGGGGGTTGGAAGTACCCTCGGTGCTGGGGTTTACGTCCTGGCTGGGGAGGTGGCCAAGTCGGATTCAGGCCCCAGTATCGTCCTGTCCTTCCTCATCGCCGCCCTGGCTTCGGTGATGGCCGGCCTCTGCTACGCTGAATTTGGGGCCCGAGTTCCCAAGACGGGGTCCGCCTATCTGTACACGTATGTTACCGTTGGCGAGCTGTGGGCCTTCATCACCGGCTGGAACCTCATTTTATCCTATGTGATCGGTAGGTTTCCCAAACTCCAGCTAATTGTGTGGCGTGGTAGCATAGCACTCCCGAGTCCCAGGCCTTGGGGCTCCCTTGTAGGTCTGCGTTGGTTAATGACCATGGTCTGGAGTGTGAGAATCACATGATCCTCGCGTGCCTCCTTTTTCTCATCTCTACAATGTCTCTCCTTCTCACTGCACAGCTGGGCAATTCTGCCTCATCTCTGAATACGCCGCTTAGTGGATTTACAAACCTCTTTTCAAAAATACAGCTCTTTAGTGCAAATAAAGTTACCTGATTCCGCAGGTGATGGATTGAGCATTTGATTACTAGGTTATAATTATAATATTATGAAATAATTGTATGTGGGATGAAAATGGTCAAGTCAATCTGAACTAACTAACCCATGTGTCTCCTAGAATAGAGTAGCAATTGATGTCATGGTCATTTTCGCCCCGTGACCGTGTATTCTCTGAATGTCCTGTGTTTTGGGAAGGTACATCAAGTGTTGCAAGAGCTTGGAGTGGCACCTTTGATGAACTTCTGAACAAACAGATTGGCCAGTTTTTCAGGACGTACTTCAATATCAATTATACCGGCCTTGCAGAGTATCCGGACTTCTTTGCTGTCTTCCTCATATTGCTCCTATCAGGTAAGAAAACCAGTGACACTCCTCCCTACATTGAGCTAGACTAATTGTCCCAGGAAAGTAGATTACCACTGAAATGGGGGCCTGCGTTCCCCAGACCAGGCAGCATATTTCTACACTTAGATTGTCATTGGAGGTCTGTGGGCCTGGCTAGAATCCCATGTTATCTTAGGTGATAGGCATGCTTCAAAAAGACATCTGAATTGTGTCGAGTGGTAGAAATAGCACTTTCATGTTCATGGCACTTGGAATGCACTAAATAATAGCAGGAGGCCCATCAAACTTATAATACTCATTGGAGAGTTGCAGAAATGGCAGTGAAGTTTCAGTAAGGGAGAATGTATAATATTTGGCATTATTTCATCTTGTTATATACAATTGAGGATATCTACAAGCATACTATTTCTAAAAGAAACTCTGTCTTTCCATTCGTGCCATTCTCTATATATTGTAGGCATCTGGTGGGTTCTTTTCGGCGGTGTTTTTGTTTGTTTGTTTTGATTTTTTTGTTCTTTTCCTGTTATTTTTTGGTGTAGACATCATATAGGCAAACATTCTTGGTACTAGGGTTGTTTTCACCAGCACTGTGGCATAGTGGTTTAGAAGGGCACAGGGAATAGGGTCAGAGAAGCCAGGTTTCTCCTTCTACTCTACCACTTAGAGTCTTTCGAACATTGAGTGACTTCATTTTTCCATGATTCAGTTTGCTCATCCATAGATACCAGTGTTTCTCTTGTACAGGCTTCCTGCTTGGTACCTAGTAAGCACTTATATGGAAGGCGGTTTTGCTTTGTAGGCATAGTTAATCCCTGCTGTCCCCTTATGTTTGCTTGTTTTTAACTATTTGAACATTTTCTATTTTGATTGTAATCCCTGCCTGCATTCCTGCTAAAACCCATCAAGGATTGCACTAAGAATAAAATCCACCTTTTTTCCACTTCCTACTTGATATGCACTGGTAATCTGCCCCTTGCTGTCCTAGCCAACCTTCTCTCTAACTCTGTTCTTCCTTGGTTACACACATTCTATAATGAATGTTTACTTGTAAAAGTTATATAGTCTTTAAAATAGCTTTACCCTTTAAAAGTTGGTTGTTATGAAATGTGTTGTAAAGGGATAGGGCTAGGGGTATGAACAACAATTATAGATCTAAAATATTTGGCATTTTGCTCTAATATCAAGAAAAATCACATTAATTGTTTTTCAACAGGTGATAGATTTTGTTTTGGTTTCTGAACAGCCTAGGTAACATGAATTAGTTAGATCATATTTTATTTAGGGATGGTTTCAATGAACTTAAAGTAGTCAGCTGTAATCTCTAAACAATGAGAAGCATGTAGCTATGACACAGTTAGGATCACTAAATTCCACAGCAAGACACAGGCCTTGGCTTGCCTTTTTTGTGGAGTTCTTGACTATCGTGTCTTAACTTTAAATAGAGGCTAAACTTACAAGCGAACATTGTTCTTAGAATCTTTGAAGATCAAAACCCCCTATTACAAATCTTTATTCATAGTGTGATACCAAATATCTTGGCAACTGAAGCTGTTACTTCTTAAGGGCCCAAGGAAAGCTTATGCAATATTTGGATGAGATATTTATTGCTCTCTAATCTACTGGCTGGAGATGGGGATCTCAGAATAGAGAGGGCACGTGGGGTATTGGGGAAATTTTCTAGGGCATGACAGTGGCTTTGCTACTTTCCAGTGTGTATAGTGGCATGGAGCATCATGTATATTTCCTAGGTGTATAGTGGTTCCTGAGCTGACAGGGAGTTACAGAGTCATAGTTCTACTGACTATACAATTTTCCTTTATGTTGTTAATGTAGTTATATTAGTGTAAATTCTTGGAATTCTAAAGGAAGAGGAATGAAATTTGGCTTCTCTCATCTCTACTTGTAGAGTTGTGCTTACTAGATGAGGGGTGTGTCGATGAGAAAGAAGCAAGTAAACATAGGGCCTAATCCTTTCATCTCAATAATTTCCTCAAAAGTGAAAAATAAATTTTATTTGATTATACTTATTCATATCTATATAAGGTGGATTAAAGATATAAATATAATCACAAAAATGCTAGAATACAAAGGTCAATGCTTTGGGGATTAATAGTAGGGAAAATCTAAAGGTAGAAACTAAAAAGGAAAACTTTATATTCTAAAACATTAATATTAAAAGCAAATGATAAACTGGGAAAAACGAGGTAATACATGATAGAGAGGTTATAGCGTTATTGTTATATAAATACATCTTAAAAATCAATATGAATAAGAATAGCCTAACAGAAAAAAATGGGCAATTTAAAGTGGGCCAAACATTATAGAGAATATTTTGATAATATGAGCCAAAAGCCTTGTATAAAAGTACATGGCCTTGATACAATATTAACTTTTAGAAAATTATTGTCAAGAAATAATTAGAAAGTGTCAAAAGATATTTATGTCAATACTGTTTATAGTAGTAAGAAACTAAAGTGTCCTGGTTGTCTCTAAATAAGTGATTAAAGTGCAGTGTCTCCATATAGAGGGAGAGTATGTGGCCATTAGAAATGTATTTGTTTCCCTAGCTGATTTGGCTCAGTGGATAGAGCGTTGGCCTGTGAACTGAATGGTCCCAGGTTTGATTCCAGTCAAGGGCATATGCCTGGGTTGTAGGCTCAATCCCCAGTGTGGGGTGTGGAGGAGGCAGCCAGTCAATGATTCTCTCTCATCATTGATGATTCTCTCTCTTTCTCCCTCTCCCTTCCTCTCTGAAATCAATGAAAAAATATTTTTAAAAATGTATTTGTTGGCATGGAGATGTGTGTGTGTGTGTGTGTGTGCGCGCGCGCGCACAAAATTCTGGACAGGAGATTACACTTGATTTTACTTCCTTTATATGTTGTCTGTGTCTTCGAATTACTTGGATAGGAAATTGATTACTTTTACAATCAGAATATGAAATAAAACTGTAAAAATGAGGATCGACCTAACTATCTTTGGGACATGACAATTAAAGAATTGTTTTTGTTTATGTGTGTAGTAAATATGAGGCAGACATATGATTGAGCTTTTACCTTCAAAATTTTGCAGCTTAATTAACCTTGAAATGGCTTTAGAACGGCATTTCATGAAAACTATGTTACTTTACCTCTAGCTGCCCATTGGTAGTAATAGCCAAGGTGATGAGATTTGTCTGTTTCTAGGCTGGTGTGGTGTCTTGTAGCTGTGAGCACATCTGCCTTCTGGTTGGTTGAATTCAGAGATACTGTGTCTTAGTTAGGCCAGCGAGTAAGAACTCACAACAGAAAGGGATGAATAGGACTTAAATATGTGAATGCTGGTGAATAACATCCTAACGCCGGGAACTGCCTCAAAAAGCCGTTGCCTCTCCTAGAGCTTAGGTCAGACTTAACACGCCCTTTCTTTTCCCATAGGTCTTCTATCTTTCGGGGTAAAAGAGTCTGCTTGGGTGAACAAAATCTTCACAGCTGTCAACATCCTGGTCCTTCTCTTTGTTATGATTGCTGGGTTTGTGAAAGGAAACGTGGCCAACTGGAAGATTAGTGAAGAATTTCTCAAGAATATATCAGCAACTGCCAGGTAAAATATTGGGGGTTTTTCCTCCTCTTGTTCTTTTTTTCTTGGGTGTTGTTTTTTTTTAATTTACTCACGTGTGTCTTATCTATGTTACCTTTTTTCTAGAACAATGGTTCTAGAAGCTTTTTGCTCTGGAGACCTTTCTGAGGGTCTGTTCTATTCCAAGACTCTTCCTCCTGCTCACTCCTCACCCCCACCCCCGCCCCTGCCCGCCCTGCCCTGCAGACATGAATGCAGAGGTGTGCTCACCATTGAGCCGCTGGGGAAGCCATGCAGCTGCTGGTTCTCACGCTCTGCTCCAGGGTGAGGGGAGGGAAAGGGAGACTCTAACCCCTGGGAGAATGCTTTTATTTCTCCCAAAGGTTTGCTACCTCTGCATAACAAGGAGTATTTTTGAATCATGAATCCTTCATCCTTTAGTTTGCCTGTTGGGACCACCATTCGGTTTCCTTGCATCTTTCCAGCCTTGTAGTGAATTTCAGGCCTTGTTTTTTGGAGAATGTGATTAGTTGCATAAGCAGACTTGTCCTTGCATTTCACTTTAAACTAGATATTCTCAAAAATTAAGTAAATAATAATATAGAAAAGGTTTTATTCTGAGGTGTATTTAATCATAATTCTCACTTGTGCATGTAAAATAAGATTACAAAAGTATCGATTATATAGAGTGAGGTATATCTACCTGTGTTTCTTTACATGAGTTGTTAGTAGTCGCTCTGATGAAGCAAAAAAATTATATCCTCTGGTTTTATACAGTTTTTAACATGCAAGGACATGTTCAACTTTAGTATTGTTAATCATGTCGAGAGAATTCTATGTCACCTTTTCAGATGTCTTTGTAGTGAATTTTTCACTGCTGCCCAACTGTCCATAAGAAGAGGAAGTGTCCTGACTTTATTTCAGATCAGGGTCTCTAGATAGATTGTCTGTTCTCAAGGTCCTGCCTGGCTGTGAGTTCCAGCCAGAGGGGGTCTGGGCCGCGGCTCCTGCTGTCAGTCAGCCTCTGACCAAGATCAGTGTTGGTACCCCCGAGAGGATGCTGTTGTTGGGGGTACCGCTGTGTTCTCTAGGACAGAGTCAGAGAATCAGGGTTTGCTCTTCGTGAATCAGCTTCAGAGCTGATGAGCACACAGCCTCCTGAGGAGGCCGGTTCAGACACATCACCAGAAGCAGTGTCCTATGAAAATGACTTTGCGACGTTTGTTCTCCCCCTTAGAGAGCCACCTTCTGAAAATGGAACAAGTCTCTACGGGGCCGGTGGCTTCATGCCGTACGGCATTTCGGGAACGTTGGCCGGGGCTGCAACCTGCTTTTATGCCTTTGTGGGATTTGACTGCATTGCAACAACTGGTAAGAGCAGAGTCCTGGCTCCAGGTAGAAGGGAGAGGGGGCTCTTTGTACCACATGAGTACCCATGGGTGGCAGCAGAGGGTCCAGGAAAGAGAATGGGATTTGGACCGGGTTCCAGACCCAGTTGTGACACCTGCTGTATGTGACAAAAAGAAACTGTGTGAAACAACCTGAGCCTTGGTGTCCATGTTGGTAAAATTGGGAGAGTGGTGCCTGCCCCTCAGATGTTATGCAGGTTACCTAAGATACATACATCCTTTGAGAGAATACATATAAAAACATTTTGCAAGCTGTCCAATTCTTTATAGATGTTAGTCATAATTCCTATCCTCAACCTTCTAACTGGATGTGCTCTCACAGTGAGTAACCAATGATAATTACACTTTTTTTAAAAAATATATTTTATTGATTTTTTACAGAGAGGAAGGGAGAGAGATAGAGAGTTAGAAACATCGATGAGAAACATCGATCAGCTGCCTCCTGCACATCGCCTACTGGGGATATGCCGGCAACCCAGGTACATGCCCTTGACCGGAATCGAACCTGGGACCTTTCAGTCCGCAGGCCGACGCTCTATCCACTGAGCCAAACCAGTATTGGCGATAATTACACTCTTAAATGATCTCTTCTCTATTAGGACAATATATTGTGATCATTCTGTCCTCTTTATCTTACACAAGGATATTATCAGGTCAGAATCACTCTCCAAGTGTCTACTCTGGGTTCATATTTTTTGCCTGGCTTATCATCTATCGTGCTTTGGATGCTTCAAATGCCAAGTCTTATCAGAAGGACCCAAAGTGTTCTATTTTCTATTGAAACTAGAGTTTACTATAAAGTAGGTGGATTGGGTAGAAGTTTATCTGAGGCCTTCATATTTAAGGGCCTACAGAATGACAGGACAGGCGTTTAATCTCTGTGGGTGAATCGTTTCAAAATGGATTCAGACTGCCTACCTACCACTAATCATTTAATAGTGTTGGTATACCCAGTTTTTTCTTTCTGGAATTGGACTTTTATGTGATAGCCGAGTATCCTTGAGAGGAGAGAGAATTTCGTGTAGAATAGGCTGAGAACACGGAAGGGATAAAAGCAGAGTAGAATGACCATGGAGGAGGAGGAAAACGCATGGCTTACCTATTCATGTTTTATTCAACGCTGGAACCTTTTATGTTTCCTTAGGTGAAGAGGTCCGGAACCCTCAGAAAGCTATTCCTATCGGAATTGTGACTTCTCTGCTTGTTTGCTTCATGGCCTATTTTGGGGTCTCTGCAGCCTTAACACTTATGATGCCTTACTACCTCCTCGATGAAAAGAGCCCCCTTCCTGTAGCATTTGAGTACGTTGGATGGGGTCCCGCCAAATACGTCGTGGCTGCGGGCTCCCTCTGTGCGCTGTCAGCAAGGTACATTGCATTGCCCCCGGGGCAGGGGCTGTTTGGATTTCTGCAAAGTGTAGTCCATGTTTAAGAATTCCTTTTGTGTGTTTCTAAAATAATCCTGATTTCAGGAACAGATTATGCAGCTATGTATTCTCTGAATAGTTTGCCCAGAACTGCTATCTTTATCTTAAGTGATAAAGTCTTTTTCCCTCATCAGTCAAGAGTCAGTTTCTCAAGATAATGCTGGTCCAAGCTTCAGCAAAAATACAATACAGGATTGAGATAGGCATCCACATGCATATACATATGTGTCACACGTATTCATATATGTGTGTATTATCAAACTTTAGGGTGCTTATACTAGTATGTTTCCATGCTGGCCCAGACAATTGAAACCCTAGGTGCAGACTTGATATTGTCTTTTAAAGTAACCTCAAGTCCATGAGCATGGAAGCCGTACGCTATGGCATTGTTAAATGTAATGTGCTTTTTTATTGGGAAACACTGAGACTTTTCCACGTAGCATTGATCAAAGTGGACTTGGTCTGGAGAAAGAAATGACCCTTCTCAAATTCATGGTGGAAATTTGTGTAATATCTATGCGAAAATGAAAGGGTAGTTGAATCTCAAGTGTTTGGATTTTCAGTAGCCGCTTGTTTTAACACTTCTGAATTCATTTCCCAGGTTTCCTGACTACTCATATTTTAAATTGTGATCATAAGATACTTCATTCTAGTTTTATACTGTGCTGTGTAGTAGAGCATTCTTACACAGAGAAAATTTATCTCTGCCTGATTACTAATTTTTTAAAGTAAAAATAATTAAAGTTTGATATTGAATGAAGAAATATTTCATATAATTTATCAGCTTAGCCTTTTCCCCCTCAAATCTATTTTACTTTCTATTCAAGATAATATGAAGTAGCAATTAGAAATTACTCCCATTGGTTTCTTAGCCATCTGCTAACAATAAGGTTTATTCTGAATAGTTTCAAAAATCTGAACTCTGATGATATCTTGCCAACCAGTCTTAGAAGAGACGGACCCAGATTCACTGTGGCCAACTTCAACCCAGCTTTATTAAAAATAAAGAAGATGGATTTTTTAAAAGAAAACATTTTACTCATTTTCTCTTAAATGGTTCTTTTTCACAACCAAGCCATATATGGAATGGTGTAGCCAGTAAACATACAGGTTTTTCTGAAGTATCTAAAGTTTTCTTAAACTTTTAATCATAGCTATATCTATGCACTAATTTTACAGTCTTGATTATCTTGTAATCCTGGGAATTATTACTAATTTGATCAAAGATCAGGCTACATGAGGAAAAATAATGGTAAGATAAATATATAATTATTCAATAAATGAAGGGGCTATTCTATGAATCAAATTACTTAATCTCTTTTTAAAATGACATGTCAATTTAGGAATTTTATTTCCTGAGTTATTGCCATTAAAATGTCTTAATGATATGATTGCTTTGTTTTTCTTGTTAAGTCTTAATTTTTAGTTTTAATTCAGTAATAATCATGGGCATGCACAAATTATTGCATTATTGTTAGTCTGATCATTGTGCTGTGCAGATATCTGCAACAGAATAGTAAGTGCACAGTGGTAAACATTGGCAATGTTTTTAAAGGCCCAATCATAATTTTAAGAATAACAAGACTTCATAATCATAGCTGTGTGCTGCGTTTTATACAATTGCTTAATTTGAGATCTGGGATATAATCGTGCATGAATGTGTTTGCCATACTGCATGTGTTTGCTTTTTATTCAGTCTTCTTGGATGCATTTTCCCAATGCCTCGTGTAATCTATGCTATGGCGGAGGATGGGTTGCTTTTCAAATGTCTAGCTCAAATCAATTCCAAAACGAAGACACCAATAATTGCTACTTTATCATCGGGTGCGGTGGCAGGTGAGAGAGAGTTAACTTTTATTAAGAAAAGGGGTGGGGGGGGTCTTTTTTCATCAAGGATTCTGAAAAAGTATGAAAACTTAGGTGGTTTTCTGTTTTGATTCACATGAAGATCAATAACTTGTTTGCAGATGTTTCCTAGATTGGATTTTTTTTGGCATAGGTTGGTTCTGCACTTTAGTGTGTCCAGTCTGTACTTTGTATCTACCTGTCTAGAAAAATGCTTGTAATAACTCACATGGATTATGAATTTTTCTGTTCTAGTCTTCTGGGCTCTATGTTTCCTTTACCCCGAATTCTGTTTGCCATGGCCCGGGATGGCTTACTCTTTAGATTTCTTGCCAAACTGAGTAAGAGGCAGTCACCAGTTGCTGCCACACTGACCGCAGGGGTCATTTCTGGTAAGCTTTCCAAACATAGGCTTCTTCCATGTTGGACTTGAACATTTTGTGCGCATGCATGGACTTACAAGGAGGGTCTGCTTGCTGTGCATGTAAGTTACGAACAAAATCACTGAGAAATGATAGTATGGGCATTGGGAAGACACCTGAAAATCGTGGTGGCAGCGGTTTCCTGAAATTCATTCGTAATCAACCCTTTGGGATTTTTTTTTTTTTTTTGCCATTTTATTTCTTTAACCTTTGGGGCTTCTAACAAATGTGCAAAGGGTTATAATGGTTGTTCACTATATATCAGGTATTAAATGCTTTTCAGATTGAATCAGCACATAAAATTGTATTGCTGACACACCAAATTTTAATTAAAGAACAATTACTTAATTTTGGACATATTGATTACTAGTAAAAATAATTATGTAGTATTTCCTTGTTTGTCCAGGATTTAAGCTGAATATTGGTAAAGGAACATAGGGTTTTTTGAAAAGCTGAAGCTCACCCATTCTTAATGAAGCATAAAGAATGTCCAAGATGATTGGTACTTGGCTGTGGTAGTCACTGCTGTTAGAATGGCAGATGACCGACCCGCTTCCTGGGGCAGCCCTGTTCTCTCGGTCACCAAACCCCATGAGGAATCCGTTTCTCCTTTCAGCCGTTTTGGTACCTAAATCATGTGCAAGAACCCCAGAAGCTTACTTTTTGGCATGTCATGATAGCCATGTCAAAAGCCTTTGGCCAGATTTTATTGCAGTAATTTTTAGGTATTCTACAGATCAAGACAATGGCCTTAAAGGTCCTATTACAAGAATCAAGAGAGAGAGTGTAGCAAGCTTTATGGATAAAATGATAAACTGTCTTGGTGTTGTAGAAATCCAAACCACAAATGCTAATTTTGTTGAGGCTCTAAATTGTTGGGAAGTTAGGGCAGGGATGCTCATGTTTAATTTTGAGTGAAATGGGTTGGTGTTTTTTGTTTGTTTTTTCAGAGACAGAAAGTATTTGTCTAAACAGCTTCACTTTGTATATATTTTCTCATGGATTTGGCACTTCATTAGGAAACATTGGAAGGTTGAGTCACTTCTGATCTCTGCACCATAAATGAAAGTTGTACTAGATAATCTGCAGCCTATTTTATTATTAAACGGTGCCTTATGATATTGTAGTTCAAAATCATGGCAAAGGATCACATATTTTATTAACTCCATGAAAACTTTTTTCCAGCAGAACTTTGTCCAGTTATTTTCAGAATTTTGTATATTATAGATATACTGTATATTCAGAATTTTAAAAAATTTATTCTTCTTCAGGAAGAATTTAATTTGGCAGTATAACAAGATATTAAAATTAATAATTAAAAGGAGATAATTGTAACAAGAGGCTTTTTTTCAATATTTTTATTTCATACTCCCATCTTACTGTGCTTGATTTTTAATTAGATCAGAATGCTTGTAGGGATCTGTCCTTCTTAATTATGTCCTTCTGTCTTGGCCATCTTATTTTGGCCAGCTGTGATTCTTACCAGCACATTGAGGCCAATATTTTTTAAAGTAATCAAAGTAGATGGTTTTTAATAATCAAAGTAGTAGTTATCAATCTGATAACTGAGGGGTTTTGAAGTTTTGTTAGCAGTTTATATGATCCAAAAAAACATCCTATTAATTGTGAGAAATATAATTTATATGCTTTGTTTGGCTTATCATTGGTACTAAAACAACAACCAAAATGTGAGTCAGTTATCAGCTTTACGGAATTTTATCCTAGGCCGTTCCCTTCACCATCCTTTTTGTTCCTCCATAGCGGTGATGGCGTTTCTTTTTGACCTGAAGGCACTCGTGGACATGATGTCCATCGGCACTCTCCTGGCCTATTCTCTGGTCGCAGCCTGCGTCCTCATCCTCAGGTGAGCCGTCCTTGCCGTGAGAAGGTTCTGGAGGGTGTGGAAATAAAGGAAGTGAGAGCTCACCACCCCTGCTTCCTAGGAGTTAGCAGTCTCAGAGTGAGAGGCTATGGGCATACAGACATCAATATAAAGTATTGGTCCTTAGCCAAGAATCAAATACAATTGATAATTAGCAAGAGTTGGGTTGGCCCAATTCTATGTGAACGGCAGGTTTCCATCTATATATAAAAGCCTAAGTGACCAAACAACTGAACAAACTGGTCGACTGGTCACTATAACGCACACTGACCACCAGGGGGGCAGACGCTTAATGCAGGAGTTGCCCCCTGGTGGTCAGTGCGCTCCCACAGCCCACCTCCCATGGCCCCTCTCCCCGGCCTGAAGGCCAACCTCCTGCAGCCCCTCCCCCCTCCTGCCACCCCCATCACTGGCCAGGCCGAGGGACCCCACCGGGCCTCTGGTAATGTATAAAGACACTTAAAAATACTATGCTTCGCTGATACTTAACCGGAGTTCCTGTGCTGTTTTCGTGAACGTCTCCTTGGGGCATAGATATTTTCATAATAATCATCCTGTTACCACAGTTGCCTCATTTGAAACTAAGTCTCTTCTGCATCTAATATATAACTTTCTAATTCAATGGCCATCAAAGGAAACTCAGAGTAGCTGCAAATGTCATACTGAGTGGGACTGTGTTCTGACTGCACGCTCAGGGGCTGCCCCAGCTGTGGCACTGTCCCATGTCTCGCTGAGAGTCCCAGGAGCTTGTTTCATTGGGACTGAGTGTCTCTTTGAGAATCAAGACAGCCACGTTTATCTGGGGACAGGTACCAGCCCAGTCTGTCGTACGAGCAGCCCAGATACTCTCCTGAGAAAGAAGCTCTGGAGTCGTGCGCCGGGGCGGACTCGGAAAGCGCGTCCCAGGTCACCATGCTGCAGGGACCCGGTTTCAGCCTGCAGACCCTCTTCAGCCCCTCGGCTCTGCCCACAAAGCAGTCGGCTTCTCTCGTGAGCTTCCTGGTAGGATTCCTGGGTAAGTCCTCCCCACTGTGTGCATTAGAAAGGCCCAGCAGGCGTGTGTAGATGGAGCAGGTGGGATGTGAGAGAGGACACAGGGCCTCCTGTTACTCTAGACCTGATTAGCAACTTCCTGGAGCCCTGAAATGTCCATCTAGGGCAGTGGTTCTCAACCTTCCTAATGCCGCGGCCCTTTAATACAGTTCCTCATGTTGTGGTGACCCCCAACCATAAAATTATTTTCGTTGCTACTTCATAACGGTAATTTTGCTACTGTTATGAATCGTCATGTAAATATCTGATATGCAGGATGTATTTTCATTGTTACAAATTGAACATAATTAAAGCATAGTGATTAATCACAAAAACAATATGTAATTATATATGTGTTTTCCGATGGTCTTAGGCGACCCCTGTGAAAGGGTCATTCGACCCCCAAAGGGGTCGCAACCCACAGGTTGAGAACCGCTGACCCAGTGGGTCACTAGACTTGAGATCATTCTTTTATATTTTTATTTTTTTTGTATATTTTATTGATTTAAGAGAGGAAGGGAGAGGGAGAGAGAGATAGAAACATTAATGATGAGAGATAATCATTGATCAGCTTCTGCATGCCTCCTATTGGGGATCAAGCCCACAACCCGGGCATATGCCCTGATGGGGAATTGAACCATGGCCTCCTGGTTCACAGGTTGATGCTCAAATACTGAGCCATCCCAGCCAGGTGAGAGATCATCTTTATATTAGCAGGATAAATTTCTCATAATTTGGTAGATGAAGCAGACAGGAAGAAATTCATAAGGTGAGAGGGTTAGGAGAAAATTGGTACATTTCATTAGCTGTTAGGGAGCTTCCTGTGTGAAAGCATTTGGCCAGGTACACCTGCCAATCACAGAACTGGGACCCAGGAGACTGGGAGGCAGTATAGAAAAGCCGGTCTGCTTCCCCCCAGTTACATAATCTTTCCTATTTTCAGTGACATTTGTTTAGCATCATCTATGTGTCCAGAACTCTGCTGGGCATTTGGGATATCAAGAGAGATGGGTGCACTCACCGGGCTTTACAACACAGGACGGTTGGTGGCAAGCTAGGGGAGGTACAGGTTTCTCTGAGAGCACCTCAGAGGGACCCCTAATGCAGACTTGATGGTCAGAGACAGGGTCAGTGGGGGCGATGTCCCTCTCTGAAATAGGGAGAAAAGATGCAGGTCATACTGTATTTGTTTACATTAGCGGTTAGTGTTTACAACAGCTGAAAGTGGGCAGACTTGCCATTTCCCATTTGGACAAAGGGCAGTATCCACCCCTGACAATGGCCCATCAGTCCACGTGGTAGAGTCTGAGACGGTAGCAGACGAGGTGGCACCTGGGCTGGAAAAGCAAGAGGCCGTGCTGGCGGGAGGTTGACTTTCTGAGGAGGAGACAGTCGCGAGTAAGCAAGTGGCATTGCTTCAGTCAGTGAAATCCGCCCTTGCTGCCCACAAGGAAAAGGAAGAGCCTGAGTATTTGGCAAAATAGATATGTAAAGAACTCGATATCTTATCAAAATGCACTGTGTGAACCGAGGCATCTGAAAGAAGTTTGGGTGCTGATTTTGTTGCGCATACGCATCTCCTTTGCAGCCTTCCTCGTGTTGGGCCTGAGTATTCTGACCACGTACGGAGTCCAGGCCATCGCCAGGCGGGAAGCGTGGAGCCTGGCCCTCCTGGTGCTGTTTCTTGTCCTCTGCATTGCCATTGTCCTCACCATCTGGAGGCAGCCCCAGAATCAGCATAAAGTATCCTTCATGGTATGTGCGCATTCTCCCTTGGACGCCAGTTTTCCTGAGTTGTTTCTTTTTAAAAACAAAACAAAACACTTCCGATGAAGTTACCCAATGAACAGGAGTGTCACAATTCTTTGAGGTGTTCCTTTTTGCCCCAAGTATTCTGCCTCCGTTGGCTGTGTTGCTGCCATTTTCGAAAACTTGAGGGTGCCCCTCTCACAACATTATACGTAATAGTAAACAGACTTCTTGTCCAGTAATCTACAGTGTCAAAGGAGTAATTAGAATATCTTGTTTTAGAAAGTCAGGACCCTGTCAGGAAGGTCATTCCCTCCAGAAACCCTTCCACTGCACATGAGATGATCCTGTCCCATTGGAACCAAGAGCAGGTTTCAGCTGGGAGTGTCCCCCAAGATGCTATGTGTATCAGTTACAGAGGCGTGTCCTGTTGATGTCCCAGGGAAGCCCGCGACCCCAAACTGAACTAAGCCTTAAAGCCAGTTGCATCTCGGCGATGGTGCCGGTGTTCACAGGCTGGACCCCTCCTCTGTTGCTGGGCCGCAGGAAACAGTGTAACCTGGGATGCGCCCCTAGTGCTCTTCAGAAGAGTGCTTTTTTATTCGGGTTGTCCTTTTCGTAAAACTGTAAACTTAGAACGAAAGTGTGTACTGTGCCAAATGGTTACCACCACGTCGGAATGTGCTTCCAAAAATCAGAGTGTATTTAAGAAGCTGCTTTTCCCCCTTAGGTCCCATGCTTACCATTTCTGCCAGCGTTCAGCATCCTGGTGAACATTTACTTGATGGTCCAGCTGAGTGCGGAGACTTGGATCAGATTTAGCATTTGGATGGCGCTTGGTAGGTCTTTTAATATTCCGGCTTCCTCAGCCTGGCTCTCTCTTTCTGATTTCTGCACTGTGATTGGAGTAATGCCTCGCTTCCCCCTTCCTGGAAATAAAGTCCCCCCCCCCCAATTTCTTCCTTTCCCAATTTTTAGAACATCTGAGTGTTAGCTTTTCCACAAGTTTTCAGATGCCTTTTAAAAATTCAAGTCTCCAAGTAATGCTGTAGAACCCAGAGGTTCTATTTCCTCCAACTTGATAGATAAGAAAAATGAAGCCCCAAAATGTCAAAGAATCTATCTAATTTACAAATGGCAGCCAAAGACTCTGATCCCAGAGTGAGCCAGCGGATTTTTGGAGACATTTTGAATGAGCTAATAGCAATACATACATACACACACACACACACACACACACACACACACACACACACACATATATATATATATATATATATATATATATATATATATTGTGTGTGTGTAAATATTTTTTCTGATATCTACATTTCTTATTATTAGAGCCTTGTAGGGGATTTAACATTAAATTACACAAGTAAGCTTATTTATATCTGTACCGCTTTGCTTTTCATTTTGACTTCTTCAATTTCCTATGTGAAGGTTGAGGTAGAAATTACGAGTTTACGTTTGTTGTAACTCAAACACTGGGCACCGACCACCTTCAAAATGTGAGCTGAAGTAGTGAGAAATGAGAGGTAAATCTGCATTGGTTCTGGTGGCCCGAGGAGCTTGGGTTTATGCTTTTTGGCAGTCCTCCCATTGGCTCAATAAGAATGAATGTAACTCACTTTGGTGTACGTATGTATGTGTTTGCTTTGGCTGTAAATTAACTTATTTTCAGTGCCAGCCACCAATCCCACTTGAGTTGATGGGAGAACGAACCTCAGTCCGTTTTGCCCATCCCCCCACACCCACACTCATACACTTGATCTTGGATGAAGGCATGAATTACAGAGGCAGATTCTCTAGATTTGAATCCAGCTCTGCCATTGCTTATCTGGGTGACCTAGTTTTGTGCCTCAGTTTCCGTAAAATGGTGATGGTAGTACCTTTATCTGAGGACAGGGAGGGCTGGATCTTTAGACCGCTGAGGACAGGAGAGGAAATAGAATCATTCCTGATCATTGGACATGCCAAAATGCTAATTGGTAGCCTACTTCCCATAATGTTAAAGCGGAAAATTATAATGCATTTCACATCAACCCAAAACTCTCAATCCTTAAAAACAACAACATGAAAGCCCAGCAAAATGTCCATATAGAAAAGTAAGAAACTATTTTTTGAGGATCCTTAAAACATTTTCTTCTAATCCCCAGCAGCATGGCTATTAACAAACACTTGCTTTGGACACAGAATTTGGCCTCTCCTGGCGACACAGAAAGAGAAGGCAAAGGCCCTATTGAGTTTGTTTTAAATTGTCCATGTTCCAACAGTCGTTTCCTGGCGCACCTAAAACACTGATATTTTGTTCTCTGAAAGGTTTCCTGATTTACTTCACTTACGGCATTCGACACAGCCTGGAGGGGAATTCAAGAGATGAAGATGATGATGAAGACTCGTATTCAGACAACATGAACGCAGCAACCAAAGAAAAAGCTGCCATTCAAGCAAATGACCATCACCAAAGAAACCTCAGTTTACCTTTCATACTCAATGAAAAGACGAGCGAATGCTAACGCTTGTAGGAGCCGAACAGGTCATAGTCTTAATGTATGTATCCTACACTGAGCAAACCGGCAGGATGTCATCACCATGCTAACTTGTCACGGGTTTGCTGCAGACATAGTTCACCCTAATTTATACTCCCCTGGACAGCACCTCCTCAGGTGGTGGATTACACCTGGGGAAACCTGAGCTCTCTCCTAGTGCTATCCCCCAGTGTGTGTGCATGTGTGTATGTGTGTGCATGTGTGTCTGTGTTGGTAGAAGTTGTTGGTGTTTTACTGCTATTGCTTTCCATTTTTCCAGTGTTTGTCATGATTTGGGGTCACATGGTACACATACTGAAATGGAGGTGATCACTGAATCAAAGAGCGTTTTGTATGTGCGTGGTATTGTCAGGGAAATGACTGTTGCTTTTCCTTGTTAGATTTCATTAATGTCAACTTAGAACAGGCCACAGATGCAGTTCCTCATCTGGGAGTCTGTCATTGGTTAGGAGTAAGAGGCGGGGGTAAGACATGAGCCTGTTCTGTAACTTACAAATGCCAAGTTACAAATTACTTTTAATTCCGTCCTTGTTCTAAAAGTCACTTAAAATAAGCCAATAGCGTCTCCCAGATCACACAGCTGGTGGAATGGTTCATACTTTTTCCCATTATTTAAAAACGAATCAGACAAAGAATTCACTCCTCTCTTTCTACCATTATTTTGTCTTGTCCTGGAGATGAGGGCTACAGTAGCAAATTCTTACATGCAAAAGAGGAAAAGATGAAGGGATGAAAGAAGGGAAATTCCTCTGTTCTAATTTTAAAGTGCCTATTCAGATATTAGAGAGCATTTGGCTCAGTTCAAGGCGTTCAGGTCTGATTTGGCTGTTCCTTCTGGAAACATTTAGGGATGTTTTTCGTTCCCCACCCCATAGTAGTCTAGCACTTTTAATTTCATTTATTTTTAAATGGTCACACTAAAGCTATTCATACAAGCTCCAGTATTCTATCAGTGGTTGGCCAATAAAATATTTTGGCTAAATACATGATTGTTTAAAACTTTACGTTAAAAAATTAACCAAATTAAAGCTATAGAAGACAGTAACCTTTCTATGAATAAATAATTTGTTTTTTGTAAGATTCTCTAAATACCATATTTTACTTTGTAGGGTTCTCTGATAATAGACTGTTTATCTGCAGTGTGATTTGCTTCTCATGAGTTGTTTTTCTTACAAATCATTAAATGGTCGACCAGATGAGAGCAAAGGCTCAATACTTGTATAGCTGGGTTGCATTCCCGGGACAAGCGCTGTCAAGCACACCAGTTGGCCAGCCTCATCCAGAAACAAGAAAAACGTTTCTGACAGCCCTTCTAAGAGATCAGTTATTGTATTGATGCCATTAAAAAGCCAGTCGTGATCGAATTGTCTAACCAAGACCTTGTTGTGGTTAAATATCAAACCAACGGGTAGAAAGCCTGGGTTCTGGGCTGCTAGACTCCTGGCGTCCCTGACATAGAACTCAGTACTGACATTCCACAATTCCCGGGTGTTCATGGCAAAATCTGCGGCTGAGAATTCTCTTCCAAGCTGCGTGTTTCCCTGGAGAGGCAGGTGGTATAGGAGACTTGTACGGACTGTAGCGACGCTCGGAGACCTTTGCTATCGGAGCCGTGAGGACCCCTTGTACCCCATTATCAATCTAGAATAGGCCCTCCACACAGAGAACGTGAGGTACTTCTTATATGAATATTTAACTCTTTTGTTGTAACAAAATCAAGAAATCTGTTTAGAATGTGATAGGCAGCTAAAACTGTTATGCCCCACATGTTCATTTACAAGCAGAATTCAGTTAAAAATTACTTTTCCACATTGAAACACTTTGCAAACACAAATGTCTATGTAGAGATGCTTTGTCGGTGACTGTGTTTTTTTTCCTTTGAAGACTCAAACGTGTGTCTGTATGTGCAAGTGTGTATATATTATATATATATGTATATGTATGTCTGCGTATTTCAAATGTGAGTGTAAAAGTCAGTTGGGTTTATGATGGGCTTTGGAAAGAATACCATTGTGTGGATAAAAAAAAAAACACCCAACTGATGTAGAGAAAATATAATGTTTTGTATTGATGGGTATGCTTATATACAATGTTTAGGTTTTAAAGTATTTTGAAATGCACAGTGATTTTATATAGATGATATTTTCTATAGATAGATTCTTAAGAAAGCGATATTTATAATGTTTCTAAGACGAAATCACTAAACTCTAGTTCATTGTAACAGGTGCTTTCTAATCTGAAATGGAGGAGGGTAGGCACATTAGGGTGCTTCTGTTTACTTGTCTCTGTGGTACCTTTTCTGCATCTCTGTCCTGGTACATCTAGGAAAAGCTGGTACTGCCAGTGCTGGTACCACCTCCCTGTTCCTCCACTTGCACTATAACCTTTTGAACAAAATGTTGTTTTTCCTTTCTTAGGATCACCAAAGTGTGTTTTGTGGATTTCACTAGTCATTAATCACACTTCTGTGAAATCCTCTCCAGAAATCAAAAAGTACATATACACATCCTCTTAACTGGGAGTGCCTAAAAACAGCTTACATTACTTTCCTTTTTTTTTTTTTTTGCACTAGTAAATATGTTCTCTTGATATTTTCAGTGAGAAACTTCTTCACTGAAAATATTTGTATACTCTTTTAAAAGAGAAGATGGTTTGTGAATGGCCATGCAAAGGTCATTCCTACCCTACATTTAACAAGGTGGCTGTGCAGATTCAAGTTTAAAAATTATTTATGAGAAAACTTATATTAGAGCTTTTGATGTATACTGAAATGTAGATCATTGCATAGTCACATTTTCCCCAGAGACAAATATCAGGATAAACTAAGTCCAGAACATCATTTGGGGTATGTACATTATAAGAAAACTAATGTTGAGATTATATATATATATATATATATATATATATATATATATATATATGTAAAACTTGACTATTACCAGCCATAGTTGATGTAACATACTCATTTCAGAATTGTCTTCCTTCAAAAGACAAGAGCCTCTTCATTTTCCTGGGGAAAAAAAGATTTTAAATATTAGCCAAAATATTATTGAATTTGCAGGTAGTTGTTACAATATTTGGAATTCGAATCTATACTCATCAAGTTGTTTTCTCACGTATTGGAATGCTTAGCAAGGAGAATAAGGGACAGGGCTCACCCTCCACTGCTGAGAATGCCGCAGGGAGCGGTCGGCCTTATCTTCTTTCCTCTTAAACCGGGGCCAGATTCCAGATTACAAACCACGTGATAAAGTTGTGCCCGGTCCCACCTCTCCCTTCCCTGTGCGGTTGCTCACAGCGTTCTCTGCCTGATTTCTCCTGATGTGCTTCAAGTTAACACCAGCAATATAGTTTCCACAGAATTTTAAAGGGTTGGATTGCACATCATGGAGTATGAAAATTAACAAGATTAGTGTGGATTTGAGTTTTTACTAGTGCCAAAATACAATAGTGCCTTCCTTCTCTGTATATTTTCTACTTTCCTTCTCTAACATGTCCTAACCCATCCAGGGGAAATGTACCCAAGTGCAGGTAGTGCATGATGCCAGCACAGGTCATTTTTTAATGTAGATTTGGAAGTAAGGTTGCTTGCCTTTGTTGTTCAGCTGTGTTGGGTTTTTGTGTTTTTTTCCCCCCCCCTCATATAATTATGTTTAAACATTTTTAAATGGCTTTCTGTGTTCTGGGTTTTAAGAGGCCTTCTCTGTTATTGTTGTGGTTGTTGGTTTCGTTGTTGGTTTTTGTAACATTCATTATTGTTTATATATGTACACAGTTTAGTCTTACTGATTTCAAATGCATGGGCTGGCTGTGGCTCAACCCAGTTGGCAACCCTATTTGCTGGGAGCACTCTACTTAGCTTTTATTCACTATGGCTGGGGCCACGGACACAATCTCTGGTCTTAAAGAGCCGTCACTGACCACTGGGGCCCCGTGGGGATCATAAACCAGGACCCTGGGCTGGTTCCAGGATCATGCAGCCTGCAAAGTACGGGCGTCCATAGCTACCTGTTGGGTGGGGTCTTGGCATGACAGGGGAGTATATGAAGTAAAAGACTTCACATGAAAGTAAGGTAGTTTGCGGTCCACAATATCAGTTCCAAATACCCCACTAGTGCATCAAGGTAAATGATCAGGACGAAGGAACCTCTGTGTCTCACAGGAGGGATGGCTGCTTCCTGGAACTGGCACCATAGGGCGTGGCTTACTGCAATCCCTGGACTGCCACTGACAGCCTTGGGTGGAACTGCATGGGCCAAGGTTCAGTTGATGAAGCACCTTGTATGACCAACAGGGTGGTGCCTCTGGCCCATGCCTGGTTAACAGGCTCTTCATCTTTGTGTCCACCAGGGGTGCCCAGTTGTTCTATTGCTTTATCTTGTTACCATTGTACTCAATAGAAACTGTAGATAGGGCCCCAAACCCTACAGAAATTCTGTGTCTGTAAAAACCAACAGATGCATCAGATTTGTGAGAATGTAAAGATGTGTTTGTTGAGTAGGTAATTTTAAAGTTAAATGTTTTTAATGATAATCAGCGTTCCTTTTTACTTATGAAGTTGGATTATTTTTTAGAATTTGTAATAAATGAAAACTGTTGCTGCTTTACCACTGTAAAATAGGCTTTCTAATGTGACCATGTATTTTTTAAATAAATTTTAATACATCTTGTAATAATGTTGTATGCATGTGTATCACACAAACCGAAGTCTACATTTCACACTTACCTAATTTAAAATGCATTATACACACACACACACACACACATATATATATATATATACACACACACACACACACATATATATATATGTATTGATTTCAGAGAGGAAGGGAGAGGGACAGAGAGAGAGAAACATCAATGATGAGAGAGAAACATCAATTGGCTGCCTCCTGATGGGGATCAAGCCTGCAGTCTGGGCATGTGCCCCTGACCGGAACCGAACCAGGATCCTTCAGTCCGCAGGCTGATGCCTCATCCACTGAGCCAAACCAGCCAGGGCAAAAAAATCCTTTTTTAAAAAAATTTGGGAATCTTTAAAGCTCAGAAATATAATACAATCTAAGTTGAAATAATGACATTGTTAATACTACTCAGTGGGAAGCCGAGGGCTTACTGTGTGACTAACCAAGTCCTATCAGATAAAAGAAATGCCTTTACACATGCTCAGTCCTCATGGCACCTTCCAGAAAAGATCAGTTGCTCCTGAAGCATACCACCCCAGGACCACTCGAGACCCACCACTGCCCTTTAATGGACCAATCTCTCTGACATTGCTTTTGTGTGTGAGAAGCTCCTCAATGTTTCCCTGACCAAATCATAGCCTTTAATCGGCGATCAGTTCTCTATAACTAAGCAGATTTTTACAGTGTAGTGAATAAATACTTACTGACTTCAATCCTAGTTACCCTCTTGGAGGGAGGAGTCAAAGGGCTTTCTGGCAGTGGCTCAAGTTATCTCGAAAATCTCTTAAATTAGCTTGTTTAATTTTGACATGTCTTTGCGTATATACTGAATTGCTGTTCATTCTAATAGGTTGGAGGGAACGCCATGTTGATTTAAAAACTTCAAGATAAATTAAGCCAGCATTGAAAACCAAGCTGAAACAGCAAGGTATTTGCCAAGGAGGAGCTGAAAACCTCCTTTATCTAATATTTGGCTTGATGAGGACTGTGACTAGGTTTTGTTGTACCACCTCTGCTTTGGTACCATGGGATCATGTGAGAGAAAAAAAAAAAGTGATGCCCCAGGAGCTGTGTCTGGGCTGTGGGGCCAGCCAGGAACTCCCCGAAACAGGACTCCTTCTCCTTAGTGCTCTTTAAAGAAGGCCAAGGGCTCAAGGCCCACGGAATGCTGATTGTGCTGACTAGTACCTACCTGTCTGTGTGGACAGAGTGATTCATTTCATTTATCCCATAAAATATCTCAAAAAAAAAAAATTCTCAGAGACATCCAAAACTCAACCATTATCACATTATCTCAAAGGAGGGTCAACGTATGGGGAAACTAGAAATAAACTCAGCTCCATGCTGATTTACTTACCTAAAACTTTCTAGTAACCGATTCATAGCCAACTCTGAAATACTTGGAGGTACCAGCCATTACAGATGTCACAGATCCTGGGTTAAGAATTCTCACGACTCTCTACTAAGATGGGAATAGTCAGCATGAAGAGGAAAACACAGGACAGACGACACTACCAGGAGTATGATACAACCCAGGCTGGGCTGCTATCTCCGCCATAGGGAACAAGCTCATTTCTGGGCTCCGGGTTCCTTAATCCACAGGTACTACAGCCCTGCTGTGATCCCAATGGTGTTGTGATCCCAATGGCTGGGTCTCCAGGTCTCCATTATCTTCCCCAACCTGCTCACGGATGCCTGACACGTCTTCATGCAAAGACGGAGGATAGAAATCAGACCGAAAGTCCAATGTTCTTGAAACTGAAACACTGACTTCAATTGGCATTAAGTTGCAAATGACCAATAGAAGATGCTTTTCAAAAAGTGAGCATTTAAAAAGCAAATAAACAGGTAAAGCAAATAGGCACAGATAGTTAAAGGAGGAAGGAAGGACCAGTGAGTAAAGAAACATCAAAGAAAGGGGAGGATGGAGGTTTTCCGTCATTTGCATTTTGGCTTAGAGTTGTCCCTCTTCCCCGAGGCATTAGAGCTGTGACTAATGGACAGCCGATACATCACTACAGTGTGCTATCTCTGCTCCCAACCCTGGACCGCGTTCACGTCTCTCTTCCATTTGCTGATTTCTGTTCCTCCCTCCACCACTCTCCTCTCCTCTCTCCAACTCTGCATTTGCTAAGTCAATGCCTGGGGCTGCTGGCTGAGCTCTCAGAGGAAGGTGGTGCACAGTCGCTCAGAGGATGCTGTGCAGTGCTTCCCTGGACACTGTTTTTATTTTACTTTATTTTTATTTTTAAATATATTTTTTAAGTTGAGTTCAGAGAGGAAGGGAGAGGGAGAGAGAGAGAGAAACATCAATGATGAGAGAGAATCATGGATCGTCTGCCTTCTGCACGCCCCCCTACTGAGGATCAAGCCCACAACCCGGGCATGTGCCCTGACGGGGAATCGAACCGTGATCTCCTGGTTCACAGGTCAATGCTCAACCACTGAGCCACTCCGGCCTGGCTGGACAGTTTTTTAAAGGCTGTTTCTGTTTTTTCAGCCTCCTCTTCTCCCACATCAGGAAGTAGCTGATGATTCAGGGAGGCTTGGAACTCGATTGGTGCCAAGCCTGAGCCACCCTGTGTGTCCTGAGGTCAGGGGTGAGTGGATTATAAACACTAAAAGCTAATTAACGTAAGAGTGAGGTGGAGGGAGCAGACAGACAGCAGCTCATAAGGAAAGGCAACATGGATTTGCAGGGAATATGGTCATTTATCTAAAAACCCAAGACATTAACTAAAAACTATATGGACAACAGTATGGTGGTTACCAGAGAGGAGGAGGGTGGGAGGTTGTAAAAGGTCAAGGGGTCAAATATATGGTAATAAAAGATTTGATCTGGGGTAGTAAATACACAATGTAACACACAGATGATATGTCACAGAATTGTATATTGAAACCTATATAATTTTATTTACCAATGTCACCCCAATAAATGTAATAAAAAAAGATGCAAACATACACAAGTTAATCATGCCTTGGGAATTCAGGCTTCAAGTTGGATTTGACTTTGACCTGTAAGTCAAGGCTTGTTTTAATTGGCCAATTTTATAGCAATGGTTGGAGAAAGAATGGGAAAGATCCACATAAACTGAGATTCTAATAATAAAATTCCTTCTCACCCCGGAGACAAAGCACATGGGTTTTTACAGTGAAATCAAACCTATAAAAAATACAAGTTTGGCAGTTTTATTTTTCCGATTCAGAGTCATCATGAAGTTGTCTCATTCAAGGATAACAAGCCTTGGAAAGCCCCATGTTTCTTGTAACCCTTGCTCCCCTCCTGGCCGACTGTCACTGTTCCGAAGGGCTGCCAGAGTGATGGCTACAGGCTGCCTGGCCTGAACCGCAGAGATGCATCCTCACAGTCCCGGAGGCTGTAAGTCAGAGAGTAAGATGTCAGCAGGGTGGTGTCTTTTGGGGCCTCTCTCCTGGGCCTGTAGACGGTCAGGTTCCCCCTGAATCTTCACATGAGCTTCCCTCTGCACCTGTGTCTGTGTGTACACTTCCCCTTCTTACTTGCAAGAAGAACTGGGTTCGTGCCTGGTCCAATAACCTAATTCTAACTTAATTACCTCCTTAAAGACCCTAGCTCCAAATGTGGTCACATTCTGAAGTACTGGAGGTTAGGGTGTCATCATTTTTTTTTAATATATTTTTTATTGATTAAGATATTACATATGTGTCCTTATCCCCACGTTACCCCCTACTCCCCCCCCCCCCCCGCTCATGCCCTCACCCCCCCTGTTGTCCATGTCCATTGGTTAGGCCTATATGCTTGCATATAAGTCCTTTGGTTGATCTTTCCCCCTTACCCCCACCCTCTCCTACCTTCTCTCCAAGGCCCGACAGTCCAATCAATGCCTCTCTGTCTCTGGATCAGTCCTTGTTCATCAGTTTATGTTGTTCATTATATTCCACAAATGAGTGAGATCATGTGGTATTTATCCGCTCTCCAGTTCCATCCATGCTGTGGCAAATGCTAAGAGTTCCTTTTTCTTCTTCCTCTTCTTAAAGAATACCTTTCAGCATTTCATATAATGCTGGTTTGGTGGTAATGAACTCCTTTAGCTTTTTCTTATCTGTGAAGCTCTTTATCTGACCTTCTATTCTGAATGATAGCTTTGCTGGATAAAGTAATCTTGGTTGTAGGTTCTTGGTATTCATCACTTTGAATATTTCTTGCCACTCTCTTCTGGCCTGCATGGTTTCTGTTGAGAAATAAGCTGACAGTCGTATGGGTACTCCCTTGTAGGTAACTGACTTTCTTTCTCTTGCTGCTTTTAAGATTCTCTCTTTGTCTTTTGCTCTTGGCATTTTAATTATGATGTGTCTTGGTGTGGTCCTCTTTGGGTTCCTTTTGTTTGGGGTTCTCTGCACTTCCTGGACTTGTAAGTCTATTTCTTTCACCAGGTAGGGGACGTTTTCTGTCATTATTTCTTCAAATAGGTTTTCAATATCTTGCCCTCTCTCTTCTTCTGGTATCCTTATAATTCTGATGTTGGTTTGCTTGAAGTTGTCCCAGAGGCTCCTTACACTATCTTCATATTTTTGGAATCTTTTTTCTTTTTTCTTTTTCGGTTGGGTATTTTTTGTTTCTTTGTATTTCAAATCTTTGACTTGATTCTTGGGATCCTCTTGTCTGCTGTTGGATCTCTGTATATTATTCTTTATTTCAGTCAGTGTATGCTTAATTTCTAGTTGGTCCTTTTTCATATCCTCGAGGGTCTCACTAGATTTCTTGAGGGTCTCACTAAATTTATCGGCGGTTTCCATAAAATTCTTGAAAAACCTTATAAACGTGGTTTTGAACTCTATATCCAGTTGTTTGCTTTCTTCCATTTCTGTCATTTGTGACCTGTTTCTTTGTCTCCGCATTTTTTATGCTTCCCTGTGTTGGTAGAGTGGTTTTGTGTGCTAGATGTCCTGTAGGGCCCAGTGGCTCAGCCTCCCCAGTTACCTGAGGTGGACACTCTTGGTGCACCCCCTTGTGGGCTTTGTGCACAGTCTTGTTGTAGTTAAGCCTTGATTGTTGTAGGTATCACTGGGAGGAATTGACCTCCAGGCCAATTGGCAGTGAGAATCGGCTGTGTCTGCAGTGGGAGAACTTCTGTGCTGAAGACACCCTTCTGGGGCAAGACTTGCTTCAGTGGGGCTTTGGTGCTCACTGAGTCTGCCCCCTGGGTGTGCCCCTTATGGATCTGAGGAGTTGTAATCCGGATGGTCCCCCTCTGACCACTGGGTACACTGGCTCTTGGAGGTTACCCAGCAGGAGCTATGAAGAGAACTGCAGATTCCCCTTCCTTTTTTGGAGTTTGGAGGTGCCCTGATGAGGCCCAGCTGTGAAGTAATGCAAGCTGCTGTGGGGCCTTGGGCCTTCTTTTGGAAGTGCTGGGTCTGTGGCCCAGCTGCAATTTGTTAGGTAATTTTCAGGTTGCAAAGGGCCAGGGCATTCATATGCAAAAGCCTCTGCCGCAGCCTGGGTGGGGCGGGGTCTCAGGGAATCAAAGGGCGGAGGAAGGAACTATGGCGGATTCTCAGCCCTGCCCTAAGGGGCCTCGCCCGTCTCAGTGTCCCGACAATTGAATTGCTGCAAGGACCTCTGAGGGAAAGCCGCCCTTGAGTTCCAAGTTCTGCCCGCTGCCAGACAGTCCAGTTTCTCCCCGTATGAGTCCTGGGTCCCCAGAGACTTCCCAGAACCGGAGTTCAGAGCAGTCGGGAGCTTGTGACTCCCTCCCTATTCAAAAAGACAGCCACGTCCTCAGGTACCGGCCACTTTCCGCGCGCACGAGCCTCCGCACCTCTGCACTTTACTTCCGCAGCTCCTGACCCTCAATGTGCTTTTCTCTTTCCTTCTAGTTGTAGAATGTCCACTCCGCAGCCTTCCTGTAGTTCTGGATGATGTCCGTTTTGTCTGTTTATTCTGTTTTGAAGTGGTTGTAGGAGGCAGCAATTTCGGTGTTTCCCTATGCCGCCATCTTAGTTTCTCCAGGGTGTCATAATTTTTAAAAAATTGGGGGTGGGTGGGTAAGGAGAGCCCAATTCAGCCCAAAGCACAGACCTAGGATAGTTTAGGTACCTACATTTAGCTAACATGTACGTGGTATAGAAGTAAAATTCCACTTTTTTTTTCTGTATACTACTTAACCAATTTTAAAAATATGTATATTTTATTGATTTTTTACAGAGAGGAAGAGAGAGGGATAGAGAGCTAGAAACATCAACCAGAAGGTACATGCCCTTGACCAGAATTGAACCTGGGACCCTTCAGTCTGCAGGCTGACGCTCTATCCACTGAGCCAAACGGGTTAGGGCACTACTTACCCAATTTGAAAGTGTATTTAGGGGCTGTGACCACATCCCGGTCAGGAAAGAGAGCAGCTGGAGCCTGCACAGCGAGGCCCAGGGTGCTGGCAAATAGGCCCAGACTGGCAGTGCTGTCAGCAGACGGACCGGGCAGGACCTGGCCACTGTGAGGTGTGGTGATGCCCTGGTCGGACTCAGAGGGACAGTTGTCTGACTTCACGAGGTCAGAGTGGGGAGGGATCTCCGTGGGGAGCAGCCCAGGCAGACGGAGTCACCCCTGCGTGTGCTCCCGGAGTTCTTCGCCCAGAATGCTGCCCGGATGTGACACAGCACATCGCCGTCATTTCCATGTTTGCCTCCAGGCCATGTGCAGGCCTCAGAAGGAGGAGTGGCATCTCAACCGTTATACCCATGGTGACGAGCACACAGTGCGCATCTGGGGCGCTCAGGGAGCGGTGGGAGTTGTGGAGAGGTCGGGGCAGAGGAAGGCCTGACCCTGGGACTTCCATCCTCCCACTGGCCCAGCGGCCAAGGGAGGCCCAGAGCTGACAGTAGAAGGTAGGATTCCTGGTTCCTCCGGCATGAAGTGGCCGCTAAACGGGAGTTTGTCATTCGCTGCAGCACTTCCTCCCCTGGGTGCGGGGGGGCTGTCCCCTTCCTGTTATTCCTAATCTGCTTGCTGTGAGTTGTAAGGTTTAAGAGGACCAGCTGGACGCCAGGCCCTGCTTCCCACCTGGGGGAAGGCACCGGCTGGCCCACACCTGCGGGCTGCTTTCCCTGAGGAGCCCCTAAGATGGTCCCTGCACAGGCATGTGGGGGCCTAGATCCTCCACCCGCCACAGCCCCCGTCCCCAGCCCCAGGCTGTTGGTTCAGTCTCATGTCCCAATTAACTGCCACGCTCCTCCAATCTGGCCAGTGAGCAGTGACCGCGGTTGGGCAGTTCTTTCTTGCCACGCCCCTTAGCCCCCCTGACCTTGGCCAAACACCTGAGAGCACGCACTCCTTGGCGCCCTCCTCCTGCCCCTCTGCTCTCCAGATTCAAGGCCTCCCCCTCTCTGGTTCCTCCTCCTCCTCCAACCTGCACTCACCTTGCTGAACTACTCCAATATTCCTAGCTTGTACTGCACAATTTAGCACGTAATTATATTTTAGTTTGCAATGCTTTTTTTCTTCCCATCTTAATCACCTCTCAGGATGCTTCATGATGAGCACACAGAAGGGTCTGGGGGGAAGAATTTGCTAGAACTGAGGAGCTTCCTGGAAGAAAGTAGAGTCTACATTTAGAAGCCACCCAGAGTGCTGGCCTTGACTAGGAAGGATGGTGTGTGGTGTGTGTGTGTGTGTGTGTGTGTGTGTGGTGTGGTGTGTGTGTGGTGTGTGTGTATGCATGTGTGGTGTGGTGTGTGTGTGGTGTGTGGAGGGGGAGGGTGTGGGGTATGTGTATGTGAGTATAGTGTGTATGATGTGTGATGTGTGGTGTGTGTGTGGTGTGTGTATAGGGGGAGGGTGTGTGTAAGGGGAGGGTGTGAGGTGTGTGCGTGTGGTGTGTGTGTGGTGTGTGTATAGGGGAGGGTGTGTGTTGTGTGTGTAAGGGGAGGGTGTGAGGTGTGTGCGTGTGTGTGTGTGGTGTGGTGTAGTGTGTGTGGTGTGTGTGGTGTGTGTATAGGGGGAGAGTGTGTGGTGTGTGTAAGGGGAGGGTGTGAGGTGTGTGTGGTGTGGTGTAGTGTGTGTGTGATGTGTGGTGTATGTGGTGTGTGTATAGGGGGAGGGTGTGAGGTGTGTGCGTGTGTGGTGTGTGTGGTGTGTGTGTGGTGTGTGTGTTGGGGGCAGGGCAGCACTGATCTGTTCCTCTGACCTGTGAGCTTGCACATCCGCAGGCACAGCTGAGGGTGATGGGCTTGCTTGTGGGCACAGGTGATAGGCCTCCGGGAAGGAAATACTATTTAAGGCAGTGGTTCTCAACCTTGGCTGCACATTAGAATTACCTGGGAATCTTTTTAAAATCCTGATTTCTGGGCCTCACCCTCCGGAAATTCTGTTTCTTGGTTATGGGTTGGGGCCACAACATTAGTAACAAAGAAACAGAATTTCCGGAGGGTGAAGCCCAGAAATCAGGATTTTAAAAAGCTTCCCAGGTGATTCTAATGTGCAGCCAAGGTTGAGAACCACTGCTTTAGGGGCACTTTTTACAAAGCTTCCCGGCCCGCCTGAGTGGTGGGGGGACAGTTCTGGCTGCAGGCGACCCTGTTGGCACCGCCGAGCTCGGCCTTCCTGGAGGAGGGGAGGCCGGGAACGCCGACCTGGCGGAGCGCAGGCTGGGCGCCTGAGCCGTCCTCCCCGCGCGGGCACACGCGCTGCGCCTCGCCGCTCCGCCAGGGGGCAGGCGAGCTCACCGGCGGAGTTTCAAACATCCCAAGACTTTTCCCCCAAACTGTGTTCCTCCTCACGAAACCGAATCCTCCAGCGGTGGCGTCCCAGGCGCCCGCCCCGACCCGCCGGCTCCCGCCCCGAGGCGGCGCCCCTCGCCCGCCGCCGCGCCCCTGCCCGCGCCCCGAGCTGTGCGCGCCTCGGACGCGCGGTCCCCAGCGCCTCGGCCCCGACGCTCTGCCCTGAAGATGAAGGTGTGGCTGCTGCTGGGTCTCCTGCTCGTGCACGAAGCGCTGGAGGATGGTGAGTGACCCGGAGCGGCGGTGACCGGTCTGAACCCCGACTCAGCGGGGATCCCCACCCTCGTCCTCCCGCCGGCTCTTCCCAACCCCCGGCCGTCGGCGGCTCGGCCCTGGCGCCGCTCCCGGCCGCGTGCACCTGCCCCTCCCCGCAGGGTCTCCCTCCCTCCCTCCCTCCCTCCCTCTCCCCTTTCCCCTGGGAGCCCCTGGGCCGGCGGCAGCCACCCGACCCTTCGGTCCCCAGGAAAGCCCCGCGCTCCCGGACAGCCCTCGGCGGGCCAGCCCAGCATCCCGGCCAGCGCCTGGGCCGGCCCAGTGTCAACGTGTCGTCTGGGAGGTGGCACCCCATGCGGACAGCTTCCACCTCCGAGCCTCGCATCAGCTCCGGGACCTCTGCTCTGAGGGCGGGGGCCACCTGAGCCAGGCAGTGGCTGGTGCTTTTGCAAAACTCCAAGTGTCCTCCTCCTCCCAGGCGCAGCCCTGGGTCTGTGTCCTCTGCCACCTCGGGCTTGAGTCCTGCAAGACCTGCCTACACCTACAGCAAACAAGTCTTGGGTTAAACCTCAAAACGAATCCAAATCCCACAGCTGTTCATTCCACCTCGTATCTGAGTGGATGGGGAAGGTGAAAACGCATTCTGCGCCTCCGCACTTTTTCCAATGCGAGCCTGTCCTGGGCCCACCCTGTTTGAAAGACTCACAACCACAAGGTCAAGCTTCATTTTGATGCGTGTGTGTGAATGTGAATGCGTTGTTGATGTCGGTGTCTGCATCCACAGTACCGGCAGCATTTAATTGCCTCGCTGGCTCCGCGAGTTATTGGGTGTTATTTGTGCAGTCCATTGTGCGTCTGGGTCCATCCTGGCATCTTGAACCCTCCCTTGGAATTGCTCAGCCTCAGCCACAGCCTTTGCTCAGTTTTGGTTGAAAAGCAGCTTTTGTCGTTATGCAACCTCACGCTGGAGCCAGCGCAACCTGGCTCGCCTTTCACCCACCACTCAGCCCTGACCAGTTCCTTTCTTTCCCATGAAACTAGGCGCGTTTGCCAAAAAATCCCACATCCTCGTTTGCAGAGTCCAAGATGGTTGTGGGACTTGAAGCTGAGCACGAGGATCCTTAAGCCTGGAGTCTTGCTGAGTAAAACGTAGGGAGTTTTTCTACTCCGGGAAGCAACAGGTACTGTCTGCCCAGAGAGGAGCTGGCGTGAGCTCACGCTGTAAAATGCGAAACGGCTCCTGGCCGGTCCTTATGTGATCGCTAACGTGAGGGAAATGCAGTGTTTGGTATTATTTTTTGAATAAGGGCAGGAGATGGTCAGACTCAAATAACCCACTCACTTGATTATACAGTTCACCCAAGATGCCTGCCTGAGGCTCAGGAAACAGCGCCAGAGGTTTTTCCGCTCGACGTGTGCCCAGACCATGGGAACGATTGCAAACTGCCTGAATCAATTAACATTATTGTAGTCAAATGTCATTCATACACGCAATGGACACGTGTGAGACCATCAAAGTTGAACACAGACGAAATCCTTTATAAGAAATAATTGATACATTTTAGGCATGACAATAGCCACTGTCTTTGTTTTTATAAAGTATCTACTTTAAAATATAGAGCATAGACTATCAATAAAATATTGAGCACATAATTAGAAAAGTAAACCTGCCTCGTTAAATTATGTAACAGTTTCCCTAAACCTATTCAGGATGCTTTTTCTGGTTTGAGTTATGGTGTGGCTGGCTGGGCCTGGGAACAGGCCAGTCAGAGTGCCAGGCTCTGATTGGCAGGTTGGGATGTGGGGCATGGCCAAGCCCAGACACAAGGCCATGACTCACCGTATCCCACTGCCTTTCCATGTTTCTGATCACTCCCGGGAGAGGCCGCCTGTCTGATAGGAAAAGGCTTCCCTGTGTGCGGCTAGCAGCGGTTCTCAACCTGTGGGTCGCGACCCCTGAACATACATCCTGCCTATCAGACATTTACATGACGATTCACAACAGTAGCAAACTTACAGTTATGAAGTAGCAACGAAAATAATTTTATGGTTGGGGGTCACCACAACATGAGGAACTGTATTAAAGGGTGGCGGCATTAGGAAGGTTGAGAACCACTGGATTGGGTATATAGCTGCTCTAACCCAACTACGTGTGCCTGCCTAATTCTAGAATGCTTTAGAGCAGCGGTTCTCAACGGTGGCTGCACAGTAGAATCACCTGGGAATCTTTTTAAAATCCTGATTTCTGGGCCTCATCCTCTGGAAATTCTGTGTCTTTGTTATAGGGTGGAGCCACAAACTTAGTAACAAAGAAACAGAATTTCCGAAGGATGAGGCCCAGAAGTCAGGATTTTAAAGAAAGCTTCCCAGGTGATTCTAATGTGCAGCCAAGGTTGAGAACCAATGCTTTAGAGTTTTAGGAGTGATGTTATTTCTCCTCATGAAGTAATGTTATTTCTCCTCCAGTTCTGAAATGGCATGTATTACTCTTGTATCATGACAGTATGTCGTGAAAACAGTTACTAAACAGCCCGAGATCCCACTTGGTCGCCATGCTCGCAGCACCTGATTGCCAGCTTTTGAATGGAGCACCTGCCGCTGTCTTTATTGATTGGCGCTGCTATTTTTACATTAAGAAGTATAAAGTCACTGGTACTTACCAACTTTTGATCATCTACATATTTTATCAGATGTCAGGGGCAAACGATGAAGCGTAATTGGTTTGTGACTGCTGTTTCATTGATCTTGATCAATGCTGATTTGAACCTCGGTCTCACATGGGTTCATTTAGGATCCTGTGAAAAGTTCTCTTTCTGGGAGGACTACAGAGATTCATTTTGATAGGGGGCCATGCAGCCAGATCTCTGTAAGGAGAGAAACATTAATGACGATTCTCTATCCGCACCATCATTTTTGTGTCTCAATTTATTCCTTGGAAAAAGAGGGTAAAAATTAGTTCAGAAATTTTTTTTTTAATCCTCACCGAAGACGTAGTTTTAGCGATAAGGAAGGGAAAGAGAAGGAGAAAGAAAAAACATAGATGTGAGAGAAACATCAATTGGTTGCCTCCCGTACACACCCTGACTGGGGATCAAACCCACAACCTAGATATGTGCCCTGACCGAGAATTGAATCCCCAACCTTTTGGTGGATGGGACAACGCTCCATCCAATCAACTGAGCCACCCAGCCAGGGCCAGAAATTCTCACAATGAGAAAAGAATTGTAAAAATTTTCATTGTTGGTAAGTGTTTTGAACCCTTTAGGATTTGGCCTATATATTTGACACACACAATAATCTCTGATTTTTAAACCAGAAAAGAGAAATTTGAGGGCAAGAGAGAGACTGGGGTGCCGGCCAGAAGAGGGAGAGAAGTCCTGGGCAATGAAGGCTTTCCCTGCACGAAGTTGTAAACCCTTACTTTGTGTGCTCATGATCTAATGGAGGGGAGAGATGGAAAATAAACAAGTAAAGATTAATTTCAGGAAGTGACAAGTGGCATGAAGAATCAATAATCAGGGTGCATAGATTTCCTAGGGCCTCTGTCACAAAGCGCCACAAACCAGGTGGCTTAAGACAACAGAAGCTCATTCCCTCCCAGTGCTGGAGGTTAGAAGTCTGAAATGAAGGGTCGGCAGGGCCATGCTCCCTCTGACACTCTGGATAGTCCAGCTCGTCCAGCTTCTGCAGGTGGCCGGCACTCCTTGGCTTTTAGCTGGATCACTCCAATGTCTACCTCTGTGGTCACTTGGCTGTCTTCAACCTGTATGTTTCTGGTCACCTGTGTGTGTGTGTGTGTGTGTGTGTGTGTGTGTGTGTATGTGTGTTTTATAAGGACACCAGCATATTGGATTAGAGTTCACCCTAATGAGCTAATCATAACTCAATTATATCTGCAAAGATCCTATCTATACTAATAAAAGGGTAATATGCTAAGTAGACCAGGAGACCTTCCAGATGTCCTTCTGGACAAAGGCATGGTGGCAGGGCCAAGGCAGAGGCGATTAGGGGCGATCAGGCCAGGAGGGGAGGGCAGTTGGGGGAGAGCAGGCCAACAGGGGCGGGGGGCAGTTGGGGGCAAGCAGGCTGGTAGCCAGAGAGTGGTTAGGGGCGATTGGGCAGGCAGGCAGGTGAGTGGTTAGGAGCCAGCAGTCCCGGATTGTGAGAGGGCTGTCTGACTGCTGGTTTAGGCCCGATCTCTGTGGATCCTGTAGGATCGGGCCTAAACCAGCAGTCAGACATCCCCCAAGGGGTCTCAGATTGGAGAGGGTGCAGGCTGGGCTGAGGGACAACCCCCCCGCCCCGTGCTCAAATTTCATGCACTGGGCCACTAGTTTTCAAATAAGGTCTCATTCACCAGCACCAGAGATTTGGACTTCAGTGTGTCATTTCAGGAACACAATTCAACCAGAAACACAGGGTAAATGAATGGAGAGGGCTACGGATGAAGTGAGAGTGTGATTGGGAGAGGAGAGGCAGAGGCCTGCCTAGAGGAGGAAGCAAATGCTGCAGATGTGAGAAAGGAGGCAGGCCCAGCAGCTTCCCAGTGGCCAGTGTGGCTCAAGCACCATGAGGTCTGAGACAGGACATGGCAAAACCTTGCAGGGCTCAGGAAGACGCGGGGCTTGACTCTAAAGTAGATGAACATCAAGGTGAATCTTTGGCAGAGGCATGCCCGTCTCTGGTTTATGTTTTCACATGTTGAAGTGCTTGGGTGGAAGCCAGGAGCCTGGACCAGTTTAATGGTCTAGGTGAGAAGTGGCTTGGCCCAGGGTGGTCACAGTAGATGGCGGGAGAAGAGACGGCTTCAGGGTCTATTTTGAAGGCAAGGAGTCCTCTCCCTGAGTATTTGCTGCTGGATTGGACACAGCGCTGGAGAGAAAGAAAATAATCATCCGTGACTCTGAGGTTTTTGTCCTGAGCAACTGGTGAATAGACTTGCTGTTACTGATCAGGGGACACTGGGACGGAGGGTCTGAGCGGCATCCGGGGCTCAGCGTGGACATGATCAGCTCGAGCTGCGGGCTAGCTTTCCAAGTGCCGTGCTGAGTAAGCGGCTCAGACCTGGAGTTTAGAGGCAACGTGAGGACAGGAACAAGGCAGCTCTCAGCATGTGAGTGCTGCTAACGCCCAGGGGGCCGTGTGAGGCCACTCAGAGATGGATGTCCTTAGCGATGGAGAGAGGAGCTGCAAGGACAAGGCCCCTGGGACTCAGATCAGCTAGGAACGGAAGAGGAGGAAGGGCTGCCACGCACACTGAGGAGCTGTCAGTGAAGTAGGAGGAACACCCGGCAGTGCCATGTTCTGGAAGCCAAGCAAATCAAGCTGTTTCAACTAGAGTGATCATCTTCCAGTATGTGTGCACAACTAGCGAATCATATGCTTTACGCCTGAAACGGACATAATGCTATATGTCCATTACCTCCATTTTAAAAAAAAGAAAAAGAACAGCGATCAACCTTGTTCTAATGGATATTCTGAAAAAGGTTTCAAAGGTCTTTACCTTGGAACAGAAGTATGTGATTCCTAGAAATTGCTATGTTAAGAAAATGGTACTTTGAGAAATGGTAGGGGGCGTAATTTGGAGGAGGGGTTCTAGAAGAGAGTAGGGAAGGACAGGCTCTCATCTTTTTTTTTTTTTTTCCCCTCTTTATATTGTGTGTCAATGCTTTCCCGTCGGCTCAGCGCTGGTCTTGGAAGTCTCAGCGTTCCTGTGGGTGTTTCACTAGGACCGGAAACATGAGAGTGAGGCATGGCCCTCGGCCCTCAGTGTATATAACCCCCGAGCTGCTCAGCACGTTCGTTCGCAGTGTGCTGGTTTGGATGCTGCTCTCAGGGCAGACCTTCCCCTTCACTGCCTGTGGGGAGAAAGCACCAAACAGCTACAGGTCTTTGATGTTAATGACTCTTCACATGACGCCCTCATCTGAATCGAGGTCAGGGATTCTCCTAATGAATGTATATTGTCTCCTCCAGCACAGTTCTAGAGGATTAAAGAGATAACAGTCAGTTTGTCGAACAAGGGTTAATTGCAATCCTCAGTTCATGCGGAAGAATCCCAGTCCGCTTTCCTGCGTTGTAGCATTTATTCATTCATTCTGGAGACGGGGTTTTGCCTAGCATCTCCGCGCTTGGGGAGTCTAATGTGTGCCTTGGGAAAGCATCTCCGGCCTTTCCAGGAAGGGTGTGCTCTCATCCCTGGCATCAAGTTTTGTTTGACTTGGAGCTCATTGTCAAAGCCCAGGGCGCAGAGACAAAGAAGCCCCTTAGACCAGTGATGGCGAACCTTTTGAGCTCGGCGTGTCAGCCTTTTGAGAAACCCTAACTTAACTCTGGTGCCGTGTCACATATAGAAATTTTTTGATCTTTGCAACCACAGTAAAACAAAGATTATATTTTTGATATTTATTTTATATATTTAAATGCCATTTAACAAAGAAAAATCAACCAAGAAAATGAGTTCGCGTGTCACCTCTGACACACGTGTCACATAGGTTCGCCATCACTGGTGTAGACAATGGGGCTGCGCATGAGGTTTGTGCCAATGGAGGGAAACTGCTGCAGTATGTCCATCTCTATGTGAACTGACAGGCAAGGGCATGAACCCGAGGAGACTCTGGACCTGGAGCCAAAGGGTCTGGTTTGTCACAACCTTCTTGGTGACCTGGGTGAGCGACTTGGCCTCTGTGGTCTCAGTTTTTTTGCACCTGTAAACCAGGAAGAATAAGAACTCCTTTGTCTCCATCACCTGTTTAGCATGGAGATCACCACGGGACATTATCATGAGGTTACAAAACAAGGAGCACTTAACTGGCCCCTACTGGGGTCAGACACTGCTCCCAGGATTTAAAATAGTAACTCATTTATCCCCCCCACCAATCCATGAGATCATCATTATTACCATACTAGAGGCCTGGTGCACGAAATTCATGCAAGAGTAGGCCTTCCTTCACCCGGCTGCCGGCACCAGGTTCCCTCCAGCGCCCAGGACCCAGGGAGACCTGGGCTGGCTTCCCTCGGGCCCCACCTTCGTCAGGAAGGACATCCGAAATGACGTCCAGTCTAATTAGCATATTACCCTTTTATTATTATCGATAGTTCTCAATTTACAGATGAGGAATCTGAGGCAGAGAGAGGCTAAGTAACGTCCCAAGATCACACAGCTAGTAGGTGGTAGCCAGGACCTGAAGTCAGTAATGATATTTAATGGTGTTTTGTTTTTAAATTTTACTACCCATTTCTCTATAAAATACAGTAGTCTCAAAAAAACGCAGTGGTAATGTACTTTTACTTTTATTTACCTACAATATAAATTCTTATATGTTTTAGGTCTTTGGGAAATACATAGTTTGGCTGAAGAGTGGTATTTTTTACAAAGTAGACATGGGATTTGGGAGTCACTCAGTCCTAGGACTGTCTGGGTATCTGTAGGGTCACTCAGCTGACCCCTTTAACTTAGTGTTATCACCGTAAACCATTGACCAATTCCATGGGCAGCCAGCTGTACCAGCTATAGTTAGATTGACAGGTGGGCCTGTTTGGTCAAAAGGTTAAATTACTTTGCAGGGATAATAGCACATGTTTGGATGCATATTATTCATAATTAGGTCATCAAATGCTCCTGAGTGGGATAGCCACAGGATCTGATAACTTACAAGTCAGACAAGTGGTGCATGTGCCCTAACCGGGAATTGAACTGTGACCTCCTGGTTCATAGGTCGACCCTCAACCACTAAGCCACGCTGGCCAGGCTGACTCACCTTGTTTTGTCACCTGCCTGGGCCCCTGGCATAAGAACTTATAACACCTGTCTTTTTGCATCTCTTGATCCCAATTTCAACGTCTCTGTACTTTGGAGCACTCCAAGCCTTTTGTACACCAAGGTCATACTGGATAAATACATCCATCTAAAAGGAAAAAAGGATTTTCTCCCGATTTATTCTACTTCTTTTAAACAAATGCCTTGTGATTCCCTCAGTCAGCCATGGTTCCTGTGGTTATCTGGTCAAAATAATACAGGATGTTTATCTACGTAGAGTGAGTGAGCACTTGGAATGAGGTTCAGAAGACCTGAGTTCTGCTCTCACTTTCTGCCAGGACCAGCGCTGAGCAATTTATGTAACTTCTCAGGGCCGCCTTCACTTTTTAATCTACAGCCTGAGAACTTGACCTCAGCGACCTCTCAGGGTCCCATAAGTGTGGACCCTGTGATTCTGTGAGTCTTTGAGCTCATGCAGGCAGATGAGCTGACTGCACAGTCTCCTTCTCATCCTGCCAGGGGCACCAGGCGCGTGGCTGCCGAGCTGGGGGACAGCTGGGATTTCGGGAGCACGGGATCAGTACTCGTTTCTTACTAAGCCTTGTGTTCTGTATGGACATTGTCAGCCCCTGGCACACGAAGACGCACTGTCCCCGCTTGTCTTGGGTAAAATTCCTAAAGGTCCAAAATCTTCTGAGTGAGCTTGTGGTACCGATTGTGTCTCCACTCACTGGAGACAACATTTAAACAGTAGATTCAAACTGAACAATGAACGCCCTGCGATTACAAAGGCAGGTACCAGGCCTTGTGAGTGGCTCCCGTCCTGCCATTCCATGTGACCCCTTAGAGAAATACTAGTACATTCCCTTTCGGTCATTCATTGTCTTAAAAACTAAAGAATGAACCAAGAAAATAGTGATTATTGCTGAAAACAATGTTGATATATGAGGAGTGGGGTATTAAAAAGTGATCTGGCCTGGCCGGTGTGGCTCAGTGGTTGAACGAGGAGGTCACAGTTCGATTCTGGTCACGGGCAAATGCCCGGGTTGCGGGCTCAATCCCCAGTAAGGGGCATGTAGGAGGCACCTGAAAGTGATCTGTCTTAGTGTTAAATACTCTGGGTGTGTTACTCCTACAGCCCATTGTTCTCTCCTCACATTTGTACTAGTTACCGGCCAACACCCTCCCAAGAACAAGCGTCCAAAGGAGCCAGGAGAGAACAGAATCAAGCCCACCAACAAAAAGGTGAAGCCCAAGATTCCTAAGACAAAGGACAGGGACTCGGCCGATGACTCAGCGCCAAAGAATCAGTCTATCATGGTGCAGATGACGGAGAAAGGGCGCTTCCAGAAGCCCGCTGCTACCCTGAGCCTGGCGGCGGGGCAGACCCTGGAGCTCCGGTGTAAAGGGAATAAAATTGGGTGGAGCTACCCCGCCTACCTGGACGCCTTCAAGGACTCCCGCCTCAGGTGAGCATGCGGATATCTTTTATTTTACTTACACTGGGTCAAGGGTTTGTTTCGTCCCCTCAGTAAATATTGTATTGTTTCTGACATTGGCCATTTCACTCTACCAGCTTATAAAAATGGACGCTCAATGGGCAAAAGACATTGAATTTATGTCTTTGACCAGTTACAAAAAAATTATTGCAAATCCTATGAATGGTGGTTAAAACAATGACATTTTATAGGAAGCCATAAGACAAATAATTGGAACTGTGATGCATCGAGGTATTTAAGAATGCATATTGTAAAAAAATAATGGATCCGATGCTGTATGTTACTTTTTTTTCAATCATAATGAACACGGAAATGAGCTAACAGGACATTTCTAAGAGCAAGTTGTCTGCATGTTCAACACAGAGTCATATGTCTGCACAAACCCCACCTCCGGTCTGCATCTCCCGCAAGGACACCCCCATCCACTCAGCTGCTCTGCCAGAAACCGGGGGAGCATCCTTGCCTTGTCCTCTCTCATCACTCCCCACATTCAGTCAACCACCGCGTTCAGCCAGTTCAGCTTCCTCAGAGCCATAAACCTGTCCTCTTTCCATCTCTGGTGTCACTGCCCCAGTCCCAGTGGGTGCCATCCCTCCCCACCAAGCCCTGGTGTGTCCTCCCCCAACTCCTTGCTGCAGCTAAAGTGATGTTTAAAAAGTGCTCATCTGGTCCTGTCACTCCCCTACTCATCACTGGGCGGGTTTCCACTGGGGATGGAGTCCGACACCCTCACATGACTGCTGAGACCCTGCCTGCTCTCCGCAGTCTCTCACCAGTCACCTCTCGCCTCTCGATTCGTGCCTTTGCTTTCGCTGGCTGGGCTCCTGGGACATCATCAAATGCTTCAAGTGCTCGGGGCCTTAAAACTTGGCTGTGCCCACTCTCAGCCCCTGTTCACCGGCCAACTTCAGCCTCAGAGTCACTTTCTCTGGGCAGCCTGTGTCAGGCCTCCCTACGTTTATTCCCATGGCTCCTCCCTGGCATCCTCTTCTGAGAACTCTTTCTCCTTATACCTTCTTGTTCTTTAGTTTTCTAATCTGTGTTTCTCACTGGGACTTAGCTAAGTGATTGGCCTTTAGCTTTATCTGTTGAATGATGGAATGACAATCTTTCCTCCCTCTTTCTCACACATATACATATACACCTTGGAGAATATATAAATTAAAATATATGTATAAGTAATATCTCTCTAACGTCTGGCATTAAGAGCTCTTTTACATTTTATTCTGAAGTTACTCTTCTGGCTTCATGGTGCATACTAGTGTAGGGTTTTTCTTAAGGGATATTTGGTTGGAGGAGTGGAGGGTGAAAGAATGAAATAGTTTTTCCCATTTTGATCTCCACACTTGAAATAAACACATGGTGAGTGTGTGTGTGTGTGTGTGTGTGTGTGTCCCTGTTCGTCCGTCCCCTTAGAACAAATCTGGAACTATTTATTCCCACAAACTTTTTAAGTGTCTTAATTTACCAAAGTCAAGATTTACACACTTAAAAAAAAACAGATGGAGTCATTTGAAATTACTCCGAACATTTAGTCTTTGACTTACACAAAGTTCTTAAACCTAGATGACTTGGCCCTTAAAGACTTAATAGGAGTAGCTTCAAAGTTATGTTAGCCAAAATATGTTTGAAAATAGCTTAAGGACTCAAAGTAAAGTGAACATGAATCTGAATGGAAAAGAAATATCCAGTAGCTGAAGAAGCCAATTTCGACTTAACATTAAGTAGCATTCATTCAAAGCACAGTTAGGGCTTTATAAGAAAGTAAAGACAGATGTGGGCCCCCAAGGACTCCACAAAAAAAATGTGGAAAATGTGAAAAACACCTAGTCATAACTCTCTATCAAACAACAACCAAAAAAAAAAAATCACGATTTATTTGACACCAGAGATTCAACAAATCGACTCTTGACATCTTTCCCGGAACGCGGGGCCTTTGGGTAGAAGAGAAGCATTCATTCGGTGTTTTCCTTTCCCGTGGAATGAGTTCTTTCCGTCGTTCTCACAGCTTTGGGGTTGGAGGCTCTCCTCAGTGGTTTTGAGCCATTTTGGTAGCTTTCTGGAACAAAGTTCACATGCTCCCATATTTGTCCAAATGGGATCCTCTGACCAGAAGAGGGAGTGTGTTATGGACCAGAGAGGTCAGGCTGATGCACAGCCAGATTGCCATCCTGTTTTTACCACTAACCAGCAGAGTGGTCTTTGATCAGTAATTTCCTTGGAACCCTGTTTCCTCATCTGGAGATAATAGTACTTATGGTAGGTGCTGCCTGGCCCCTGGTAAGTGTTCAGTAAATTATGACTAATGGTTACTAGGCAACGCTTGTATTTCTCAAGCACAGGGATCCAAAAGACCTTTTGGGACATTTCATTCTGACCAGCACTCACATTATGCACAGCTAGAGGATCCAAGAAAGTGTGTACACTTCTCTCCCAGTTTCCCTTAATTGATCAATTCTTTGTCATCTGGGACCTGTGTCCATCTTCCCCCTGGAAGTGTCAGCCCCTCTCTAGCCAGTTTGGCTCCGTGGATAGAGCGTCGGCCTGGGAACTGAAGGGTCTCGAGTTCGATTCCGGTCAAGGGCACATGCCTGGGTTGCAGGCTTGATCCCCAGTAGGAGGTATGCAGGAGGCAGCAGATCAGTGATTCTCTCTCATCATTGATGTTTCTATCTTTCCCTCTCCCTTCCTTTCTGAAATCAATAAAAAATGTATATAAAAAGAAAAAAATGAGAGCGTACACCCCATGAGGGCAAATACCACATCTACTTGGTTCCTGGTCAGATTCCTAGCACCTGGAACAGTGCCCGGCACATACCAGAACTCAGGAAAGCGTTTCCTGGTTTCCTCAGGGGTTTTTGACCCTGTCGGAAGTCAGTTCCTAGTCACACAGGCCTTCATTCATTCAGCGTTTACAGATGACTACACTTACTGACCCTGTTTACTGGAATGTGCGAATGCATTTATATCCAGGGCGCTGTGTCACCTGGATTCAGCCCTGTTATCTCGGAGTCTGTTGTTGCTTGGCCTCCTGGAGCCATTCATTCGTCAGTTGACCCTCTTTACCCATCCTGACCCCTGTCTTCACTTCTCTCCCTCTTTCTACCCTAAACTCTTGAACACGTCTTAGGCAAGTGACTTTGCCCCGTTTTCCTTCCCTCCCATTTGGAAATGTCCAGCCCCAAACGAACCTGTTTACCTGCTTCCTCTGGTGGCACATGGATACAGAGCGCTGCTAAGGAAACCAGGTGGCTGGCCAGACGGGTGCTATTGGTTCCTGGTCACCTCACTTGTGCCTGACAAAGCAGAAGACATCTTTCTAGGGAACTCACTTTTTTACTCTTCTTCAATCTCTGCTCTCCATTGCTCTCACTCTCAGCTAATTAAACGATCACCTAATTTACTGAGAAATTGGGCCCCTAGAATTGCCTCACCTTCCTTATTGCATCTCTTTCTTCCCTGCTCTCACAGCTTTAGTGGAGAAAGAGTTTGTCCACTCGACCCAGGACAAAGTATCATCTGTGCTCTGGATCTTGTCCTTACAATCTTTCTCAGGAGCCTCAAGACATCAGGTACTGCCTTGCTGTTCTGGCTCATCTCCCTTCCCTTCTCAAGGGGATTCTCCCCATAAATCTTCTCCATAGTAGGAAACCCCAGCTCAGTCCCCACTACCCTCCAGCCTCCTTTCTCTCTCTCTTCTTACCTTCACAGCCAGACCCCTTGAAGGAGTCTTTCTCTACTTTCATCGCCTTATTTCCCTCTCCTAGCCACTCTTCAACTGCTGCACCTGGCGCCTGCCCCTGCTCCACATGCGTTTATCACCAAGGTCAAGGTCACTAAATCCAGAGTTCACTTTTCAGTTCCCTATGGCTGCTCCAGTCGGTCCATCCGCAGATGGGAGCCCTCTCCTCTTGGCTTGCACAACGCCGTGTTCTTCTGGTTTTCTTTCTGCCTCGCCGGCCTCTCCTCTCTGTATCCTTCCCCCGGCTTCACATCCTCTGCTGTTCCCGCTGTTAAATGTTGGTTCTGTGCCTTTTTCTCTCCTCACTGCCTGCTGCCAGATGCCCTTCCTCTGCCGTATGTTAGACTACATGTTTCTTCTAGGCTCTAGATTGAACTCTCCAACTGCCTGCTCACCCGCCTGGACCTTTCAGGAGCCGTTCTCTAAAGGAAACCACCTAACACTGGGCTGTGGGTCTTCTGCACACCTGGTCCTCCTGTGGCCTTTAGCTGATGACTGGCACTAATTCCACCCAGTTGTCCTTGACCAGCGGCCTGGGATTCACCTTGGAATCATCTTGGACACTTCCCTTTACTTCCAATCAGCCCCCAGGCCAGCCGTAGGCAAACTACGGCCAGTTTGAAATGAATAAAACAAACAAACAAAAAGACCGTACCCTTTTATGTAATGATGTTTACTTTGAATTTATATTAGTTCACACAAACACTCCATCCATGCTTTTGTCCCAGCCCTCCATTGTGGCCCTCGAGTCAAAAAGTTTGCCCACCCCTGCCCCAGGCCCTAATGGTGCTACTGTTTAACTCTTTCTTGAATCTCCCCACTTCTTTCCACCACAGTAGCAAAAACCCGAGTCTCTCACTTACAGTAATAGTCACATGACTGCCTCCCTGCACCCAAGCCCTGACCTGATCTCCGTCCTCCACGGAGCACTCAGATCTTCCACAGAGCGCATCTGGTCCTGTCACTTTCCCGCCTCAGACCCTTCAGTGGAGCAGTTCTGCTGCCCTTAGAATAAAGTTCAAACTCCTGGCATGGCCCACAAGGCCATGCATAGTCCGGCCCCTGCCTTTGCCTTCTGCCCCATTTCATTTCAACACATGGGGATTACTGCTCTCCACCTGCAGATCCCAGCCCGCCGCAGCCTTAGTGAGAGCTCCTTGCTCTCGGACCTCACTTCCACCGGCCCCCGTTACACATCCTCACTGCGCACCGGTCGCCGGTGGTGCCGTTACCATGTCCTCCCTCGCTGATGCTGGTGTCCCTCTGTAGGCCGGAAGCTTGGCAGAGGTGTCTGTTTATGCATTGGCGCTTCCCCAGCACCCAGCACGCTGCAGCTTCTCCACTGGTGTTTCAGGGAGAGCATGGTGCTGGGCCCCTGAGCCTAGAGTTGGTCTTAAGTCAGGGCCCTGTGATCATGAGTCCTGTGTCTCTGAACTTTAGAGATGAAAGGGACTTAGTGCTTGTCAGGCTTACGCCCCTCTTTCTAACAAATGGGGGCACTGAGAATCATAGGGGATAGACGGCTGGTCCAGAGAGACAGACTGGTGAGGGGCAGCATGAGTCCTAAACCGTGCCCTCCTGCTCAGGTGCTCCGAGTGTGGCTAGTGGCAGAGTGTAGACCAGAGAACACGCTTGGCTGAATGAAGGTAGCAGCTAGAAGGTAGCACAAGATAGATGTGTTGTCTACTTTTGTTGTTGTTGTTGTTGTTCCTTGGGTACGAGACTAACAAATCTGATTTCTACAGTTAGGCTTCAAACAGAAATATAATTCTTTTCCAGGGTGGCGGGTTGAAAGTGGCTGAAGTTTCACATTGATTTCAGATGTGTTTGGACACTAGGTGTTAAAATATTACTGTGGGCTGTTGAGAAAGGGGAGCTCTTAGGGAAGGCTGTCAGTGATCCCCACCCTAGAGGTGATGCGTGCCTTCTGGTTCTCCAGCCTCATTCTGTGACGCTTTCTTTTGCCTTGGCAAACCCGTGTCATTAGATGACCACTAGATGGCAGTGTTCAACTGTCTTCCTTTCGCCAGTAAAAAAGCATTACCAATGAGGGCAGATTGGGTAAAATAATTGTACACTTGTGTTTATGGTTCTTTCAGCCTTTTAGCCCACTCAGTGGTCACAGTTTAGAGTTATATTTTAAGCAGCATAGAATTCAACTTCCCAACAAACAAATTAAAAACAGCGTGGGCATGTGTCAGATTATGTACCCTGAGTACTGCTAGTCTGCCCAGAGCACTGGCCCTTTGACTGGCTTAGTTGGTTCCTCAATGGCCAAAGTAGAAATGGATACAGATTTTTTTTTTTTATTCCAGACTCAGTATATCTCAATCACACAGATCTCTATTCTCTTCTTTTAAAAAAATATATTTTTTTTTATTGATTTCAGAGAGGAAGGGAGAGGGAGAGAGAGAGAGAAACATCAGTGATGAGAATGAATCATTGATTGGCTGCCTCCTGCAGGCCCCCTACTGGGGACCAAGCCCACAACCCAGGCATGTAACCTTGACCAGAATCGAACCTGGGACCCTTCAGTCCGCAGGCTGATGATCTGTCCACTGAGCCTAAAGCTGGGTAGGGTTCTCCATTCTCTTCTGAGATCAGAAAAGAGTGAGGATACTTTTCTGGTAATAGTTATTAGTATTGATTGTATGTATGTTGCCATTCATTGACTGCTTACTGACTCCTCTGCCTCATCCCCTTTCTGTTCTCCCATTTGGCTTCCATCTTCCGCCCTCCCTTATTTTATGTTGTTCTTCTTTTCCAACAAGTGTTTATTTTAGCATCTACAGCAGTCACAGTCCTGTGCTATGTGGATGCTGGAGATACGATAGTGAGCAAGACAGACATGACCTCCATAGCTACAGAGCTTTTATTCTTGGGGGAAGAGAGACTATTTAATAAGCAATGTTGATACATAGCTGTGTGAGTGCCTTGCTAGCAAAAGTACAGGGTCAGAGAGGAGAAAACTTGAGCTAATGTCTGAAGATAGAGCGTTAACCATCTAAAGAAGGGGATGGGAACCCAGCTGGCATGGCTCAGTGGTTGAGTGTCAATCCATGAACCGGGAGGTCACAGTTCGATTCCCAGTCAGGGCACATGCCCTGGTTGTGGCCTCAATCCCCAGTAGGAGTGTGCAGGAAGCAGCCGATCATTGATGTTTCTCTCTCTCTCTCTCTCTCTCTCTCTCTCTCTGAAATCATTAAAAATATATTTTTTAAAAAAGAAAGGGATGGGAGAAGAAATGTAAGAAAATTCCAGAAGGAGGGAACTGCATGAGGAACTGCCTAGAGCTGGAGCATTGAGGGTGTGTGAGGGAGGTGCTCAAGGTTGTGGAGGAGGAAGAGATGACGAAGTAAGACGATGTTGGAGATAAGCCAGAGTCAAACCATGGGAGGCCTTGTCAACCATGATGAGGAATTTAAAGTGAAGCCAATGTCAATTATGAGTCACTGACTTGAAGCCTTTATGTGTAGACAAACATAGAAAGCACAAAGGGATATATACCACAGTGTGAGGGCTATTACTTCTCACAGCCTTTACGAGCGAGACAGCACCCCTTCTCTGTCTCAGGTGTACCCACCTCTCTTCATGTGTTCCATCCCTGATTTCTGCACGCTGGGGCCTGTAGACATATTCTTGGACCCAAGTTTCTTTATAAAAATTTTTTTAATGTTGCTCTTATTTTGTTGATAATATAAAAAAACATTAATATAAGAATATAATATAATATAAGAATATACTGGACCATCTGATCAACCTCTACTGGGCGATCAACACATTTTGTTTCTTCAGTCTCATCATAGCACACATCCTGAGCTTACATACAGCAGAAGATTCTTGGCGCCATGCAGAGTCTGGGAGGGAAATCAGAAGAGACTTAGAATTAGTGGCCTGGACGATGGCTTACCTGTAAATCGCTGTTGAGTACGAAGAGGGAGACATTGGAGATTTAAATGAGGTTGTTAGTGAGCAACGTCACAGATGTAAAAACAAGCTGGGTGACATGTGGTAGTCAAGAACCCCAGCTCTGCACCTAGCAAGTCTGGGTGCAGGCATTGTCTTCCAGGAGGTTCCTGTGGTGTCTGGGGGACGTTAGCATTTTTCAGTCAAGAACTGTGCGTTCAGCGTGGGTGGGGCAGGAGGTCTTTGATGGCTGGTCCCCCTGAAAGCAATAACCAGCTTCTGGAGAGGAGGGAGGGCGCCTGGGTTTCCACTTGGCCACGTTGGCACCAGCTTTCTCCACCCACAGACAACACAAAGGGCGGGTGGGCGAGGAGGCAGACAGCGGGCGCCAGGCCAGTCCAACCCTGCGCCCCAGCACCCGGAGGAGTGTGGTCTGGGACCATGTTAAAAGAAAAAGAGAAAGCTATTAAGAAGTGTTGATCAACAGACCCCCTCTGTTGAGCAAGAACCTATACAGACTTTGGTAAATATTATCGATCATGCTCTGGTATTATACTAAGGAAGATGTCTTTTTCTTTCCAATTTATTTTATTTTGCTCAAATATATACGTGTGTGTGTGTGTGTGTGTGTGTGTATACACACACAGACACATATATACATATATATACGCACACACGTATATATAGTATATATGTATACATATGTAATTAGCCATTTTAACCATTTTTAAGTGTACAGTTCGGTGGCAATATGTTCACACTGTTGTACAGGTGACTTTAATTCAAGCTCACCTCCTGTCAGAGCTCATTTTACTTTATTTTCTGAGCAGAACAAACGAAGACAGTGAGTTTCCATGAAAGCCCTCTCCCTTTGTCTTCCTCCTTCCCTGGAGGTGCCGTTGGAGTCCAATTTGCGTTGGGAAATCCAAAGCAGCCACCAAACTGATACTTACCTTCAGGTGGATTTCTACCCCAGAAAACAGTGGAATTAAAAATAAGTAACTTATCCTGCCCCGAAGGGAGAGCTCTCTGTGCCCAGACGCTGTGGCACCAGCATCAGGTCCGCCCGCAGTTCCGGAGATGGCCACGTGGGGGCGGCAGGATGCGAGCCCTCTCCCATGTGCCAGACCTCCTGGCAGTGTTCAGGGTAGGGTGAGGGTTAGTTAAAAACAAAAGGGTGCCCTGTATTTGTAATAATTTGTGTGATCTAAAGTAGCTCCAAAAGCTTTTAATTTTAACTTGGCTCAGTTCCGCTCAGGGCTGGGTGGGGGAGGCAGTAATGCACCCAGCCCCGTTGTGCTGCTGTCAGGACAGATGAGGTCATGCAAGGAAAGCGCTGGCACACGTGGTAAGCCATGTCAACAAAGATGCGCTATTTTTATTCACAATACTGCGCCCAAGGGAGGCCACTCACAAGAAAACAGCCAGTTCTTTAGGAATTTTTTTATTTTTTAATTGAGGTATAATTGACATATGCCATTATGTTAATTTCAGGTACACATTAGGTAATGATTCAATATTTGTATATATTGCAAAATGACAACCACAATAAATTTATTTAACACCTGTCACCTCACATAGCTACAATTTTTTTTCTCATGATGAGAAATTTTAAGACCTACTCTCTTAGCAACTTTCAAATATGCACTACAGTACTATCGTCACCACACCATACATTACATTCCCAGAACTTATTTATTTTATAACCAAACGGTTGTATCTTTTCACTCCCTTCACCTGTTGTGCACACCCAACACCCCTCCCTCTGGCACCACCAAACTGTTCCCTGTTTTTATAACCTTGGTGTTTTTGTTTTTCTCTTTTAGATTCCACATATAAGTGAGACCATATAGTATTTATCTCTCTCTCTCTCTCTGATTTATTGCACTTAGCATCATGCCTTCAAAGTCCATTGCTGTTGTCACACATGTCAAGGTCTTATTCTTTCTTATGTCTGAGGCAGAATCATTCTGTTGTACACGCCAACCACCACACACAAAGTATATATGTGGGTGAGGTCTGGGATTTAATGTGCAAATATGAAAATGGGTGTTATTGTGGCATGATCATTCTTTTTGCCAAGGACTTAAATATGCAAAATGCAAATAAAACAATTTTGAAAGTTATGTCAGGGGAGGAAGTAAAAAAACACACACAGGAATAAAGAATAAGCTATAAAATGGAAAATGTTATGTCTATTAGTATGTCACGCATAAAATGGCACATTATAAAAAACAGCAACACTGAGATGCCAGAGCTTTGCCTCCAATCTGGGTTCAGCTGCCTGAATAGCAACATGCAGCCCATGGGGTGGCTGCATGTGGGTGAGTGAGACGTCACTGCCCTCGGGAATCTGCCCAGGACTCCAGGTGTCACCTGCCATTCTCCCTGCCCCCCGTCAACACTGTTCACTCTGCTTTGTCACCTGCGCTTCACTTTTCAGATGTTTTGTTCAGATTGCCTTTTGGTCTTGATCTTGACTTTGTCCTATTGCCTCAAGCACTCCTCCCAACCCCATCCTACTTCTCAGCCCCCAGGTTCAGCCTGGTACCTCACTTGCCTGGGAGGGGAGGTCAGTGCTTCCACTTCTCTAACAACCTTGCTCTTCTTTATGAACTTGGGACAAGGCAGGGCATGGGACCTTGTGTACCAACCAAAATCAACAAAAGGGAACGTGCATGTATTTCATAGGTGGCTCATGGAACGGCATGAGCTATGGCATCAGCAGGTGGGCATCCCGGGGGACGAGGCAGGGAACAGAAGCTGTCCATATAAGAGCAGGAGGGGTGACCATGGCAAGTGTGTCACAACTTGAAATTAATAGGCACTCAGAGATGAATAGATAAAAGGGGTTCAGCAGAGTGCATGCCAGCTAGAGTGGCTGTTAGTCTAATTTATGTAGAAAGACAGTCTATTGGGTCAGAAAGGTAACTGTGAAAAAACCAGACATGGTCCTGCCTACCAATGGCTTTGGAACAAATGTCACATACGCCAGATACAATTACAGAGCAACAATGGACAGCTGTGGTCAAGTGCGAGTGCGGGGGGGGGGGGGGGGGGGGGCAACGGGAAGAGAGAAGGCTGCTGTCAGCATGGGCTGGAGAGACGGCTGGTTCATTGAGTGATTGATTATCTAATCGTAGGAGACGGGCCCTGAAGATCAGATGATGAGATATGGAAAGGAGAGCCAAGGAGACGGCATAATCGTTCCCCAAGAGATTGCCAGACGCAGTCCGCGTGGGGACCCACTGATCTGGCCCGGGCCCTGCATTTTACAGATGATTGGGTTAGACCCTCAGGGCTCAGGGGTGTTCTCCAGTTTGTACAGCTTTTCGTAAAAGTAGCCTAGACTTGAACCTAATTTTCAAGCCCTCTCCAGTCTCAAGAAAGCAGTCTCTTTCTTCAGGTGTCTGATGTTTGTTCAGAAGGCCGACCATCCAAGTAGCATTCGTATTTGTGGGCACCTTGAGACTGTTGGCAAGATGGGAGGTTCGGGGGATCGCTCTCCGTTGCGAATGCATGGTGCCAGGTGCGAGTGGGGCCCCGCCCACGGCCCCTGCATTCACTGTTGTAACTTGGCCACAATGCACTCACTGGCCATGTGCCAGCCCATTGGTAACCCACCGCTTGTTTCCCTAAGAGGGTGGTGGTGGCTTGCTCCATTGTCCTCTGTCACTCCTCTGCCAAGGCCTGTTCTTCCCCAGTGTAGCTGTGAACACCGGGGGAGGGGAAGGTGGGTGTCTGTATTTCTTGTGAGCTGTGTTAATGGGCTTATTCTACCTAGTAAGATTAGAATTGCCAGAAATGTAATGGGAGTGTTTAATATAAAGAACCCCCATACATCAGAATCATATGGTTGCCAAGTATGAGAGATGACTTTTTAAAAATTACATTGACAACAATGATTTCCTTATTTCTGTGTGTTTCTCTACATCCACTAAGCTGTATCTTAGCATCACCCGTGAACTGGCTCTGTGACCCTGGGGGAGCCACTTGATCTCTGTAATAGGAGGGATCCAACCAGGTGGTCTCTAAAGTACCTTCTAGTTCCAAAATGATTACTGGCATTTGTAGTTCATTCGCTTAGATGACACGGGGGCCAAGGAGTGAGAGCTCTTGGACAAATTTTTCAGCTCAGTTTCACCCACTGAATTCTGTTTCGTTCTGCTCACAGTCACCTATAACTTCTGTCTGCATAGCATTATGCCATGCAGAAGGCTATGGGTAATGCAGGCAAGCATAAGACATGGTTCCTTCTTGGAAAGGAATAATTTTACCAGAGACATATATAACAGGGAGTTGAAAAGGTCACACAAAACAGCAGATAGATAGATAGGTGATAGATCTCTTAAGATTTGTAATAAAGATATTAAGTGCTGGGTGTGAGAAGCTTAGATCTCATACCCCAATAGCACCTAACATTTCAGTGCTTTTTCTGTGCCAGCGTCCTTCTAGGATCTTATGCAGTTATTAACTAACTAGAGGCCTGGTGCACGAAATTCATGCACAGGTGGGGTCCCTAGGCCAGTCCGGCGATCAGGGCCTATTGGGGCCATCTCGCCCACTCCCTGGGGGCCTGCCGGCCACTGGATGGGGCCCACTGGATGCGGGAAGGGAAGGGGGGGGGACCACGGGAGGTTGGCTGGCTGTGGGAGGTTGGCTGTAGGAGTGCACTGACCACCAGGGGGCAGTTCCTGCGTGAGCGTCTGCCCCCTAGGGGTCAGTGCACGTCATAGCGACCAGTCGTTCCGGTTTTTCTGGTCGTTCCGTGGTAATGGTCACTTAGGCTTTTATATATATATATAGATTTTATTCTCATAACAACCCTGGAAGGTAGGGACTATTATTGTCTTCCTGTCTCAGATGAGGAAACTGAGCATGATAAGATTAAATAATGTGTTAATAATGGTCACCAAACCAGTAGTGTAGAGACAGGATTTGAATCAAGGAAATCAGACTCTTGAATGAAGGCTCTTAACCCCTGTTTTCCAAATGCCACTGGACAGAAAAGCTCTCCCTAAGGACAGAACTCTGAAGAACAACCAGGTAGAGGCCAGATGGAAAAAGAAGAGAGCCTTTGAGAGGGAAACAGGGGGCTGGAGGGCTGGGGTGGAAACGAGCCGACTTTGGTTGGATGAAGAGAAGTCTACTGCGCAGGAGTTGGGAGCCTTGCACTCTAGGCAGAGAAGGATGCGTTCAATTCTGTGTGCACTGGGAGCTACTCACATTGTAAAGCCGGAGGCGATAGCAAAATGGCTTTGGGTGAAGTATCTGCGACCTTTTCTAGGGCATGTGAAGGGGATAGAGGAGATGTTTTTCCGAGAAGGATCAGATTGTTGGCTGATAACGTGTAAGGACTGGGACAGAGATGGAGAGTCAATGTTGATGTCAAGATTGAGCCTGGGAGAAAGGTGGAGCTATGACTCCATCGAAGAAACAGGGAGATCCAGAGGGGGAACCAGGTGAGAGGGGAGGCTGCCCGGGATTCAGGAGCCTGGGAGGAAGGTGACGCGCCTGGGAGCGGGCGGCATAGCCTGGTGGCCACCTGTGCATGGGAAGCACAGCAGGTGTGGGAACAGTCACGTTGTATTTCTGATTGTGTCTTACATTCCCACTGGCAGTCTTTTTATTAATCAGAGCAAAATAATGTATATCTATATATTCATATATATATATATATATATATATATATATATATATATATATATGCCAGTATATATATTATTGATTTCCTAGAGGAAGGGAGAGGGAGAGAGAGATAGAAACATCAGTGATGAGAGAGAATCATTGATCAGCTGCCTCCTGCATGTCCCACACTGGAGATTGAGCCCGCAACCCAGGCAAATGCCCTGACCAGAAATTGAACAGTGACCTCCTGGTTCATAGGTCGACGCTCAACCACTGAGCCATGCTGGCCGGGCTATACTGGCTTTTTTAGACATTCCAAGGAATTCCTGCTTGTCCTGCCTTTGGAATCCACATGCAAAAAAGGACAACACAATATAAAACTCACCTTCAGATTTCTTAAAGTACAATGTACAGACTCCTTCATGATTAATTTTTACGTAGTGTATCATGAACATTATTCTGTGTTATAACTGTAATCCCATAGTACATGTAACTAATTTTTTTTTTTACTGTCACAGTCATTGCTGCAAGTAAACATCTAGATAGCAATGATTAATTCCCACAGAGGGAAAAATTGTTGGGCCACATGCCGGGGTCCAACCCCAGCAGGTCCAGGAGTTCCCAAAGGCATAGACGGAGTTGGCGAAGAAGGAATGACACGGAGACAGCGTTCAGTTGATCAGCAGCCTAGCCAGGATCTCCAGCCAAGTTCTGGTCTGGATCTCCAGAGAGGTTCTGGCTAGGTTCTCCAGCCAGGTTCCCCAGGTTCCCCAGCCAGGTCCGGTCACCAGATTCTGTAGCCAGGTTCTTCAGCCAGGTTCTGGCTAGGTTCTCCAACCAAGTTCAGTCACCAGGTTCTAGTCAGGTTCTCTTGCCAATTTCTGTAGTCAGGTTCAGTCCAGGATCTTTTGCCATGCTCTCTCCAGCGAAGTTCTTCTGTCTCTAGGTTCTGTGTAGGTTCTGTGTCTAGGTTCTGTGTAGGTTCTGTCTTCTAAGTTCTGTCTTCTAAGTTCTGTCTCTTGCTGTCTTGTTACATCTGTATTTATACCAGTTGATTCAATCCTATCACTCTCTATTACAAAGGTTAGGGCGTTTCTTATCTCCATTCCAGGGAGTAAAGATTATGTAGCTTAAGCATGGTTGTTCATAGTTAAAGTGATTAATTACCCGCCTGGCACTTAGTTGAGGGGTTTTATTCCCTCCCTAACTTCAGGGGAAAATCCCTACCTGGGGAAACAACCTTTCTCAGAGAGGAGACCTTGGTTAAAACACATAGTGCCAAGAAGGTGTGCAAACATATTAAGAACAGTATGCCATATATGCCAGGTCCTTTGAAACAGCAAGGATGGACCGGCTCCCGGCAGCCACAGGCAGGCATGTCTTAAGGCCTTTATTCTAGGAACCCCAGTGGGATTTTCTATTGGGTTCATCTCTGGTTTATCAGGCCTGGCTTGGCTTATGGTGTCAAAGGGGTAGCCACGCCTCAGTTTCTCAGAATCTGGGAAATCTCTGGAGGAGGAGGAGTCCCTTTTCCTTTGTACAGAAGCCAGATGGGTTGGCAAGAGAGGCAGCAAGAAAGGATGACATCAGCAGGGTGGACGGGGTGGAGTGAGGAGAGAAGGAGAACCTCCCAGTGGTTGGAGTCTGGGGTCAGTGTCAGGGACAGGAGCTGGAGGGCCATTACCCTGTGAAAGAGTGAAGCATGCCCATTATGACTTCTTTTTAAATAACACAGAAGAATCTGCTGTAAGTCACTCCAGTAGAACAGACCTGAGTCCCATTTCACAGACATTAACATAACTGGTTGTTGGAATAGAAATGCTGTGGTTATATTGTAAGGGTTTGAGCAAGTCCTTGGATAGTCCTCTAACATGGAGAGAGAGAGAGAGAGAGAGAGAGAGAGAGAGAGAGAGAGAGAGAGAGAGAGAGAGAGAGAGAGAGAGAGAGAGGCTTAATTTCTGATATTAAAACTGTATTCACTTTGAAGTTTCTCATTTTGCATAGTTGTTTCTTACACATTTTTCTTTTCATCTTTTTTTTAAAATCATAAACTCTGGAGCTTTGCTACGCTTTACCCAACTGTCTGTTTCCCAGGATGGGTGCTCTATGGACATGGCTTCATTCCCAGCATGTCATGGAGCAAATATTTGTGACACATTCTTAAAGGAGGCTCAGAGTAAACACAGGCCCTACACAAACATTTGAAACATGGGGAAGCAGATATGCATGAGTCTCCTTTGATGCTTGGCGCAGTTCCTTGCATGCGGTAGAAGCTAAATAATGTATAAATGTGACATGACTGCTGAATAAGGAAGATATTTGATTACATCTTTCACTTTACTCTTTATCTCTGTGTCATGCCCCTGGAGGCATGAGTCTCCGTGGCGGGATGTCTGGAATGACGGAGTTACTCATACAGACCTTCAGCTTCTCCTGTGGCTCCAACACTTGGGGAAAGTTGCCTCACCTCAGTTTGCTCACCTGTAACGTGGGGATAACAACAGTACCTACCTCACAGAGCTATTGTGTGAGCACGTGCTAAGCACTACGGAGGTTTTAGTTATTATCAGTGGTTTCTTCATCGTCATCTCCTCGGATTAAGAAAAAATAATGCATTCCTGGGGTATTTTCAGTTATACAGTAAATGCTTATTAACTGGTTGTTTTCATGCCCTGTTGCCTTCCATTACTTACTAAATGTTTATTGGCCTTATTTCTTTTGGTTAATTGTCCATTTAAATAGAAAACGAGGTATTGTGAATCCTACTGCGCTAACATAATCAGATCTTCCATGTTATTGTTTTGTGTGTGTGATCATATTTAACAGGATTTGCAAGCTAGTTAGGGGCCCCCTCTCTCAGTCACAATTCCTTCAGCCCGTTTCATTTCAATGCCCTTTCCATTCATATTCGTAACCTGTGTCTATGTGATGCTAGAAGTTCACATAGTTCTTACAGTTGGGAGACTTTGGACAAGGCACTTCTCTAAGTTTCAGTGTCTCTCTTGGCAAAAGGGGGAACTGTACCTCCGTCCTAAGGTCATTTTGAGAACGAAAGAGGACCCTCAGAATAACGCTATCTGAAATGTATTGAGCCTTTACTCTGACCACGCACAGCTCTAAGTCTTGAACTGATCTGAAGAGCTTAGTGCAGGGCCCAGCATTCTGTGAGGGTTAGCCGATATTGCTGTTGTTACTGCAAGCAGAAGAGGGGGTGTGGCCAGCCTGTGGGAGGGGTGAGCTCTAGCTAAGGAGTCTGATGGTCATGGTGGTGCTGGTGATGGGATCTGAATCCTATCAGTGTGGCTCCAAAAGTCCATGATCTTATGCCTCACGTGACCACTGCCTCTCACCACAGGGCTCTGCCCACCCGTGTTCTAAACTCCCTTTGCTGCTCATGGAACCTGCCTTTTGTCTCCTTTCGGGGGACCTTCCCTTGGAATGCGTGCCCCATATTGTGTGCAAGTTGCTACTTCCCTTCTCCCAGGGCTCTCAGCTTCCCCTGGTTACCTTGCTTGGGATTCCCATGGCACTTGTGTAGGGGAACTTGCGAGCAGGAAGCTCTTTAGACATCACTGTGTCCCTCCCTCTCTGTTCCAGAACCTGCCATTTCATTTGCACGTTAAGCATTTTGGGGACCAATGACTGAATATCTTGTCATCCAGGGCTCACCTCCTGCCCGTGGCTTGTAGGAGGACAGGAGCATGGACCCCACCCTCCTCACCTAGTCACTGTCCAGGAGACATGCCCAGTGGTCCCTCACTTTGGGAGCTGTCAGCCCAGCCTCTGTCTATCCCATGAGACAGGTCCCCTTCAGAAGAGAGTGTGCTGGGCAGCGTGCAGGAAGCTTCAGGCCTCGGACTCTGTAAAGGCCAGGGGAGCCCATTGGAAGAGCCGCACACGCACACATGGCCCTAAGTTTGAACAAACGCTCTTGGAGACCTGGACTCGTGCATCACTGGGCTCGCTGTGGGCCAGGTCGGAAAGTGCTAGCGGGGGAGGAAAAGGCCTCAGGTGAGCTGATGCGCTGGCATGTTCAGAGCCACATCCAATGAATGCAAATTCTGCTTTTCCTAATTATACTTTTTTGGGGCCACTTTGTTGCAGCACCTCCTTTTGCTCCCCTCAACTCCACATCCTCCACGTCTTCCATCCCTGAGGTGTGTTGCGTGGTTACAAGAGAAGGGAAGGGTCTTTGGGTGGAGGATCTCTGCACAGCGCTCGGCAGGGCTCTCTGAATCCTTGTCTCCACTTCATGGTGCAAACTCTTCCCTCGGCAGCTGGAGGTCATAGTCCAACCCCGTGGGCAGCCTGCCCCCGGCACTGTGTGAGGCCATTAGTAGAAATGAACACTTAAATCCAGGCATTTAGACTGTAATCCTGCTAAATAATTTGTTTCCTGTTTTATATTGTTTGCCTCTGAGAGGGGGTGGGAAAAATCCAGAAATGTTTTCCAGTGCATTTCCTTCCTTCCACCCCCAATCCTGCTAAAGATACAGCATGCAGACTTCATGGTGGCGGTAGGCTTATTCCCGATGCTAAATTCTCATGCGCCCAGTTCCTTTCCCGTAGGAATGGCATCCTATACTTTTTATCACTACAGTGCTAGCAAATGCTGGCCAAAGTGCCAAATAAATGTATTGATTACTTGCTGATTTCGTACCCTGCTTTTGAACTCTGCAGGGAATGTGGCCAAGACATTCTGGCCTACTTGGGAAGACCCCCACCTTCTCTTTCTCGCCACCGTTCCATTTTTTTATCTGCTGAACTCTAGCTCCGTCCTCACAACTGCAATTGCTCATTTGGTGGTTGCCAAATACTTTCATTCTGCTAAAGGAAGTATAAGTGTGTGTGCGTGTGTGCGTGTGTGTGTGTGTGTGCGTGTGTGTGTGTGCGTGTGTGTGTGTGTGTGCGTGTGTGTGTGTGTGTGTGTGTGTGTGTGTAAGTGTGTATGTGTGTCACCAATCCCTCTTTAGACACCTGATGCTTTTGAGCATTAATTGCATGAATGTTTCTCCCTGATGGTTCCCTTATCCAGTTCTTCTTTCTTTCCTGGTCTTTTCTCTCTCCTCTATCTACCCCTTCTTTTTCTTCTGGCCCACTAATTTGGCTCCAGATTTTGTCCTCAACCTATTCCCATCTTGTCTTGCTGCTTTTTCTTGTTGACTTCGTTCATTCCTTTAGTTTCCACTTTTACTTCTGTTATAAATGATGTGCCGAATATAAATCCAGTGCTGTTTTTCTCCTCTGTGCCAGGCCTGAATTTCCATCTGCCTATAGACATCCGCACTTAAATGACCCACATTTGATCCCAAATCCCAAATCCCCACTATTATTTTGCCTACCCCCAATCTCCTTTCTCTTCTCAACTATCGCATTTCAGGCAGTTAAAACCCCATTCTTTCCAGCCAGTGTGGTTCAGTGGTTGAGCATCGACCCATGAACCAAGAGGTCACTGGTTCAATTCTCAGTCAGGGCACATGCAGGCTCGATCCCCGGTGGGAGGGCGTGCAGGAGGCAGCTAATCAATGTTTCTCTCTCATCGATGTTTCTCTCTCTATCTCTCTCCCTTCCTCTCTCTCTAAAATCAATAAAAACATATGTTTTATAAAACACAACATTCTTTTCAATAGAAATATAAAGTAAGTGGTCATTATTGATATCTCTCTTTCTTCCACCTTTTTTACTATGTCTGTCAAAAATTTTCCCGAAGAAAACATTTCTTACATTTGCTTCACTACCACTGCCAGCACCCAGCCGGGCCCCAGCATTTGCTGAGTATCATGGTAACAGACCTCTCAGCCTCTCCTCTTCCTCCTGCCTCCCAACTCCTGTTCTCTTCACTGGTGACCTGGCTAAGGTGGGCCCATCACCGCCCATCTCCCAAACGAACGTGGCCCTTCCTGCCTGGTGAGTGAATCGTGCGCCCTTCTGGCTGTTCTCAACCTTATGTCCCGTGACTCCCAACCCCCTCCCTCTGTCTCCTTCCACAGTTAGTGGATTGACTCCCCCAGTCATTGAGCGCCTTCTACCCACCATGCACTGGGGCTATGGCAATGAACAGAGGTCCCTCCCACTCCTCATGGGGCTGGAGTTTTCCTGAGCAAGTGAGCTCACTGCTTCTCAGCCTCCTTGCTGTCCACTGCCTCTCACCCCCGCTGTTAAAAGTCCAGCTTGTCTTACCTCCTCCCAGAGCTGGCCTCAACTTCTTCAGCCCACAGTGGTGAATCCCTTTTCAGAATTCCTGTTGTTCTTGCTTATTCTCTGATTTTTTTCATGTATATTAGTTATAATTGCTAACTGGATTGTAATATCCTTGAGGTCCACTGGTTTTTGTAGTGCTAACTATGCCCAATGTTGTGTGTGTGTGTCATTGTTGTAGTAGTATGCATAATAGCCGCTACTAATCTGCAGTTATAGGTAATGAGGCTATAATTAGGGTAATACCGTGAGCCAGGCATGGCATGCAGTGCTTTATGTGCATTTTCTTATCTAACGAGTGAGTATTTATTACAGGCTTAATTGACTAAAGCCATCGACTCCGTGCTCACCAGCTGTGGGTCTCAGGGAAGTCACTTCCGCTCAGACTCAGTTTCCTCTCCAGCAATACTGGGAGCTGGATGTCTGCTTTTCCAGGTTCTTTCCAGTTCCAAGCCTCGGTTCGATTCAATTCCAGTCCACTCGTTTCTAGGGAATCCTTACTGTGTACTCTGCACAGATTTATTGCTTAGGAAATATAAACCAAGTATGGCACAGTCCCTGCCCTCAAGGTTGTCACCATCCTTTGTAAATAACAGGAAGCCAGGGATGCCTGAGGGGGAGAGAACAAGGGACCAGTTATATCACTAGGAAAAAGTGGGGAGGTCTCTGGGAGTCGATTCTAATTAGAAGCTTCCTGAAGGAGAGATTTCCGTCCAGTTGAAAGGAGGCAGTCGACCGAGTGGGAGTGCAGAGGCACCTCTTGGCAAAGCTGGTGGGCACAGCTCTTCAGCGGTGAGCCAGACCGGCTGTGTTTAAGGCCAGCTGGCCAGACATTTTGCCGTGAGCTAAATTTAAAGGGTGACTATACTGATGTGGCTGCTACACACAACCGGAGAATCTCGACTGCATCCGAAAGGGATGTGGCACTCCTGGGGGTGAAACTTTTGGATATTTGAGATACATCCTCAGATTAAAACCAATTCTTTTGGCATCTGCACAGGCTCAGCCCCAGGGGAACATCTGTCCCAGAATGACACATCTGGGCTCCTGACACAATGCATCACATTGACAACTGGCTAATACTGGTGTTTCGTAGTAATACATATTTATTTATGACTCTCCTCATTTCAAAATGGAACTGGAGGGGTTTGCAAATATGTTCACAGGGACAAGATAAAAATACAAGAGGTAAAACATGAGGAGATAAAAGTAGAAATAATAGGGTGAGGCAAAGGAGAGGTGCGAATTCCCAAAGGCTCTGAATACTTTTTTTTTAAAATGTATTTTATTGATTTTTTTACAGAGAGAAAGGGAGAGAGATAGAGAGTTAGAAACGTCGATGAGAGAGAAACATCGATCAGCCGCCTCCTGCACATCTCCTACTGGGGATGTGCATGCAACCCAGGTACATGCCCTTGACCGGAATCGAACCCGGGACCTTTCAGTCCGCAGGCCGACGTTCCATCCACTAAGTCAAACCGGTTTCAGCGGCTCTGAATACTTTTACCAGAGGTGGGCTGCACAGCTGGGGCTAGGCATCTGAGCAACTAATGCATTTTGTCCTAAAGAAAAGTGGGTGGGTTTTTTCATTTTCTTATAATAAATATTTTATTTTTGAACTATTTTTGATTTACAGGATTACTCTGCAGAGGTAGTATAGAGAATTCCTGAATACCCTATGCCCAGTTCCCCTATTAGTAACATCTTATATTAGTATGGCACATATAACACTATTAATGAACAATATCGAAACAATATTAAGTAAAGTTCATAGTTTATTCGGCTTTCTCTTATTACCTAATGTCCCTTTTCTTTTAAAATTGTTTTTAAATTTTTCAATTGCCATTGACACACAATATTATAGTAGTTTCAGCTGTACAATATAGTGAGTAGGCATTTATATCACTTACGAAATGATTCCCCCAATAAGTCTAGTACTCATCTGAAACCATGCATATTATATTATTACTAGAGGCCTGGTGCACAAAAATTTGTGCACTTGGGGTGAGGGGGGAGTCCCTCAGCCCAGCCTGTGCCCTCTTGCAGTCTGGGACCCCTTGGGGGTTGACCACCTGCTGGCTTGGGCCTGCTCCCCGGGGGATTGGGCCTAAGATGGCAATCAGACATCCCTCTGGCAGCCTGGCAGCCCTCGGGGATGTCCACTTGCCAGCGGGGAGCAGACCTAAGCTGCAGTCAGACATCCTTAGCGCTGCTGAGGAGGCAGGAGAGGCTACCACCACCACCACTGTACTGTTAGCCATCAGCCTGGCTTGTGGCTGAGCAGAGGTCCTCCATGTGAGAGCTCACTGATCACCAGAGGGCAGCTCCTGCATTGAGCATCTGCCCCCTGGTGGTCAGTGTGTGTCATAGTGACCAGTCATTCCCAGTCTTGCTGCTGTTAGGGTCAGTTTGCATATTACCCTTTTACTATATAGGATAGAGGCCTGGTGCACGGGTGGGGGCCGGCTGGTTTGCCTTGAAGGGTGTCCCGGATCAGGTTGGGGGTCCCACTTGGGTGCCTGGCCAGCCTGAGTGAGGGGCTGATGGCTGTTTGCAGCTGGTCACACCCCCTTCAGGGTGAGGGTCCCCACTGGGGTGCCTGGCCAGTCTGGGTGAGGGGCCGAGGGCCGTTTTCAGGCTGGCCAGTGACTGAAGCTCCCAGCCTCTCCTTTCTGTCTTAATTTTTATTCTGGGATTTATTTACCTTCTGTAATTGAAACATTGTTGCCGTCACTGGCGCTCCCAGCTCTGAGGCCGCAGCCGGCTGAAAGCAGGTATCTGGGGTTTGTTTAGCTTCTATAATTGAAACATTGTTGCTTTCGGGCTCAGAGCCGGGCCGCGGCAGGCCGGGAACCTTGGCTTTCTCCATCACTGGAGCAAGCAAGCCTCCTGCTCGCTTCAGCTGCGTGGCTGCCGGCCGCCATCTTTGTTGGCAGTTAATTTGCATATTGCCCTGATTAGCCAATGGGAAGCATAGCGGAAGTATGGTTAATTACCCTTTTTGTCTTTTATTAGATAGGATATTATTGACTATATTTCCTAAGCTGTACTTCACATCCCTGTGACTATTTTTGTAACTGGTAATTACTTCTTAGCCTATTTGTTTATTTATTTTGCAGATTTCCCATGTAAGTGAAATCATATGTTATGTGTCTTTCTCTGTCTTATTTATTTCACTTAGTATAATACCCTCTAGACCAGCGGTTCTCAACCTGTGGGTCGCGACCCCTTTAGGGGTCGAATGACCCTTTCACAGGGGTCCCCTAAGACCATCGGAAAACACATATATAATTACATATTGTTTTTGTGATTAATCTCTATGCTTTAATTATGTTCAATTTGTAACAATGAAAATGCATTCTGCATATCAGATATTTACATTACAATTCATAACAGTAGCAAAATTACAGTTACGAAGTAGCAATGAAAATAATTTTATGGCTGGGGGTCACCACAACATGAGGAACTGTATTAAAGGGTCGTGGCATTAGGAAGGTTTGAGAACCACTGCTCTAGACTCATCCATGTTGTTGCACATGGCAACATTTTATTCTTTTTTATGGCCCAGTAACATTCCATTGTATATATGTACCACTTTTTCTTTATCCCCTCATCTATCGATGGACACTTAGGTTGTTTCCACAGCTTGGCTACTGTAGATAAAACTGCAGCGAACATAGGGGTGCACGTATCTTTCCGAAGTGGTGTTCTGTATTTCTTTGGATAAATACCCAGAAGTGGCCTCATCGTGCCTTTTTCTTTCCATCCTTAGTTATAGGACTTCTGCTCAGCTGGTCTTCAGGTGGGTCTCAGTGATGGTTGTTCCATCATTTAGTTGTAATTTTGATGTGGTTGTGGGAGGAAGGGTACATAGCATTTACCTACTCTTCCATCTTGACTGGAATACATTTTTTGTTTTGTGTGTGGTTTTACTTATTTTTATTTTTTATTATTAAGTTTATCAGAGTAATATTGGTTAATAACATTATATAATTTTCAGGTGTACGAGATTATAATTTGATATTTGTGTGCTCAACGCCCAAAGTCTAGTTTCCTTCTGTTCCCCTATATCTGACCCCCTTTACTCACTTGGCCCTTCCCCTTCCCTCTCCCTCCTCTGGTCACCACCATTCTGTTGTCTGTATCTATGAGTTTGTTTTTATTTTGTGAGTTCTTATTTTACTTTTTATTTTATTTTTAAATTATTTTTATTGTTTAAAGTGTTACAGATGTCCCCCTTTTATCCCCATTGACCCCTCCTCCTCCCCACTCCCATCCCCTCCCCAGGCCTTCACCCGCTATTGTCTGAGTCCATGGGTTATGCATATGTGCGTAGAAGTTCTTTGATTGATCTCTTCCCTCCCACCCCTCCTTCCCCTTATTTTACTTTTTGTTTTATATTCCACCTATGAATGAAATCATAGGTGGTTTTTTTTGTCCTTTTCTGTCTGATTTATTTCACTTAGCATAATCTTGAGAGAATTATGCAAAGTTTTCATTTTTAATACAATAATGCAGCAGCCTGAAGATTCCAAGCTTTATTCAGGGACTTGTCCTTGCTGATGAAAGAGATTGTGCACACTGATAACGCTGGGTTATTTCCTTTATGTCGGCTGCTGCTGCAATGAAGTCATTAAAAACAGAAGCTGAAAGCAGAACACGGCCCAGGCTTTCTGGCCGAGTTTCCATGCCTGCGTTGCAGAGGACCTGTGGTTTTACTTAAGGAAACCCCAGCTCTGAGATGGAAGAGAATTGCCTCCCTTTAGAAGACATAACTATCTTTTTTTAAAAATCCTCACTTGAGGTTATTGTTTCCATTGCTTTTTAGAGAGAGTGCATGGGAGAGGGGGAGAGAGGAACATCGATGTGAGAGAGACACATCAATTGGTTGTCAGGGATCAAACCTGGATTCCAGTGACGTGACATTGACTGGGAATTGAACCCGCGACCCTTTGGTACGAGGGCTGACGCTGTAACCACTGGGAAACACCGGCCCAGGCCATAACTGTTGTTTTTTAATTCCCTTTAGAGAAGGTTCCTGTCTCTGCCTCCCCGCCGCCGCCCTGCCCCACACACCTCCCCCAAACACACTTCTTTTAGTTTGTGCCATCAGAGAGAGGGCACTCTGCCCCGACCCACTGGGCATTCATATGTGAGAACGGGGGAGCAGAGAGTGAAGGCCCGGGTGTGTGCATTTATATGTGAGAACAGGGGAGCAGAGGGCGAAGGCCCGGGTGTGTGCATTTATATGTGAGAACAGGAGCAGAGGGCGAAGGCCCGGGTGTGTGCAATTATATGTGAGAACAGGGGAGCAGAGGGCGAAGGCCCGGGTGTGTGCATTTATATGTGAGAACAGGGGAGCAGAGGGCGAAGTCCCGGGTGTGTGCATTTATATGTGAGAACAGGGGAGCAGAGAGTGAAGGCCCGGGTGTGTGCATTTATATGTGAGAACAGGGGAGCAGAGGGCGAAGGCCCGGGTGTGTGCATTTATATGTGAGAACAGGGGAACAGAGGGCGAAGGCCCGGGTGTGTGCATTTATATGTGAGAACAGGGGAGCAGAGGGCGAAGGCCCGGGCCTGTGCATTTATATGTGAGAACAGGGGAGCAGAGGGCGAAGGCCCGGGCCTGTGCATTTATATGTGAGAACAGGGGAGCAGAGGGCGAAGGCCCGGGTGTGTGCATTTATATGTGAGAACAGGGGAGCAGAGGGCGAAGGCCCGGGTGTGTGCATTTATATGTGTGAACAGGGGAGCAGAGGGCGAAGGCCCGGGTGTGTGCATTTATATGTGAGAACAGGAGCAGAGGGCGAAGGCCCGGGTGTGTGCATTTATATGTGAGAACAGGAGCAGAGGGCTAAGGCCCGGGTGTGTGACCGGCTTTGCTTCTGTTGACAGTGTGAAGCAGCACGAGCGCTATGGCCAGCTGACCCTGGTCAACTCCACCGCGGCCGACACCGGCGAGTTCAGCTGCTGGGGGCAGCTCTGCACCGGCTACATCTGCACGAAGGACGTGACCAAAACCGGCTCCACCTACATCTTTTTTACAGGTAAAAGGTTTGCTGCCTCAGTGGACTCTTCCAGTGACTGGACTTGCCCAGGGTAAAGGTTCCACTGTGTGCTGAATATCAATAATGACAGTCAGAGCCCCTGCTGTCTGTCAGGCCCTGGGCTCAATGCTTTCCATCAATTAGTTCTGGTAAGTCTCTCACCAGCCCTTCAGGGTGAGTACTAACATCATTTCCACTTCTTTTTCCCAGCGGAAAAGTTGAGGTTTAGAGATTAAGTAAGTCCTTCACGTCACACTACAAGGAATGCCTGTTATCAGAATTTGAACCCAGGACAGTCTGACTCCAGAGTTTGTACCTACATTGTCCAATATGGTAGCCACTGGACACCTGGGCTATTTACATTTAAGTGGGAATTAAAATTAAACAAAATTTAAAACTCGGTTTCTCCGTGGCCCTTACATGTTTCAAGGGCTCCATTGCCACGTGTGGCGGCTGGTGGCTGTCCTAGTCGACACGTGACAGAGAACAGCTCCATCATTGCAGAAGGCCCGGCTGTGGACTTTGAGTCACGTGCTCTCATATCTGTGATAGTCTTTCCGGAACCTCCGCAGTCCTAGGAGGCCTGGCCAAAGGCCTCCTTGTATTTGTTCTTGTGAGTGCTGATAGCTGAGGGTTGAGGGGCTGGGTTCCCAGAGGTGGTGGTCCTTGAGTCTCCAGCCCCAGTCCCTGAGCCTGAGCGAGGTGCCTGAGAAGGCGCAGGTCAGAGTGAACTCTCCTCCCCTGTAGTGCTAGGTATGGCTTTGCCGGTGGAATTGCACTCAGAGAAAAGGCATGCAGAGGAGGTTGCAGCCCCCTCCCTCTTGGAGGGGGGGATGGCGCTCTCCAGGGCCCAGTGGTCAGGGTTTTCAGGGCCTTACAGAGGCCACCCCCTGGTGAAGTCAGACTTCTTCCCTTTTTAAAAAAATTGATTTCAGAGAGGAAGGAAGAGGGAGAGAGAGATAGAAACATCAGTGAGAATCATTGATCGACTGCCTCCTGCCCGCCCCACCCTGGGGATCGAGCCTGCAACCCGGGCTTGTGCCCTGACCAGGAATCGAACCGTGACCTCCTAGTTCATAGGTGGACGCTCAACCACTGAGCCATGCCAGCTGGGCCAGAATTCTTTCTTAGTGTCGTAGGCAGGCACTTTCAGGAGATTTGTCCACTTCCTGAATCCATCTGCCTTTCAGACCTTCGTGATTTAGGCCTATGACTCAAATGACCTGATGCCCTGGCCATTAATGAGTGCTTCAACAAAACCTCACATATAACCCCTTCCCGTCCAGAGAGCGCCTCTCTGGCCAGCGCCTCTCACGGCCCTGGAGGTCCGTGGATCTCATTTCACTTCCAAATGCCCCCGGGAACTGAGTAGACACTGGTTTATTATCTCTGTCTGAGAAATAATGACGCTGACGCTGAGACTCAGAGGGCGAGGTGACCTGCTCAGTGTTTCATGGCTTACAGCGGCAGAGTAAAGAGTCCAGCCCTGCTTTTCTGACCCAGGATCCAGTGTTCTTACTGCCCTGGCCTGTTTTGAAGACCAGGTGATGGATTGATGGGCAGACAGACAGGCACTAGCTAGCATAACTGGTGTTGTCAGGAGAACTGCTCGCAGTTGTTCACAGGTAATCCCTTCTGATCCTCATTCTGGAATGTGCTACGCAGAAAGCCCACGTGCCTTAGTGTTTTACCGCCCTGGGAAACCACAGTGGAAAAGGCAACTGGGACTAATCAGGGCCTGTTATTTGGATGAGGACTGACAGCCTATTTCAAATGACAGAATGAAGACTTTTCTGTCACAGTTAGCCCTGTTGTGTCTTCCCAAAACATTGGTTTTCGAACTGAAGACCTCCCTTGAGCAAAATGTCCTATTAGAGTCCTGGGCTCTCTCTGATTTTTAGAGGCAGGTCTTCTCCCTCAATTCAGGGAAGCCCCTTTGTGAATCAAAGGAACACCCCAACTTAATATTTATTTCAACATAAATATTACGTTGAGCATCGACCTATGAACCAGGAGGTCACAGTTTGATTCCTGGTCAGGGCACATGCCTGGGTTGTGGGCTCAATCCCCGGGGGGGGGGGGGGGGGGCGTGTAGGAGGCAGCCAATCAATGATTCTCTCTCATCATTGATGTTTCTCTCTCTCTCCCCCTCTCCCTTCCTCTCTGAAATCAATCAAAAGTGTGTGTGTGGGGGGGGCGGGGGCGGGGGGGTGACCAATGTGTTGTAGCATTTTCTCATTCCTCAACACAAGTGAAGAGTCCAGTTGGATTTTCAGTACAGGGTTTAGCAGTTTGTCTTCTCAGGCCTGGGTGAGTCTGCAAAACCAGGATGGGCTGTGATGAGAGCTGAGCGTTCTGCTGCTGGCGCTGGCTCCCTTCAGAACATATGCTTCCCCTCTGCCCACACAGAGAAACGTCTGGCATTCATTCTGTTCGCGTGTTCCCTGGAGCTCGATTGCAAACACTGTGAAGCTTCCTTTTGATTGTTGGTAATTTGTGCAATTTTTGTGTGAATTTGTGTGACTGTCACATATTATATTTAATCTTATCCAGGAGGCACTCATGTGTTTTTCCCCCCTCTCTAACTTTTTATTGAAGTATAACAGAGAAAAGTACACACATCATAGCTATACAGCTCAAATAAATTACCCTCAAGTCACACGGAACTGCCACCAGATCAAGAAGGAGAACATGACTGACAATAGGCCTTTCTCGTGGCAAAGGGCTTGAGCTGCGGTCTTCACTTGCAGTAAAACCACATTAAGGGGCATTTTATGGAGTTGTAATCATTTGGATTTTAGCTTATAGCCTACGAACTAATTATTTTGGAAATCTAAATTTTCATGTGTTTAGTTTTCTTAAAGTAATATTTTTTTTATCTGCTCAAGTAGATGCAAACATATTTGCAAGGGGCATAGGTCATCTACAATTCTTTGAACTTTAACATACTTTTTTGGGTAGATGGAATGTACTGATTATAAGTGAAAATTTTTTTCTGTTTGTTAAGGCAACCGGTGTGGTCACTTTTCAAAGCATGTCCAAGTAAGACCACATTTTTGTGTTGTGGAATTCTGATTGTTATCATACTGGCTTTGCTCACTGGTTCAGTTTTCTCTACAAAACCTTAAAACAGAAGGTGCTTCTAAACCTTACAGTCATAAACTCCTTCATTGTTTTGGCCAAAAAGATATCTTGAGTTCTGTCCACTCTGGATTCTTCTCTTTACAATTGGGAATGACATATCCAAGGCCACGCAGATTTGTTCTTTGTGAACACAGGGCTGTTAGGTGCCCCTGGCCTGAGCCTGAAAGGCAGTTTCTCATGAAGTGGCATGAGCCACCCAGGCTGACATAAAGCCTAGAAAAGACAGGGCCTCTCTGAGCCACGGCATACTCTTCCTTGACCTCAGCCAGAGCCAGGGGGAAGGACCTCCATGTTAGTTAAGTTGCACCCATTGCAAAGAAGTCTTGGCTCATGAAGACATGTGATGATATATCCAGAAATTCTGTCCCTGACCTAACACATCACATGGACTGTCGCACAGAGAAGGGTAGTGGAGGAGAGAGCCAAGAATAATTGGTTGTTTCAGGAGCATTGCAGGAAAAACATGGGAAACAATTGAACAAGTGTTGGGGTGTAATTAAGTTAAATGACTTCTCTTAATTATGATAATATCCTCTCATAGTATAGAAAGCAAAAGATTTAATGTGCCATGCCGAAAACAAACAAAAAATAAACCTCAACTCGGATTCCTCTGTACTAAGGAAAGGCGGGCATACCAGTCCTCATTTCTGTAAGAAAAATGCCATTTTCTCCTCATTTCTATAAGATAAAAATGGCATTTTCTTCTCAATTCTGTAAGATAAAAAATGCCATTTTTTTGTGCTTAAAACTTCAGAGGGAACAGGGGTATAAGAAACTGGCTGGAGGTCCCCAGCCCTGAGGCAGCCAAGCTGAGCTCAGAACCTGAGGTTAGCGGTAGCAGGTTCCTCATCTGTCTCTTCTCCATTCCCTCTCCGTGGGCCTTGGCAGGAATGAGGTGCACTGGGCTGGATTCTCGGGGGAGCTCTGCTGTGCTGGGATCCGCCTCCAACAGCACTTCCTGAGCAGGTCATGCGGCTAATTTCTCCAGAGACACAGTGGATTGTTTCCAGGTCTTAAGGCTGCTCTGGTCGTATGGACGTCAGTCTCCTCCCCTGCTTCCTCAGGGAGTAACCCACGGGCCTGAGTTGGGCTTGAACTAAGACCTATTTTATTTCCCTTAAGGAGATGGGAAATAATAGCATCCTTCTTCAGAAAGGGGAAAATTATTTAAAAATAGCTTTTCTACTCATAAGGACTCAGTATTCTGAGTATATTGTCAGTCTCCTCTCATTTTTGTGCCCTGGGGTCGCAAATCCATAATGTGTTCTTTACCTTGTTCCTCCAGAACAAGTAAGCCTGTGCCTTTTGCTTTGCAGAGAAAGGAGAACTCTTTGTACCTTCTCCCAGTTACTTTGATGTTGTCTACCTGAACCCGGACAGACAGGCTGTGGTTCCTTGTCGAGTGACTGTCCTGTCAGCCAAAGTCACGCTCCACAGGGAGTTCCCGGCCAAGGAAATCCCGGCCAATGGAACAGACATTGTTTATGACATGAAGAGAGGCTTTGTATACCTGCAACCTCATTCTGACCATCAGGGGGTGGTCTACTGCAAGGCGGAGGCCGGGGGCAAGTCCCAGATCTCTGTCAAGTATCAACTCCTCTACGCAGAAGGTAAGGGTGTTTCCTACCAGTGCCTAGATTTCAGTGGCTTCCAGCTGGTCAGTAGCAGGCACTGCTGTTCCTGAGTGTGGATGGAAATTAGGAGGCACAGAATGCTGTTCTTAATGGCTCCTTTATTGCACCACTCTTTCTAGAATGTTCTACTAGTGCTTCCTTGTCTGTGACCATGACCTTCAGATGAACCCCTGGCGGGTTAGCCTCCTCCCCTAATCACAAGGGAAATGGGTGGGCCTGGGGAGTTCTGGGTGCTGACCCCATTCGGACCACCAAGGTAGAGAAAGAGGAGGCTTCGAAGAATCCGAAAGTGGTGGGGTGGAGGTGGCCTGGTGCTCTTTGGGTGAGGCGGAAATGTGACCCATCCGTCCAAAGAAAAGAGTGTGCCTGTAGGTTTGTCTTCAGTGTTGCACTCATGAATTCCATCTCACTTTCCCTGTCTCCTGCTTAATGCCAGTTCCCAGCGGCCCTCCATCCACAACCATCCTGGCATCTTCAAACAGAGTGAACAGCGGGGATGACGTCAGTGTCCTCTGCACTGTCCTCGGGGAGCCTGACGTCGAGGTGGAGTTCAGGTGGATCTACCCTGGCCAGAAGGTAAGACCTTACCCTCACTCAGCCAGTTGTTCAAGTTTAGGTTTGTCTCTCTCTCCCCCACTTGCCACTGATAAAGACCTTAACGTACGAGGTGCAAGAAATGTGTGGGACTAAGGGAGGTGCCAGGGCTTGCTGGTTGTCCTCTGAGACAGCGGTCGCCAACCTTTCGGACCTCACGGACCACCCGTGGTCCACGGACCACCGATTGGCGACCACTGTTCTAAGATGTTTCAGTATATTTACAAATGGCTTTTTTTAATAGAAAAGGTGACTGGGTTCCATCAGGCAATTCACTCAGTGTACCCTCTTCATATGTGATTTATCTTCATAATTCTTTTTAAATATTTTTTTTTATCAATTTTTGCGGAGAGGGAAAGAGAGAGAGAAACATCAATGATGAGAATCATTGATTGGCTGCCTCCTGCACAACCCACATGGGGGATCGAGCCCATTCAATCTGGCCAGGAATTGAACCGTGACCTCCTGGTTCATAGGTTGATGCTCAACCACCAAGCCACGCCAGCTGGGCTGATCTTCATAATCCTTAAATAAGAAGGAACAGGGGCTTGAAAGGGACAGGAGGGGCCTCCCTCTTTCTCCACCCCAACCTCAACCTTCAGTATGAATTCTGAGTCCATTAGAGGCCAATCTAACTTCCTTCTGGTGCCTTTCTGTCTGGCACACAAGCTGTGCCCATGGCGAGGAGCTCTGAGCGGACAGGCCCCATCCAAAAGGTGCCGTGAGGCCAGAGATCTTTTTAAAATAGATTTCCCATAAAAGCAACTCCAGCTTATTATTTAGCCTCTGTGCGTGCTCTGTTCACTAATAGAAACAGCTCTGCTACCAACATGGAACGATCCCTTTGTTGCCAGAAGAGATTTGGCCTCTTGCGATGTACTCAGTAGCCAATACCCTTCTGGCTCTATGGGCTGTGATTGGTGGAAAATAACTCTCCCTGGAGAATGGTATTTTCCGGCCTCTGGTACCTTACTTGCTTTTACACAGTTGTCACAATTAGAAAACATGAATGGTTTTCAATAGAGATTTCTTTTGCATTGCTAATTATTATTTTATGAGCAGAAGGGGGATTAACGGAGTTACACTGTATTACAGTTGTTAAGCTAATCCAGAAAATACTACGTTCTTATCACTGGATTTGGATGAAGCCTCTCAAAGGTGACCGCCTGACTTTCTGGAATAGGGAGTTACGTCATTTAGGGCGTCACATTATCCATCCCTGGAAGAACTTTTCTCCCACATTTGACTTATCATCCTTCTCTTTCTTCCAAATCTGAACAATTGGGAGCTTTTATTCACTTGCATGGGGCGTGCTCTGGGCTCTTTGTGACCAGAAATTCTGTAAATAAGAACCAGTGAGTGAGAGGGTGAACGTGGGCAATGTAGAGAAGTGTGGAAAATTTTATCTACGTCTTTTTGAGTAATACCAGGTGTACCTCCTTGGAATTCCAAAAGAATCAATCTTATATTCAGTAGAAATTTACTAAAGAGCCCAGCTGGCATGGTTTAGTGTCCATCTATGAAACAGGAAGTCATGGTTCGATTCCCGGTCAGGGCACATGCCCTGGTTGTGGGCTCGATCCCCAGAATGGGGTGTGCAGGAGGCAACTGATCAGTGAGTCTCTCTCATCATTGATGTTTCTACGTCTCTCTCCCTTTTTCCCCTCCTTTCTGAAATAAATGCAATGTATTTTTTAAAAATTTACTAAAGAAAAGGGCAGAGAGAGTCGAACAGCGTAATGACATCCCAGACTGTGCTTTGGAAAACATGCCGCTGAAAAGGGTTACACAGTGCGGAAGCACCCATGGGCCTCGCAGACCGGTGTTTTCTGAGCATGGCTCTGTGTTGAGTGGCTGGGGCCTGTTTGTAGCCGTGTGTCCTCCTTGCTTCATCCCTGCGGGTGTCGTTACACAGGATGAAAGGCCCGTGACGATCCAGGACACCTGGAGGCTGGTCCACAGGGGCCTGGGCCACACCACCAGGCTCTCCCAGAGCGTCCTGACGGTGGAAGACTTTGAGACCATTGACGCGGGATATTACATTTGCACGGCCCAGAATCTCCAAGGACAGACCACAGTCGCTACCACTGTTGAGTTTTCCTGACTTGGAAAACGAAGTGCAACGGACTGACGGGAGGTCCACGTGCGCACACCACCAGCTCGGGCGTCCTGTGACTCGTGCTTTGCCAGAGGCTGATGTCCAGCGCCAAACCCCAGTCCCCGCCTCGTGAGTAAGACCCAGACATCCAAACACACAGGAAGTCGCCCGGTCTAAGAATAGACGTGTTAACTCCTGGGACAGAAAGCATGTCTTCTGATTGCTTACCTACGTATATGCGCTTCTGGTTTTTATACTTAGAGAGCATATATGTGAACAACTTTATATAATCATCTCTATTAAATGATCAAGTTTTTGTAAAATAAATTTAAAACTGGCCTAAGTGCTTGTGTTTTAGGTTGGCAGAAGGACTCGTTGATAGTGATGTTTGGGTTAACCTTAATTTCCATTTGATTTTAATCGCAATACATGAGCATCTAAAAATGTAGTAACTATATATGAACCATGATATGAAAGTATCCAAAAAAATCATAGAAACTTGCTTTTTATTAAAAAAAAAAAAGGCTGCACTCAGAAGTAACTAGTTCTAGATTAGTACATTCAGAAAGGTTTACAGCATGTGTGTTTAAAAGCTTAATTTTCAATATAAAATAGGTATGCAGATCAAGGAAAATTCAACTTCATTTAGACCTTTTGTAGCATCTGCAAAAAAAATATTTAGACCATAGTTTTCTTACCTTAAAGAGCGGAAATTGTTAAAAACCAGTCAAAAGTTATTCCTCCAAAACACATGGCTTTGAATTTAGAAAAGAGAAGCTTCATTCTAAGCTTAGCTCTGTGAGCCAAATTTCAGCCCATGGCCTGTTTTGTGGTTGCGTTGGAAATTCCTGGGAAATGGCTGAGGAGGAGGCACAGTGTCAACGCCTGGGCTGTGAGAAGGGCTGTAAGCTGGGTAGCCCCTGGGAGAGTGAAGTATGTCACAGGTTGCACTTCTTATATTAAATATTCCAGCATTGTTTATTTAATCAAGGTAAAAATACACTTTGCATCATTACAAACTGAGCACAATTACAGTTTTTACACATCCGTATACGGTATGACGTGCGGACATTGTACATCCTACATGAAACATTTGGTTTGAAAACAATCTTCAAGTTCTCCATGTTGTCTCTTACCTTCCCTCCAGTTGTCTCTGAAGACACTTTATACTAACTGTGTAAGATTGATTTCCCCAGACACCTAAAGGGTATGGGGGAGAGCAGGGATCAGCACGAGATTTACCATGCGCGGGCACGGGTGGCAAATCCAACTTCGGCTAATGACACTGAGCACAGCTGGAAAGGGTAAGCAGAGAGAGATCTCGGAAGGTGGCAGCGGGCCTATTCCCGTTTATCAGAAGCGCACACGGAAGGTAACATCCACAATACACTAGTGAAGCCTAGACTTCAGACACAATCACTAATAATTAAATAGAAAACACCGTGCATCATGAATACTAATTTGCTATGTAATGTACATGTAGTGATGACTCAAAGACCCCCCTCTAGTATCCTGAACCTGTTCTTATGGGGCTATCTGTACAGCCATCAAACGTCAGCAATGCAGATTAGTAAGTACTGACATCACCATGTTGACACATGCAGCGGTAGGCGGCGGGGCGGGGGAAGCCACAGTGCTTCCTCCCACCTCCCCCAAAGTGTGAGAACTGGGGGAGGTAATAAGTGAAATTTGGAAGAGAAACTGAAATGCAACCTGGAGGAGAGGCCTACGAGTAGGAAAAGCCACATTTTCTACTCGGAAGCTGGCCTTTCTACCTCCCCAAAGACAGAAGGGTTCCTCAAAGGGTACATGGGAACTTGGCGTTATCTTCTATGAAATGCTGCATCGTTGGGTTCATCAAGGTACTCCTGTTCATTGATAAACACGAGCCAATGACTCTCTCGTTCTATATTCCTTCTAGGGTTTCCCAAAACTTGTACTCTCAGGTCCAGGCTGTGGCTTATTTGGAGCGTGGTGTGAGCACCTTGAGGATGAGCTGGCTCTGGAAAAGCATATGCCACTATCCTTGTCCCAGAGAACAATAGGAAGGAGGTAGGAGGGTTGCCTTTGGGGCTCTGGCTGGGGGAAGGAAGGAAAGGGAGGAGGCGAGGATCAGGGGAGAAGACAATAGTTGACATCAGTGAGGACAGCTTAGGTCACGGTAAACGTAAGGCGGGAGCAATCCACTGCTGCCGCCCCTTTCCTTTTTACAGAATTTTAGAAAAATTTGGGTTTCACATTTGCTCGTAGCCTGAGAAAATGGATCGTAGTAAAATGTTAGGTTCACATGGGAACGTTAAAAGTCTACAGAAAAAAACACACACAAACTTGTTAGTTTTGACCGACATGGCTGAACACTGAAAGAATGCCAAGAAACTTCCAAAGGATGCAGACACTGCACAGATGTGGACCAGTCGGAACGCTTCCTGTCACTCCCCACCCCGCCCTGTGTCAAAGGGCGGAGCGGAGTGGGCGGCAGACAGCGTCATCATTCAAGCAACGATTGCTCTTCCTTCTATGGCTTTTTGCAGAGATGCATACACTGACTTAGCTGATTAGTACAGACCCAGAAATACGCAGCTTTTGACTTGCAGTACACAGCAAAGGAGGCAGCATCAGACACAGGACACTCGCTACATCCCTTTTATTCACACGTCCCCCAAATAAAAATCACAAGAAGGTGCCTGTGGCAAAGAACATTATAAAGGTTATAAATCTTTATCTTAAGAGGCCCCTGAGAGTTTTTCCCCTTATGCTTACGTGGAAAAGGCAATGTTCTTTAAGTGCTTTGTGCAAATGTCCGTGCAGATCGATTCCGAAATCCTTTGGGGAGGAGTCCCTCGGCCAGAGAGCCACGTGTTCCTCCTGAGCTCCGGTCTCCCAAGGAGCCGATGCAGGGGGTCAAGACTTTCCAGTTCTAGGGCGGTAACGACACGTCGGCCCACGTGGCTCTTGATCCCTGGACCACGGTGAGGGTCAGCCCTGCGGACCTGTGACGGTGCTCTCAGACAGTCTCCCGCGGGCAGAAGCGTCATCTGGGCGACACGCTGGGGCTGGGGAAGGAGCCGGAATTGCGCGGCGACTGGAAGGGGATGGGGGGGGACGTGGGGGACCTGTCGGAGCCGCACAGGTCCCCGTTGTGCAGCTTCCAAAGCAGCTCCTCGTTCTCCATGGACAGGCGCTTGTTGACTTTCGACTCCTTCTCCAGCCACTCCTGCAGGGTGGCCTGCTCGTTGGACAGTTGCCTTAAAGACAAAAAAGCCAGAAACCACGTGGGTCTTTATTTTTATTGATTTCAGAGAGGAAGGGGGAGAGAGAGAAACATCAGTGATGAGAGTCATTGATCAGCTGCCTCCTGCACGCCCCCTACAGGGGATCAGCTGGCAACCCAGGCATGTGCCCTGACCAGGACTCGAACCATGACCACTGAGCCACACCCAGCCAGGCATGGATCTGAATTTCTAAAAAATGTACTTGAAAAAAAATGTTCTTGCCTTTTTGAGTTTGAGAGTCCAGAAAAATGATCCCTTTGAAATAATAAAAGGCAGTCCTGCCTAGGGCTACTGGGCATGGGTATTGGCTGCCTAAGAAACCCAGGAAGTGGGAGCCAAAGAGAAAGCTGCTCTTTGGGGCCAATGTCACAGGAGGCTCCGTGACGCTCCCACAGAGCATCCGAATGTCACGTGACCTGTGTGGGGCGGTTCCCCCCATTGGGTCCTGTGATGCTCTTTCTCTGAAGGCATCTCAGCGCCACTAAGCCAGGGGCTCTGGGGGAGGGCTGGCCTGCTTAGGGCTCAGTGCCCAGCCCAGGCCCCAACAGTCAGGCCATGAAGTGCCACCATCATGCTTCCCAGGGAGAAACCAGCACCTGCTCTACCACCCTCTGCAATCCCGCTCCCAGGAGGCGCCTGGGCGGGTGTGAGGTCCACTGACACTAAACGGAGGAGGAGGAGATGGGAAAAATTGGACTGTTTTCTCTTTACCTTGAAATCGCAATGTGTTTGTCTATCCGAGCTTTTAACTCCTCGTTCTCCTGCTGACATCGCTTCAGCTTGTCGACCAGCGCTGTGTTGTTGTCCTCCTGGGGGCGAACAAGCATGCCAACGGTTAGACATCAAAAACAGGGAGACAGAGCCCTCGTTTCCTACGGCACGTTCCTGGCACCAGCACACGCTGGAGAGATCCAATTGAGGCAAGTTTAATTGTACAGTGAAATGCCTATCCACCGACACATTAAAAAGCAGAATCTGCAGCAGCAGAGCAGAGCATCTAGGTCAAGCATGTCAAACTCCCGGCTGGCGGGAGTTATAAATGAGGCACGCGGCCCACCGGCCCCGAGTTTGACATGCTTGATCTAGGGGGTTTTGTTGTTGTTGTTGTTGTTTTAATGCGTTGTCAGATTTCAAGAACCACTTGAACAACGAACACAAGGAGGTGACTGAGTTAGTCTGTGTCATGCCGTTTTAGAGGTTCCTCCCAACCCCTCCGAGAACTGGGGTCCTGACCTGGGCAACCATGGGGCCGTGCCTCTTGGGTTCAAGGTGGTAAAACAAAAGCAGCAGCCGGACATAGGCCTGCATTTATCAAGGGCACCAGCCCTTCTTCTGGTCCGTCTTGCAAAAAATACGTTCCCACGTTTGATGAAAACTCTAAGGCCAGCAGCAGGTCACCGCTCTGGGTGATGTTTGATGTGGCCTTAAACACGGTTTCTTCTTCAGCATCCATTTACCTCTCAGTGGCCCCACAAAGCAGCAATTTACAAAACGAGCGTCCAGTGAGAGAAACGCCAGCACAGAGAGCCTCCCCCCACCCACCCGCCCCGCCCCCCGCTCCAGTTCAGGTGAAGGCACATTTGGCCTCCTTGCTGGCCTGCCCAGGCTACACTTTCAAGGAAGACACATTGATCGGCTGGGAGGTTAAAGGATAAAATCCCAGAAGACATTTAACATGCTGGGGAGCTGATGACCTCCCAGAGCGCTTTCTAAAGGTAAGATTGTATTACTTGCTTAGGAGATGACATCCCGGCTCTGTCACAGTTAATTCTAAGTCCCTGTCATTGTACCGTACGACTACTCTACTTTGTGGCTCTGAGTGTGGGATCCTATTGTTCGTAACATATCATATTATCCAGAAAATGCTCCGGACAAGTCAGTCAAATGAAGTAACGTTCTACAAAACGAGACTAGAATGTCAGAAAAAGGGGGCCTCGGAACATTAGTTCTCTGTCCGAGAGCCACAAACTAAATTCCACTCACAGCCTCCATAGTGCATGCTATTTATCCCACTGGGTTCATTTTACTAAAGCACAGTTTTCAGCCCATTCGAATTCACAGGAAGCTCGACGAAGAACTTCAGTAGCCAGATTCAACTGCTCCCCTGTGACTAATTCCCATGTCTAGCTCTCTGAGGCACCCGAAACCTGCCCAGAGTAGGAGAAACATCAAAGTTCTGATTTGACATGATTTGAAAACTCCTCCCACGCAGGGCAAGATGCACAGACCCCTGGGAGGGGAGCCGGTTCGGTAGGTGTGGGTTTCCCAAGGACCCCCTGCTACTTTACCTGTTCCTTGGGTTGGGGGGAGGAAGGGGGAAGTGTTGCCGAAGGCAGCAATGGCCAGCCTGGAGCAAGCACAGAAAGGGAAACGGAACCTCTTTTGCCTGTGCTGTATTTCCGAACAGCTTCAGGAGTAGTGACAACAGCCCCCGGTTCGAGGTCACAGCCGGGTTCCCGCTTCCCAGCCGCCAGGCCCTCGGGGGAGGCGCCGATGGAAACGTACCAGCTTCTCCATCTTCATCAGCTTCACGTCCTGCTGGTGCAGCTTCTCGTTCTTGATCTCCAGCACGGCCTTCAGGCTCTCCAGCTCCTGCTCCAGGTACATGATCTGAGGGTTTTTCTGGGAAAGACACAGCAGGTCATGAAATGCAATGCCACATTCTTAATAAAAAAATAAATAAACATCTCTGATTAGACAGGACTTAGACAAAGTGGCAGGAAGCTTCTGCCTCCTTACCGTGGTTTCAAAGAAAAAAGGTGAAAGCAATGGTTAGGATAACATTAACCTCAAAGTCGCCGGTTATAAGGATGACATAAAACATTTCATATCTGAAAACAAGCATTTCACGCACTTATCAGCAACTGAACGTGGAGAAGATACTGGCAGCACCAAGTGTTTTATCGGAAGTAGGAGCAAAACTATTGCTTAACAATAGAAAACAGAATTCTGACCAGAAACGGGGTGTCTCCAAGCCCACCACTGGTGTTTGGGGGGAGGGGGGCGGGTTGGTAGTGGGCGGGGGGCGAGGGAACAACAGTTCTCTCTCACCAAGGTCAGCACCTGCCCAGGAATAGAAAGACGGTGCATACGTAGGGCTCTCTGGAAAACCACAGGGATGATGGTACCGTCCTACGTCTTTTGGGTTTTTAGTGTGATGGGACTGCGCTGGCCTGGCCGTCCTAGGGCAGGCGTGACTCCCTGTCATCTTATTTTGTGACACCCCAACACCGACTCGGCAGAGAGCACAGGTACTACCCGAAGTCTATCAAATAAACGCCACGTAAGGGGAGACGCCTTCTTAGAGCCCAACTCCAGGGGAGATGCCCCGACTCCTTTACTTACAGAAATTCAAGTGAACTGTCCAAAACGTATGACACAAATGGACAGTGGGAGACACCCCCCGCCAGGGACTTCCTGAGCTCTGCTTCCAGCCTCAGGGCAGTAGGCTATGAACAGTGGTTCTCAAAACAGAAGCGGTAAACTTTTTTTTCTCCAAAAAAAGGAGTGAGGCAGGGGAGTGAGGGTACAAGCTACAAGAGCAAGTTGAGCTTACAAGAGAAAAAAGTTTTGTACTTTTCAAAAGGGAGGAGCAATCATACAATGAAACACCGTTCGGCCAAGAGGAGGCATGAGGTCCCTATACCTGCTGTAACAGGCACGGACGCCGAGAACGGACGCTCCGTGGAGGAAGCCAGACGCAGGAGGCCACAGGCACGATTCCGCTTAAATGAAGAGGCAAAGCCACACAGACAGCAAGTAGCCCGGTGACCCCCTGGGGCTTTGGGGGGGGCGGGCGGGGGGGAGAGGGACTGACTGCTAATGAGTACTAGGTTCTTTAGGGCTGATACAAATGTTCTGGAATTAGATACTGGGGACCAACACACAACTCTGTGAATATACTAAAAACCACCGAATTGCACATTTTATAAGGTATATACATTATATCTCAATATAGCAGTCAGTTAAAAAAAAAAAAAGTGAAGACTTCAAACAAACGCCTGCCCCTAAACTGATACTTTTCTTGTCTTCCTATAGGTATTAGCTTAGACCACTTGCAATATATAGGGTATCCCCCCAAAATGTATACAGCCTTTAACAGCCAGTAGCTGTTAAATGAGAATGAAATGTATTTTAATAAACACGACGTACACATTTGGGGAGGACACCCTGTCTACTGGGCTTCATCTGCATGCCAGTGTTTAAGGTTTTAAAAACATACCACTAAACACAGAAGCCGTTCAGCACAGTTTAAACAGCACAGCTCAAGAGCTGAGAGGGCTCCAGACGCTGCTGTCTCTCTGCTGCTGAACATAACTCGACTTGAAAAGGCGGCTAAGGAGAAGAACTCAGTAGTGATGCAGGATCGCGCAACTTACTAAATTCGCTTTCTCTCTTGAGAGTCTTTTTTCTTCAGATTTCAGCTTTTCATTTAAAGCCTCATTTTCACTCTTCAGGTCAGTGATTTGTTTCTAAAACACAAGTAATGAAATGTGGACATGAGTCGGCACGCCAACACCAGAAACACAGCAGAATGTGCGCAGAAACATACCCAAACCCACACACCCCAAAGCTCAGAAACTACTACTATTATTTTATTATTTTTTGTATTGAGATGTACCCACCTCTAGGGATTCCTGCTTCTCAGAAAGCAAATCCTCAAGTGATTTCTTTTCTAATTCATGGCTTTTCTTGATTTCTGGAAAGAAGTGGTATATTTTAATGTCCTGTGAGGTCACTGTGTTCTGTAGTTGTTAAGCACATATTCTTAAGAGTTGGTGACAAAGCAATATGGCTGCTGCCTCATATTTGTGCGATGCTTTCATATAAGTTAACCTGTTCTCGGATCAGCCCTGTGAGGCGAGAAAGGCACATAGTCCCCGTTTATTACTGCGATCACTGAGGCCCACAGGGGCCAGGAGCGTGTAGGGGACACAGAGCAGACTCTGAGGGAACGGGCCTCAAACCCTGGCCTGCAGCCCCCGGCCCTGGAGCTCCTGTGTTCTCCATTTGCATGTCATGAACCAAACAGAAATCTAAACTTAAACCCATTTCTAGGAGGAAGGAAGGAAAACAATGTTTACTAAATGTCTTCCCCGGGGCCGGTCACTTTTACATGTTATCATCTGGGACTTCACACAACTACTCTGTTTTCTAAATTTTTAAAATGTTTTTATTGACTTCAGAGAGAGGAAGGGGGAGAGAGAGAAACATCGATGATGCGAGAGAATCACTGATCAGCTGCCTCTTGCACGCCCCCTACTGGGAGTCGAGACTGCAACCCAAGCATGTGCCCTTCCTGGGAATGGAACTGTGACCTCCAGGTTCAGGGGTCAATGCTCAGCCAGTGAGCCACTCCGGCTGGCTGTACTTCTTGATGAAAAAGGCCTTTGCTGAAGGTCACACAGCCAGTTCTTACCACCCATCTGCACGCTGCTCTATAGGATACACTGAGTTCAGTGTAACAACTTGGGCTACACGGCCAACTATGTTCTGAAAGAAACAGCTTCTTATTCTTTTCCTTCCACTTGAACCCTCCCAATCGTGGTGACATAATGAAGATTCTTCATTCAACAAGAGCCATCTCCCTTTTCACAGTGGTGTCGGTGTGTAGGTGTGCTGGTGAGCAAGAGTGCTCAGCATGGACCCCGTACCATGGCCAGGATATGAACTCACACCTCCATGTCCCAGAACTTAAGGTGGTCAAATACGACGTTCCTAAAGGGCCTTTAAGTTCTTTAAAAGCTTGCCTACTTCCTAAAATGCTGTCATTTATAACAAATCATTATTTGCACCCTTAGGGGAAAGAACATTGCTAACAATGAACAAAGCAAAAACAAGCCAAAACACCCCAAACTGCGTTCTCTGGAGGAGGAAGTGATGAATCATGTCCGCTTTAAAACTTATCATGCCGTTCCATTAGATCTTATTCTATTTAAACTGAAAACAAGCATTCTTGCCTGAAAGGGAGGTTTCATAGGCCTTCTTCAGTAATTCCACTTCGTCTGAGTGGCTAGCTTCAATTTCCAGCTTCGAGGTTTCATGGGCAGCGCTTAAGTTGTCAAACTGTAAGAAAAAACACAACAAAACAACAGTTTACCAGTAGAATCAGAAGTCCTAAGTTGAACAGTAAGTAGTAACAGTAGGAATCTTGACACAGAAACTTGAATTCAAGTTGAAGGCCTACCTAACGCATGTCAAGACCAACCCCATTTGAATTTGCCACTCCCAGGCCTTCACTCCATCCCACACAGGATCAGACACACAGCTCGCCAGGGCGCACTGACGGACATGGCGAATCCATCACAAGGAATGAGGGGGTGTGTCCCGGTGACAGGACACAGTGGCTCCACCCCTGCCATGGTGGCCTCTATCTCCTCAGTCCCTAGCACATGGCGTATAGTAGGTACTCTCAATATTTGCTAAATGTTAAACAGATTTAAAAAGGGAACAAGGAAACTAAATAGCAGCTTTTAATATACTAATAGGTGAAAATTAGGGGTTATTAAACAAGGGCCATTTTTAAAAAAATAAAGAAATTCAACCCAAAATTTAGCAGCACAACAACAGAATGGTCACAAAGGGATTGATTATTCCTAGGTAATAAGATAAAGGGTTGTTTTTAATTTTATCTTTTTCCTTCCCTTTTGCTCAACACATGTACATTGCTTTCATCATAAGAAAAATATTAATTTAAAAACCCTTTTTGCCCTAGCTGGTTTGGCTCAGTGGATAGAGCGTCAGTCTGTCGACCGAAGGGTCCCAGGTTCAATTCCTGTCAAGGGCACATGCCTGGGTCACGGGCTCAATCCCCAGTAGGGGGCGTGCAGGAGGCAGCCAATCAATGATTCTCTCTCATCATTGATGTTTCTCTCTCTCTCTCCCTCTCCCTTCCTCTCTAAATCAATAAAAATATATTTTTTTAAAAAAAACACCCTTTTCACATTTTTAAATAAATAAAGAGGATGTTCAACCAAGAGAAGTTCATAAAGGAAGTAGATCATCAAACAAATAAAATTCAAGTAAAGAGCCAAGGACACCCTGGTCCCTAACGCCCAGACCTGCTCCTGCAGCTGAGTTTTGTACTTCTCTGCTTCTTCGATGTAAATGTTCTGGAGCTTCTCACACTCCTCGGTGTAGAACTCTTTGAGCCGATTCTCTAGCTCGGTGAGATCCGTCTGGTGCTGCTGGTTCAGCTTCTGGACAAATCCTTCATAAGCTGCTTGCAACTCATTCCTGGCTTTTTCTAATTTCTCACAGGTGGTCGAAGCAGTGACTGGAGATGAAAAAAGAGAAAGATGACATTTGACTTATTCAGTGTCCTAAATTCATAACATTCACACACAGCTGGGATATCTCAGTTCTTGGGTGACCAGATTTCAAACCTAATAGTACAGAATTAAACAGTGAAAAAGAGCCAGGTTCCCAGTGAAGATCACCCTTTTCCATGGTGACCAATCAGTGCAGGGCCCATAAGGAGAGGAGGCTCTGATTGGCCAGGTGTCTCTGAGGGCAGCCAAGTAGGGAGAAGCTAAGACACAGAAGGGGTAGGGAAGACCAGAGAGAAGAACAAATGGATTTAGCTTGTACTTCATTTGAACTGATTTCAACTTATTTAAAAAATACAGCAATAAACAACAAAATATTAGACTATATTGAAAACAAATCAGAGCATACAAACTTTAGGAAAAAACACATTTTAAAAGCTATATAACGTAATATGACAATAATAATAATAATATACTGAAAGGTTAATCGTTTTAAAAAGGCAAAGTAATTTGATAAACATAAAATCAGAACATCCTACTCTTCACCAGAATTACCAACAGAATTACCAACAGTACATTGCAGAACTCACGCACAAATACATACTCCCACTCACTATATAAGCCTGGAAGATCTCATTTCTCAGAAAATTTGACTTTGGACTTTTCCAGCCTTCCTTCACTGATGGTAAATACAGATAAGTGGGATAACAGAAAATGGGGACTGGTGAATGTGTTAAATTAATCCTTACCTCTCTTTTTGTAAGAAATATATATATATATTTTAGGAGTTATGGAAGGAAAATGATGGTTTTAGGGTAGAGAAAATGATAGTTTAGCCCATCCAAATGCTCATATCAGAACTATAAAGCAGAAGAGCTTCTAGGTGGAAGCTCGCCACTGCCAGTGGGGGAGGACAGACAGACAGACAGACAGACAGATGGGAGGGGAGAGGAGGGGAGAAGCTGGGCCAGATGGGGAGCAGGTGATTTGCTGCTCTAGTACACAGCCCAGTGCACAGGCGCAGCCCCAGATGGTGACGTCAGCCCACAGCTGTGCGCGGACCTTTGCCCTGTTTACCCCCCGCTGCTGTGCTGTGTGGAGAACAGCTGGGCTGAGTGATCACTCACACAAAGGGCTTTATTTCTAATTCATTGGCCTGGGCTCCTGGGGAAACATTTATTTGGCATAAAGGCTCGAGAAAGACCTTTTTAAAGGACACATGCACTGGAAGTTCTCAGGGCACTCCCAGTGTCCCTGTCACCCCAGATGGTAGGCATGGCCTTGTCCTTGCACTTCCTACAGTTAAGGAGAGATTTCTCATGTCCCCCCGCTTGCCGACTCCCATTCTCAGTCCTGCCCCTTCCTGGCTTCTTCTCCAGTCCCACTCGCTTCCAGCCAACTAGTCAGACACCCAGCAACGCCCCAATCAAACACGCAATGTTTCAGAACTTAGACTAATAAGCCAGGAGTCTTCCCACACTGTTAGGCGATACTTATCCAGAAGTCATTGGATAAATACAAAATCCACACAGTAACAAAGTAGTCCTTTGTCCTCATTTTTAAAACATCATTCCATGAGGTGATTTTTAAAAGCAAGTCTGATTAGGGGCCCCGAAAGCCCACTGCCTGCAGAAGAGCAGAAGGATGACAACTTTCGTGCACAGACTGGAAAAGCCATCGCCAGCAATCTGCCTTGAAACGAGGAATACAGTTTTCAATAAGAAAAACGGACACCCCCTCATTTACAAGATTAGCCCTAAAACATGAGCAGTGTTGCCGATTAGAAGTCAACATTTCACTCTGGGAGAAACCGGGCCTGGGAATTCGGGGCCAACGACAAAAACAGGAAAAACGTAGGGACACTCCCTGACAGTTTGAAACATCGATAACCGAGCAAGGAGCAGGTATTTCAGGAGAAGTGGTGAAATGCTTGGTACTTATCCTTTTCCACTAGCTCTTTGGATGTCATCTAGAAAATGCCCAATGTCAGAGTCAAATATAATCTCTGGGAAATAGAATTGGACGTATCCCAGGTCCTTTAGCAGTCGTCCCCAAGGAGAGGAAATGGAGCCATACTTAGTCCTGGCGGCTTTCCTAAGAGGGGGAGGTCGGATTTCTATTATTTCCATTTTGAAGAGACTAATTTCCCGTTGGTAACTGATAAATGTGCTACGTGCAGAGAAAACCATTAGACAACCATGGTCCTAAATTTTAATATTTTTTTGAAATAATACTGACATTTCTTAATTTTTATGTCTCCGTAGCATGCTTCATCATGAGATAACCACAAATATTTTAATTCTCAAGAATGCAAATACACGTCTTAATAGAAAAGAGGTAGAATTCTTAGGTTCACATCTCAGCCACACCATTTACCTGCTATGTGATTTGAGAAACTTACTTACGCTTTCTAAGTCTGCATTTCCTCATTTTAAATGGAGATAAAATGTTAGTGCCTTCCCTGCAGAATTAAATAAGATAATACATGTGAAGTGCCGGGCCTAGTGCCTAACCAGAGTATGTATGTAATAGATGTTATTAACTAGAGGCCCAGCGCACAAAATTGTATGTATGTAACAGATGTTCTTATTAATAGCCTTGCTGAAGGTCACCAATTCACATGTGTTTCGAGAGCCCTCAAAGACATGCATGGATTTCCATGGCAGAATCTGACAGTTAAAAAGAAGCACTGCTTGTCTAGCATTCAAAGAAGATAAATACACTCACACACACATCCATCAAATCTTCCCTTTCTGCCACTCTTGTTCTTGGCATTCTATGCAATAGAATGTTCCCAACTTTTAGGTGATTTTTTTTTATCTACATTGGACATAAAATATAAAAGGAAAAAGAAAATTGGGGAGGTCACAGGGAAGAGCCTGCAAATGTTTGTGATGCCATATAAGAGATTGTGAAAGAAAAGAAAAGACCAACTAGAAAATAAGATGACTTCACTCCCCAAGTGTATGCACATGCTTTTTCTAGATGCTTCCAGCAGGCCTGCTGTGGATACCAGTGCTCCTCTGAGAAGAGATCCCCTTCTCTGCACCATCTACGAGGGAAATGAGATGCCGGTCTCCAGCTCTGCTTGCCCGCTTTGGGCCTCTTTCTCAATCTCTCTCTGGCCACCTAGGATATCAGACACCTGCTTTTAGTTCTGGCCACCTTTGCTATTTTCTTCAATAGTATACACTTCTTCAGATAAACATAGTTTGGTTTTTTTTTTAACTTTTAATTGTAGAATAATTTCAGATTTGTACAAAAAGGTACAAAGAGAGTAGAGAGAGTTCCTAGCATCCCCAAGTATTAACATCTTGCATAACAGTTATCTTACTTCCCCTGTCCCCCTGCCCTAGAAGTACGAATGGGGACTCAACCTACTACCATAGGAGCGTGACTATTTCATATTATTATTCTATGAAGGGAAATCCAGTCATGACATACTTCCAGGGCAAGTGATTTTGTTGGTTCCTCTCTTAAAAGGAAGTTTAATCTGTTTAAAATTGGAGATAGTAATATAAATGAACAAGGTAACCAAGAAGCCATTTTTTAAAAGTAAATTGTTATTTTGTGGAGAGACAGTAGCCTACGGAAGAACAACAAAAGGGTAGGGACCCAGACTATCCTACAACAGTCATTCCCAACTTTCTTCATATCAATTTCCTGATACACAAGGTAGGCATAAATATCACCTGCTCAGAGCTTATAGTTTGGTGAAGATAAAGTGAAATAGACGGCATTGTATTTTATAGAGTGAGCCTTCACAGACTGTCTGTGGAACAATCATTTACTCCTAAGAGCCCCACATTGCACTTTCCAAGAGGTACCACTTTTTTATGTGACCTAGAAATTTGCAGGCCTGTGGTAGAGAAAGGTTTTTTTTACTAAATTTCAAAACTAGTTACAAATGACTTCCTGATGGCCCTAGGGAATTATATGAATTGACACAAAGTGATTTCAAAGCCTTCCATTAATCATAACTTATCAGAAATGTACTTTCACAAAAAGCCTGCACTACCAAATCAATTCTCCCATAAATAATACAGCCTAACCTTCTTCAACTCAGCTCATACTTTACAAAGTACCCTCACATTTATTCTTACAAGTACTATCATAACTAACAGAGCTAAAAGAAAAAAATAAACAGTGATAGGATAATAGCTGGGGACTTTAATACCCCACTCTCAGCAATGGAAGGTCATTGAGAAAGAGAATCAACAAGGAGACAGCAGATTTGAACAGCACTACAGACCAAATGGACCAAATGGACCTAACGGACATAGACAGGACACGCTATCCAACAGCAGCAGAACGCACATTCCTGAGGACACACGGAAGTCTTTCTAGGCTAGACCATATGTCAGGTCAAAAAACTATTCATAGCAAATTCAAGAAGAATGAAATCAGACCAAGTATCTTCTCTGACCACAATGGCATGAAACTAGAAATTAACAACAAGAGGGAAACTGGAAAACTCATGAACACATGGAAATTGACACTCTCCTGAACAACCAATGGGTCAAAAGAGAAATTAAAGGGGAAGTGAGAAAGTTTCTTGAGACCAATGAAAATGGAAATACAACAGGCCAGAACTTATGGGATGCAGCAAAACATTTCTAGGAGGGAAGTTCACAGCAATACAGACGCAAATAAAAACTCGACTTCTATGCCTTAAGGAACTAGAAAAAGAACAAACTGAGCCCAAAGTTAGAGAAGGATATATGTTGAGTTAATACAATCAGTATTATATCAAATCTTATTTCACTAGAGATGGGACGGAAGAGTCTGGATGGGGTCTACAGCTCAATCCGCTCAGCCTTTTCCAATGCAGGTTCTACACCACAGAGCTGGAACCTTACCTGAGTGGCTCCTTGCCCAGCCTGAGATGAGGAAGAGAAAAGTGAGTTCCTACATACAATGGACGCCTCAGGGTATTAGGGCTTAATTCTCTGCAGTGGTTCGCAACCTTCCTAATGCCGCGACCCTTTAATAAGGTTCCTCATGTTGTGGTGACCCCCAACCATAAAATTATTTTCGTTGCTACTTCATAACTGTCATGTTGCTACTGTTATGAATCATAATGTAAATATCTGATATGCAGGATGGTCTTAGGTGACCCCTGTGAAAGGGTCGTTCAACCGCCAAAGGGGTCGCGACCCACAGGCTGAGAACCGCTGCTCTGGTGAGAGCTAGAAAGCTGACTAGATAAGGCAGGTAGAAATGATCTTTTCTTTCCCCACACTGACTAGTCCTGGCAAATTCTTCCTCTACCTGAGATGATGATCGGGCCCAATCAGCCCATCTTAGAACACAGGTGCCGGCTGGGCATCCTCGGATCCTCAGGTTCTCTTCCAGTAAAAGGCTCTGCTGCTTTTCGGCTTACTCACCGGCCAGCAAAACAGATGCTCTCCTAACCACACCAACACACGTTCCATGGACCAATGGAAACCTTTAGGATGAAAGTGCACTGGAGGCAAAAGTCTGACTCAATAACTGACACAACGCTCTCAGCCTCAGGCCTGAGAAAAATTAATCCAAACTTCAAGCAAATCACATTTCCACCAAAAGACTAAATGCAACGTTAATAAAAAGGTGATTTTGAGCCAGGTACTATTTGGCCTTTCCTTCTCCCTGATGATTCAGTTTTAGGGTTCAAGGTTCAAAAGGGCAGGTAAATGCTGCTGAAATGCATAAACTTTGGAAAGCCCTGTACAAGAACGGACTCAGTTCAGTTAAAGCCACTTGGTATTGTTTACTTTCTTAGGTGCTTCCTTGAGTCGTATGCACTTTTCGTCATAAAAGAAACAACGTTCTGGACAGCGGGCGTGGTGCCAGGTGTAGTCCAGGGAGCATCCGCGTCAGGGTCACCTGCAAGAGCATTAAAAGCAGATGCCTGACTCCACCAAACCTCCTGACGTCAGGACCAGGACCCTGCATCTTCGCCAGGTCTATTTTTAGCACGCAATGAAGTTTGAGAACCACCGTTCAGAGAGATGACATGAAATTAGGAAAAAAACTGAACATGTCAAAACTGGACAAGGACAAGGAAAAAAGACTCAATGGACTTTCAAAGCAGATCCCCTTGGTAACATGCAAGGCGAGAGAATGCGGCCTCTTACCTATACACACAACCAGCCCAAGTCTACGTTTAGGATAGAGACACACAGATAGGAAAAGAATGAGCTAACTGGGAAGGTCTGGGGAGGGGACAGGAGTGGGGTGGAGGGTGTCAATGGGGGGGGGGGGAGAAGGGGAAGTAGGGAAGACATCTGTAATACTTGCAACAATAAAGATACATTTTAAAAAAAGAATGCGCTACGTTTGAGGTGGTATCAACTCCATCTTCAATCATTTCAGTGGGATAAAGATTTATTTTTATGTACAACTGATTTTCATTATATTAGTAGATATTTCATCAGAGCCCATTTCAAAAATCACTTCTGGAGTCCCGTAACCAAAGAGTGACTTAACTGTGACTAGTTTTAAAGCTACTTTAAGGACACAGCCTTGTTAGACCACAGCTGAGCAGAGGACGAAAAGCCACATCCCCAAGGTGTGAAGTAGCCGCGTTCAGACACCAGCTAGGCGGGCATTAGATAAACTGTTTGACACTTTTGGCAAAGCCACGTTCGCTTTTCCCAGTGGGTAATAACAAGGCATATTTTAATCTAACAAGACTTCTTGAACTCTTCACTCAGATAAAAGGATCCCAAAAGTCGTTATCAGTGCAAACTAATGTGAATCTAAAATGATTTCCCAACGTTTAAAATACTGTCACCATGCGTTCCCGGCTGCGATGAACAGGAGTTTGGCAGTCGGTCATTCTGGGGTCTTACCCAGTGCTTTGCTTCTCTAATTTACGGACCTTAGGAAAGTTACTTAAATTTTAAGCCGCAATTTCATTTCTTTTTTAAAAATAAATAAAATGCAGCCCTGGCTGGTTTGGCTCAGTGGATAGAACGTCAGCCTGAGGACTGAAGGGTCCCGGGTTTGATCCCGGTCTAAGGCACATGCCGGGGTTGCGGGCTCAATCCCCAGTAGGGGGCATGCAGGAGGCAGCCAATTGGTGATTCTTTCTCATCATTAATGTTTCTATCTCTCGACCCCCATCGCCCTTCCTCTCTAAAATCAATAAAATATATATATATATATATATTTTAAAAATGCAAACCAGTAGACTTAGAGCTGATGTTAGGAAAGAGTAGGCACTCAATAAATGTTAATGCCTCACTCACCTCATAATTTTTACATAAAGAGGGCAAAATTAACTAGCATCCTATATCATTATTAATGTAATTCCAAGAATTTTTAGTGGATTAGGGGTTAAAATTTTATTTGTATCATAAAATACAATCAGGACAAATGCATAAAAAGACACAAGTGAGCTATTATTTCTTATGGCAGAAATAATTTTGAAATACATAAGTCCATTTTTGCATTCATTTAGATGGAAAATGTGTTTCCAATGGTTAACATTAATAAAAAAAAAAAAGGAACCCCCAAATATCATAATTATGGCTCTCTGTGACACCACCATGACTCTACTAGGAGTAAGAATGACAAATCAATCCCCCATCACAGGCCGTATGTTTGCTGTGGATATAGCCCATCAAAATGAACTGTAATCTATTTCAGGGGCTGACACTTTCAAAATGATCTGATTACCTGGGACTGTCTGACATAAAGTAAAATGTTTCTAAGAAAATAACAGCTCACCTGACTTTATGGTTCATTCCTCAAAACAGACACATTATTTTCAAACAGTGCATAGGAAAACATTTGTGCACAAAAGCCAACGAGCACTAGCATATTAGAAGGGTGAAACCAGCTCCCTAGCTCCAGTCCTTCTTGAGTAAAATCATCCCTTCACTAGAGTATCAGCTATAGAGCCACAAAGAGGAAGGTATCCTGGCCTTGCCCTTGAACAGCTCACGGTTCTGGACTGTGAGAGGAGGGAGGAGGCCTATAAATACATATATAAGAGCAACTTGAAGGGTATAGTAGAAGGCACAATTAATCAACTTGCTTGAAAGATCTGGGTGAAACTCAATTGAAGACGAGATATTTTAGGTAGGATTTGAAAAATGAGGAGGCGTTTGAGAGGCAAAAAATAGCAAGTTAGTGAAAAGGGGAGAGAGCATTTCAGACAGCGCGGATAACCTGTGCCAAAGACGTGCAGAATAGGTTTGAATAAACCCGTGGCGGGGGCCTGGCAGGGGAAAGACAATGGGAACAAAGGGAAATGAGCGTGCAGATATCATCAAGTTGGACTGAAGGTTACAGTCCAATCTTATGTGGTGGCTTTGATTAAGTCTGGATTTTTTCCCAAAGCCAAAAAATGGAGTCATTTCTGTTAAAAACAGTAGAGGACACGTGTGAGATTTACTGTAAGGATAGTCCCAGTAGCGTGTGGAGAGGAGAGAAGCAAGCCCGGAGACAAGGTGACCTGCTAGGTGAGCAGTGTAATATATTGCAGTCAGAAATGATGGTGCTTAAGTTAGAGCAGCAGCGGCCAGAAGCCGAGCGAGGCTGAGAACACAGCCCGGTAGCGGGTGGAGGACGCAGGACAAGGAGCCTGACCTCAGCCTTTGGCATGGCTGGTGAGTGAATAGTAATGCCACTGCGGAGGATGATGCATAGACTTCGAGGTTTGAATAGGTTTGAATGAGAAGACACTGCGGAGAGTGTTCAGGGTGCAAGGGGCAGGGAAGTCCGGGAGGTGTGAGGACACAGGACTGGCTCTCCTGGAGGCAGATCTTCACCAGGGAAAACACACCTGCTGCTCAGGACGAGAGGACTAGGAAAATAAATGTGTAGTCATCACCCTCCAGGTTGCAGTGGAAGCCATGGGGTGGATGGGGACACAACTGACAATGAGATCCTCTCTCCACTACAACACTGTGTGTGCTACAGCCACTCAACAGACTTGCCCATCGTCATTAAGCATGGCCTCAGTGAAGACAGGAGGTGATATGGAAAAGTGCTTGCTACAAGATGAAAAGATCAGTGTTTGCAAAATAACACGGACGGACCACAGAAACGTCATGCTGTGTGGAAGAAGCCAGACACAAAAAGAACAAACTATGTTTCCACTTATATGAAATTCTACAATAGACAAAGTTACTCGTAACCTATGGTGATAAAAATCAGGTCCGTGTTTGTTTCTTTTGGAAGAGGGGGCTACTGAAAGCAGCCCTGGGGAGTGGGGGAGGCGTTTCTGGGATGGGAGAAACATTCTGTGCCTCGATAAAGGGGGAGGTTCTATGAGTGTATGTGTTTGTCAAAACTGATGAAACAATAAGCATTCCATTGTGTGTAAATTATACCTAATGCAAGATCAGAGTACAAACTTGTATCTATTCATACAAATAAAGAAGAATATACGCTGAGAAACCAAGATGGTGGCATAGGTAAACACCTGAAATTGCTGCCTCGCACAACCACTTCAAAACTACAACTAAAAGACAAAATGGACATCATCCAGAACCACAGGAAGGCTGGCTGAGTGGAAATTCTACAACTAGAAGCAAAGAGAAAAGCACACTGAGACTCAGAGGAGCTGCAGAAGTAAAGTGCAGAGGTACGGAGGCGCACGGGGAAAGGCTGGCAACTGAGGACACGGTTGTCTTTTTCAATCGGGAGGGAGTCACAAGCTCTGGACGGCCCTGAACTCCAGTTCCGGGCGAGTCTCTGGGGACACAGACTCATACGGGGAGAAACTGGACTGTCTGGCATTGGTCAGAACTCGAGGGCGGCTTTCTCTCAGAGGTGCTTGCAGCGATTACCAGGACACTGAGACCCGGGGCCTCTTAGGGTAGGACTGAGGATCAGCCATAGCTGTTTGCTCCGCCCTGTTGATTCCCTGAGACCCCGCCCCACCCAAACTGTGCGCAGAGGCTTTGGCATATGAATGGCCTGGCCCTTTGCAATCTAAAATTACCTAACAAACTGCAGCTGGGTCAGAGAGACCCAAAACATCCAAAAGAAGGCCCAAGGCCCCACAGCAGCTTGCACTGCTTCACAGCTGGGCCTCATCTAGGCACCTCCAAACCCCCAAAAAAGAAAAGAAATCTGCAGATCTCTCCTTAGCTCCTGCTGGGTAGCCTCAGGGAGAGGCTAAATTAGCACCTCCTTAGAGATCCAAGAGCCAGTGTACCCAGTGGTCAGAGTGGGACCATCCAGATTACAACTTCTCAGATCCATAAGGAACACACTCAGGGGGCAGACTCAGTGAGCACCAAAGCCCCACTGAAGCAAGTCTTGTCCCATAAAGGTGTCTCCAGCACAGAAGTTCTCTCATCATAGACACAGCTGATTCTCACAGCCAATTGACCTGGAAGTCAATTCTTCCCAGTGATACCAACAACAATTAAGGCTTAACTACAACAAGACTGTTCACAAAGCCCACAAAGGGGTGCACCAAGAGTGTCCACCTCAGGTAACTGGGGAGGCTGAGCCACTGGGCCCTACAGGATACCTAGCACAGAAAGCCACTCTGTCAACACAGGGAAGCAGGCAAAATGTGGAGACAAAGAAAGAGGTCATAAATGACAGAAATGGAGGAAAGAAAACTACTGGATATAGAGTTCAAAACCATGGTTATAAGGTTTTTCAAGAATCTTCTAGAAACCGCCGATAAATTTAGTGAGACCCCTGATAAATCTAGTGAGACCCTCGAGGTTGTGATAAAGGACCAACTAGAAATTAAGCATACACTGACTGAAATAAAGAATATTATACAGAGATCCAATAGCAGACTAGAGGATCGCAAGAATCAAGTCAAAGATTTGAAATGCGAAGAAGCAAAAAACACCCAACCAGAAAAGCAAAAAGAAAAAAGAATCCAAAATATGAAGATAGTGTAAGGAGCCTCTGGGACAACTTCAAGTGTACCAACATCCAAATTATGGGGGTGCCAGAAGAAAAGAGAGAGCAAGATATTGAAAACCTATTTGAAGAAGTAATGACAGAAAACTTCCCCTACCTGATGAAAGAAATAGACTTACAGGTCCAGGAAGCGCAGAGAACCCCAAACAAAAGGAATCCAAAGAGGACCACACCAAGACACATCATAATTAAAATGCCAAGAGCAAAAGACAAAGAGAGAATCTTAAAAGCAGCAAGAGAAAAACAGTCAGTTACCTACAAGGGAGTACCCATACGATTGTCAGCTGATTTCTCAACAGAAACTATGCAGGCCAGAAGGGAATGGCAAGAAATATTCAAAGTGATGAATAGCAAGAACCTACAACCAAGATTGCTTTACCCAGCAAAGCTATCATTCAGAATTGAAGGTCAGATGAAGAGCTTCACAGTAAGAAAAAGCTAAAGGAGTTCATCACCACCAAACCAGCATTATATGAAATGCTGAAAGGTATTCTTTAAGAAGAGGAAGAAGAAGAAAAAGGTAAAGGTAAAAATTATGAACAACAAATACACATCTATCAACAAGTGAATCTAAAAATCAAGTGAATAAAAAATCTGATGAACAGAATAAACTGGTGAATATTAATAGAATCAGGGGTATAGAAAGGGAGTAGACTGACAATTCTTGAGGGGAAAGGGGTGTGGGGGGTGCGGGAAGAGACTGGACAAAAATCGTACACCTATGGATGATGACAGTGGGGGGGGGGGTGGTAAGGGCAGAGGGTGGGGTGGGAACCGGGTGGAAGGGAGCTATGGGGGGGCGGGGGAGAGGAACAACTGTAATATTCTGAACAATAAAGATTTAATTAAAAAAAGAAGAATATACGAAAATAAAAGTATGCCAGGATAGTGGAGCTATGGCGATTTTCCTCTCACTTCAAGATTTTAATTTTCATAAATTGTTTTTAAATAAAAAGGAACTCTAAAGCCTCAAATGCCCATAAATATTGATTAGGCACCCATAAAAACGGAAAGCAGATTATATATTTTTCCAGAGGGAACAGGAAAGAGTCTCTGCAATTAAGGAGTTACCATCTGAAGACAATGGGAAGATACAAGATATAGTAAACGCATGCATGGAAGGATCGAGGGCTCACTGGAGCGAAGGAAGCCTCATGGTTTGTGTTCTAAGGTGGTTGAGAGGGGGGTTTGGAAGGAGCAAAGGGAAAGCTATTCCTGGATGAGGATTTGGCACAGACAGCAGAAGTATGCAGGCTGCAGGGTTGGGCAAGCTGGGTTAGCCGGGCAGCCCAGGCCACTTGTCAGGGTGGCGAGTGAGAGGACAATGGGAACGTCAGTCAACAGAGCGGACGAGGTAGGCTCCGAAGGGCAGTAGCGCAGGCTCCAAAGGGCAGTAGCACAGACTCCATTTGGGCTGCAGCACTCCTGAGTTTATGAGCTGTTCTCTGTTCTTTGCAGTGCTTAGCGTGTGGGAACCTTACCTCAGTTTTCGCAGAGAAGGTAAACAAAAATTACCCAGTGAGAGAGACACACTAATGGCCTGTCCTTTATTTTGGAGGGAAAAGGTGAATGCTTAGATGATAGTGACATGGGCGGCTCTCTCCTCTTGAGTTCCCATGATGGACCTGGCACTATGCCAGTTACTGCATATATGTTACCATTTAACTCAAGCTCCCCCAAAAGCCAGCAAAGTACACATTTGCTTCACATCACCAGTGAGGAAACTGCATTCAAAAAAACTAACAAATGAATGGACAAAAACCACACCCCAAGCACGTCTACTGTATCAGACAGGGATCAATCACGTCCCACTCACCCCCCACCACCACCTTTTTTTTTAAATATATTTTTATTGTTGTTTTTTTTTTTTACAGAGAGGAAGGGAGAGGGATAGAGAGTTAGAAACATCGATCAGCTGCCTCCTGCACACCCCCCACTGGGATGTGCCCACAACCAAGGTACATGCTCCTAACTAGAATCGAACCCGGGACCCTTGAGTCCGCAGGCCAATGCTCTATCCACTGAGCCAAACTGGTTAGGGCCCACTTCCCTTTGAGTGTGAAAGACAAACAGCTTGTCCTGGGGGGTCTCTATTAATACTTTGCCTAATTAACATTCCTTTCTCCAGTGCAGTCTATGATGTCACACAACAGCAAATGTGGCTCATTACTACCCAGCTGCAAACTGCATACATCTTAACACCAACTACATGTCTACTAGTGGTTAGGACTTGGTACTAAATATTTTACAACGTGTTACCACATGTAATCCTCATGACCACCCTTGAGGCAGGCAATTGGGACAGGCCTTTCACAGGGGATGAAACAGGACAGGAGACATGTCATGTGACTTGCCCCAGGCCTCCCGGCTACCAAAGAGTTGAACCTGGACCGTCTCACCACTTTTCACAACTGCCTCCAATTTTAAAACTGAGCTTTCAACTTCACCGTGGGAACCTGTTTCTTTCTCAGTTCACGCTACCAACACTCAAACCGGCAGCTTTGAGAGATCCTTCCTGCCTGCTTCCTCAGAAGAACTAGCTGAAGGCTTCTATTCTGCCTCCTCGCAGAATCAGAACCCCTTTCCCCAAATGCTTCACGCTGTTACCTGAGCAGTTCAACCTGATTCGATAGCCCCAGTGACATTCTCCGAGTCTGGCCTCGGGTGACCGAATGATACGGACGGACGGGCCAACCGCTGCATCCCGACACTGATAACAGCAGGAGAGGACACCAGAGCACGCTCTCTTATCACAGGCGGAAAGCTGAGAGCGGGTGCCGAGGGTGAGGGCCACTTCCTGTCGGACTGAGTACCTGGGTCCCCATTCAAATCATTAACTGTGCTCTCCACTAGAGAGGGTGCCCCATTCAAGCCGAGTGAATGAGAGCAGTGTTCATCTCCCGTCTTGTCTTGGGAGACGATGAAACATGAGCCAGCAGGAAGGCTCATCTCCCCCGCACTGGGTTACGGTGAGTGAAACACACAAAAAGGGCCTCTGGCCGGATCTGCCTCTACAGCCGTTACATTACCCAAGGCCCAGCGAAGAGCACCTTAGGCTGGTCATGTGGATGATCAGAAGCGCAGAAGCCTCGTTAAGTCCCAGGGCGAGAGCCTGAAGTCTCACGGAGCTGGTTCTCAGCTGTGCTTTTTGGGATCTGTTCCCCGAGAACTCTCAAGTCTTTGGGGTCCTGAAGTGGCATCTGTCTAGACATGACTTTCCCATACAGAGCCCTCATTTCCACAGCCCGGAATGAGGGCGGGAGCGAGGACGCCCCGCCAGCTATCAGAATCAGGAGCTTGGCGCTGCAGCGCAGGGAGAAGTGAAGAGGGAAGAGGCGCACAGAGAGGCCTTGAGCCCACGCTACGGGCCATTTGGGCTTCGCCTGGGGAGAAAGGAGTGTCCGAGTCCAGCACATTAGGCTGACGGTGTTTCAACTCTGGTCTCACCCCAAGCAAAATGAGCAGTTTCTCCTAGAACTGGGTGAACACAGTTTTGTCTCTGGCTGCTGCCTTTGCATTATTTGTACATACACCTACACACACTTTGTGTGGCGACGTCAGCATACGCAGAAAACTGCAAAGGGCAAGGAATTCGCCTTTCAGTGAACATCCCCAGGCCTGGCTGAAGCTACAGCGAAAGCGGATTCTCTGGGGCTGAGGTGCCCACAGCACACAGGGGACCCAGAGGCAGCAGCTCACTCCCACCCGGTGGCTGGGGTAGGGGAAGGCAGTACTGTCTGCTGCACGCACCCCAACCCCGAGAACTCTCCCAGGAGGGACCCGAACTGAAACAGAGGCCGGCCTGGAACAGTGGACCTGGGTGGCAAGCGCGCCAGACCTCAGAGGCACATGGCTGCCCGTGGAACTGGGTCCTGATTCACCATCAGCCCCATCAAATAGGAAGATCAGCACAGAAACGAGCCTTCTCCAGACACTTTACACTCACCCCCCATACCCATTCCCCAGGAAGCGTGCCGCAATCCCTTTTATGAGGGGACTGTCTCACCACCCTTCCGTGGGAAAAGTGGTTCGGGAAATAATATGACAGAATGATTGCACAGGAACCCTCACGATTACAAAAAGGCGCCTGTTCCTGTCTTTGGGGAGAGGAATGCTTTGGTCATCAGAAGCTCTGCTAGGCTTCATCAGAGCAGTGCCAGGAATTCTGTGAACTGCAGGTCAGGCTGCCAAGATTCAAAAGAAATGCCGGTGGTAAGTGTTTGCACAGTGATGCCAGAGGTGGCAACTCCAGCCACAATGCAGACGGACAGACCACACTGGCCAGTCTGCCCCTCGCCCCGTAACCCTCCCCAAGAAGAAAAGCTCTTACCCAGCTCTCCCCGGAGGCTCAGGAGCTCTTGCGATAGGGCTTTGTGCTGTTGCAGGGCTTCCTCCCGCTGCGGAAGACAAACATCAGGTTACTCCGGCTGTCAGGGGGGTCCCTTTCAGGGAGGCGCACATTTGTTATCACCCGAAAGACGAGACTCCGCACTGAGAGGCTGAGATGTGAATCGTTTAGGCTAACAGTGTGTGTTGTTCGAAAACACAGCTGTCCCTCCGTGAAGGAAATCCGAGTTCCCCCCAAAAATATCTGTATTTTCTCAGGGCCTCGTGACACTTCCACGGAAGGCACTGAGAAATGTTTACTCTGAGCCGCGCTCCGGGCAAAGCCTTGCCGCGGATGCGGATGCGCGCTGCGCTGAAGACGTGATGCAGTCTCCTCCTCCAAGGGCAAGCCAGGCCTAATCAGTCCTAGATAAATATTTAATGTTCCCGGCATCTGCGCCTGTGCGCACTTTGTCCTGTATTTGCAAATACTCATAAAAAAAAAGTTGTCACAGTCCTTTACTTCTAAAAGGAAGACACGAAGTTTGTTATAAAGCGGAGGCGAAAAAAATAATCCTTTAATAAAGACAAAACTAAACTGACTTGACTCAGCTAGTAGACACACGGTTTTCTGAAGATGATAACATTCGGAATCCGCTACAATTCTTGAGTAGATGCTAGAGAAGTGAATCGAAGAAAAGCAGGCAGCTGTCTCGGTAGTGACAAAGCAGTTTTCAATCTCGCCAGAAAGAATTTCCCAGCGACCAGCAACTCACAGCCATCACACATGCTCACACACTCACACAGACACAGCAATTAGATACCGTTCCTCACCAGGCAGAGCCCCCAACCCAGGGGGGGGGGAGGAAAAGGCGGGAGTCACAGCTCCCTGAAAATGCCCCCCTCGGAGCAGCCCAGAGGAGCCCCCACCACATCTCGATCACAGTGTTGCAGAGATCCCGAGACCGGCCTTTGCAGGCGGGAGTCACTTGTCACTAAGCATTTCCCCTCATTCCACAGATCTCTGCCTCCGTCCCTGACATTCCTCCAGAAAAGCACTAGAAACAAATACTAATTACCCTTGTCGCCGCACATGGAGAATAGAGGCACATTTTGCTGCCGGAGCAGCCCATTTTCCAGCTTCTGTCTCCAATCCCCCCACCCCCTGCACTGCCCGCAAAGCGCACAGGTGGCCACGCCACCCACCAGCCGGTGTGTCTACATCCGAAGCTCTACCGGGAGGCAGCTCTGCCGGGAGGCGGGCCTTTGGTCCTGGGTTAGCCTTACTTCTGGTCCTGCAGGTTAGCGTCTGCCTCTGCCGCCTCGCCTCGCCTCTCCGCACACAGGCTGATGCTGCAGCGAGTGCCTTTGGCACAGGCAGCCTGCGATCACTTAAAGCCACAGCCCTTCATTTATGGAAAACGAGAGCCAGACGTCAGGCTGATCGATGGGCACTTACTTAAATCTCAGCTGGTGCAGGGGAAAGGAGGACTGACCTGCTCTGCGTGGATAATGGAGTGATTCTTAGATTTGTGAGCGCTGTGATGCCCCCCCTAATTGAGGTCACTAGATGGTCACACTTACTAACAAGAAAGGGAAACTTGGTCTCTGGCACCTGTATGTGGACGAGCCTATGAACTTGGTGAACAACCACAAAAGCGCGCGTGTGTGTGTGTGTGTGTGTGTGTGTGTGTGTGTGTGTGTTGTGACTTGGAATATAAAATGCCTTTCTATAACCAATGGTGTTTCCTGCAAGATTTCATTTGAATGCTTAGAATACGGTCCTCTGGTGTTTTAAGAAAAAGTGTGAAATTCTGATTTGAGAGCTGGAGTTACCAACACACCCGCACTGTCATTTGGATATTTAACAGTGACTGAAATTTAAGAAACACTTTCTCACTGAGTCATTTTGGCCTCGATGGTATTCCGAATGCTTGATTTTTAAAACGCAGCACTGAGCTGTTCTGAAATCACAGATCAGTTAGTCCAGGTTTTAAAAATCAACAAGTAGCCCTAGCTGGTTTGGCTCAGTGGACAGAGTGTCAGCCTGTGGACTAAAGGGTCCCGGGTTCAATTCTGGTCAAGGGCACATGCCCACTTTATGGGCTCAATCCCCAGGGGGCATGCAGGAGCAGCCAATCAATGATTCTCTCTCTCATCATTGATGTTTCTATCTCTCTCTCCCTCTCCCTTCCTCTCTGAAATCAAAACAATTATATATATTTTAAAAATCAACAAGTAATGGGTTTTCTAATGTAGACATTAAAAGTCTGTGGAAAACCAACCTGAATAAAATTAGAAGAAAATTGAAAAATACATACACTACATACTTCTCTTAATCTCATACATTCTAATGAAGCTTTAGTTTTGTTTGCTTAGTAATCTAGTTCAAGTATCGGCAAGTTTTGTCACTCAAGCGACAAGAAAATCAGAAGACAGCTTCACTAGATGCAAGCAATCCTGCAACACTTTCAGTCAACTGGCTTCTAATTCACTTCTTCCAAGGGTGCCGTGATTGCCAACAGAAAGAAGAGCTGGCAAGAAGTTCTACCACTTTTCAAACTTCCATAAAAAATTAAGTTGGTATATCATTTCCAGGAGTCACTTTGTGAAAACTTGTACATCCTATCACAGATCTCTACCAGGTGATGGTTTTGCTGATTAAAGGGCCTTTGGGGACAAGGAGTTTCAGTAGCATCTGCCGTTTCTCCCAACTCTACCACACCCTACCCTCCTGCCCTCCATGCCCAGAGCCATGGACACCTTCCAACCTCTGTCAAGCCCAGGAACAGGAACAGGAACAGGAACACCGTGAGGTCATCTTGACTCTTCCTTGTCTACCTGGGTGTGCCCGAGTCAGTTTTTCCTTCCTGGTGTGTCTTGAATTGCTCTTTCCTATTGGAACTACCTCCACCCTCGTCCTGATCCTCGCCAACCCTCCCTGGGCTGTGGGAAGCATCCCTCCACACTACCTGGCAGAGGGCTGCCACATCATCCCATATTCCTTGCACATCTAAACACCCGAGTCTTCCACTGATTTACACACACAAAAAAAAATAAACATCACCCCGATTCCATGAACCTCAATCACGCAACTGCTCTTTAGACTCCTGACTCCCCTGTCCAAGGCATGCTCGCCATGCATGTCCCACCTACGCACTCGGCAATGCCTGGTCTGCTTCACCTGGGCCCTTATGCAAACCTTTGGGGAAGGCTACATGTCAATCACAGATACCCTTCCCTCTTCCCCAAATGCCTAGACAGCATATTTATCCTTCTGGGTTGGTTCGAAAATTATTACTCAATATCAACTGACCAAACACCAGTCCAGATGCTGGGGAAAAATATGAGAGAAATTTAAGACATGGTCCCTGCCTTCAAGAAGGTTGGCACATAGATAGAACTAAAATGTCCAGGCCCAATTCTCTTATCATGTCTCAAAGCAGATGACCTCATCGAAGGGGAAGCAGTACCGGACAATGGAAAATCCCAAGGGCTTTAACTATGATCCTCTGGGAAATGCTGGCCACAGAGCCCTGACCGTAACAGTCCCATACTGTTAGTTTCTGCCCAACTCTTTCTGGTAGCTTGCTCTTTAAGACACTTTACCCTTTACTTCTAGATGACAAAATGTATTTTGACACTCAGATACGGATTGCCTATTTCTTTTCATTCAGCTGCTCCCATATCAGTGTTCCTGTCTTAGATCATAAAGTCAATACAGTCCAGATAACAAGTTTATTTCGTTCCCTTTGTAGCATATAACATGCAGAATTCCAAGAGGGAGGTGGGACTCCAGATAGAAAAATGCTTTTATACTCATAAAGATATGAAGTGCTCCAAGAAAAAAATGGATTCACCACAATTTAATTAGGACGTCCTGGGCCACAGGCACTTAGCTAGCGTCTGGCCAGCATCCCATCAGCGGGCCCGAATTTGCTGGCTGTCGAAGAGCATGCGCAGCTGGGGGTTTGCAGGAAAGAGCCACGTCAGACGGCTGAGATGTGGGCAACGCCCCACCTCCTTCCCAGTGCCCACACAATCGTGTCCACCACGTTTTTTGTTCAGGGACTATTTTACTTATAGGAGACTGCTGGTGTCACTCAAAATTCACCTTTGTTTAGGTGCTACTTTACGTTAGATTCCTCCTGCAAAAATAGAATTGGAGGCACACTGGATAATCAGTGAGAGGTTCAGGGGGTGACCTCGATCCTGTTCAGGCTTACCTGGAAACTCATCCACAGACCCTTTTATGAAGAAATTGGGATTACTACCAACCCTGTCCTCCCCTGGGGCAGTCTTCACAGAATGCTGTAGAACTATGCAAGGGCAAAGCGAGAATTAGAACTAAAACCCTACTGTGTCCTTTTGAGGAATAGAAAATGTGGTATTAGTTTCCAGATACATGAGACATTTCTTAGAACTTCCAGTATGTATTGAATTGTGCCTGCCCCTAAAGTGGGAAAGTTGCAGTTATTAAATAGACTTGCAACAAAAGGATAAAGTTAATGTTCCAGTATGCCCTATAATCAACAATTTTCACCCATAATCTAAAGCTCCAAAACCAATTAGAAAAAATTAGCAATAACAAGATATATATGCATGCCGGGGTCCAACCCCAGCAGGTCCAGGGGTTCCCCAAAGGTGTGGACGGAGTCGGCGAAGAAGGAAGGACACGGAGACAGTGTTCAGTTGATCAGCAGCCTAGCCAGGATCTCCAGCCAAGTTCTGGTCTGGATCTCCAGCGAAGTTCTGCTTCAGATCTCCAGCCAGGTTCTGTGTCCATGTTCCCTCGCTAGGTTCTCCAGCCAGGTTCTGTCCAGGTTCTCCAGCCAGGTTCAGTCACCAGGTTCTAGTCAGATTCTCTTGCCCATTTCTGTAGTCAGGTTCAGTCCAGGATCTTTTGCCATGTTCTCTCCAGCGAAGTTCTTCTGTCTCTAGTTCTATGTAGGTTCTGTGTCTAGGTTCTGAGTGTAGGTTCTGTCTTCTTACATCTGTATTTATACCAGTTGATTCCAATCCTATCAATCTCTATTTCAAAGGTTAGGGCGTTTCTTATCTCCATTCCAGGGAGTAAAGATTATGTAGCTTAAGCATGATTGTTCGTAGTTAAAGTGATTAATTACCCACCTGGCACTTAGTTAAGAGGTTTTATTCCCTCCCTAACTTCAGGGGAAAATCCCTACCTGGGGAAACAACCTTTCTCAGAGACCTTGGTTAAAACACATAGTGCCAAGAAGGTGAGCAAACATATTAAGAACAGTATGCCATATATGCCAGGTCCCTTGAAACAGCAAGCATGGACCGGCTCAGGTCCCTTGAAACAGCAAGCATGGACCGGCTCCCGGCATATGCATATACAGATCAATCTACATCTACAAGTTCTATATTTACAGGTCGACATATCAATCAATCAATCAATCAATCACTTCTGTAATAGAGGGTTAAGAGAAAATCGTTTTTGAAGAAATTGCTTAACTTTCCCCCTGGTTATGTCTTTCCTTCCCAACTGTTTTATGACAGTGCCCTGCACACATTAGACAATCAGTAAATATTTGCTAACCTATACATATAAAAGCCTAAGCTATGACATGCACTGACCACCAGGGTGCAGACGCTCAATGCAGGAGCTGCCTTCTGGTGGTCAGTGTGCTCCCACAGCCAACCTCCCACGGCCAGCCAACCTCCCAGGGCCAGCCAACCTCCTGCAGTCCTTCCCCCCTGGCCGGCCCCAATCGGCCCAATCGGGACTGGGTGAGACGGCCCCGATCTGTCCCCATCGCCAGCCAGGCCAAGGGACCCCACCCATGAACGAATTTGTGCACCGGGCCTCTAGTTGATTATAAAGAGCTAGCAAAGAACATACACATTAAGACTTCATATGTTCAACTCGCATCTTGGATTCCCTCCTCTCTACTCATCCGTTTGTGCATTCGGATATACACTGTATGTCTATTAGACATAAGGCACTACCATGGCTGCTGGATGGTCTAAGAAAGAGCTAGACACAGATCTGCTCCCAGTGAGCTTCCTGTCTTAAAAAGCAAAAACAAGCCCTAGCTGGTTTGGCTCAGTGCATAGAGCGTCGGCCTGCGGACTGAAGGGTCCCAGGTTCGATTCTGGCCAAGGGCACATGCCTGGGTTGCGGGCTCAACCCCCAGTAGGGGGCATGCAGGAGGCAGCCAATCAATGATTCTCTCTCATCATTGATGCTTCTATCTCTCTCTCCCTCTCCCTTCCTCTCTAAAATCAATAAAATATATTTTTTTAAAAAGAAGCAAAAACAAGTGCTAGCTGGTTACCTATAAGGTAGAGAGCTACAGAAATGTAAGTGCACCTGGAACCCAGACAGTAGGTAGATATAGAACTAGAAGGATCAGGAAAGTCTTCATAAAAGAGGGAGTTTTGACTGAATTTTTAGAAATTTGGTGGAGTCACAATTACATAGGCACTAGGACCTACATTAGGTATACGATGAAATTCACATACAGTAAAAGTATCCCTAAAACACACTAAGATTTTGCCCTACTTTGACCGGCAAAGCATCTCTCAGTGTGCCCGTCCTGTGAGGTGATCCTCCATGTGGGAATTGCTTTCTCCCACTGAACACACAATAATGTGTCTTTGGCTTGTGTTTAGGAGCCAGGTCATATGGGAAGAAAGTATGTTTGTTTGTGTTTTAAGATTTGTAAATGGGTTTTTAGAGAGAGAGGAAGGAAGGTAGAGGGGGAGAGAGGGAGAAACATCAATGTGAGAGCAAAACATCAGTCAGGTGCCTCCTGCACCCCCTCCCACTGGGAATTGAGCCTACTACCCGGGCATGTGCCCTGACCAGGAATCGAACCAGCAACCTTTCGGTGCACAGAATGATTCCCAATCCACTGAGCCACACCGGCGGCCATGGCTGGGAAGACAGTATCCTTAAGTACCAGGATCACACAGTGTGTGGAAGGTTCATGCCCACGGGTGTTTAGGGACTGAGAACACAGCTGAAGGAAGAGCTGACTCCTGGTCCCCTGCTTCCTGAGGTGCATGAATGCAGAACTGCCTGACCTGTTTAATTTGCATTTTTAACTGTGGCTGTCTGCCTACGGAACCTGCCAAATGTAATGTAAGTTAAATGCAGGTGGTGATGGGATGCCACTATAACGAAGATCTGAACATGTGTTTGTTAGCGGGAAAGGCAGTAGTAGCTCAGTAATGGCATTTGAACAAAGGATGGAAAGGATATTCATAGGACATTTTCAATTCAAAGTGTCCTAGATGTGAGTTCAAGTCTTGATCCTCCTCTTACTAGCCGTCTGATGATCATCAAATTTCTTTTTTTTTTTTTGTGAGTAATATAGTTATTTATTTATTTATTTATTTATTTAATTTTTTATTATTATTATTATTAGTTAAGGTATTACAAATGTGTCCTCATCCCCCCCAATAACCCCCAACCCCCACCCCCGCCCCCGCCCCCGCACACTCATGCTCCCATCCCCCTGTTGTCCATGTCCATTGGTTTGGCTTATATACATGTATACAAGTCCTTCGGTTGATCTCTTCCCCTTACCCCCGCCCTCCCCTACTTTCCTTCTGGGGATTGATAGCCTGATCGCTATTTCTCAGTCTTTGGGTCTGTCCCTTTTCATCAGTCTATGTTGTTCTCTATAATCCACAAATGAGTGAGATCATGTGGTATTTATCTTTCTCTGACTGGCTTATTTCACTCAGCATAATGCTCTCCAGTTCCATCCATGCTGTTACAAAAGGCAAGAGTTCCTTTTTTTTACCGCAGCATAGTATTCCATTGTGTATATGTACCACAGTTTTCTAATCCATTCATCTGCTGATGGGCACTTAGGCTGTTTCCAAATCTTAGCTATGGTGAATTGTGCTGCTATGAACATAGGGGTGCATATATCCTTTCTGATTGGCGTTTCTGGTTTCTTGGGATATATTCCTAGTAGTGGGATCACTGGGTCAAATGGGAGTTCCATCTTTAGTTTTTTGAGGAAACTCCATACTGTCTTCCATAGTGGCTGCACCAGTCTGCATTCCCACCAGCAGTGCAAGAGTGTTCCTTTTTCTCCACATCCTCTCCAGCACTTGTCAATTGTTGATGATAGTCATTCTGACAATGTGAGATGGTACTTCACTGTCATTTTAATTTGCATATCTTGGATGATTAGCGACTTGAGCATGTTTTCATATGTCTCTTGGCTTTCTGAATGTCCTCTTTTAAAAGGTGTCTATTTAGGTCCTTTGCCCATTTTTTGATTCGATTGTTTATCTTCCTTTTGTTGAGTTGTATGAGTTCCCTATAAATGTTGGAGGTTAAACCCTTATCAGTGATAGCATTGGCAAATATGTTCTCCCATGCAGTGGGCTTTCTTGTTGTTTTGTTGATGGTTTCTTTTTGCTGTGCAGAAACTTTTTATTTTGATGAAGTCCCATTTGTTTATTTTGATCATCAAATTTCTTAACAGCTCTAGCATCAATTTCCCTTCCTTCCTTCCTTCCTTCCTTCCTTCCTTCCTTCCTTCCTTCCTTCCTCCCTCCCTCCCTCCCTCCCTTTCTTTCTTTTGTTAATCCTCACTGGAGGATATCTTTTCCCCATTGATTTTTTAGAGAGAGTGGAAGAGAGGGAGAAGGAGGGAAAAAGAGAGAGAAAGGGAAACATCGATGTGGGAGAGACACATCGATTGATTGCCTCCTGCAATCGCCCAGACTGGACTGGGAATGGAACCTGCAACCCAGGCATGTGTCCTAACTGGGAACTGAACCAGCACATAGGTCAATGCTCAACCAGTTAGCCACACTGGCCAGACTGTACTTTTAAATTTATACTGAATTAAGTCTAGCAAATGTGTACAATCACCAGTCATGGAGAGTAAACAAACGTACATAGCTGGGGCACAACTTGGCACATGTGGGAACATTCAGCCGGCCTGTGTGAAAACTGGCTCGAGGACATGAGTAGTGGGGTGGGGTGGGGGTGGGGGGGCAATGGGGGATAAGGACACATATATAATACCTTAATAAAGAGAGGCGGGGGGCGGGTTGAGCATGGACTCGTGAACCAGGAGGCCATGGTTTGATTCCTGGTAGGGCAAATGCCTGGGTTTCAGGCTCCATTCCTAGTAGGGGGTGTGTACGAGGCAGCCGATTGATGATTCTCTCTTATCATTGATGTTTCTATCTCTTTATCCCCCGCTTCCTTCCTCTCTGAAATCAATTTTAAAAAATTAAAAAAAACAAAAAACTGCTGCAGAAAGTCAAGCCACGAGACAACAGAACCAATTACCTCGAGATGGGGTGTGATCATGTGCTAATCACTCACGGAACACTGTTTTCGAGTGGTGACTGCTGGATTTAAGTATGTACACTATAGTTGTAGATATGTAATATTTACTTATGTTGGTAAAATTACTACAGTATTTTTTTCAACATATGGCCTATTTGCTAAAGTTTTTTAAAAATAACAGTGAATTGCCCGACAGTGTTGCCCAGTGGTTGAGCATTGACCTATGAACCACAGTCACGGTTCGATTCCAGGTCAGGACACATGCCTGGGTTGTGGGCTCGATCCCAGTGTGGGGCACGCAGGAGGCAGCCGATTGATGATTCTCTCTCAACATTGATGTTTCTATCTCTCTCTCCCTTTCCCTTCCTCTCTGATATCAATAAAAATATATTTAAAAAGTAATAATAACAGTGAATTAATAACAATAAAAAAACCCTGTTAATTTAATTATAAGCAAATCTTGGTTAAAAGCATTTTAAAATTAACAGGTTGAATCTCAGAGGGAAGGCAACGATGGGTGTGTGGGTAGGGAGCGATTAACCAAAGAACTTACATGCACATATGCATAACCTATGGACACAGACAATAATGTGGTGAAGTTGGATGCCGGGTGGAGCAGGTCAATGTGGGAAAAAGGAAGGACATCTCTAATACTTCAAAAATAAAGATACATTTTCAAAAAATTAACACGGTATTAATTTTCACATATGACATGCGGGCTGGAAATTTTGTCTGTTCGATCCAAAGTCTGTTAAATCAAGGTCACAAAGTCAAGGGTTTACTGTATAGTCTGGAGGTGCACCGGCGTATCACAGGCAAATGTCTTTTCACGATCGATTGTTGGTCTACGAGACTATCTAGAGAAGAAATGCTTCCCCCCCAATTCCTAAAGAGTGACTCGGGCATCAAGTGAGTGGCAAAAGCATAACTGGATGAATTATATCGGGTTTTACCAATCATCAATGGAAAGATATTCACAAAACAACCCACGAACGCTGCTCCCCTTCTCCCCCCACATCCCCCTGCCATCCTGGTCCCCCGCTTCAGGGGAAAAGACTGCCGGGGGGGGGGGGGGGGTGGCGCACATATCCTTACCTCAGACAGTAGGTGCTGAATCACAACGGTTAATGCTTCAAACTTGGCGTTCCCGCAGGAAACAAGCTGCTTAAGGTGCAGGATAAACCGACTCTGCTTCTCCGATTTGGTTTTATACTGAGCCAACTCGAGTGTTTTCTCAGAGGAGAGCACATCTGGAGACGTCTGAGTTTGGATGCATAAACTCCTGGGAGTCTTTTGTCTGCCGCTTTCAACTGCAAAAGGAATTCATAAGAGGCAGTGACATATATGATTGTGGTTTCTAGAATAAGCACCATATGCATTCACATACAACGAGAGAAGCCACAGAAATGCATGTAAGTTGTGTTTACATAAGGAAAGCATGTGAATGAGAACTGGAATGAATCGCATGTCTAGATGTTCGGAATTCATGAACACAGACAATGGCTTTCATTGGGACTTTAAAAGCTCTCTATGGGGCAGAGAAGTTATCTACATGAAGCAACCCAGAAACAGAAAAACTGTGTGCAAAATCATGTTGATTTCGTAGCTTCTAATTTCCTAGGTACACTGGTACCGAAACCTGACTATCGCTGTTAGTCTGACTCTATATTCTGGTCACATACGCTGAAAGAAAAACGCAAATTATTGGACTTTAAATGCCTTCACCTCCCCCTACACATTGTTTACGATCTTCCCACCCTTTCCCTGCCGCTGGCCTGGTCAGTACAAAGATTTATACCACGGACGAGTCACTTCCTAGTCTCTAAAGAATCATCGTGTACATTTAAAATCCACTCACATTTTGTCCCTTATCTTTAAATTCACTGTTAAGAGTACTAGACTCTTGACTATACTATTTCATTTTCTATCAAATACAAGCTTTGCTGGTTTTTCCCCTTCCAACTAGTAGTAATAGCTATAAATACCCTGTTTAAAGTGCATGTTAATAATACTCGCCATGACGAGTGATTACTCACTTTCTGTGCCAGGGTGCCCTGGGAATTACTCTTCTCTATTTTAAATGAAAATCTGTTCAGTTTAGGAGCCATTCCAAATGTCTCAGTCACTTTAAGTATCAAACAGATTGGGAAAGCAGGAGACAAGCTGTTTAGCTTCTTGAGACAAGTAGGCCAAATACTCAAAACAAATCTAAATCTAAAAAAATAAAAAGCTACCAGAAAATGTAAAAAAACCCCACATGTATCCTTGTTCTCACAGGCATTTGCTGTGGCATCCACATTCTGTGGTAACCAAGGCAATTTTATAAACTAATTATTTTCTCTAATTTTTCAGGGAAAGGAAAACTACAGTGATTTCTTGAAGGAAAATAAACAAAGAAACCTCAGTATTCATGATCCAAGAACCAATGGCCAAAAACAGAAAAAAAAAAAAAAAAAAAAGGCATTCATTTTCTATGGCTGCTTTCCATAGTTAAACAACTTGTATCTGTACTCATGCTTGATAACTCAGTTCTAAAATGACTGAAATATCTGTTGTGTTTTCAAATTACTAGAAAAGAGGGGGAAAGTGTTTCTCCAGGATTCTTTATTAGTCATCATTAGTCATTGTCTGTCAATAATTGCCAATTCCCCAGATGGAGAAAGTAACTGAGTTAATAGTCGTAATATGAAAGTCCTGACGGAAGAACAACTTTATCAAGTCACTATATTAATGAAAAAAGATCTAAATATTTTTAAATTATGTCAAAGTATCTGAGCTTTGTATTCCTTTATTTCATCGTTTCCTAAAATGTTCTTAGAACTTTTCTTTTTCCCATACATATAATAATAATTACATAATGTTTTACTGTTCATAGAGGGTCTCACTTTCCTCTCTTTCCATTCTCCCCGTCACCCTTGGTAGGGAAGGTGATATTCAGAGATGAGGGCCTTGCCCAGGTGTAGACAGGCAGCTTCTATGGGACAGATTCAAGGTCAGGACCTAGGTCTCTGAAGTCAAGTCTCTACTATTCCCATACATTTTGGAAAGGGAATATGAGGTGGAAATGTAATATATTTCATCACTAAAACAAATATGTATGCAATAACCCTGATAAGATGTTACTTTAATACATTCAAGCCCATTATCTGAGAACTCTTCATTTCAATAAACTTACATATAAGCATCGATTTCATACAGTGTTTTTTATATTTTACACAAAACCAAAAACAAAACAACAACAAAAAAACCGGGACAGCAATAAACACTTTTAACTCTTTGACCACCCAGAATGTACTGCAACATAGGTAGATAGATGCCCACGCCCATGCTCCTGGTTGGTATCACTGCTGTACATCCTACCAATACTTATTAAAATATTCATTTACTTATTGTACATTGCTTTTAAATTCATCATTTCTTGAATCCTTAACAATGTTTGATTTTCTTTCTACAATTTTATATGCTAATAATTTTTTATACTTTAACACAATATCAAAGTTTAAACACTGTAAGGTTATAATTATTTATAAAATCTGAGTGGCAAATCTTTCATATTAACAGTTTTAGAGAAAACGTTCTTTAGTATTCTCATCTACTTACTCTTTCAGATGAATTTTAGTATCCAACGGTAAGTTTTAGTAAGTTTTTTCATAAGAAAATATATTTAATTAAATGCAAGTTAGCATATTAAACATTGTTTTTCGCACTGAGGTTCAGAATACAGGGACTGCCTTTATAGCACCAAATTTTATATTTTCCTGCAAATTACCTCCTATACCAAAGTCAGGCCATAGTTAAGTATTTACGTTTGGCTCCTTGGTGAACTACTTTTTCCCCCACTGTATTATCAAGATATTTTTAAATTTTAACTTACAACTGTATTGAAAGTATTTGGTAGAGAAGTAAGGGAGGGAACGAGGCTGCTTCAGTAAAACCCAAGCTGTCCTTACACCAGCCTCTTTTTCCCTCAGGCTTTCTGAGTGGCCTGAGAACTGGAATTTCAAGAGTGGGGGAAGCCCATTCATCAGCATCGGCTCCTGAGTGTCCAGCCCTGAAAACCCGCGACACTGCTCTGTCTTGGGAAGTGATCAAAACCCTCAGATCTGTCCATCAAGCTGCAGTGCTAAATGCTACCTGAGAACCTCATTCAAGCATTTAAAATGATTCTGGTCACGTCTGTCTGCATAATTTCATTTACTCAAGTTGATGTTTGAAGACATAAAAGCTGGGTGAGAATCCTTCTCTGACACACCCTAGCACAAACTATTGGATTCACAGCTGGGAAGCCAGAATTTATCCACTTATGAATCCTACAAGGGAGAAAAATGACATCTATAGAGCAGTTTTCACTGCAGACTTGTTGGCAAAGAAAAGCTTGAAGAAACAACCCGAATGTCCATAAGTAGAGGACTGGTTTAAAAATTACAGTACATTTATATAGTGGAACACCACAGCTGTGACAGAACTAAGAACTCTTGTGGTAAATGAAAAAAAAGCATACTAAGGAACAATGTAGATAATATGCCCTATTGTATAAAGATGGGAATATAAGAACACATTTTATTTTCTTCTCTTAAAGGCATAACAAAGCTACTGCATAATACACATAAAAGTACTAACAATGTTTGCTTTTCCAGAGAAGAGAACGGGAACCAGACAGATACAAGACATTCTAACGCATTTTTCATACTTTTTAACCACGTCGTAAATATTACCTATTCAAAATGAAAAAGTAGTATTATTTTTTTTTAAAGATGGTTAAAATGAATTCTGAGCACTTAAAATCTTTATTTAACACTTAGCTATGGAGAAAACATAGTCAATCTGTGTTTCTTCCTTGGGGGATCTAGACAGGATTCTACATAACATGAGTTTTATTGTATGTGAATACTCAGAATAGATTTACATTTAAGGAGAAAAGAAAACAGACATATTATCCTTCTAAGAGAACATGTCTTCAAATGGTAACAAAAGAGCCAATACGCTAACAAGCTGCACTCTACCTAGAGCTGGAAAAGCAAGTTGTGACCTCAATCTTCCGCTCCAAACACTGAGCTCCCTGAGGACAAAATTGTACCACATGGTAGCAGATGACCCAATCTGAGCATCCTTCTCACCCTCCTCACTCCTGGCTCAACTGAAGATCAGAGATGATGCAAAAGTCTCCGGTGAAGCTCAAAGCCCCAGTGCTCAAACACAGGGTATTTCATACTACTAAACACAACAGTTTCCCTTAAATCCCACAGGGTGCATTATGAATAGGAAATGAGCATAATGTGAACCAAACTTTGCCTTTACATTCCATTTATTAGCATATTACCTCTTTGATAATAAAAGCTGTATTTAAAGGCATAAAATATTCTATTATACCTATTAACAGGATATGTTCTGATTTCAAAGGATCAATTTAACCCGAAGCTTTTAAATTGAACGCTAACTTCTACATAGATTCAGATGTCTCTCAACAAGGTAATTATCTAATTACCACTATCGTGTCCGAGCCAACCTTCCCAGGATTCATTCTAATGAAACTGAAACCTCCAACAGGAAAACAAAAGTCCTGCATCAAAGATATTTACTTGAAAAATAGCGGGATAACATTGCTTGCTATCTTGGTTCTTTCTCCTCAGAAACCTCCAATTTAATAAAAGTTAAAAACTAGCCTAATGATCTTATTTGTCATCTTCTTAAAGTAGCAGACAATGAGGAACAGAACCACTTTTTTCAGGCTCAAGTCACTCAAGCATATAGATCCCCATCTCAAGACTCAACACCATTTTTGAGAGACATGGACTAACCATCGTCACATACTAGCTGCTGAGGCCACATCCATCCTAAGGCCAAACAAGCCATTTACTGAATCTCCTGGATTTCTAAATATTAAAATCGACTTGGAGACAAGACCTACCAGGAGAGTGCCTTGGTTTCCATGAAACACACAACTAAACAAAGAATGTAGTAATAATGTTGCCTGGTGTCTTGTAGACTCATTGATCTACTCATTCACTCACCAAATCTTTATCAGAATCTACCATGATGGTTTTCTGTGGTCGCCAGACCTTCCCTGGGGTCCTGGGGAGCAAGGGAGGCATGTAGAAGAGGTTGGTAGTATACAGGGAGGCCTGAAGATGCCAAGGGGGTCTCTGCTGAATTGATTTTCCCTAGTATTAATCTCTTCCTGTTGGACTCGCACACATCTACCTATCTGAATGCGAGTGAGTCATTAGGTGGTCTGTGCTTTCTATGAGATACCGCCTTGAAAACGAATGTTTGTGGGTGAATAAGATGTAGGTAATGAACTAATGGGCGAGCGAGCATTCTCTAACTTTCTACCCGCACCCTGGAGAGACAACCGCTTCCCTTCTCTCTACCTTAATTTGAACCGATATATCTTAAAACCTTAGTAGAAACACCTATCTCTACACCAGTCCTTCCGGTCAGTATTTCCTCAGCCTTAGACGGTGGGTGTGTACTCTGGGATATTCCACGAAAGCAAAGCACTGAAGTGCAAATTATTGGGCCATCGATTCTTAACTGGGAACTCCCTCTTACCAGAACACACATTGCCCAATAATTTGCACTTCAGTGCAAATTATTGGGCAATGTGTGTTCTGGTAAGAGGGAGTTCCCAGTTAAGAATCGATGGCCCAAATGACACTCCATCCAGTGAGTGTCTACCTGACGTCTTCCTCAACAAAGTGGCCCTTGCTTTTAAGGAACTTCTTGGCAGCAGAGACAGAAATAGGTCATCGACAATGGCAATATGATTTGATAATGAGAGAGCAGAATGAGTACACAGACTGGGGAGGGCGCAGATGATCTGGGGTTGTCAAGAAGGGGTTCTACAGACAGGATGGACATTTGCACACTTGGCAGACAGAAAAGGCTAGAAAATACAAAGGCATAGAAAGGTACAGGAGGCCCTGGAGGCCCTGGGAGCCAGTGCTCCTGGTGTTACAGCAAGATGAAGTGGCGGGCAGCATACATGGGGGCGAGAGCATGTGTGCCATTCAGGGTTTCATCTGGTAGGAGGCACAGAACAACGCTGAGCCGGAGGCTGGAGGCGTGTGGGAGAAACTCTGAGGGGGGATGGTCAGGAGGGAGCCCAGCAGGAGACACTCAGGGGTCAGCGGCAGTAAGAACAGGCAGCAAAACATAAATGTGTTCATGAGGCAAAACAGGAGGATTAGTGACCAGCTGGACCAAGGGAACCCGGGGTGAGTCACACGTTTCCAGCTAGGAAATAACACGAAGAGGAGTAGATTATCGCTTGGGAATGTGAGGGCAGGGAGAGGGGAAGGTGTGGGTCAGGGTGAGGAAGGTGTGGGTCATGCGCTAACACTGCTCTTTGTTCTCCAAAGAGAGTCTATTCTAAACTCACCTGCTCCACAGCACTTTCCAAATTCAGTCATCTGCTGTCTCATTTTCCTGAGGAGCAATCAGCTCCTTATTTCCCACTGACCTGCATATTGCTCCTAACACACACTATTAACAGGCTGTCTAGTGGTCTCTATGAACAGTGACCCACAGTAACCTGGACCTTACCAAGATGGTTAAGAAATAATTGTTCACGTCATCAATTATTGGTTTAAGTTTGTATAAAACTTAACAGTGTAGGAATAGAATACCCACTGTAAATGCTCTACTGATAAACCATTAATCTTTTTTTTAACCCATTTTAAGTATATAAAAACCACACCTAAAGTTGAGAACATTTTCTCTCAATGTATTATTTTAAACCTGAAAATTAATTCATTTAAGGGATCAAAATATTAATCTCTATGTTCAAACAACAAAGTGACTTGAAAGTATTTAATTGACCTAACTACAAAATAGGTAATCATTACCAAAAAACTTCCGTGTCGTAAAAGAGAAAAAACAATAAGGTCTATTGCGAAATTCAGCCTATTAAATGATGTCCTCCCCTTACGTATAAGCAGCTAAGAGTCAACTTTTGAGAAATCACTGTTTTGCCTTCTCTGTGGCAGAAACTATAATAAGGCTTTAACCCTCTCATACCTGCATGTACTATAGAGAGTGGAGAAGTCAGACACTCAATATCCCAGAGTCCCTTGTGGGTAGAGATAGCCATGTGACAAGACTTAGCCAATGAGATGTAAGCTTTAGTGATTTGGCACCACCCCTTCCCTATTTTTTCCTGCCTGGAGCAGCCATTGTGAGATCATGAGGCAACAATCATGAGGAAAGTGCTGAGAAGCAGCAGAGAAGTTGACCCTGACGTTGCTGAGCTACTGAACGACATCGGAGCTGCTTTGTAGGTGAGACACAGAAGCGCCTTCTTAGTTGTCTTAACAAACTGCAGCTAAAAGCAATTCTGCTTGACAGTCTCAAAAATGAATACCAAACAAAAGAACATAACTGGATGACTTTCATTCTAATTAAGCACATGTAGTCACATACTGCCTCACTCTGACAGAATATCAGGTTAGTCAGAATAGTTCTCTTCGCTCTGGCCGGTGGCTCAGTTGGTTGGAGCATCCTGTACACCAAAATGTTTCGGGTTCAATTCCTGATCAGGGCATATACCTAGGGTGCAGGTTCCATAGCCTGTCAGGGACATAGGGGAGGCACCTGATTGATGTTTTTCTCTCTCTCTCTCCCTCTCCCTTTCTCTCTCTTTCTAAAATCAATTTTTTTTTAATTACCCTCAGGTGAGGATAACAAAAAAAAATAGTCCTCTTCAGTGCAGCTTTAAGTAAATGAAAATATTTTCTGTTAATAGTTCTCATGCCCTTCCTCAATGTATTTGCATATACATCTATCCTTTTTGCTATAATAATTGCCTTTTTAAAATCCTCACCAAAGGATATGTCCTCATTGACTTTAGAGAAGAAGAAGAAGGGGAGGGGGGGGGGAAGGGGGAAGAATCCTCAATGTGCTTTTTAAACATATATATATATATATATATTAATTTATATATATATATATATATATATATATATATATATATATATATATATATAAATTGATTTCAAATAAGGGAGAGGAAGAGAGAGAAACACCAATGATGAGAGAGAATCATTAATTGGCTGTCTCCTGCACACCCCCTACTGGGGATCAATCCCACAACCTGGGCATATGCCCTGACTGGGAATCGAACTGTGACCTCCTGGTTCATAAGTTGACACTAAGCCACACCGGCTGGGCTATCGATGTGCTTTTAAGGTCACTAGCTCAGCAAAACCAACTCTATTTTTCAGTGCAAGTAACTTCACTTGAATCAATGACAGCATTTCCTCAAAATGGCACTTTTCAGAATAATTAATATCGCTCTCTCCAGCTTCACAGAAAGCCTGAATTCTAATCCAACTGGTGGCAAGAACTATTTCTCCTTAGAAGATTCGTTCCCCTTCACTGACTCATTATAAAACTTGAACTGATACCTTCAGGCAAGATTCTGAAACAGACTGAGCCGAGCACTTTGGCAGGAGACCATGGCCAGCACTCGGGTGGTCAGTGAAGCCACTCCTGGGCCTCAGCCGATGGCAGCCTTTACCTCCCGCTGACACCTTCAGCCATGCCCGGTACCCTGACATCACTCAGAACTCCGAGAAATTCTCTCTTTCTTTCTTGGCCCCTGTTCACAGAGGAAATTACATGCTGGCTCCAACAACACACACTTGTCGACGGTGCCACACAGTAACAATACACAGGCACGCCCGGCACACAATGTCATGTGAGGGTTCGGTGACAGAGCCTGTTCCCGCTGGGTCCCTCTGAGCACCATCCTTACCGCTGGCACCTCTCTCTCCACAGTCCATGCCCACAGTCTGGACCACCTGGATAAAGACACCCTCACCCATGCCCCGTCATGACTACTTGATGTTCTATGTCTGTCTCCCTCCATTAAATTGTGGGCTGTGTGGAGACAGGGGCCACGTGTGACACAGTCCTGGCTCTATCTGCAGCATCTAGCATTGTACCTGACACATATACACGTCTAATAAGTATTTATTTATGAAATGAATGAATGAATGGATCCTGCAATGTGAAAAGGTTTAGAAACAGGGGAAAGGCTGGTGCCCAAAACCAAAAATATAAATCATTCAAATAGCCTGAAGTATTAGGTTAGGGGATATGAAACTGTCCATATTTTTTACTTGTAAAAAGAGTAATTTCCAATGCTCCAGCCTAATAGCAAAGCCTGAGATAGAGGAGTGGCAGAGGATAAAAACAAATAGAGATTTCCTATGACAGAGTCTTAGATTTTTGCAACCAGTTAGTTACGGCCAAATGACCAAGAGCAAGGATTCCAAGGTGACAGGTTTAATGACAGGACAAGGGAACAACATGGTGTCACAAAAAGAAATAAATAAATCAGGCATATTAACTGAGTTTGAGAGAGAAGGAGAGAATTCGTTTTGATACAATGAATTTTCAGGTGTCAGTAATACATCCAGAGAGTTTTAAACCTATAGCCAGAAAATCCTCGGAATTTCAGGTTAAAGGGATTTCGGAAATCATCTCATCGGATTCCTTTCTGTTGTAGCCTGTATGGTTACTAGTATGTGATCAAGGTCTCTGACGTGATGACCAGCAAAACCAAGGCAACAAACCCCGGGCTCCTGGAAACCTGGTCACCACCACTGCCACTAAGGCAACCAACACAACTTCGCTTAGTAAGAATACAGACACTGCTACTGCCTGCAGCCACACAGAGAAGAAAAGACACAGGGTCTTCGTCATCCATTCTACTGGGAGACTTCTCCGTCCTTAAAGGTATATCATATGGATAAAACTCACAAAAGATTCTTACTGGGGGTGAGTAGAATTAAATACTTGACATAATTTTAAAATCCTGTCCACGCACAAAACCCTTTTTTCCATCACTACTATCCGCTGGATCTAACAGAATTAGAGCAAAATTCACAGCCAGGAAAATCTATAACCCAGAAATTTTAAACAGAGGCCCCGGGTTTTAGTCCCATCTCTGCCACAGGCTGTGTTCACCTCTCTGGGCCTCAGACTTCTTGGCAGCAAATAAGACCAGCCAGATGCCCTCTCAGTGCACTCCAGCTCTGAAAACTGCAATCAAATAGAGGTTGCGAAATAGGTTTCTATAAGTTCCAAGAATAAAATGTAACAAAAAGAGCCCTATTAGTTAAGCTCTGGTGATCAAAGCCTGGTCTCTTTTGCTTAAGCTGCCTTGGAAAGCTAACTGCTTCACAAAAATACACACGCGGCCGAAAATGTTCACTAATTGAAGACTGATGAAATAAATCACGGCTCGCCCAACAATGGGATGTCATGTGACCATTAAGAAGAATGAGTGAGATAAATAAAGGCGTTGATGTGAAAATCTAAGACATATTAACTTTTAAAAGCAAGCTATAGAAGAGTGTATATAGTACGCGTCCATTCCAGTATAACCAAGAAGGATGTAAAAGGGCCACCCAGGCTTCCACATGATCAGAAACTACCAGGGGCTGTAAGACATCCCCTGAGAGTGGCTGCCTGCTGGAGGGGGCAGGGCTGGGTGAAAATTGAACAACCTTCTATACTGTTAGGTTTTCCTTTTTAACTTGGAGTATGAGTTATATTTTTAAGTTAAAATTAGAAGCTTTTGGAGCTACTTTAGATCACCCAAATTATTACAAATACAGGGCACCCTTTTTGTTTTCTAATGTTGAAAAAACTACAGTGGCATATAGGCTGGGAGGAACACAGCCACTGTTTACCTGCTAACCTGCCTCGGGCGCCTCTAGCTGTCAGACCAGATGGAGAGGGAAAGGCGAGCTGACTCAGGTGGCAGGTCAAGGGGAGTTAAGAAACATGAGGAAGAGGTGCTGGAAAAATGAGAATTATCCCACAGAGAAGGGAGATGCCTCAGGCAGAGCTAAAAACCAATGCTGAATAAAATCTCTAGGGACAGAGAGGAAAAACAAGACGCATAGGGCTGCCCGGCTTATGAAACAAGGAAATAGCTTCTATTTACATCCTCCAAATAATCCCCTTACAGTTAACACTAACCAGCCCAAATCCAATGTACAGCCCTAGTTTTTACAGCCTAAAATCAACTTCATTTACCATAGCTGCGATTATCCTCTAGAACAGCGGTTCTCAACCTGTGGGTCGCGACCCCTTTGGGGGTCGAACAACCCTTTCACAGGGGTCGCCTACATACATCCTGCATATCAGATATTTACATTATGATTCATAACAGTGGCAAAATTACAGTTATGAAGTAGCAACGAAAATAATTTTATGGTTGGGGGTCACCACAACATGAGGAACTGTATGAAAGGGTCGCGGCATTAGGAAGGTTGAGAACCACTGCTCTAGAACAAGAGGCTGCGATGTCAGGCTCCTGAATCCTCTCAGAGGGACACACAGGCTCCCACATGCCTGAAATACACACGGCACTGATTTCTATCTTAGGCACGGAAAATAAAAGGCAGCTACCAGCATACACATCAGAGGCGGTCTTTTGCAGCTGCAAACAACTCACTATGGACCTCAGAGGGCTTCATTTGTGGTTCACTTATTACCTGCCTCTCCTCAACCATTGGGATGTTTAAATTCAGACAAACATTTAGATAATGTGGAAATCTTGTAGTCTACGAAACATCACAATCTCAGTGAGAAATTACATAATGAAAACCACAGAAAGCCTCTCATCTCATCTCATCCTTTAAGGCAGTGGTCGGCAAACTCATTAGTCAACAGAGCCAAATATCAACAGTACAACAACTGAAATTTCTTTTGAGAGCCAAATTTTTTAAACTTAAACTATATAGGTAGGTACACTGTTATTAACTTAATTAGGGTACTCCTAAGGCTTAGGAAGAGCCACACTCCAGGGGCCAAAGAGCTGCATGTGGCTCGCAAGCCGCAGTTTGCTGACCACGGCTTTAAGGGAAAGAAAAATATTATTCTCGATATACCCACGTCCTATTTCCAAAATCATTGGAAGTAAAATGCCAGTTGACGGGTGTTGATTTTCACAGCTTTGGTTGGCATCCGAGAAAAAAGCTAGGGAGCTCCAAGGCAACAATTCCATTTTCTATAAACAAACCAGGCAAACATCTGCTTGCAAACAGTAACAGCGCCGTCTACTCCTGTGTTAAAACATCAGAAAACTGCTTTTTTGTTTTCTGTGGGTTTTTCGTTTTTTGTTTTTTTGTTTTTTTTACAAATTAAGGCTAGTGCTCGCTAAGAAAGAGCTTCCTTTCCCCACTCATCTGTCTCACTAAGAAATGTCTGCAGACGTCTGCACGCCCATCCATGTGCCCCCCATGCACCAGTCACCATGGAGCAGTCAGTGCCAGACAAACCTGCGTGGAAAACCACAGAGCTCCTCCGAAACCCCGAAGGCAGGCGCAGATTCCGCAGCAGCCCCTTGGCAGTCAGGCGGACGTGGATGGTGGATAAGGAGAACTTGGGAGACAGCAGCATGTCTTCGGAGCAGGTGGGAAGAGTTCGCACAAGAAACAGCTCCCGCGGATGGATAGTCACATACTGTCTTTTCAAACTCAGCCCTCCTCGGGGCCAAGAAACACAGCGCGAGAAAACATGCCTACATAGCAAATGTCATTCCAGCACACACACACACACACACACACACACACACACACACACACACACACAGAAAAAACCCCAGAGTGGTCCCACTGTTCCCGGCTTCCCTTTGCTCTCCCAGATGTTGCCAAAACAATGCTCTTCCTCGGAATAAAATCTCCTCTTGGCGGCCCCCGCGCGAAGCAGCCTGTGAGTTACATCACACTGCACATGCCTGTGGGGTTGTTATGGTTCTCATCAGAGATGGCAAGGGGGGAGGAAGTGGGTGGTCTCAGGAGCTTTACAGAACAGCCAATAACGCCGCAGAGTCTGGAACCACTTGGACGATTGTTCAGGGAAATTAACTACTTACAGTGCCGCCTGCTTATTTAGTAATGAGGGGAAAAATTAAGATTTCATTAAAGTAATCTGTGTCCTGTTTTTAATATTTTCTATTACATTCACACTGATAACACTGGGGATGTTTGCAGATTGTTTCTATGCAAACCTATGTATAAACCTGACACCCTGGATAAAATTTTTAAAAAATGGCTCTAAGCAATAAATGTTCCCTATTATAATTTTTAATAAAATGTCTATTATAGCAATGGCTGGTTGATAAGAGGTTCAAGTGTCAACTTTCACATCACGTTCTGAGGACCTCACGCATAACCAACAATAAAAGGTTCATGCAATTTCTCTAGCAGGGGTAATAGTTCCAGAAAAATAAAAAATTAGTTATTCACACAGGCAGTATTCTAAGGGCTGCACTTACTGCTCGACTCATCCCAGGTATAGAAAACCAGGTACCTCTGACAGTAAGGCGCTGAGGCTAGAAATGCGGGAAAGGCACGGTTATGTGTATTTTTTTTTAAATATATTTTTATTGACTTCAGAGAGGAAGGAAGAGGGAGAGAGAGATAGAAACAGCCACGATGAGAGAGAATCCTGGATCGGCTGCCTCCTGCAAGTCCCTCACTGGGGATCGAGCCCACAACCCGGGCGTGTGCCCTTGACCGGAATCAAACCTGGGACTTTTCAGTTCGTAGGCCAACGCTCTATCCACTGAGCCAAACCGGCCAGGGCAGTTATTTGTATTTTTTTTTACTGGGATTTATTCAATGTTTTTTTGTAGTATAGTGGTTTATGAAAGCACATTAAAATATGATGGCAAAAAACAACAACAACAAGGAAGTCAAAAGGTAAAGGTATGGGTATAAGAAAATTGCAGCGGCAATATGCTACTTAAGTAAAGCAAATATTAAAGCTGGAACAGCCCCAAATCCTAACTCTTTTTTTTAATCTAAAAGAAAACAAGAAAACAATGTGTAAAAAAATGATCTATGCTTGTTCCAAAGACTTCCTTAAAAAAAAAAAAGACTTGGTATCAGAATAAATGTAGAGATTGTTAACTATGAATAATCCTAGGAATCGCTATTTAATGTGCAGGAAGCACTCTTTCAGGAATTGTATGGAGCATTTAGGGTGTGACAGGGGAAGCTGATAGGCAGGAAAGGAAATTCTGAATAATTTCTTCTCCCTCTTCACTCAGCCTGTCAGTTTAGAGACACACCAATCCCTTGTCCAGGGTTCACTGTGGGAAAGATACAACTTGTTCACACACAGACAATGGACCTGGGAAACACACGGCACCCATGGCAACTGAACACAAATAACCATGGACATAAAGTCAAAACAGCTACATTTAAGTGTTGATTTACCATTTTTCCCAGTTTATTGTTATTTTATAAAACCCGCCTTTTACTCGGTTTCTCAATCTTAATAGTATGCTCTAACAACACCCCCCCCAGAAACGTGTAAAAACCAAGATGCCCATCAGCATTAAAATTGTAAAGAATAAGGTTAAATATTAAACATTATTAAAAATAGCCATGACACCACTCCATCTGGGATTTGTTTGTTTTGGTTATGGTTGTTGTTGTTAGAAGGGTGGGGTTGTTAAGAAATAGTAAACTCCAAAATGCCCTGGTTAGAAAAGAAACCCTTTAGCCTAGGCCGTGGTCGGCAAACCACGGCTCACGAGCCACATGTGGCTCTTTGGCCCCTTGAGTGTGGCTCTTCCACAAAATACCACGTGTGGGTGTGCACATACAGTGCGATTGAAACTTCATGCGCAGAAGTCGGTATTTTGTGAAAGAGCGGGTATTTTGTGGAAGAGCCACACTCAAGGGGCCAAGAGCCGCATGTGGCTCGCGAGCTGTGGTTTGCCGAGCCGCAGTTTGCCGACCACTGGCCTAGACCACTCAAATAAAAGAAATTAGCAACATGCCACCTATCCATTAAAGCTTTTACTTGTACCACACTAAGCTACTACATACACTGAGTGGCCAGATTATTATGACCACCTGACGTTTGTAGGCAAATTAGCTATAATTTCGCGCTGAAGTTGCTAGAGGGCCAGACCATTATAAATAGGGTAGCAGGTTGTTTACCACGACAGTAGAAGTGATTTTTTTCTGAAGATATGGGTAAGCAACGCGATTTAACAGCCTTTGAATATGGGATACACACACACACACACTGAGTGGCCAGATTATTATGACCACCTGACGTTTGTAGGCAAATTAGCCATACACTGCATCGCATGGGATATGGAAGCCAAAGGCCTGTTCAAACACCGTTGCTGTCTGCAGTTACCAAGATAAAACATCTCCAATTCACACAGGAACACAAGGATTGGACAGTCGAACATTGGAAAAAAGTCATGTGGTCCAATGGATCACGTTTCCAATTGCATTATGCAAATGGCAGTGTGTGAGAATTTGGCGGAAACAGCATGAAAGCATGCACCCCACATGCATGAGTACAACCCTTCAAGCTGGTGGGGGCAGTGTTATGGTTTGGGGCATGTTTTCCTGGCATGATCTGGGCCCTTTAATTCGTGCAGAACAACGTCTGAATAGCACAAAATACCTAAGTATCATTGCTGATCAAGATCATCCTATCATGTTGATGGCAGATCCCAATGGAGATGGCTTCTTCCAACAAGACAATGCGCCATGCCACGGTGCTCGTATTGTGCAGGAGTGGTTTCAAGAACATGAGGGAGACTTTACCTTGTTTAGGTGGCCCCCACAATCACCAGTTCTCAATCCAATTGAGCATTTGTGGGACGAAGTTAAAAGAGCGATCAGGCAGCTGGTTCCACAACCATCAAATCTCACAGAACTGGACAGTGCTATTCATCAGGCATGGTGTCAGACTCCTCGCATCACCTTTCAACATCTCGTGGAGTCAATGCCAAGAGGAATCGCCGCAGTATTGAAGGCAAAAGGTGGCCCAACGAAGTACTGATGGAGTGGTCATAATAATCTGGCCACTCAGTGTATATTAAAAGTAAACGTTGCTGGACCTGGCCGTGTAGCTCCGTTGGTTATAGCATCATCCCCATATACCAAAGTTGAGGGTTCTCCAGTCAGGGCACAGATAAGAATCAACCAATGAATGCATAAATACGTGGAACAACAATTCCCCTTCCCCTCTTTCTCTCTCTTCCCTGCCCTTCCTCTCTTTCTTTCTCTCTCTCTCTCTCTCTCTCTCTCTCTCTCTCTCTCTCTCTCTCTCACACACACAAAATCAATGAAAGAAAATGTTGCCAATAACCCATTTTTAACTTCAGAGCAAAGAATTGCAAGAATAAAGAGAAGAGGGATTCTAGTCAAGATGATTCACTTCAGATCAAAAGACACAAACACAGACTGAAAGTAAAGAGATGGAAAAGGATATTTTATAAAAATGGAAACAAACAACAACAAAAAGCTGGGGTAGCAATACTTATACCAGACAAAATAGACTTTAAAGCAGTGGTTCTCAACCTTCCTAATGCCGCGACCCTTTCATACAGTTCCTCATGTTGTGGTGACCCCCAATTTCATTGTTACAAATTGAACATAATTAAAGCATAGTGATTAATCACAAAAACAATATGTAATTATATACGTGTTTTCCGATGGTCTTAGGTGACCCCTGTGAAAGGGTCATTCGACCCCCAAAGGGGTCACGACCCACAGGTTGAGAACCGCTGCTTTAAAGCAAAGGCTATAACAAGAGACAAGGACCCAGCAATTCCACTTCTGGGTATTTTTCTGAAGAAACATAAAACACTCAATTGAAAAGACATGTATCCATATGTTTATTGCAGATTATCTACAATAGCCAACATATGGAAATGACCCAAGTTTCCGTCAGTAGATGAATGGATAAAGAAGAAGTGGTGCATACATACAATGGAATATGACTCAGCCATAAAAAAGAATAAAATCTCACCACCTGCAGCAACATGGATGGACCTAGAGGGTACTGTGCAGAGTAAAATAAGTCGGCAGAGAATGACAAATGCCAAAAGATTTCAGTTATCTGCAGAATCTAAAAAACAAATAAACAAGCAGCACACAAACAGACTCACAGATACGGAGACCATTTTGACAGTTGCCAGATGGGAGGGAGACTGGGAGGATGTATGGAAAATGTGAAGGGGTTAAGAAGTACAAAATGGTAGTTAGAGAACAGTCATGGGCATGTATAGTACAACATTGTGAGTATAGTAAATAATCTATGATAATAAAAGCTTAATATGCAAATCAACCGAACAGCCAAATAGCAGAATGACCAGACAACCATGCTATGACAACCACTGGTGCCAGGCCAGCCAAGGCAGGTGTGATGCGATTGGTCAGGGGCCTGGCCATAGCCCCATGATCGCCCCGCAGAGGGAGGCCCAGGCCACCAGCCAGCGGGGCAATCAATTGGGTGGCTCCACAACAGCCCCGCAGAGGGAGGCCCAGGCCACCGATCAGCGGGCTGCAGTGAGTGGGCGGGACTTCCCTCTGCAGGGGCAATCCATCATGGAGCCCTGGCCAGGTGGGCAGGACCTACCTCTTTGGGGTGATCAATCTCAGGGCTCCTGGATTGTGAGAGGGCGCAGGCAGGGACACCCCTCCCTGAGTGCACGAATTTCGTGCACTGGGCCTCTAGTGTTATAATAACTAAAAAGAGAAGCAGCACCAATGAAAAGAAAGAGTTAAAAGTCAGAAGGGCCCTAGCTGGTTTGGCTCAGTGGATAGAGTGTTGGGCTGTGGACTGAAGGGTCTGAGATTCGATTCCAGTCAAGGGCACATGCCTGGGTTATGGGTTTGATCCCTAGTAGGGGGAGTGCAGGAGGCAGCCAATCAATGATTCTCTTTCATCATTGATGTTTCTATCTCTTTCTCTCCCTTCCTCTCTGAAATCAATAAAAGTATATTTTTTAAAAAGTCAGAAGAAATAGTTCTTGGTTTTTTTTACAGCAAAGTACATGCTCACAAGTAAGGTATACTAAAGACTAAGAACAGCTTAAACTAGGTTTCAATTCTTTCCCAAACATAGTTTGCCCCCTGGTGGCAATTTAGCACAAGTGAGCCAATGTGAAGGGGCGGCCTTGACAATCTATTCACAGCCCGCTGTTATGTAAGACAATCTACTATGTGCTGGGCACTCACCCAAATACTTCATATATATTCACTGATTTAAGTAACTGAATAAGCAGTTACTGTACAGGAACACCAATTTGTAAATATATTACTTTGGGGCATTAGGGAAGCACAGATTTTTAAATTGGCTCAAAAATATTCTTTGATTACTTATTGATCAGCTGTTTATCACTTGTGCCCTACCTGTAGTTTCTGAACTTATACTAAATATGAGACGTACCTAAAGATAAGAAATTATCCACCCTCATTATCATACAAAGTCTTAATTTGATTTAAGAGAACATAATAAGGATCGCCAAGGGAAAAAAATCTAAGGAACTTTGAGTATCTAAGATAAAACAATGTGGTTACTGCTATAAAAATTAGGACTGGGTTTTGGGAAGTTCAGCAGAGCTTGTGTTAGGATGTCAAGTGGAAAAACAAAACTCAGATTTAAAATCGTATGGATAGTAGGATCTCAACTTTAAACAAAAAGAATAAATATTAAAGCAAACATAGCAAAATGTTGGCAATGCTCTGGAAGTTGGAGTGGGCATGATTTTTAATTTCTTGGCCATATGTTTCTGTGTTTCCCCATTATTTTTAACAAGCATCAGAGGCAGAAAAAGAAACTTTTTAAAAAGTGTGACATAATAGCTTTATGAAAAGCTTATGAAATAAGCTGAGTCTCAGTTACTGACACAGATAAAGAAAAACAAAGAAAAAATTGTCTAAGTCTTTAGTAAGGCTTAAGAAACAAAAGATATTCTAGGGATGCTATAAGTATTTGGCAGGTCAGTGTGTTATATCACAGTACATTCAAAGCAGAATCACAGACTCCACTGCAGTCTGAGTAGTGTGTGTGTGTGTGTGTGTGTGTGTGTGTGTGTGCGTGCGCGCGTGCCTGCGTGTGTTTAATCAGAGACTTGACTGTAGAAAACAATGATGTTATGATTCTAGACATGATTATGGCATGTGCTATGCAGGGATGCTTAGATGTGAAGAAGTGCATACAAATATTATCTGATGTTTTTGGCTGTTGTTAATGATCACGAAGAATCTGGAGCAAATTGATATTTATATCAGAGATTCAAGCCTCTATGTCCAACCCATCTTCCCCTGAACTCTAACATTTATCTCCTTACTTTCCCTAAAAGAACGCTAATAGCTACATTTTCTTCACTTTTATGACTTAATAATCTTTATGGTCTTATTTTCTTATCTTTATTCCAACTGTAGAAAGTTCAACTCAAAGCCCTATTTTTTTCCAGTATCCTAGAATAGGAGGAAGAATGCCTATAAGATATATTGTAAATAATGATTTAAAAAATAACACAAAACAATTAGAAAAAATTTCAGCCCCCATCCGCCCATAAGACTATAAGTTCTCCAATACCAGCGCCATTGCCTTTTAGTTCTTTGGTCTCCCAACATAAGAGCAGTGACATCTTACCCATGCACAATGTTTGTTTTAAAAACAAATTTTAAAAACATGTGTTCATTGTAGATTTTTAAAAAAATAAAAATTAAATTACATGCACATTACAGTGCTCTGCAACAAGTTTCTAAACTTAATGGAAGCTTAATAAGCTTATTAAATTAAAAATTTCACTTATCTTTCATAGCATTAAATAATCCTCCATATTGTTATTTAATGGCTTCAAAATGTTACTAAATGTCAATGAAGGTAATTTAAACAGCATCTGTTATTTCTATCACTCACGTTGTTTCCAATATTTCCCCCTCTTAAATAATTTTGAAAGCAATAAATAAGTCCACTATTTTCCTAGAATCCGTTCTGATCAATGGGGTTCCTGGGTAGAAAGCTTTTGTCACCAAGGTGCCTCGGAAAGGCTGTTGTAATGTATACTCCCCTTCGTAGTATGTCTGCGGCACCTCACTCACTCACTAACAAGAGACAAGAACTGGCAGCACATTACTCTAATTTTGCAAACTTTTTTCACACGTTTTGTACCCCTCCATATTCCTTCTTTCGTGTCGCTCCATCTATTTTTCTTCTGTGGAGACGCCTTTCTCTTGCGGCCTTGACGAAGCCTCTATGTTACGAGGAAGCCTGTAGCCTCTGTTGTCCCATTTTGTTGTTTGCTTTTTAATACTGTTTATCATGTTTTTAATTTGAAATATAATTGACAAATAGCATTGTATGAGTTTCAAGTGTACAACATAATGGTTCGATATTTGTAAGCACTGTGAAATGATCACAATACGTGTAGTTATAGCTAACACCCTTCACCGCGTTTGTAATGTTTTTGACAGAGGAGAAGCCTAAAACTTTTGCTGTCATAATTATTCATCTTTTCTTTGATACAGTTGTTCCTGGAAAGGTCTTTTCTATCCAAGTCTATATTCCTAATTTTGGGGTAAAACTTCAGTCAGTCTAGAATATACAGGGTGGGGGAAAGGTAGGTTTATAGTTGTGAGTATGCAAAAACAGTTTATTTTTCTATTGTTATTTATGAATTATTGTATTCTTTTCCATCCAAACAACTGTAAACCTCCTTTTTCCCTACCCTGTATTTATGTCGTATGTGAAGTAGACACTCAGCTCCTACAAAAAAAAAATAGCCTTTGTTTCAACAAGAATTTTATTAAATAATCCCTACTTTTCCCTGATTTGAAACACCAAATTTAGTAGACATCATAACCACATCTGCAGTATGAGAGGAGAGTTATAATCATAAACCGACCCTGACTGACAGCCTCGTCCTTCCTCTTGCCGGGGAAACCCAGGCCCCCCCGTGTTACCTCATCCGAGCAGGTTTGCAACTTGCATCCATTCCCCAACCCTTGGGAAAGGGGACGGAGAGCAGCCCGCACCGTGTGCCATGTTAGTAAACGGATTTGGAAGGAGCCGTGCATTTTCTGCTCCCCGGGGCAGACACCATGGCACCTGGGACTGGTGAGCTCCTGTAAAATAATCAGGGGGCTGGCTGAATGCAGCCCTGGTGCTTTGGTTTCCCAGACGGTCTTAACGTGTGGAAGAAGCAAGGTAATAATAGTGGGTGGCCTGTGTGACAGCTTCCTTATAAAGAATAAACTGAGTTTTATTTAGAGTCAGTGTTGGCTAGAACTTATAATATCATCCTCTTTAAATAAATTACAACAGCTAGACTCCACGAGATGGTTCTTGACTTCCAGTGGGTTTTCCTGCTTGCTTTCAGGAGTTAAAATAACTCAACTTCCTGGAAAAGAACTCTGAAAGTAAGCCACTGGGATCATAAGATGAATGGAGAGGATTCTCATCATCACCATCCCTAACAGAAGACTCATCTGAGAACTTTACACAACAATTCCATGGGGTCAGAATTACTCCTACACCGGGAATTTGTCCTCAAATGTTTTCACATTCCCAAGTGAGGAAGTTGAGAGTTAGGGAGGCTTAGCAACTAGCTCAAGGTCAGCACAAAAGTAGAATGTGGCAAGACCAAGATTTAAACCAACACTCAATGTCTCTGAAGATCATTCTCTTTCTTGTCTTATGAGATAACAGGATTGTCTCTGCAATACTGATTTAAGGTTAAACTAAAACAACACCATACACAATTTATTTTCAATGGTTACATTAGCCAACAATTTAAAAAAATAATACCCAATGTTGACCAGAATACGATGAAAGCAGCACTATTTTATGTTTTCATTCATGGTATATGTGGGAAAGAAGCTTTTATTTATTTTTAGGGGGTGGGCAAGAAGCTTTTAGAAAGCAGTTTGGTTACCTGAGGGAAGGGCGTACAAGTATGTGTATGTCTTGATTTATTTACATTACGTTAAAGAGTAGTTAAATTATGTTGCCTAGGCTAAATGTAACTTATGAAAGTGACAAAACAGCACTAAAGTTATCTGAATTTTATTTAAACTCAAATTTAAAAAAATTAAATAGTGATTTCTAAATCTCTACATGATAAACTTTAGCAAACTGCCATAGTTAAAATTAAATTACTATTTTACCAAAACAGAAGGATATGAAGTTGGTCAACTTAATTTTCACCAGTTTGTTGCTTTAAAAATATATATATATCTTAAAGCCATGGTACAATTATTTAGAATTTAATCCTCAGAGGAACATGTTTGTATGTGGAGGCGATGTCCTCTATAGCATCCAAAAGATGGCCATTGGCAAGCAGACTATGAAGAAAGTCAAGGTGATTTGTAGACATTGAATATGACAGTAGGGAAACACCTTAGTGATCAGTCATTTCAATTATGCAGAATATATGCTATAAAGAGGTTACATGATCCACTGTTTGGACACCACTTCTTAGCATCAAGGCTATCCTTCCAAAAACCAACACACTGACTTTTCCTCAGCAGGCTGATCATAATGCAAGCTAGGCTTAAGTCATAATAATTAATAACTAACCAACTAGAAAAACCTGGAAATGCCATGTTTCTGATTTTTGGGAAAATACATGTTCATACCACAGTCTAGGTTAAATTGCAATGGTGAACCCTTAAAATACATCTTTTTTTTTTCACTGAAATTATTATAGCATTGATTACTAATTGGAGATAGGCATTTTGAACCCTATCATACACCCCATTTAACTCCAAGGATTAAATGTTTTGCCAAATAAAACCACATCATAATTCATACTGTCCATTTCTTTTCTTACTTAATCAGGAGTCAATTTTCCATTCTGATAACCTGTGAAGGGTCAATTATATACTTTGGAAATAAGGCAGGCATAATGTCAGTCCAACAATGTGCCAAGGGAAAATGCCTAGTGCTAATACTTTTTCTCTCCAGGAGAGAGAAGCTGTACGTTGGGGATTATTATGTACTATGCCCATCAGAAGAAATATCCTTTTTAATAGTTCACGATCCTAGTCTTGAGACATTAAGACTGCCTTTCCTAGTTCCATATTTAATTCAGATGAAAACAGGCAGCTAAAACAATAATATCTGAAAATGTGTGACTGCTATAAATGGAAAGCATTGATTCCCACTCACATACAACCTGTGAGATACAAAAGCTCACAAATTCAATAGGGAAACATACTGGAATGCTTTGTCCTATACAGTTATTAGTGGAATCATGAAGTTCTAATGATCTGAAAGCTGTCTTAGTATCAAAGTTGGACAGCTCTGAATTTCAGTTACTGGTGTAGGTGTAGATTATGGGGCTTTATGATAAATAAAAACCACAGATTCCTGTCAGCCCAGCAGGGAGTCAATTGATGCCCCGGAAATGTAGTAAGGCCCGGGACAGACGAGAACGTGCTGGCATGCTAAAGAATCTTCCCCAGTACGTTTGCCTATTTTCTCTTCAATTCAGTTGAAAGGCAAAAGTGTTGATAAACATTCACTAGGTAATTAACATGAAGTTACCACATGATCCTGTACCCCAAGCATGTCAAACTCAAAGGCTAACATGGGCCAAATAAACAAGGCATGCGGCCCACAGGCTACGAGTTTGACATGCTTGCTGTACACACATGTGTGCGTGCGCGCACACACACACACACACACACACACACACAGATGATGCAGAGCAAACAGACACTCATGAAGCTCTAAGAGACTAACACCTTTCTGGAAAGTTATTTACTAACATATATTAGGAATTTCAAAAAGATTCATCTAGCCCTAGCTGGTTTGGCTCAGTGGATAGAGGGTTGGCCTGTGGACCCAAGGCCCAGATTAGATTCCGGTCAAGGGCACGTACCTCGGTTGCAGGCTTCTCCCTGGCCCCGGGCCCTGGTCAGGGCTCCTGCAGGAGGCAACCAATCTATGTGTTTCTCTCACATTGATATTTCTCTCTGTCCTTCCCTCTCTCTTCCACTCTCTCTAAAATCAATGGAAAAATCCTCTGATGAGACTTAAAAAAAAAAAAAGGCTATAAAAGATTCATCTAGTTTATGCATAGTGTTCAGCTCAGTTTTCATCCCCAATAAAAATCGGGAGATGATTTATGTGGCCATCCATGCTGTGCAACAAGAACACGCACGGTGCAGCGAGGAGGCGCATCCACGTGGCCGAGGACGAGGCAGCGTGTAGGCTGCCCATCTGTGTCAATCATGCGAGAACAATACTGTGCACACTCCCTGGCTGCCACAGGATGAGATCTCTTTCTGCTCCTCCTCGGCTCCAGCTAGGAGCTGGGGACCCAAATCTGTCCTGGAACCAAGAAGCCCAAGTCCCAACGCTAAAACATAAAAGGGTCAGGCCTAAATAATAAAAACCATCCTCTATCTTATCGGTAAACCTTTCCTCTCTCACTCACACAGGAATCCTCTCTGAGATGAAAAAAAAAAAAGAGAGAGAGAGAGAGACTTTCCAGGCACTAAAAGAAATGCTAAAGAAAGGACTTTTGAATAGTAACCAACTTTGCTTGTTCTGTGGTGGAACTCTGGTGAGTCCACTGGTTAGTTAGGCAAAGGGGGCTCCTACACTATTAATATAAAGGGACCTACGTTACTTCCAAGAGAAAACACCAGGGTGAAAGTAAGAGAGAAGAATTTAGTGAGCAACTACTCTACTCTAAGTAGACTATGTCAACGAGTTCAGGAAGGAGCATCTTCTCTATTTTGCTCCAGTCTCTGATTTTGCTTCTCTTTCTTCGTTGGAATTCTAAAGACAATCTTAGCATATTAAGGGTCAGTGATACCAGGACAAAGAGCAAAGCAACAGTTATAATCTGTAACTTGTTGATTTTCTATCAGAACTAACATTTAAAACCATCATGGCAAAGCTTCAGGTAGATGTCTTACTCTTATTTCTTCTTTTGCCCAGTATTAACTGGAGCCCTGAACATCAAACGACTAAATATCTTTCAGTCACATAGGACAAGTGAGCACAGCATGTTGATACAGGTTCTTCCTAAGTTGTGAATTTCCTCTTCATCTTTATGGCTTCCCATTGGATTACAAAGGGAACCCAAATCTGCTGTAGCATCCTCAAGAATTGTATTTGCATTGGGGGCCGGGAAAAGAAAAAAGTAAGCAAACTGGGACTTGTTTCCTGCATTCTGAATCCCAGATGAGGATGCATTTTCACATCCTATTTTTGCTGAATGTGTGCTGGGTCCATAATGAGGTCCTATGAAGCTGTGTTCCTCTGCTGTGCTATGGGGAAGTGGCCTTTGTGGCTACTTTAGGACTATACCCACCATTACCATCACTTACTGCACCGTTTGGGGCAGGGAGAATCTACATTTTTTTTTTAATATATTTTATTGATTTCCTACAGAGAGGAAGGGAGAGAGACAGAGAGTTAGAAACATCGATGAGAGAGAAACATCGATCAGCCGCCTCCTGCACATCTCCCACCGGGGACGTGCCCGCAACCAAGGCACATGCCCTTGACCGGAATCGAACCTGGGACCCTTCAGTCCGCAGGCCGACGCTCTATCCACTGAGCCAAACCGGTTTTGGCGAGAATCTACATTTTAAAATCTCATAAATATCAGAAACATTAGAATAAAGGTTTGAAAAATAGTACCAGCGTGTAGAGATAAAAGCATATAAAACAATGTCAAATTTTATTGCGTAGTAATTAAAAACAGACAAAGGAGCCCTGGCTCAGTGGCTCAGCTGGCTGGAGCGTCATCCTGTGCATCAAGCAGTTGCAGGTTCGACCCCGGGTCGGAGCACAGGTGGGAGGCAACCAATTGATGTTTCTCTCTTAACCTTCCACTCTCTAAAAAAATCAATAAAAACATATCCTCAGGTAAAGATTAAAAACAAAACAAAACAAAACGAAAGCAGCAGGTAGAGCCTAATTTAATTTTTTTAAATTGGTATTTCCTTTAACATTTTAACAGCATTCATTATTTTTTCTGATTATATATCTCATAGATGTACATAAAAATATTAGAAATGTAAATGCCAACTGATAAGTGTAGAAGAAATAATGAAATCAGAAAATCATCATTTGGCAACCGTTACAGAAATACTTGATTCAGACCAGGAATGTCAGTGGATGCTAACATTAGTGGATAATTCTGAGGACAAACATAATACATTACATATCAAATATTTCTAAAGATAGCAAAATATTACTCTACTAGAGGCCCGGTGCACAAAAATTTGTGCCTGTGCCCTCTCGCAGTCTGGGACCCCTCAGGAGATAACGACCTGTTGGCTTAGGCCTGCTCCCGGGTGACAGAAGGCAGGCCTAATCCCTAGGTGCAGCCCCTGGACGGGCTCAGAGCAGGGCCGATTGGGGAGTTTGGGCGCTGCCCCCTGTCATGCACAGAGCAGGGCGGATTGGGAGGTTGCGATGCCACCCTCAGTCAAACTCAGGGTAAGGCCGATGAGGGGGTTGGGGCGCCTTTCCCCGTCAGGAACAGAGCAGGGCCTATAGGGAGGCTGTGGCCCCGCCCCCTGTCACACACAGAGCCACAGGGTGATCAGGGGGTTTGGGTGCTGCCCCCTGTCATGCTGATCCCGGTGCTGGGAGGCATATTACCCTTTTACTATATAGGATAGAGGCCTAGTGCATGGGTGGGGCTGGCTGGTTTGCCCTGAAGGGTGTCCTGGATCAGGGTGGGGGTCCCCACTGGGGTGCCTGGCCAGCCTGGATGAGGGGATGATGGCTGTTTGCAGCTGGTCACACACCCTTCAGGGTGGGGGTCCCCACTGTGGTGCCTGGCCAGTCTGGGTGAGGGGCTGAGGGCTGTTTTCAGGCTGGGACTGAAGCTCCCAACTGCTCCTTTTTTTCTTTCTTTTTTTTTTATTCTGGGCCAGCTTTAGCTCTGGCTCCAGCCCTGAGGCCTCTGCTGCTGAAAGCAGGTATCTGGTTTGTTTAGGTTCTATAATCGAAACTCTGTATCAACTCCAGCTCTGAGATCCCGGCTCGCTGAAAGCAGGTTTCTGGGGTTTTGTTTAGCTTCTATATTTGTTACATAGTTGCTTAGAGTTGCAGCTCAGAGGCCGGCAAGGCAGGCGGGGAACGTTGGAGTCCTCTGTCACTGAAGCAAGCAAGCCTCATGTTAGTTTCAAGCTGCCTGGCTGCCGGCCGCCATCTTGGCTGGCAGTTAATTTGCATATCTCGCTGATTAGCCAATGGGAAGGGTAGCGGTCGTATGCCAATTACCATGTTTCTCTTTTATTAGATGGGATAAGACATTTGCTAATTAAAAAGGAAAAATAGCAACTTTATAGTGGAGAAAACTGGCAAACACCTCCTTAACCAAATAATTAGACTTAAAGTCACCAGGAATGCACATTGAAATCATGTGATTCTTTTTTTTTTTCCATATTTTTTTTTCATTCAATATTATTTTACATTAGTTGCAGGTATATAGCCCAGTAGTTAGATAATTACATAATTTACAAAGTGATCTCCCTAATAATTCAAGTACCCACCTGATACCACACATAGTTATTACAATATTATGGACTATATTGCCTATGTTGAACTTTACACCCTGATGACTTCCAACTTGTACTTTTTAATCCGTTCACATTTTTTCACCCAACCCTCTAACCACCACCTTGTCTGGCAACCGTCAGTCTGTTTTCTGTATCTATGAGCCTGTTTCTGTTTGGTTCATTTTTGTTCATTAGATTCCACATATGAGTGAAATCATATGGTGTTTGTCTTTTTCTGTCTGACTTATTTTACTTAGCAAAATATCCCCTATACCCATCCATACTGTCGCAAATGGTAATATTTCATTATTTTTTAGGGCTGAGTAATAATCTATTGTATACGTATGTACCACAGCTTTTGTATCCACTTGTCTATTGATGGGCACTTGGCTTGCTTCTATATCTTGGCTATTGTAAATAATGCTGCGATGAACACAGGGCTGTATGTATCTTTAGAGATCACTCTAAATTCACACTTTCACTTTTGAGTCTCCATAACTGAATAACCTTTGAAAAAGGACACTGTCCAAACACTTAGCTCACAGAGGAATTTTGGCAGTAACGCTTTGCTCTTCCTGAGACATATTCATTCGAGAGGGTAAACAGCACACCGTCCTTTCTCTTCCTACCCAAGAAAAAAAAATCCATGCAAAAAATACTTGGAAAGTTTTATGGTTCTCTCTTCCCATAAACGTTAACCTTTTAGTCCATCTCCCTTGTTAACCATTCAAACCACTGGCATGTTTACCACCGCGTATTCACTGAGCCAGAGGGAAAGTCTGGAGATTCAGTCACTCACCACCTGGTTTCCAAGCTTAATTTCCCCGCCACCAACCCACATGGGATTTTTTTTATTTTTATTTTACCATTTCCAAATAATCTTTGATACCCAATTCTAAGCATCCAATTCTATGCTGATATTCAACACTTACCATCACAAGTGTCTTTACCAATGTTGATCTTTGTACCTCACATTTCTAGAAAAAGGTTAGATGTGAGCCTTGTTTACTGATATCTTATAAATTTGAAACAGCCAGAAGCTGTTCCCTGGGCTAACCCATCCCGACCCTACCGCAGCTCTGACAGATGTCACCTTGGAATCCTGTAGAAACATGCTATTTTCTCCCGTGATCTATGTCAAGTCCCTCTACAGTGAGCCATCTGTTCGTTCTTCCTGTGCCCAGAAAACATTGGCAGTGTTGGGTCAAATCAACACAGAGTCTTCCCACCTACTGTCAGGTTTCTGTCCATTTCCTATTCTTCTTTCCAAGTCTCTCCATCCCCCAAACCTACAGACCTGGTTTTTCCAAAAGTTGACAGGGAGCTCATGTAAGTGATAATACTGAAGAGGTTACTACTACAAATTCAATACAACTTCTTAAAGATGGATGGGGAATAAGTTCATAAATGTAAAACAGCACAACCAAAGTTTCACAGAGCATATTTTATAGATTTCCATACAAAACGGGAACTGGGTTTCAATGAGCATTTCAGCCTTTGCTAAATCAAAATCCAAGAAAGGAAATAAATGATGTTATTACAGTCTTAGACATGTATTACAACAATCTGGATTTTAGTCTTACTTTCTTTAATTAAATTTTTTGGGGTGACATTGGTTAATAGGATCACGTATGTTTCAGGTGCAGATTTCTATGATACAATCTGTACTTTGCACTGTGTGCCCACCTAGTCTTACTTCTCTTGAAACATTTCTCAAATATATTCAGCAGCAAAAAAACACCTATTCAGATTTTGAAACGTTGAAATGAGTTTACGTACTGAATATAAATTCATATGGTCCTAAATTCACACTTTGCATTACTAGGCTTTAAGCACAAAGATCTTTAGTTTCCAAAGAACTCAATAAAAGGATTTCTCACTACAGCACAAGAAACATTTCTCCTGAGGAACAATCCCCGTGTCGCTTGGCTCTCTGTCACAAAGAACAGGAGGTGTCCTCCTGAAAACAAACTCACTGCCACTCTTCGGGTTCAGCATTGTTATACTGATCTCTGGATCCAGCCCAGATCTATCAGCAACTTTGTTAACACGTGAGAGTCAAAATCCACATTTCAAGGACATTTCTGATCCAGATACAAACACACATATATGTTTACACTTATATATGTAACATACATATAGATACACACAAACACACAACTCTAAGATCTTCTATTGTACGTGCTTCCCACCTTCCCTCTTCCCCACTTTACTAATGGGGGACAAACTGTGCTGAGCTGCACATACTTTTATGACCAATACTGACACATCTGACCCTCAATTCTCTCCACACTCTCCTTTAAGCTGGCCCATTGTTAATAAACTTCAACTTGAAGGACGCACTTCACTAGGAGGCATGGTGCCATGAAAGTATTTCTCCTGCCCTCTGTCAGTCCTACCAGGCAGCTGGTTGGTATCCGGGTGATAGCTAAATTTTCTCTTATCCAGTGTTATTATATCCAAATCATACATCCTTCAGCACCAAAAGTTTCAATGTAATACGAGAAGCATAATTGGTTCAATGAATGATGGAATCCTATATAATCCTATATAATAAAAGGCTAATATGCAAATCGACCAAACAGCGGAACGACCGGTCGCTATGATGCGCACTGACCACAAGGGGGCAGACACTCAATGCAGGAGCTGCCCCCTGGTGGCCAGTGAGCTCCCACAGGGGGAGCGCCTCTCAGCCAGAAGCCGGGCTCATGGCTGGAGAGTGCAGTGGCGGTGGTGGGAGCCTCTCCCACCTCCAAGGCAGGCCTAAGGATGTCTGACTGCTGCGGGGAGAGGGCCTAAGCCAGCAGTCAGACATCCCCCGAGGGCTCCCAGAATGCGAGAGGGCACAGGAACTGAGGAAACCCTCCCCCCGAGTGCACGAATCTCATGCACCAGGCCTCTAGTCTATAATAAGCGAGTTCCCGTCCTGACTTGGCCACTACCGGCTGCCCTGAATCACTTCACCTCTCTCTGTCTAATGAGTAGAACTGAATATTAGGTGTGGAAACAGTCAATCCTTAAGCTGTCATGGGCCCCCACTAACTGATCATGGTGCTCAGTCCCACTGAGACCAAACCCCTCCTCAGAATTCTCCTAAACACGGTGCTCCATGGGCCCTGGCCATGATCACATAATGACAGCTGGTCTGTAGAATCCCTATGTGAAAGTCCACTTGAGCTCCCCTAGGATTTAGCCAACTCTAGCATGCAGCTTTAAATTGCCCCTGTCCTGTTTCCATCCTTGGTCTTAGCTGTATCAATTATGCCAGGATAATAGATTCTTTGAAATTCTTAGTATTCATTTCCTCAAGGTCAAAATGTAGTTCAAGTGAAAAGGGAGAGAGGGATGGAGGGGGGAGGAGGGAGGGGGGTAGGGGATAGAGAGGGAGGAGGAAGGAAGGGAGGGAAGAAGGGAGAGGGGCAAAGAGAGAGGGAGAGAGATGGCAGAGCTAAGGAGACAATGAGGAGAGACTCTCGGAGAAGCCCAGGCAGAGGCGGTGGCTTTCCTGTGCGAGACGGGGGCTTCTCACGGCTCCAGACTTGTATTTGCGAACTGCATTTCATGCTCCGTTTAGCATCTAGCCAACATCAGTATGGGTTTTGCTTGTTAAAGTATGTGTACACACACAGAGCCAACATTCTGTTCGTTTCTTGAATTTTTTGGGGGGGATCCACTTAACATGCCCCACTGCGCCAGCTCATCTGCTCACCTGGCTCGAAATCAAATCACTACTGAAGTCTAAGCTTTCAGATTCCAAAAGCAAAATCACTCCACTCTGTGACAGCAAGAATGTCTCAGATATACCCTGGAAAATCGTTAAAAGAACAAAAAACGAAATTAACAGCAGTCTGGTTAATACTATTTTCTTATTTAATAGTCCATTTAGACACACATTAAGTATTAAGCATACCTGTAATATAGGACCAGAATACACACACACACACACATATTCAGCCTGTCAGCCCTTCCTGTCCCTTGGCAGACATCACTAGTCAAACACAGACTTTTGCTCTGAACCTGGAAGCAGCCTGAAAAACTGTCAACACTGTTCTTCAGCTGATTCTTTCCAACTGACCAGGGCTGGCCGTGAGCCACCTCCCACTTGTCACCCTGCAATGAGGAAGAGACTGAGGGCAAACCAGACCCCTCCTCCTCTCTGCCAGCTTCCTCGCTTCAGCAACTGCAAGCACCTCCTTCCAAAAGATTAGACACTCTCAGCCAGACATCCCCTGAGGGCTCCCGGACTGTGAGAGGGCACAGAGCCTGAGGGGCATATTGTAATGAAGAAAATGCAGGTGCCTGGCCCTCCCCTCCCACTCACCAGGTGAGAACACTGAGGCTCAGAGAGTGAAGGCTGTCCAGCCTCACATCAGTTCACAGGAGAACTAAGAGGAGCCTGAGCTGAATTAACCTTTTCTACGCATCACACCGCCTGGGCCGGGGCTGGCCATGAAGGTGAAGGAAAAGGTTCCATTTCTTTAGTCAGCCTCCTCCTGTTCTCCTCTTTCCAAGAGAGTGAAAATAGCTTTGGTGTGCGTCTCTTATGTTTCCTCTCACCATCTGTCTCTCAAAAATAAACATGTTTTTTGTGGCCAAAATGGAAGGAGAGAGAAGTCCTGGGACTTCATATTGGCTAATGTGGTGAAATTAGACCCTCCAAAGACTCCCTTCTGCTTTGGCACCGTGGTCCCCAAACCTTTCCCTCTGTCAAGACCTGCAGAGATCGTTTATTTTTATTCAGTGATCTCAAAAACTGGACATTAGCCCGGCCGGCGTGGCTCAGTGGTTGAGTGTCTACCTATGAACCAGGGCACATGCCTGGGTTGTGGGCTCAATCCTCACTAGGGGGTGTGCAAGAGGCAGCCAATCAGTGATTCTCTGTCATCATTGATGTTTCTATCTCTCTCTCCCTCTCCCTTCCTCTCTGAAATCAACAAAAAAATATATATTTTTTTTTTAAAAAAACTGGACTTCAGCTATCTGGTTCTGGAAGAGCTTAAGGTGTTTAATCTCTATAAGTGAGCACATCTGACCTAGAACCTACCATGCAATGTTTTATGCTAATATCCAAAAGAAAAATGTATATCATAACTTTAATTTTTTTCTATGCTTAAAAGAACATTTAAAAAAACAACCCTGCTAAAACCCTCAAGTAACAGAGCTTTACTATCTTAGATATCTTGACACAGTCACTTTAAAACTTGGCAATGCTATTTCCATAGGATCTCAACGTAGCCAGAACCAGAGGCTAATTTTACAACAGCACTGTGGTCTCAGGAGTTCTTAAATGATGCCACTGACATTGTCACATCACAAAGAAATGAGCAGACAAAGCCAAGGAAGTGTTCTTTAAAGGGGTTCCAATACTCCACCCAATACGAACCGAACACTGGCCAGTAGCTGACTTCCCAACATGACCCATCACCATCAGAATAGGAAAACCTCAGCTCAAAATGATTTATGTTTTAAGGTAATCTTCAAAAAGTACACAGCTTTAATATTTTTTAAATATAATGAGTAACATAAAGATGTGTTTTCATTTTAATTGTACAAAAATATTTTTATACTCATACAACTATCAGCTACACACCCAAAATCCGCTAGCTATTTAACTGGAAAGGAGACCATCAGATAACCTTTGAAAATGAAGTAATTCCGTGTGCCAAGAACATCGACGGTGCTGCTGATTTATATGGAGTTCGGAAACACACACAATATACAATAAAATTGGTTCTGGACGGAATCAATGACAACTTAAAATATGTCCGAGAAACACTGCAACTAAGATACAAGTTACAAAAATAGCAAAAGGTGCTAGATCGATGTACTGAATAAAACTGAGAGCATGCTTACAAAGAGAAGAATCAAACCAGAAATCACCGACGTACTTCTGTGCCCCGTGAGCGAGGCTAACAAAGGAGCCACACAAAGGCTGTAGGATCCCAGCACCAGCAGTGTCAGTAGAGTCGCATCGTAGTGCCTCTCTGAGCCGGCCGGCGGGGTGAGTGTCGAATTGATAAAGATGTTGGAAGAGATATCCGTTTCTGTGCAACTGCGAAATCCTCCTGGTACAGTCATTTAAATGGGTCAGAGCAAGCTCAGGCAGGAAAAGCTGCAGCCATGTTCGCTCCCATATCCTTCATGCCTGTTCTTAGTGAATTGGAATTGGGGGGCGGTATCTGTGAGCTCCAGGGCACCGCACAGAACAGATCAGACCAGCCAGCAAATCCCACTGAGAAAGAGACTCAGTGATCTGGACGCTTACCCTGCAGCAGGGACACATCGCCGCTCAGCAGGCTCGGTGGGTGGAGGGAAAAGCCCTTTGTTACAAGACAAAAAGGAGAGGACAAAAGCATTGTACACCCTCCTCAGGAGTGTCAGACTCGCCACGGAACCGGTGGCCATGTCAACATGGCTGTCAATGGGAAAGGCTGGGTGGTGACACGACAGAGCGTCTGCCTCCAGTGTCACAGATTCCGGCGTCGCGGGGTCCCCCGGGAGCACGCTGCTGATGCTGCTGATTGTTAACATTCGCGTTGCACACAGAGGAAGTGGCAAGCGCAATGGCCTTGACATAACACACGTGCGAATCACCTTTCCAAATGCCTAATTCTCTGCTCCGTGAGAGCCCCTCTGATTTCATGCTACAACGTCAAGTCCAGACAATAAGCAGAGAGGAATCCCGTTCCAGTGTAAGTAACACGTTCCGGCGTTCCTAGAGTTCTGGCATCCCGCTCCTTCCTAACACCAGACGAGCTACTGCTGCTAAGCGAGCTCTCGGAAATGTGCTCATTAATTCAATGCCACATCCTCCCCAAGCGCGTCCTCAGTTCTGTTCACATGCTGGCTGAGTGCCCCTGGCCCGGTGACAACCTCTCCGAGCCTGAATTACCTTATATATATAATCAATTACAATAGAAATTATTTGAGAGAAAAGAAATGAAATAGTGTATGGTAACCCTGTAATATGCTCCTCTACCCATGACTGCTTTGTCCCTGACCCCTCACCAGAAAGAAGAAATTGATCCCTCCTTAAAGAACTCCCCTCCTCCCCCCACAACCATACATCTGGTTTCATCTGCTATTCTAGTTATCCATGTACATATCTTCCTTCTTCTCATCTCCTTTTAGAGAAGCGCCATTCTTTTATAACCTGTACCTCTCATTGCATCTGTCATGATGCCTGCGCACAGCCAGGCACTCCTAAATTGTTCAAATTAACTAACTTTGTGAGAAAATTTAAACGAGCAAAGAAGTACCAAGACCAAACACACCTTTTGAATGAAAGGGAGCACTCAATTAATTCACCCTTTTTATACACAGCAAGCAGAATTCACATTAGCAACATTAAACATATCCTCCTGAATTTAAATTACGTAAAAGTAGGCTTGAAATTCTAATATACTAGTCATATAGCACTGAATCCAGCATCCAAAGATTCTAAAGCACACATCCACAAAATGTGGTCTTTTACAAAATAAATGGAGCTGAAGTTTTCTTTTTCCTGGTTCCCAGTTGGGTTCCAATGGCCCCCTAGATTGCTTTCTTTCCTTAAACAAACCAAAAAACACTATCACTTCAAATGACACACTTTAGAATCCCTATGATAAAAAATACCAGGTCCCATTAACACCAATATTTCAATGTTTCATAGCACATCCATCAAAAGACAATGTTGTTGAAAGAATATTTTCCCTGCCAAACTTTCAGAGCAAAAAAAGGGGGGGAAAATTGGGAGAAGAAGCAGCAGCAAGCATATGTTCTCGTAAATCACAGAGCCCAAAAGCCTAATGATGATTTGCAGGGCACTGGTTTTTCATATAACGACCGTTTCAACAACCCCCAAAGAATGACTGACATATGACCGACTCACAATTGCTGCTGTAAGCGTTCAGGTCGCTGTGGGTGCTGGCGATGGAGGAGGGGCTGCCTGTCCGCCGGAGCGCAGAGCTTTTCAGGGACGCGTTGGACTTCGGAAGCGGTCGAGGCAAATTCACCCAAGACGGCTGTGCAGTTTTCAAAGATGTAGGTTTTCCTTGAGGGGTAAGAAAAAAAGAAAAAAGTTTCTACTGCTACTCATTTTGAAAGTTTTAAGCTTATAAACGCAACCTCCTGCACTAACAACTGACTGACAACGTAAAATGACTATTCCTAATCATGTAACTGTAGGTGAAGTCTTCACCTAGACTTATGTATTGCTGATTTATTAGAAGCAGACGAGCAGAGATGATGGTGAGGCAAGCAGGCTGGCTGTAACCAGGGAACCTCACGAAATTAACTCATGTGTTCTGTGACACAGTGGCAGATCAGAAAGAGCCATGGGAGATAGAAGCTTTTGGCAAAATTAAAATCAAAGAATAAACAAATTGATATGGCTCCCCCCATGCTGTTAACTAAAAAATAAACAAATGATCCCATTCATGCATGAGGCTTCCATATTAAAAAAAAAAAAATGAAAAATTTAGAACAAGCAAACAGAAAGGGGAAAATAAATGCATCTGATGAAGAAAAAAAACCTTCACTTAAAAAATACCTAATGTCTAACACCAGGTGGTGCTATATTACCAGCAGTATTCTTTTTTCCTCTTAACTTTTCACCTTTACTCCTGATTTGCCAACTTAAATGATCTCCACTCAAACTTCTGTTTCTTGCAGCAAATTGTTTCCATTTATCAACAAAATATATATGCCTCACATTCTCTGGCATCTTTGAAATCACACGGTCTCACAGTGGCTGTCTGAATGCAGGCATTTCCCAAGTTCAAGCCTTCGCTCACGGCTTTCTTCCTACCCTTCTCTCTTGCAGAGTCTATTTTATTCACTTTACTCTAACCCTGCCCTGTACGAATGAACCCCAAATGCGCACTTGCAGCCCTAGCCTCCTCCTGAACCCCAAAGCCTCTCCCCTTTCCAATTCCTTGCTGAATGATTCCATTTGGACAGATAACCTCCTACTTACTTATGCTCATTTAAGTCTAGTTCTCCTTTTTCCCCGGCCTCAAAACATTGGAATCATCTCTCCTCCCTCCCCCAGATTACCATATATTCTAGCACCACGTCTCTCAATGCTAAAAGTATCACATCCTGAAGAATGCCAAGAAAATGAAAAGACCTTAGAGCAGTGGTTCTCAACCTTCTGGCCCTTTAAATACAGTTCCTCCTGTTGTGACCCAACCATAAAATTATTTTCGTTGCTACTTCAACACTGTAATGTTGCTACTGTTATGAATCGTAATGTAAATATCTGATATGCAGGATGGTCTTAGGCGACCCCTGTGAAAGGGTCGTTTGACCGCTAAAGGAGGTCGCAACCCACAGGTTGAGAACCACTGCCTTAGAGGAAAATGACAGTCACATATTACTGATGGTGCCAGCAGAGAGAAAAGAACTTCGTCTGAAAAGTAACGCTCACTGCTTTGTCCCTGTGCTTTTGCCTGCCAAAATCTCATCTTAATGGAGGAAAAGGAGCTGACTCTCCTTAGGTCTGGCATTTGAAGTCGCCCAAATTAAAGTTCTCCCTGCCTCCAGCCTCACCCCTGCACTGTTCTCTGTACGGGCAACCAACCTACTCTTCTCTCGACACCAGGATTTTACTATTCTAATTCACTAGGAACATCCTTTCTTTTCAAAACAGTCTTCTTCCTCTCCATCCAAGTCCTACAATCCTTACTAACCTGATATTTTGCCTAAACAACTGTATTAGGCACCATACGTCCTGTCCTCCTATCCTTCCCAAGCCCATAGCATGGACCTCCTGAACATGAGAACTATGCTCATGACCCAATTTAAAAAGCTCCATTTCCCCATTAGCTACGGGATATTATTTTCAATCCTCTCAATGAATATTTCATTTTAGAGGCTGAATCAGGTTGATTCCTACCACCTTCTTCCCCCTTATGCTTTGCCGTGCCTCCACCCTCATTTCTACCTCCCTGGGCCACTCTATTCTTCTGCGTAAGACCATATTTGTGAACGAAATGGCCTCCTTTCCATCTAGTCCTCTATCTTGTCTGCTGAATACAAAGCCAAGAGACGGTGCTTTTAAATCCTTGGCAGCGCCACCCCAGATCTGTGAATCACCATCTCCATTTTAACAAGATCCCCAGGCGATTCAAATACACATGATGTGTGAGAAGCACTGGGAAGAATCAGGACCTCTTTGTGTGTGCAGTGGGCCACACCTCCCTTTATGTTGCTTCTATCACAGCGTCTATTTACTATGTCTCTGGACTAGTTTCCCTGAGAATGGGAAGAACATCTTACTCCATTCTGTCCCTCAGGGCCCAGCAAAATGGATAGCATAGAGTGGGACTTAATATATGTTTGTTGAATTAATTTTTTTTTCAGGCCAAGAGTTAGGTATGGGAAGTAGGGAGAGGTGCGTAAAGGGGACAAACTTTCAGTTATCGATTGAGTAATGTCTGAGGTGCTAATGTAAAACATGGTGACTAAGGCTGATAACACCTAAGGTTGATAACTGAGATTTGCTATAGGTAAGAGCTGGAAACAGTCCAAGTGCACATCAGTAGATGAGTATACCAAAAAAGCTACGGTACATTTACACCATGGAATACTATGCAGCTGCAAAAAAAAAAAAAAAAAAAAAGGATCTCTTACCTTTTAAGACAGCATGGAGGGACCTGGAGAGTATTATGCTAAGCAAGATAACCCAGTAAGAGAAAGAAAAGTATCAAATGATCTCACTCATATGTGGAATCTAATGAACAAAATAAACAATGAACAAAATAGATCCAGAGACATAGAAGCAGAGAACTGTCAAATCTCAGAAGGAAGGTTGGATGGGGAAGAGATTAACCAGGAAACTTATATGCATATATGCACAGTCCATGTAACACAGACAATTGTGCAGTGAAGGCCTGGGAGGGATGAGTGTGGGGTGGAGGGGGTCAATGGGGAAAATAAGGAGGAGACATCTGCAATACTTTCCACAATAAAGATAAGTTTTAAAAAACTGCTAAGAGAGCAGAACTTCAATGTTCACACACACACACACACACACACACACACACAAAAGATAAATATATGAGGTGGATGTGTTAATTAATTTGATGGTGGGAACCCTTCCATAATGTATACACACATACAATCACCACAATGTACACTTTACATATCTTACAACTTTGTCAATTATACCTAAATCAGGCATTTATAATTATAAATATAGAATTACAATGGTGATAGTAATAAAACTATTAAAATTTCCTTTAAAGGCAAGAGTAAATAAATTTTAGTAATCTCATCATCTACACTGAAGCATTAAACACTTAACCAAATTTATTTGTCCTTTGTTAAGAGACTACAGCCTATTAGCTAAATAAAAGGAGACATTTTTCTTTACATTCCTTATGATGATTAGCAAGTAACAGATATTCAAATGTCCATTTGATTTTTAAATTTACAGCTAGCCACAAGTTTTACTTGATTTTGGAGGTATAGAAAAACAGGTTTTTAGAATATAAATTCATCAAATCGCTGCCCTTTAAGCAAAATCATTCTGATGAGTCATATCATCGAAACCAATGAACAAGGTTGGGCAAGCTACATATGAAAACTCTTGGGCCGCAGCCACATGCAATCAAGACTCAACAAGTTTAGAAAAATCAACTTATTTTTCAGAAAGGAATGTTTCACAGCATTGTTCCCAAAGGATTGAGGTTCACATACATTCCTCAGTGTGCCCTGGAGTTACTACAGACCTGTACCCTGATTCCAACACACAGCCTGGCACCAGAAGCAAGCGTACTCCCCAGTTATCATTCCTCTGACCTGCCCTACCCCCCTTTTAAAAGATGCTTGAGACAAAACAAAGAAACCAAGAAAGCTTAAAATGGATAAATGCTTAATGTAAAGTAGACTCTATAATTATTTTTATTCCTACACATCTGTAAGCTTTATGTATTCTTTAATTCTTTTAATTTTACTAAGAAAAAGAAACAAATTGAAGAAACCAGCACCTAAAATTGATGTTTTTCTATGGCTATGATGGAAAATTCTTTATGATACCATAATGATGTGTTTCCTGGGACTAGAAATTAAAGCTAAAGAATGAACTTCTAAATGGTCCTCCTTTGTTCTGACACTTACAAATGACTCATTCTCTAGGGGAAAGCTCCCAGGGCCTGCACAGGTTCGCACTGGAATCGCTCAGCCCCGTTTGGCCTCCTCCATTCTTTCAGGAAAGGCCTGGGAAAGAAGGTGGGTCCCACACTCCTCACAAAACACACTAACCGGAGAGGTTTCCAAAGCCACAGAAACACCTACCAGTCAAAGCAAGTTCTCATCTCTGCACTCCCAGCGAGACAAGAAGGACGTCAGCACGAGTACGTTTTTCACGAGGCCATTCAGCACTAAAAAGAATGGCTGGCTGCTTTTTACATTTGATAAAATTCATGAATTTTAATTAATAAAAAACAACTTGACTACTATATTACCTATGTTAGAAGACACAGGTCATCTTAATAAAAATCTGGACAACGGATTCACATATGGAGTTGTGTTACACAGGTATTACTTGCTTACATAGTAATGGTAACTGTATGTAATGGCAAAGCACGAATGTATAGGGAGGATGCTAGGAACGCCTGACATCTTACTATAGAAATCACTACCAAATGTTTTCCACAAAAATTACATACTAGAGAATACACTGTATCGCATCACATTAAAATATTTTGTTCTGTGACTTGCATTGCTTAGTAGGAGCACAGGTATCTTGGGGAAGAAAAAGGAAATGGGCTGGAGAGGAGGACAGTTTGCAGGCTAAAAACTTCAGACCTTAATGGCTGGCGGTGGGGACTGGAGGGAAGATGGAGAGGCAGGGGCACTGCAGCTTTCTTAGCATTTGCTTCTGAACTTGGTCACGTGATAGCATTGTGCAGAACTGACTGCAGGGAAGCATGTGAAATCAAGGAGACAACTTAGGAGGCCAATGCACTGCCAGGGCTTGGGCCCTGCAAATTTTAACTAGACAGCGAAAAGGAGACTGCTGAGGTCAGTACTATATGAATGACCTGTTAAAAAATACATATGTGTATATGTATATGTATATATTAAAATATAAATTATTGTATTGTTATGTAAAACATAATGAATAGTAATAAGGAAAGCAAGTAGCAGGGCCATTAACTACTAGCGTCAGAACCAGAAAATGCCAAATAAACAAACAAAAGTAGTTAAAATACCAACAACAAAAAAAGAGAGAATCTGTTTATAGCGATAATGAAAATTGGCTTCTTTAAACACAACTCTATAGAGAAAGGGACCTTGGGTGTAATTATCTACAGTAACTAGAAATTATTATTATAAACTAGAGGCCTGGTGTACGGATCCGTGCACGGGTGGGGTCCCTCATCCTGGTCTGCGGGGATCGGGCCAAAACCAGCAGTCTGACATCCCTCGAGGGGTCCCAGAGTGCAAGAGGGCACTCTGCAAAGTTGCTATTGGGCAGCTCCTGTGTTGAGCATCTGCCCCCTGGTGGTCAGTGTGCATCATAGCTACTGGCCTGTAAGCCGGTCAGTCAGTAGGCCGGTCACTTAGGCTTTTATATATATAGATTAAACCAGGGGTCCTCAAACTTTTTAAACAGGGGGCCAGTTCACTGTCCCTCAGACCATTGGAGGGCCGGACTATAGTTTTAAAAAAGACTATGAACAAATTCCTATGCACACTGCACATATCTTATTTTGAAGTAAAAAAAACAAAACGGGAACAAATACAATATTTGTATTTGCATGTGGCCCACGGGCCGTAGTTTGAGGACCCCTGGATTAAAGTAAGCCTACCCAAAGGGATAAAAAGACAACAATAATATATGGGATAAATAATTTATACCAACTCAAAACTGTGGCTCCAAGTTTACTCTCAAGCCAAAAGGACCAAATTCTCTTATTAACACTAATGTATATGTTAAAAATGTATCTTCAATGGTAGAGCATTGTCAAAAAACTGTTTAAATAAACCTGATATTATGCTTACAAAATAAATATTATACAACAGTTTTCCAATATACCAGAAAAAAATTAGAAAAGATCCTATTTCTATAAATAAATCATCAAAAAGTGCTACGATTATGAGATATTACAAAACCGAGGAGCATAAAAGATTTGTGTAAGTGAAAATACATGTTAATTCTTCCCTGAATTAAGATATTAATTGAATGCCATTCCAATCTAAATTTACATGTGATTGCTTTTAAAGGAGGAATTGGGCAAAATTTTTTTTCAAAAAAAGAATCATTTGATAAAAATTGCACATGAAAATCTTCATAAATTACCCAGAGAAAGGTATTTCTTGGAACATTTTAAAAAACAACATTTGGTCCTTTTACAAAAGCTCCCTTTTTCTGTAAACGCATTTCTTATTTATAGATTAGACGTAATGAGAATTTTTTAAGAATTTTTTAAATTAGTCTACAATAAGTTAAGGATGGCCAAAAATTTCTGGAACATAAAAGTAATGGCAAGGACTATAACTCAACAATTAAACAATCTGATTTTAAGAATGGGCCAAAGACTTGAATGGGCCTTTCTCCAAAGAAGGTATACAATGGCCAACAAGCACGTGAAAAGATGTTCAATGTCATTAGTCATTCTTAATGAAATATAAATCAAAACCACAAGAAGATGCCACCTCACACCTATTAGGATGGCCAGTATAAAAACAAAACAGGAAATAACAAGTGTCGGTGAGGATTTGGAGAAATTGGAACTCTGTGCTTTGCTGGTAGAAAAGTAAAATGGTACAGTTGCTATGGAAAATAGTAGGGTGGTTTCTCAAAAAATTAAAATAGAGCTACCATATGACCCAGCAATTCCACCTCTGGGTATAGACCCAAAATAACTGGAAGCAGGATCTTCAAGAGATATTTGTTTACCTATGTCTCATAGGATTATTCACAATAGCCAAAATGTGCAAGCAACCCAAGTGTCCACTGACAGATGAATGGAGAAGCAAAAGGTGGCACATACATACAATGAAATTTTGATCAGCCTTAAAAGGAAAGGAAATTCTGACACATGCTACAATATGGAAGAACCTTGAAGATACTATGGTTAGTGAAATAAGCTAGACACAAAAGAACAAATATTGTATGATTCCTCTTATATGATGTACCCAGAGTAGTCAAATTCATAGAGCCAGAAAACAGAACTGTGGTTGTCAGGGGCTGAAAGAAAGGGAGAATGGGGAGTCGGTGTTTGACGGATAGAGTTTCAGTTGGGGAAGATGAAGTTTTGGAGATGGGATGGTGGTGATGGCTGTACAACAATGTGAATGTACTTAAATACCACTGAACTGTACACTTAAAAATGGTTAAAATGGTAAATGTTATGTAATATATATCTTACCACAATAAAAAAAAGTTTAAAAATTAGGTGAAAGAACTTGTGCTATTAATTATTATAGAATATAAACTAGTAAAAGTGTACTATTGGCATAAAACTATACTGACAGATTAATAAACTGGTGTATAAGTCTCAGAAATATAAAAATTCAGAAAAGGATAAGGGGGGGTATTTCAAATCAGTGAAGACATTTGTGGTATTAAGATATTTGCATTTTAAAAGGTTAAAATTGGAGAAGCAGTGTGGTATAGGGATTAAAAGTCAAAAATCTAGAGCCACCGTGGTTGAGCATCAACCTATGAACCAGGTCACAGTTCGATTCCTGGTCAGGGCACATGCCTGGGTTTCAGGCTTGATCCCCAGTGAGGGGTGTGGGGGTAACTATACTGGTACTTCATAGGTTCTTGTGAGAGTTAAATGAGTTCATATTTTTTAAATGCTTAAAACAGCCCCTGGTCCAAAGTAAGTAGTGTATGACTATTAACTACTAGTGCTCACTATCAAAAAAACATTTGAATTGGGTTTAAAACATAAAAATTAAGCATAATAATTAAGTATAGATCAGTCTTCCTTTTAAGTAAAGGTCTTGTTAAGCATAAAAACAAAGGAACTGTTAAAGGAAAAGATGCATTTGGCACTATAAAAATGGGAAATTTACAAAAACACCACCACCATATGCGAAATAAAAGGGCATAGAGTAAAATACAGGACAAAGGACAACAGATGAGATCAAACCAACAAAAAAGAATCATCTGCCCCAAAATATAAGTGAGCAAAAGCTCTAAGCTAAAGGGTAGATAAAAATAGTCAATACATTATACTTTTAAGTTAACCTGATTGTATCTAACATCTTTCCTGACTCCCCAACTATCATTCCTAATCCCCATTTCCATCGCTCACATTCTATAGAAAGGTCTAAAAAGCCAAATACTTATGACCCCCACCTTTCTTCAAGTTAGGGGTGACCATGTGATCCGACCTGTGCCAATAAGACTTCAAGCTACGAGCACTAGGGGATGAGGTGCTGAGTAAGGTCTTTCCTCCCTGATATATGGAGCTGAGCATGTCAGGAGGGAGCTCTCGTCCTTTGCTCTCAGCCTCTGGACACGGTAGCAGGAGCACTTAACACGTGGAACTCTTAGCGACCATACTTTAACTGAAAAGTCACCGACGAAAGCAACATGCTGAGGCAGGAGAAGTGGAAGGACAGAAAGATGACATGATTGAATCACCAAGCCTGGAACTGCCTGCCTCTCGACACACACAACCTTCTGGTTTAACCCAAATTGTGCTCTTCATGAAATCTTCCCATTTGCGAGAGCCTGGATGAACCGAGAGGGTGTTATGCTCAGTGAAATAAGTCAGACATGGAAAGACAAATACCATATGATTTCGTTTATATGTGGCATCTAAAGAGCAAAATAAATGGAGAAACAAAACAGAAACAAAACAGACTCATGGATACAGAGAACAGACTGATGGTTGCCAGAGGGGAGGGGGGTTGGTTGCTGGGTGAAAAGGGTGAGGGGATTAAGAAGTACAGATTGGTAGTTACAGAATAGTCAAGGGGAATGTAGTCAACAATATTGTAATAACGAAGTATGGTGCCAGGTAGGTACTGAAAATATCAAGATCACTTTGTAAAATAAAACATATAATTATCTAACCACTATGCTGCACACCTGAAACTATGAAAGTCAACTGTAATTGAACAATAAAATTTTTGAAAAGACAAATTGTGTTCTTAATGACCACATTCCCCTGTCAACAGCATTCGATGCTGTCAATTTCTTCTTTCTCCTTCGAACACACTTCCCTTACTTGGCTTCCAGAACACCACTCATGATGAACGTCCTGCCTACCTTCCCCGCTGTTCCTTCTTGGGCTCCTTTGTAATTAATTCTTCCTCATTTCCCTAGCCCTTTAAAGCTTGGGAGTACTCCAGGGAGACTTTGTAGTACTCCAGGGAGGTCCCCAGGGGTGCTTTTGATACGTTCTTTCTATATTTACTCTCTCGGCGATTTCATCCAACCCAGTGGCTTTAAATAACATCTAAATGTTAATGGATCCCAAATTTATATCCCTAAGGCCGATTTCTTCTGTGTACTTCTATATCCACTTTCTACTCTACACCTTCACTCCTATAATCTATTACTCATCTCAACTTAGTTTCTCTATAACCGAGTTCCTGATATCTACCTTCCAACATCTGTGTCTCCATCATCCACCCCCTTCTCAGTAAATGGCAACAGCATTCTCCCACTGCTCACACCAAAATGTGTGTAGTCATCTCTGACTCCTCTCCTTTGCTCTCACCCTTGAATTTCATCTTAGCAAATCTCTGTTGGCCTTACTTTCAACACTCATATCTAGAATCTGACCAGCCCCCGCCCCCACACACACACACCACAACCCTGGTCAAAGAAGCCACAATTTCCTACCATGATTATAGCAACGCCTCCTCTCTGATTGCACTGATCCAGTCCTCACCCCAATTCAATGTCCTCTCAACACAGCTATCAGAGTGATCTGGTGAAAATGTAAGTCAATTTGGTTAAAAGCCCAAGTCCTCATGATTTTCAAAACTCTAGCTGTTCTAGCTCTCCACTGCTTATCCACCCTCATCCCCTACCTCACTTTTCCTCCCTTCATTCCCTGCTGTTCCCAGTGCACATGAGTCAAACTCCACCTCAGGGTCTTTCCTCTGAGACTGGTATCTCTTCACCCCGACACTCATATGGGTGGCTCCCTCGAGCCTTTACTCAAAAGCCACCTTTCCCTGGCCACACTAACCAACATTTTTCCCCCTTCCCTCCTCTCTTCTCCTACACACCCCAACACAGCACATTCCCTTTCTTGATGTTAGTATTTTTCATCTCTCTTTAGAACTTTACACTATCAAACATCCTATATACTTCATTGTGTGTACATGGTCTGTCACTCCTACCAGAATGTACCTTCAAGAAGGGCATGTTTTGATCTTATATTCACTTCTGTACCTCAGCACTCTGACCATAGGATCTGCATTTATTCAATAAATATTTGAGTAACTAGCATATTCCAATTAAAATAAGATACCAGTTTACACTTTTCCTAAAGAGGGAATATTTGACAAGAGTGTTAGAAATGTCAAAATCCGTATGTAGGTGTTGGGAAATCCTCACATGCTCAGAGCAGGAGCACAGACTTGCATGCTGCTTCCAAAGGTTCATTTGGCAACTTGTATCAAGAGCTTTAAAATGCTAACCCTCTGATTCTACCAAAAGGAAGGTATTTACCTGACCTGCTTATCTACTTACTACAAAGTTCTTCCTGGTAGAGCTGTTGAATACACTGAAAAATACTGGAAACAACCCAATGTGTAAAGAAGTCTGAAGAAATAAATCATAGCACGTTCACAAGATGAAATATTATACAGCCATTTAAAATCATGTTACCAAGAATATATAAGAATTTAAGAATTGAGGAAAAAAGGTAAATTCAATCAACTAATCAGGTGCTTACTGTCTATTAGACAAGAGCACTCAAAAATACCAGGAACTGTTTATCCCCATTAAATATATATAAGCATGTGTGCATGGGAATATGCAAAAAGAAAAGCATTGAATAGTCATAGATTATGATAAGATGAGACCGAGGGTGATTTTTCTTCTTCCTACTAGTCACTTAAAGTACTACTAGTATACTTTTTAAATCACCTACTGGAAAGAGGGCAGTGGAAACCTGATGAGCTATCCAAATTGACTAGCTAAATCCAAGATACAAGAGGGGTAGAATAAGATTCACCTTGCTTGGGACAATGCGCCATGCTCCCTTCTTGCCATGGACCAGCCTGAGCTCCACCTGGACCTCTTTCTTCTTTATGTTGACCGCCAGAACACCAATGCATTGGGTCCTAATTGCCCACCTGCCCTCCTCCCTATTTCCACGCATCTGTACTGACTTCCTCAAACTTCATTTTCTATATTCTGAACCCCAACTGCCCCTTCATTTCTACTCCCCAGTGCACCAGCCAAGTCCTAAAAAATACCCAGATCCATATGTATCCTTCTTATTTTTATTCCTGGGGTCTCAGTGGCAAAAATTAAACAGCAGAGAGCATCAACACTAAACCAAGACTGGTGCTTACATCTGTAAGGGTGTGGCTTTATTTATGGTAAGAATTGCTTATATTATAACAAGAAAGAATTTAAGCAAACTTTGGTATTGGGAATCTACTTTCTTCTAAAATCCTATAGCTTTTTTTTTTAGTATTATAGGGAAATATGTAATGAGGGACAAACTTGTCATTTCCCCTATTTACTGATAATATCTTGAGGACAGGACCCATATCTTACCCATCTCACGATTCCTCAGGGTCTGTAGTAAGACTTGTACAGTATACACTATCAAACTGCTGAGTGAATGAATTATCTCCAAGAACATAACATTTCAGTAACACCCCACATTTACGTATTGCAAAATGTGACTTCAATATTCCGCATTCTAAGGCAATACTCTGGAAGTAGGGTACAAGAAACCGCACTCTGCATTGCCAGCACCATTGGCCTAAATTCAAGAGTAAACGCAAAAGACAAAGTCACAATAGTTAGTACAAGTGAGTCACAACAAAACATAGCGAGTCTAAAGAGGGCCGTGATTTGACAGAGAAACAAAAGCATCCCATAAAGCCAGGTTCTCATGATGCCTTCCATTGCTGGGAGCATAGCATTCACGGCGACACTGTCAGGACCTGCCTCTGCAAGCGTGTTCACAAGAGTCTGCTGCTTCGGGTGGAGATTAAGCAAAAATAACTTCGTTAGTCACAGGCCTGGGAACATGGGTCCTGCAACTACGGGTGCAACACACCTAAGATTTAGAGGGCTGCATCCTGTCTGGAGCCACCATACAAAGAAGATGAACATGGGTCTTCAGATGTTTGTGCATCAGCACATGTTTTTGCCCAGTAGGGAATGAGCTCACCTGGCACTCGCCTGGAGAATTCCTAACAAAAACAAGGAAGGCACGTGAGGAGCCTCCTGGCTCATTAGAAGCCCAGGTTCACGAGCTTTGAACAATGAGGTCATTGAGATTCCAAGTGGATCATCATCTTAAGTTTATTTCCTTTTAGAAGCTTACAAAAGTAAGCAAATCCATAAAATTTGCACAAATTCACTTGAAAGAATCACCTAATCTCATAAAAGCGTGTTGCAAAACACGAGAAAGAACCTGCCCAGCCCATTATCCACAGCTGCTGCTCTGAATCTTCACTCTTAAAACCACTGCTTCATCTCCAAGTGGATCTACTAGTCACTAGTGTGTCTACACACTGCTGCCTTCCCTTCTTCACTTACCGGTGCACTGGACACATTCTGACCCTCCCATGGCCTGGCTGTCAGTCATCCCAGCTCCTATCTTCACCAGCTCTTTCCCCAGAGGCTTCCTGACCCTCTACACCAGCAGTTCTCAAGCTGTGGGTCACAGGGGTCGCCTAAGACCATCCTGCATATCAGATATTTACATTACGATTCATAACAGTAGCAACATTACAGTTATGAAGTAGCAACGAAAATAATTTTATGGTTGGGTCACAGCATGAGGAACTGTATTTAAAGGGCCAGAAGGTTGGGAACCACTGCACACAGTCTTACTGTCTTAAACCTCCAACATGAACGCAGTCTTTGAGGTGCTTCTCAGTCTTCAGTCTCTGCAATGTAACATGATTCAAACTAAACCATCCTTCTCCTGGTCACCTCTTCTTGCTACTCTATTAGGGAAAACCTATTTCACTTCATGGTCACAGGAACGAGAAAACTGAGGAAACACTTAGGATTATTCACCACTCGTGGGCCCTCTTTCTCCAAAACATCTTCTAATATTTTCATCTGCTTTCGATTCCCAAATACTGGTATGATTCTTACAAGCTTGTGTCCAGACTATTAGAACCTCTCTGCCTTCACCTCCCTTGGGGCTCACCTATCATTTATCCCAACACATGGTTTGCTCAAGGCATGATGACTCCCCAGACACACCATATTCTTTCATAAATCTAATTTGCACCCCTGGGAATGCCAGCAACCTTTCATGCCTGGCCAACTCCTGCAGGAACATTCCAAGGCCAGTTCGAACGTCACGGCTCTTCTCCAGTCTTCCCTGAGGCTGAGTTACTGGGCTTCCCTTTACTGTGAACACACAGAACTTCATACAAGTCTCCACTCCGATCAAGCCAGTCAACATTTGTAAACACCTGTTGCGCTGAGCACTGGGAAATATAAAAATAACTAAGACCTGGACTCCATCCTCATGGAGCTCACAGTTTTGTAGAGAGCAGACATGTAAGAAAATAATTACAGTAGAGAATGATAAATGCAAAGTACCACAGAGGCCAGGAGTTCAGCTGGGTTTTGAAGAATGAAGAGTCTGAATTCAAATGATTGGCTTAAATATCTCTTTCACCTCACCCTCCAACTAGTGAGCTCATTAAAAGGGCATTAACTGTGTTTGTACCCTCAGAATCCAGTTGACTGTCCAGCACATAACAGACACCCAAAACGTTTCTTGAATGGAAAAATAAGACTACAGCGTGAAAGTTAAGAGCATGGATGCAGAAAAATAAGACTATGTGATGACATAGTAAGCACAGTTTGAGTCACTCCATAAAGCAATCTTCCCCAGAAGTACTTGCCAAGTGAGAAGAATTGTAAGAATGCTTGCAAAACCATCAAGAATTCCAGTGATGACGTCAGTAAGGAAGAGAACACGCCTGTCTGCCACGTGCCTACAGGGTGCTGCTTGGTAGGCCTCCTCCCCACTCCCCACCTCACATGCTGGTCAGCTCAGCTCAGCATCCGCAAGCACCACCCATACTGCCTCACCTCGACTTTGCACTTGCTGTTGCCTCCGCTGGCAAAGTCCTTCCATCTGACACCCAAGTGTGTCCCTCCTTCTCCTCCTTTGGGGGTTGGCTCCAATGTCACCTGCTCAGTGAGGCCTTCCTTGACGACCCTATTTAAACATCTAACGCCCGTCACTGCTGTCTTTCTCCTCATCACTTACCACCACCTTACACACTAAACATCGTGTTGGTTGGTGTTCTGACTCACCTTACTAGAATTCAAGCTCTGCAAGGGCAAGAATTTGCCTCCTTCCCAGCACCTCCAGCGGCTCCCAGCACAGCAGGCTCGGCTGCTGCTTGTTAAAGGAATGAGGGTGTGGAAGGGCCCTCCCTCTGCACGTGCACAATAGAGGTGAAGAACACAGACCTCAGGACAGACTGCCTGGTCTGTCTCTTTCCCCACCAATTACAACTGGGCACCTTGGGGCAAGTTACATAAGCTTCCGAAACCTCAACGCCTTCATTTGTAGAGAGGGGGTAATCATAGTATCCACACCACATGAGTGGTAAGAATTAAATAAAATGATGCATTTGGAAAGCTTAGCACAGGGCTTGGCACCTCATTAGCACTCAAAACACATTACCACGGTTATTTTTTATGGAAAAAAACCTTGAGATATATTCTTTAAGAAGTGTTTTAATTGCATACAAATATAGAAACATCTGGGGCAACACATTAAAGTTAGCATTTAGAATAAGTATGAGGTGATCATTCCTGGTTTTTAATAATGAATTTATGTAAGCATGTGAATACATTTCTCGTAATTTTGCTTGTTCTCTGTCTCTCAAACTCTTGCCTAGAAAAGGCTAAAATGATATAAAATAAATGGAAACTATGTCAATTTCCTTTAACACTAAATACACAGAAATCAGTTTACATACAGAAAAGCAACTAAGAAGGAAACCACTTATTGTGAAAGAAGAGAAACCTACAGGACAGGCAAGTCATTACAGGTGGGATGTACTCCTGTTTGAGAGGAATTTATCCTATTAACCCACAAGAGACTGAATTAAAACAAAGGTATATTCTTTTGAAATGTTATTTTTCTTTCTCTAGAACAAAACTAAAGACCAGCTCTTTCCTGAGGCTTTTCTTTAGACTCTGGCATAATAAGGTGGGTCCCTGAACATTCATTCTTCTTTTCCCCAGAGTCCTAGAGGACACAGGGGCCTCTTCCACACCCCACCCAGCCCTGTGGCGCTCTGTGGTTGCTGCATCCTCTGTGCTTGCTGCATCCGCATGCATCAGCCCTCCCGGGCAGGGTAAAGGACCCACAGGGAAGGGAGTGCATTCCGTACAATTTCCCTCGTCCTGCCTGGCTCAGGCTGGTCCCTGGGAGGGGAGCTGCAGGTCTATCAGAAGGAGCACACACATTAATCATCTACAACCTGGTATCACCCCTGAAAGTGCTGGCAGACGTGTCTCTGAAAAACGCCTGAATCGATCATGAAGTGCCTACTAAGTGGCATTAATGTGCAATAACCGTGTAAAATCATTTACATCATGATAAACGGATTTAGATTTTAAGCCAAAGGCCTGAAAAGAGAAACGCCACAGGATCTAAACCATTCAGCTGGGCAGAAGAATTCTAACTGACCGAAACTCGTGGCCATCCTAATGGTGTTTCTTTTTTGTTTTCTTAAAATATATTTTTATTGATTTCAGAGAGGAAGGGAGAGGGAAAGAGAGACAGAAACATCAATGAGAGAGAGAATCATTGATCAAGCTTCCTCCTGCACACCCCACATTGGGGATCGAGCCTGCAACCGGGGCATGTGCCCTGACCAGGAATCAAACTGTGACCTCCTGGTTCATAGGTCAATGCTCAACCACTGAGCCATGCCGGCCGGGCATAACAGAGTTTCTTAGGCTACACCGTGAGGGTTAGGAGTACGGATGTAGAGCCCATGGCCTGAGCTGAATCCCACCTCTGCCACTTTCTAGCTGCCTAACTTGGACAAATTGTTTAACTTCTCTGTGATGGTTTCCTCATCTGTAAAATGGGGGTAAGCCTCACAAAACTGTGGTGAGGATTAAATGAATTTGTAGGTGAGATGATTAAGACAGAGCCTGAAACTTGGTAAGCATTTAAGAAGCGTGAGCTGCTATCATTGGCATTATAATTATTATTAAAAATAGTTTCCCCCACTATCTCATCCTATTTGAGTGGTTAAAACACACACACATACCCCCAAAGAAGCAACGGGCACTTGTGATTTGCTCTGTTATAATCCCTTGTAATCTGCTTTCGTATAAATGCCCTGGTTTTCCCCAATGGAAGAGCTTCATGGTGCTTAATTCCAATTCTTTCTCATACTCACTTTACCGCTTCGAGAAAGTGGCTATTTGAACTCCAGGCCTGGTTTTCGGCTTCGTCCTCTGAAAGGAGTCACTGAAACCCCAGGTCAGCTGGAGCATTCCTGCCGCTTACCTTTCAGTGCAGTAACTTTGTATGAGTACAGAGGATGTCCATCTGGTTTCGATTTTCTAATACACAAACATGTCATTGTACAGCGAATGGCAACATGCTCTCGGTGATCTGAGGGCACATTGTTCCTGCTCCTGGGTTCTGTTCTACTTTTCACTCTGTGGTGATTAAGTTTCCTGTCCCTCCAGCAAACACCGCTCCATGTACTGTGAGCATCCAAACAAGTGAGCTGCTGTTAACTTTTTAAAAACATAACACAGCATAATCAAGTCTTTCACTGAAAACCCATACAGCATCTGGTTACATTAAATTTTTTCCCCCATTTATATACGGGAAACCACCAAGTAAAATATAATTTCGTGTTTAACTCAGGTTGAAAACTCTGAATGTACAACTTAGTTATCATGCTTGTTTATACAGGTTAATAAAAGCTTAATAAAGTTCATCGTCTTTTTATTAAAACCAAACAGACCTATTTTTCTCTCTTTACAGCATTGCCATGATACAGTGTACAGTAAAGGGACTTAAAAAGGATTCACTCTTTGACGGGACCAATCATCTACATAAAAGAATCTCATCTTGTAAAACATGGAGGTGGGCAAAAGTAGGTTAATAATAATAAATAATAATGTGAGAATAAACTCTTTTGCATACTCACAACTGTAAACCTATTTTTGCCCACCCCTGTATATCCCGGGTATTGGCCACACCTCTTAAAAGCATGCGCACTTCAGGTTTTCTGGGATTTGAGCATCGTGTGGTCCAGCAGTAGCCACTACTCGGAAAATTGGGTGAGCTCCACATTGCCCCTAGAAAGATGACTCCAAAAGTTGACAGGGCCGCACGTTCTTAAACCCTCACACGTCACAGATACAAAGGCTGAAGGCCAGGGAGGGTAATGGACTTGCCCAGGCAGTTCTTGGTGCAAGAGTGATCCTGGAACCCAGGGCTCCTAACCACAAGCCAGGCTGCCATGTCATGGCACCTCCAGGCCACCAACCCACAGGCGCTCCTGACATCCAAGCAGGAAGAGGTCTCCCCATCCTCCGGCAAACTCCATGAGCCTTGTCTGGCAGCAACAACAGTAAGAACCAAGGCTTTCATCTCACTGATGTCTGAACTCCCCGTCCATGGCAATATCCAAAATAAGGATCATGCCTAGCCTGTCTGGCTCAGTGGTTGCACAGCGACCTATGAACCAGGAGGTCTCCGTTAGATTCTGGTCAGGGCACATGCCTGGGATGCAGGCTCCATCCCCAGTAGGGGGCGTGCAGGAGGCAGCTGATCAATGATTCTCTCTCATCATTGATGTTTCTATCTCTCTCTCCCTCTTCCTCTCCCTTCCTCTCTGAAATCAATAAAAATATATTTAAAAAAGCAAAAATAAAGAAACAAAAAAACAAAATAAAGATCGGTGCTTCTCCGAATTTTGGTCACTTCTCTCCTCCTTTTCTCCCAAAGGATGAAGGCACTGCTAATTTTTCTTCCTCCACCCATACCTCGTCCTGGGTCTGTGCCTCAGAACCTCAGCACCCTGGTGCCAGGCCTGCCTCTAAGTAAGTCATCCTTAAAACCCTTGTGCACGTTACAGGATTCCACCCAGGCTGCTTCATATCAGGACTGGAAAATAGATGCCAAGGTGTGGAGATGTCCAGAGATGCTCTGGGTTTTGGCTGGTTTGTTAGTTTCTGTAGTGTTCTCACATGTGTGAACACACAATGCTAGAGGCACTTTTTTTTTTTTTTTTTAGACCATTCAATTATAGTCGCTCTTTTTATAAGGAAACCTCTAAATCTCTCTGACATGCCTTTCATTTGCTCTAGGTTCTACCTGTTAAAATAGGGGTGTTCCCTGCAGGGCATTTTCCATGGCTTTCTGTCTCCGTCCCTACGACAGAGGCAACTCCTGGTCTGATTTGTAAGAGTAGCCTTCCATTCAGAGAAATCTGTGCATCTGCCAAATTTAGTAAGACACTTCACAGCTAGCTACTCTTGAAGCTCTCAAATTTCATAAACCGAATATGATTTTAAAACTACTACTTCTAAAATACAAACCAACAGAAATAAAAGTTCCTATTAGAAAAGCTTAACTTTTTAGTTGCTCTTATGTCCCTGAAAATTTCTTAAACATCTTACAGTAAAAATCTTTTTAAAGGCTAATCTTTTCACATGTGGTGAGGGTACATTGTAAGTTTAGCATATAACACTTAAGTGTTATTAAGCACGTAACCATTTTTAAAAATTTTTTGTAATGATTCATCTATAACAGGTAGCTGGCTATATATCTCTACACGAATGCTTCTGAATGGCTTGTGAGTGAGTTTCGTACACATAGATCTCTCCCCGCTGAGCCTGTGCATGGCTATGTCCCCGGCTTCTCCTACCTTCCCTGGTACGACGCTAGTCCACAAAGGTAAAGGCCTCATGACAGAACGCATCTGTTCTAAAACCAAAACCTGCCCTTCCGCTTTCCGACACGCCTAACTTTCCATGGGAATAATTCAAACACTGCTAGAAGGCACGCTGCAGTACTGTATGCTCACCAGAACCGGCCGCGCGCCTGATCCTCTGGTAAGATAAGGTCCGATCAGCACTGAGCGTTCTGCTGTTGCTGGTGCACCTCAAGCAGGAAGCAGAAGGGCCCACTTTGGCTTTCGGACCAGGTGCTATCCGCAAACTGGAGGCTTCGGGCTTGGGTGTACTCCTCCCTGCGGGGGTGGCAGTTTTTGAAGCAGAACCCTGCGAAGAAAATAATTAAAATGGGAGTTCAGATCACACCGTCCCCATGCTACCCCCTGTGGTGTTAGCTACGTAAATGAAACAATTCGTTTCTATGGCGCTGTCTTTTTAAAAAAAAAATTTTAATTTATTGAGAGGATATTGGTTAATAAAATTGAGTTTTTAGGCTGCAGATTTCAGACTCAAGACGACAACATCAACTCTTCTCTCCATTTCCATCCTCCCAACCTTCTCTACATGTTTCAGACTTGTCAGCCCCTACCATCATGTGGCATAAGCCAGTTCCTTAAAATCAACATTATATATCTTTCTATAGATACATATACACACACATATACATGCATCTTTATGTATTCATACACACATATGTCTAGCTATACACATATACATATTGCTATAGACTGAATGTTTGCAGTCACCCCCCCCCAAAAAAATCATAAATTGAATTCATAAATCTGCAATGTGAGAGTATTTGGACGTGGGGCCTTTGAAAGTTGATTAAGTCTTGAAGGGGGAACCCTTAAGAATGGGATTCATGCCCAAAAGAGACCCCTAAGTGCTCTCTTGCCACCTCCTGCCACATGAGGCTACAGGAGAGGAAGCGGGCTCTCTCTAGACACTGAATCTGCCGGTGCCTTCATCTACGCCATCCCAGCCTCCAGAATGGTGAGAAATAAATGTTGGTCATCCATCTTTTTAAAAAGAACAATTTGGTTAAACAGAGATGCCAGATGAATATTTAATTTTCATTTTTCCCATGAAGAAATTAAAGCTCTTCATGGTCTACTCTTAAAATCATCATTATCTGCCTCCTGTCCCCATCAGCGAAACTGTTCCCAAGGTGACCAATGACCTTATAGGCCTTCTCTGTGGCATTTGATGATGATGAGTCCAACTTTCCTAAATTTCTCGACACGGTTCTTCCTGGTTTTCTTTCCACCTGTCTGGTTATTCCTTCTCTGGATTCTGTTCTTCTAAGCCAGGGGTCCTCAAACTACGGCCTGCGGGCCACATGCAAATACAAATATTGTATTTGTTCCTGTTTTGTTCTTTTACTTCAAAATAAGATGTGTGCAGTGTGCATAGGAATTTGTTCATAGTTTTTTTTTAAACTATAGTCCGGCCCTCTAATGGTCTGAGGGACAGTGAACTGGCCCCCCCTGTTTAAAAAGTTTGAGGACCTCTGTTCTAAGCCTTTCAAGGCTAGCCAACATGAGGGTCCTAAGTTGGTCCTGTTCTTTTCTCTCACCATGTACTCTCCCTAGATGATTGTGTGCACTGTTTCAACCTCCTATACATCGTCATGTCCAAAGTCCACATGCCCAAGCGAGCAGTCTCTCTGGAATTTCCCAGAGAGCTAGCTTCTATCTGCACCTGCCCACTTGGCATCCTCCAGGCACCGCTACCCAACAATGTGGACAATGATCATGTGGCTGTGGTTTACTGATCCACATGAGTCCTTACAGGATGAAAACTACCATTTTAAGTTCAAAATGCATGCCTCAACCCGTTTAATCCTCATAACCCTACAAAGGTGGATGCGTTCATCACATTCTATTTTACAAAAGAAGAACGGAAAGCAGTTTCTAAAAGTAAACTCACTTCACCCATCCATCTCAGAACATCCCTCTTCCCATAGGCACCACAACATTCCCAGACACCCAACTTAAACAATAAAAGCTTCTTGTGGGTGCTTCTTTCTTAAACCCCGCTCCATGGCATCCTCTTCCTTCTCCAATGACCTTGTAGGCCTTCTGCATGGCACCCACCTCGGGGCAGGCCTGCATCATTCCTTGGCAGGATTACTGAAAACACATCCTCAGGATCTTTCTGGTCTCACCGGCCCCCAATTCATCTTGCACTCCACCGCAAAGGCAGTCTCTCTAGAGTCCAAATTAGGTTCAGAGCGGCTTCCCTCTGTCTTCCAGGTACAGTCAGCCTCTGAACAAGGCAGGCCAAGCCCTTTCAGACGTGTTGGCCCCTGCCGTCTTCTCCAGCTTACTGCTTATAGCTCTGCACTCCTGGCTCCCGTCACACTCACTGCCTGGAGTCCCCTGCATGGGGATACCCTGTTTCTTCATCTTTGTGCATGCTATTCCCTACACCCAGAGCGCCCTTCCAACGCATGCTTGCCCTTTAAGTTCCAGCTGGCGACTAACACAGTATCCCCCCCAAGAAGCCTTCCATGACTACTCTCCCCATCACCACCACCCCATTCTGACCCCTGCGGCACAGCAGCCCATATATACGTAATACCCTCAGTACTTAATACCCTTTTGGTTTATCTTCTAAAATTACCCACTGCAGCCCTAGCTGGTTTGGGTATTACCAGTGGACAGAGCATCAGCCTGTGGACCCAAGGGTCCCAGGTTTGATTCTGGTCAAGGACACGCACCTCGGTTGCAGGCTCCTCCCCGGCCTGGGCCCTGGTCGGGGTGCGTGCAGGAGGCAACCAATGGATGTGCTTCTCTCACACAGATATTTCTCTCTCTTCCACTCACTCTAAAAACCAATGGAAAAATATCCCCGGGTGAGGATTAAAATAAATAATAAATAAATAAGTAAAAATTACCCACTGCACTAAACACTATGCGATTGGCCAGGGGCTGTGTCTCTCTTTTCTACATCCCAACAGTCACCATCCCATGTAGCATGCAGCAGGTACCCCCCAAATGTTCCCGTTCTACATACAGGAGATGAGCGCCTAGGCCTTCCTCCAAGAGCAAATTCCCACAACATAAGCTGTCACCTGTATCCTCCCTTTCCATCAGGAAAAACGGAGCCTTGTGGAGACTAAGTAACTGCATGAGGTCCCTCTGCCAGTGAATGAGGGAGCTACAACTTGAAACCATGTCTAACTCCGGAATCCTTGAACTGCATGTGAATTCTTTTTTATTGTTGTTTAAAATGGAACTATAAAGTCCTCTCCCCTCTCCGCAAATATCTGAGAGTTGCTATAGAAAAAACACAGTTTTTCACTATAAGAAGAAAATGGGTTTATTTAATGTACCAGAAATCAAGTATGTTCGGGCTGCAAGAGACCTCAGTCATCACCTTGCGGGGGGTGGGGGGGGGGCCCTCAAAAGATGACTGGCCCCAAGTCACATGAGCGATCAGAGGCAGGGTCCAGAGTCCTCCTGCTCACCGGAGAGGACCCCACTCCCCAGAGCTGCTTCCTCACCAAGAGACCAGGTACTATTTCTATGTTGATACTGTGCCAGCATCCCCAGCCCTTCCTAAACTGTGGTCCAGTACATTTTAAAGTTCATAAAAAAGCCTTTTTTCCCGATAGATAGAAAACAATCAGATGTGTCACTTCAAATAACGAATTACACTAAAACAGTAAAGTAGCCGGTTCTTCTAGCTTACTATTATACCCAAAGGAACATTAATACTCAATACAAAATACTAAGCTTCAGGAATTTCTTTTCCCAAACGTGCAGGTTTCCAATTAACCCTCACAAATGCACCGGCAAGAGAAAGGATGACTGGCTAGTGTATTAACAACTGAAAGCAAATGTACACCTAGCTCTGCAATGTGATTGACAATTAGTGGGTAACCAGCTGCTAATACAGCCCGAGTCTCCCCCACCACTCCCTGAAGCAGGCAAAAATCTTACTTACCAAAAACAGAGACCCATACTCAAAGGTCTCATTCAAAATGTCCTTCTTTAGGTCTTGTTTTTCTAGAAGGTCCCCATTTTCCCGTTCGCCCTTCTCTTCAGGGCTAATCCTCTGGATGTTGGACACGTACGTCATTTCCAAGCACTCCGGGCTTTCCATGGTCACCGAGAACAGGCCCCTGCACTTCTGGAGAAACGAAGCCACGGACCCAGGCTCGCAACCCGAATTAGAAGAACTGGCTTTGTCAACATCTTCCCGATTCGATTTCAGGGCAGGTGTTGTTCTTGAAACCTTGTGGGAAGCATTTTTAGAATGAGTTGCAACACGCTCAGCCTGGCTCGTGATGAGTTTATTCAACTGCTGCTTCTGCGTCTTGTTAATTGGGGTTTCTGTTTTTGTGTCTGCGTTCAAGTCGGATCTCCGTGGTTTGCTCAGCACCGTCACCTGTCTCGAGGAAGACACCGACGAGGGGGACGAGGAGGCACTGGCCAGCTGAGGTCTGGGTGTGACCTTTGGCAAAGCAGGGTCGTGGGGCTGCAATGCAGGCCTCGACATCACTTTTGCTTTGACATTCTTGAAGTTCGGTCTTGGGTAACTTATGATTTTGTTCTTTCTGACTTTGCTGCCTATCGGGGTATTTGCTTTGGTCGTTGGCTTTCCTAGGTTCGGTTTAGAAAGCTCTCGGTGACCCTTCTCCAGGTTGCTACATTTCTCCGTCGCCTCGACGGGGGAAACAAAAAAGGTTGCATTCAGGGGGTTGGGGATTGACGTGGACATGCAAATGGTGTCATTTGCACTAATGACCATATCGTTTTCATCCCAAGTCAGTTCAAGTGAATGTCCAGGGGGGCTACCTGGGACCAGTTCTATGGTATGATTTTGGATTTCCAGGTCCTCTTCATGGGGGGCAATCTGTGTGTGTTCGGCCCCGGTGACTTTGGGTTCCGGGCACAGCACTGGGGCTGTGCTGTTATCAAAAGCTGGCACCAGGCAAGGGCATTTGTCATCGATAAGACAACCAGACACTGTTTCTCCTAGATTTTGGCCCATTTCCTTTGGCCCATATGAGCTCGCTGAATGTAGTTCATCGTTAGATAAACAAAAGAACTCCTTTACTGCAGACCCGCTGGGAACATCCATGCCATCAGAAACTGGTGTCAGGGCGTGTGCCTCTTTCTCTCCAACTAGTCTTTGCTGTGGCCCATCTGTGTACTCACTGGTGACATTTCCTGAAGAATACGGACAGGCATTTCCAGCATCTGGAACAAAAGCCTCAGTTTGCATCAGCACCTCAGAAAACGCTGTGTACATTGTGCCCTGGGCCTCTGAGGCTGTGGCCGCAGGGCTTTTAAAGACGCCTCTATCATAACTCGTCCCTGTCACGTGTGTCTTATCAGAATGGGAAGATGGGCAAACGGAACAGGATAGAGATGTATTTCCACTTCTCATGCCAGTTGGTTGCAGGCTCCCAGAGGCGTGCAGAGACTGGCTCTTTCCCACGGCGTGGTGTTCTGCAAAGGCGCGGGTAGCGTTATCCACTCTCATGTCAAAGGTCTGGTTTAGCTGCAAGGCATCTGGGCAGTCTGCACAGCTCCAGTCGCCCTCTTGGGGTTCCCACGCAAAAGGCGGAGATGTCTCCTCACTCTGGCCCTGAGGGGACCGTAGGGAATGACAGCTGCTATGCGGGTACCTGGGCTTCCCTGTGACTACAGCGTGTGCGGGACCAGAGAAATCAGTTGGAGCCTTTTGGTGATCAAGTTCTTCGACACACTGGGCGTTTAAGGCCACGTTTTCACCACCGTCCGCAGCAGCGTTGGCCTCATAATCCACCACCATGTCGTCTGGGTTGGCAGCATGCCAACAGCCTGCTGAGCAGCTCGGCGAAGGTGGTGGTTTGGGGTGGTATGCATAAGTGTTTCCATTTTTGTCGCTGACAAATAAGGGCTGCAGGTCGTCCTCTGGCTTGTCTCCTGAACTAAATTCATTCATCCTGAAGATGAACTCAAAACCTCGGCCACTTTAGTTCTTTTTTAAATCCTTTCCAATGAGAGGGAAGGAAAAACTGTCCATCTTCGATGTTCTTCTCAGCACAGTTGACAGCTTCTTAGTCTGAGATGTTCTGAAGCTGTTCCCTGGAAGAAATAAGATATTTAACTCACGGACATGTTAGAAAAATGAACAAGTCACCACTTGACTCATTTCAGTCACTTTGTTTTTTTTTACGTTTAGGACCTACAATTACGGATGCGGGTAATTCAGGTATCATTAGCTAAAGTATCACCCCTTTTCAAAATGCTTTCATATCTTGAGGCGAGTGCCTCACTCTCCTACCCTAGTCCCAGCCCTGCCCACATAGGGCACAAGCTCCCCGCTGCCCCCCAGGAGCAGGCCCTGTTCCCACAGGGGAAGGGGGGTTGGCCTGGAGGTGCTGTTCTGCACTACAGTGACAAAGTGGGTCAGAAAGTCTCTGTCCCTCAAACTAGCTCTCATCTAAAATTCACCTATCATTATAGATGAAGTCCTGTCATCACAATTCATCTATAATTTCATCTATGACAACCTGCCCACCTTACTCTTTTTCTTATTTCTCAAATGGTTCATAATCAGAGAGAGAAGAAGGTAGGAATGATATTCAAAAGAGTGAACGAGCAATCCTGACCGTGTCCTGGCCGCAGCCCTGGAGCAGGGCCCGGGAGGCCAGCCCCTGGGGAGCCAGGCATGTCCCCTTCGGTTCCTGGATGCTGAAGAGGCCCAAGGACTCACCCAGAAAAGGCTGCGGTGGCTGATGAACCCGAAGAAGCACACAGGGCTTCGGGCAACAGCCATTCACCTACCACTGCAGGAGACCATCTCTACTTTAACAATCAGCCACTCGGAATAGCAGTCTTGAAAAGGGGATATTATTAATTGAGCCCTCTCCAAACTGTAAATATGTTACCTAGGCAATGAGCCATGAGACATAAACAAGGAGTCAAGTTTATGGGAGCAAACCACACGTGGGGTAACTAGGGCTTCTGTCCTGGGGGCAAGGTGGATGGCACTTCGGTTCAGGGTACGAGCCAAATGTTTTCCTCACATTGGTGGTTTGCAGCCTAAATCCTGCAATCCAGCTCACTTTTCCAGCTGGGATGTTGGTGTTAAAATAGCACAGACTGGGCAAGAGACATTAGGCCTAAAAGCATTCATTCTTTTAACCTGAGTGGAACACTGCTTTGTCCACAGGGTAAGTGTTTCCACAGGAGGAGGACTGCCCAGGTAACTTCAAGGAAACCTGGCCTGGGCTGTACTCCTGAAACACAGCCATTTGGGCCGTGGCAGTGGACAGGCTTTGAGCAGGCAGCCTCCAGGTGCAGGCCACATGGCTAGACCTTGAACGGCGCTGGCAGTTGCACCCAGGCACCAGCAAGGCCGCAGAGAAGGGCAGCAGGCGCCAGTGAGCACAGCTGCAGCCTCAGGGAACAGAGTGGACTCAGGCCCTTTGCTCAGTGGTGAGCAACATAATATTTACTGCTTTAAAGTGGCCACGCAGAAGGCTTCTGTGTGTCTTGTAGAAAACTAGAGTATTTCCAGCTCTAAACTGTTAATAATAGGTCCGGTGGGCTATGCTGCATGGGATACCCACAATTCCATCACGCATTAGAAGACAAGGAGGAAATGATGGGTGGGGTAGGCTGGAACCCATGTGGTTTTTCCAGTCTCAAGAGTCAACCCCCCTCACACACCACACACATGCACACTCTCTCCCTCTATGGTTTCCAATTGGGGTTTGATTGGATAATTAAATATTAAGGATAAATCTTCCCCAGGAGGCAGGTTTCTTAGACTTAAGTAATTGCAGAGTGAGAGGCAGGAGCAGCAGCTATAGGTGCACACCCCTGAAAATGCGAGAGAGAGAGAGAGAGAGAGAGAGAGAGAGAGAGAGAGAGCGCCAAAGGTGTGTCCTAGGCAGGGGCCCACCTGGTGCAGCAGGACGGTCTTCAGAAACACTAAACACTGTTCCAAGAACTGGGTTCTAAGAATGTAATTTTCCCTGCATTAGTATTTCAGGATTAAGGGACTGGCTTGTTTTCAAACTGCGGTGGTTGCAGGGAGGGGGGAAGAGGCAGTTCTGTGATCATCTGTGGCCTCTGCACACACTGGGTGCTGAAGTAGCACAGCTGAACTAAGAATTGGCAGTAGCTCCAGCCTTCTCCTCCCTCCCCTTTATCCAGGGCCGGGGGGAGAGGAGGTATGTTCTAAGACCCCCAGGGATGCTGAAACCATGAATAGTACCAAATCCTGTACATATTATGCATTTTCCTATACATACATACATAACCATTTAGGCACAGTAAGAGGTTAGTGACAATAACTAATAAAACAGAACGATTATAACAAGACACTGTAATAAGAGTTATGTGAATGTGGTGTCTCTCCGATGACTGAAACGTCTACAGCGCGGAGACACTGGACAAAGGCATGACTCAGTCTCGGGTGGGCAGAGAAGGATGGCGCAATATTTCATCATGCTACTCAGAATGCCATAAAATTTTAAAGTCGTGAATTGTGTTTTTTTCTGGAATTTTCTAATATAATATTTTCAGACTGTGGTTAAGCACAGGTAACAGACCACGGAAACCAAAACTTCAAATGAAGAGGGACTACCCTACAGCTGCATTCGTAGAAAATGAGTGCATTCTTCAAGTCCCTGTATGGACTGGCAGTCTGGAATCCAGGACACGGTTCCATTATTGAAAAAACAAAACAAAACAACACATAAACAATTGTTAGGTTCCCAGACAGCCAACCGATGACATATGAACCCGTAATAGAGCCCAACTGTCGCCCAATGATACTGCTATTTCCCCCAGAATTATGCCAAATACAGCCAGCGTCACACACGGGGCCCTAGATGTCAGAAACACATGTCCTCCGCCATAGGCACAGCCTCTACATAAGTAAATCTCTCTCTTCTCTCTAATGGGCAGAGTGCAGACAGTAATTACTCTTCACCCGACCACGCAAAGAGAGTGATGTCTTGCTCTATGTTTCCCAGATGGCGAGAGTGTCTGCATCCTCGCTCCGCCGGCCCACACCTGCAGCCCAGTTGTGCGCGCAGTGGCAAGAGAAATCACATTCCCTCCAGATTTCTGCTCCCTACTTGCAGAGACAGCAGAAGTTAAAACAGTCCTTCATTTCAAGAATGAGCCGCAGTGGAAAAAATTATTTGAGGTGAAGATCTTGGTATAAATACAAAAGTATCTTTACCTGGGGAGAAGCCTACATAGGTAGCAACGAACAGTTCAAATGCTCAGCAGTACTGGAAACAATGGAAAAGAGGTTTGCCTCTTATTATTAATCTCATGTGAGTCTGGAATCTTAAACTCTACAGAGGTAAAGACGCTGGGGCATAGCATGAGCACGTGCTATCAACCCCTCAGGATAGGGTCAGTTTTGCTGCAATAATGAACAGCCCCAAGCCCTGGTTAGGGTGGCTTAATTGGTTAGAGCACCTTCTAGGGCACCGAAGGGCCATGGGTTCCATTCCTGGTCAGGACACATATCTAGGTCGGGGCATGTATGGGAGGCAACCAATCGATGTTTCTCTCTCACACCAATGTTTCCCTCTCTCCCTCTCCCTTACTCTCTCTCTCTGGATCAGTGAAAAGTATATCATCAGTGAGAATTAAAAAATAAAATAAACACCTCCATGGGTGTTGGCAGGGAACTCGGCTCATATTCATGGGCAACCAGGGACCTAGGTTGACTGAGGCTTCATCGCAACAAAAATGTCCAGTCAGCAGACGTTAGGACAGGACCACAGCAAAGCTTCTACTCCAGCGGTTCTCAACCTGTGGGTCGCAAACAATGAAAATACATCCTGCATATCAGATATTTACATTACGATTCATAACAGTAGCAAAATTACAGTTATGAAGTAGCAGGGAAAATAATTTTATGGTTGGGGGGCACCACAGCATGAGGAACTGTGTTAAGGGGTCGCGGCATTAGGAAGGCTGAGAGCCACTACTCGCTCTTAGCATTCCTGCCTAAAAGCGACACACGTCTTCTGCTCACATTCCACAAGGCAGGCTACCGTTTACCCAAAAGTAAGAGAACCTGAAATCTCTGTGCAAAGCATGAAGGTAGTCAGGGGAGAGTTTATTTTGCATTAATTATACCAACATTCAGTATAGAGTGCATTGCATCAAATTATGCACCTTCACTGACATTGGCATGCCTGACACTACAGCTCCTCTGTCCAAATTATACCATTTCAGTCGATATCATTTATCAGCGAGTCCCAGCTTTCAGGAAAGAAAAAAGGGAAAAAAGGTGAGGCATAGTGAAGGCTTCTGTCTGTCACCACTATCTCATTGTTCTTCAAACGTAAGGTGCTTTTAATGACCAGTAACTGGCAGAGACTCACTGGTCACCAAACTCATTTCCTTTTTCTTTATTTCTTTTTTTCTTTTTTAAATAAAACTGAAAGCACATTCTATTAACAAAAACAAATCAGTATCAGTGCAATTTTAAGAACAAGATCAGAAACTTGGCAGCTAACAGATAACTGAATGCCCGCAGAGTACCACATGCAGTACGCCCCGTGCAGAGGTAGTCAGCACCCTTGATGAGACGCTGAAGAAATGGGAAACTGTTTCCCGCCCCCATCCCAAGAGCCACAGACAAGTCCCCTTCCTCCAGATCTCTTCCTGTTCCCGCTCCCTAATAAATGAAAATGACCAGCCCGCTGAGTGTCACTGTGATATTTTAGAATAGCCATATTATAACAACCAGCAGCGGCCTAAACATGACTGTTCTGCACAATAGGCTATTCGAGTGACTGCTGTGCCCTACATCTGGATGGCAAGCAGCTCATATGGCAGCAGAAAGGCAGAGGGCCAGTAAGGATGTCTCCAGGAAAAACACAAGAACAAACAGTGAAAAGCTTTAACCAACTGAGAAATTGAACAGAGGGGAAACTGAGAGTGCTTTTGGAGAATCGGAGCTGTTTCTGCCAGATATTCAAAGAAAACAAAGTGAAAGGGTGGGGGAGAGTAGGGGTGTAGTTGTACAAGAAGGGAAACAGCATCCTAATACACTCAGGCACAGACACAGTGTCCACATACCCATATTTTGTTTAAAATATGGATGTAAATAAAAAAAAATAATGAAGAGAGGAAATGGGGTTGCCTCGGAGAATAGACAGTGGGCTGTTCTGTTATATAATCCTTTTACTGTATTAGCCATTATTTGTCTTCTTAAACTCTGAGCACATGATAAGAATTAAAGAATTATGTAAAAGGATTATTTTGAATCTTTATCATCTACCCAGTTTGCTCCTTCAATATGAATCCCCCTAGTTCCTTTTGAAATTCTCAACAGCTTAGCTCTTCTCTGAGCTTTAGGAAAAGCTCAGAGTGAAACTACAGACTCCACAAACCAACTGGCAGACTTGAGCTGCCAGTGGCCTTTTTCTGAACCTGAGACTAGTGAATTATTCAGTGGCTGCTCTACCCTGTGCATCCTGATTGGCTACTGGAACCTGCTCATTTTAAGCCAGTATTCATGCCTCCACATTTTTCTGCTATTACCTCTAGCCACTTTCGGGGCTACCTATGGACCATCAAGGTCAATTGTCAAATTCTGCTCTAATTATATGTCAAAGCTAAGAGGCTGTCTTGTAAAACACATTCTAATATCAGAAACATTATAATATGAAAATACGTGTGTTTTAGAAATTATGAAGTATAGCAATTTATTAAAACAGAGCTCAACACTTCAAAGTCATGGACTCTCAGAGTTAGAAGTAGCCTTAAAAATAATCAATGGAATCTTAACACTAATCTGACACTTAAATCTTCTTAGACTATAATTAGTCAAATGTCTGCCCAACCCGGAGAAAGTAGCATGGTTCTAGGCAATTCTGACTTCCCTTGTCTAGACATTCCCTGTCCAAAGTCATAAAGCATACTACAGTATTGGGAATTCCAAGTCTAGCCACAGGAGACAGAAAACCTCAGATGAGTGGCAAAAAACAAGACAAAGGTTTAGTTCTGTCTCATGGGAAAGGTTGTCCAGGATTAAGGAACCAGGTGTCAGGGACCCAGGCTCCACCTTTCTCATTCCTCTGCTCTGCATGATCTCAACCTATGGCCCAAAACAGATCTATCTGTGTTTCATTTAAGGGGTAGAAGAAGGGTGAGGAGGCAACAAGTGTGGAAGCTACCTCCACATAACACCACACGCCAATGGCTACAGCTCAATCACATGGCCATACCTCCCTACACAGCATGCTGGGAAATGGAAACCAATACAGGCTCCTGTACCCAGCTAAAATCTCTATAACCATACAGAAGCGGACAATAGAGCCTGAAGGACAAGTAGCCACCTCTGCCACACTTACCGCAGACCCAATGCCCTACGCTACAGGGCATTGCTCTTCACTAATAAGAGTCTAGGTTTGTGCTTAGACCTCCATGGTTATCTATTACATTTCAATGGAGATTTTTCTAGAAATCCGCTTTAAACTCAAATTCACTCTGAAGGTGCCTTGCTAGACTCAGGGGAAAAGATCTTTAAGAGAGAAGGTCCTTTCACAGTTTGCACATAGATGTCACAGTTATGACAACTCTAGCAGTGGGCCTATAGGCCCTCAAGAGGGATCTGGATCCCTTTAAACATTTTAACGTAACAGAAAATTTTAGTTTCTTTTCATAAAGATAGTCCATCAAGCTGATTTCCAGTCTGGTTTTGCTCTTCAGTGAATACAAGCCCTTGAATGGTTCCCTCACGTGTGATTAATGGCAGTTATGCTTGCGGATCTTGGAATAAAATTTGTAATACAATCCAAAACTGCAGACTGATAAAATCTCAAAATAAAGACAATCTGAGATACTCTTTGAAACGAGTACGTGGTGTCCATCATGTGCTGGGCACAGGTAGGTTCTGGGCTGCTGCAGACTGGATGAGAATCAGTTGTGCAGAACGTATGACTAGCAATGAGATAAGGGCTGGACTATGAGAGCTGAAGGAATGAGCAGACCATACCTGAGAGAAGATTTACAATTGCTTAGGGGAGTTAGGGGGTAAATCAAGTAGAAATGGAAGGACAGGCATCTGGCCAGCATGGTTCAGTGGTAGAGCATCAACCTATGAACCAAGAGGTCACGGTTTGATTCCCAGTCAGGACATATGGCCAGGTTGTGGGCTCGATCCCCAGGGGGGTGGGGGTGGGGGACAGAAGGAAGCCAATCAATGATTCTCTTTCATCATTGATGTGTCTATCTCTCTCTCCCTCTCCCTTCCTCTCTGAAATCAATAAAAATCTTTTATTTTTTAAAGAGCCAAAAAACAGACAGGCAGTGTAGCCAGAAGCAGTCACTACGGCTCCTAAGTGTGAAGGGACTGGGATGGATGGAGACAGTTAAGAAGCACAGAGTGGCGGCGGGTGGTATGAAGGGCAGCAGTCAGTAGGCTCAAGAGTTGGTCTTCTATTCTGGGGCCGATGTGAGCCTGCCAAAGCTGAGAGGATGGATATAACACTCTGGTTTGGCTGAATGTGGCAGATGTCCCGGTGAGGAAGGACCGATGGCAGGAAACGGTGCGGATGGATCTGAACTGACCCAGCGGTGATGAGAGGGAAGGAAGACGAAGCCAGGCAAAACTCAAAGGTTCAGCCCTGCCTAGCCAGTTTGCTCAGTGGTTGGAGCATTGGTTGCAGACTCAACCCTCCTGCCCTGGTCGGAGCAAGTGCAGGAAACAACCAATCAATGTCTCTCTCTCTCTCACATCGATCAATGTCTGTCTGTCTGTCTCTGTCTCTCTCTCTGTCTTTCTCTGTCTCTGTCTCTTCCCTTCCCTTCCACTCTGTCTAAAAATCAATGGAAAAAATATCCTCTGGTAACAACAACAAAATCACACACACACACACGCACACACACACGCACGCACACGGCGTACACACACACACACACACCTCAGCTCTGTGTCATCTGCACAGCACAGTGGAGAGCTTGCCCCACAGTGACTGCTGGAGACATGACTATTGAATTAAACTTCATTTTAAGAGACTATTTTGCTTATATTGACATTCTCAGGTGGAAGTGCAGCAGGTAGTACATAGGAAAGATGCATAAATAATCACATACTAGGAAAATACAAAAAGGAATTAAGCTTTTAGCATAAATTTTAAGAGTTCTACTATATTTTCTCTGTTTTAAATAAACTAACAGGAGTAGGATACTAATTCTGAGTGCACTAGGTGCTAAAACAACAAAATATAAAGGAGATGTTCAGAGGATGAATAAGAGATCTGGGTTAAAATAAATAATGTATTAAGCGAAGAAACAAATAGTTTAGTTTGATCATCTAATGAAAAATAACTCATTTGTTTCTAAAACATACAAACTTAAGAGTTTTTAAGTGAAGATACTACTCAATAATGAACCCTATTAGAGAAACTTTGCTTATGCCATGGTAAAACAACGAAAACAAATACCTCAACAAAAATATATCACCACCGTTCCCCATCCACCCCTAAAACCACATGAGGTTTGTATATTTAAAGTATCTTTAAGACCCAGCACTTCACTAATTAGAATATTTTTCTAGGAATAACCAAGTATTCCCAAGTTTCCTAAAAGTAGTAGAAGCCCCTCCCCTCCAAAACAAAACAAACCAACCCAGTTACTACAAGACTATCAGCAGATAACAGAAAATGTATCCCAAACTGATCTAAAACACCAGAAAAACCTTTTAAATCATCCAAAGGAAAATATCTATTTTTATACTAATGAAGATTAAATAATTAACCTATATTTTATTTAAACTTCATGGATAAATAACATTTTTTAAGCTATGGTTGCATTTTAATGAGAATGGGCATCTGAAAACTAACTTAATCTGTTGCTAATACAGCACAGTGGGTCTTTCCTGGATAACTCACATACAAGACCATTTAAAGCCTTCTGGGGATATGAAGGTGGGCCCTGGGCTGGCCTGTAAGGACACCAGTGCCTCGCTAAACTCTGCTAGAAGAACCAACACAAAGCCAATTAACTGGCCTGCTGAAATTCAAGAATTCTTATTCCTGGACTTCATTCCAAAAATATACTTTTATTCCAAGATTTTCTGGCTAAAGAATTTCCTAAAACCTCAAAACCATATGGAAAAACCCACACATCACAAATTCTTAAAACTGCATTCCTAAAAACTTAGTAATTTTACTACATAGTTTCACATTTTTTCCTTTACAAATGAGTACGTTTCAGGATAGCCTATATTCTTTAAACATATCATAAAACAGCAGCAATAAGAAGGTTGTGTTCCCTTAATCCTCATATCTTGTTGCTAAGATAGTGTGAAAGCCAAACTGGCAGGTTAAACATGCTCAGAGCATTTTAAATCATAAATATTCAAACAGTTCTAGTTTGAAACTGGCCTCATTCATTTATTCTCTATTCAAGTATATAAGTACACACACACACACACACACACACCACGTGTGCACTCAGAGCTATAACCAAAAAGAAAACCAAGGATCCAGACATTTCAGATGACATAGTAAACTAAAATTTATATGGAGTAATTTCCTGCACACTCCATGCTATTGCAGATGTGACCATTAAGCGGCCATGGTCAGTAGTAACAATATATTAAATTTTTACATATTGACTAATGAAAGTTTTTGTACTTGGCAACTTAAGCTCAAAACAAAGCACCACATTTTATTCTTTTCCTCTCCAAAAAGTAGGTGAAAGTGTATTCACATTTGTTCATCATAATCCTTGCATTTTCACACATTCTAGAATTTATCCTGAAGGAGTGCTTCAATATGATAAATATCACAAAACGTAAAGAGATGAAAAGCATTTAAGATTTTAAAAGCAGCTGATTTTCAAAAGTATCACTCCTAAAACCTAATCAACTCTAGTGCTTTTGCTTAAGTTAAACAGCCCAAATCAAGTACATCAAGGTAACTTACGTACGTTCCTCAGAATATCAAAATCGACAGCTATGAAAGTAAGCAAAAGAAAGTAAGTTATTTATCAAAAAAAAAATCGCTTTTGGTTGCACCTAAGAGACTGTCTTCTCAGACAGCAATGCAGAAGCCACGGCCAGACTAAAAGAAATCGGAACACCAGACATAAAAGGAATCCTCTCCTGAGACCACGGTTATTCAGACAGCTCGGCCTTGCAGCAGGAACACGGCTCAGTGTAATGACTTTTTTCCCTGAACCGAAGAATTTCCCTTGGACTCTCTGCCAACAAAACATCACAGACTTTTCTGAGGCTCAGAGGCGGAAAACTCGTACGCAGATGTTTCTTGGTCATACTTTACACCACTTACAGTAAAACCCAAAATAAAACAAAAACGGAGAGTTCTGTAAAGTAAGCAACTTTCTGGTCTGCCCAGACCATCCCTGAAAACCAGAGGGACTTCTGCTTGTCAGATTAGATCAGCATTCACTGTGACTGGTGACTGCTTCTGGATTAAAGGGCCCAGAACAGCCTGTGATTTGGACAATAAAAATAGGGGGGGGAGGGAGGAGTTTTAAAGGAAGGATGTTAAGTATGCAACTATATCACAATAGGAACTCGATTTAAGGTGTAATATTTTTAAGGTATATTCTTTTATTTATCTACAATTTTACTTCTATTTCCTATACTAATAAATTCTTAGAGGAGTTTCATATCCTTTAAACTTAGGAAGTTCTACATACTCAAGAAATTCTCAAATTAATAAGTAATATATTTTATGTGTAAGAGAAAGTTCTAGAAAGATAAGTACCATACCATGATAATGGTTCACCACCACTCCCTCAGGTGGAAGGGGCATCCACATTATAAACCTGCTTCATACATTTCTACTATTATCTAAATATTTATAATTACTTTTGGAATCTTATGCAAGTACCAACATATTAAAAATATACTTAGGCGCCCATGGAAAAAAAGACACATGTTTCTGGGCTGTCCTTTTTTGATCAAAATTTCTCTCACTGAAACTGAAATGAAAAGATCTGGAAATCATTTATTCAGGATCTTGGGCCAGCTATCTGCTCTTTACAACATGAATAACCAGTGTCATCATCAACACTGTTACTTTATAAAATAGCCAATGTACATAGCTCCTGAATAAATGGGACTTTCAAATTTGAACAGCAGATGGTCCAATTCAGACAGATACATGCCAAGAAGTCTTACATGCAGGCAGTCTACACACAAAGTCAAACACACAACAGATAAACTGCTCCTGAAATAAAACATGACTCTTCTTCACAAAGGTAATTTTTCTCTTATCCTGTAAAGAGGGCCCATTAATGGACGAGGGGTTGGCCAACACTAATGACTGATTCATCTTCCAGTGTGGAGAGTATTGGAGTTCATTCAATCCAACCTACTGGCTCTGTATGTGAGAAAACTGTGGCCTAAAGAGAAACAGTTCATTTCTGGTTCTGCCTCCATTGTGTAACTCCAGGAGTCACCATTCACACACATCTCATGGAAAAGAAACCCCAGCAGTACCATTTACATTAAAGGTGATGGTAATGGTGCTCCTAGAATCATGCAATGTAGGAGCCCTATGAGTTCCAAGTTCATACAACTATTTAGAGACAGAACCAGGATTAGGAACTCTTACCTCCAGCCCCTTTGGCTCACCACCATCTTGCCATATACAAATATTGGGGATGAGGGGGCAAAAGGTAATGGTGCACTTAAGATAACACCCCAATTTTTAACCCTCTTGAACACTATGCATGTAACCTAAATGGCAGGAATACCACAGACTAATTTGCATTAAGGACATTAAATGTACTAAAATGAAAGCCTATAGAAAGTAGAGATGAGCCTACAGAACAGAAAAACTTTTAAAAAAATATAAAGATGCCCTACCCCAATGTAACGTATTAAATAGTCTGTGTCCCAAAGCTACAGGCGAGAACAGGAGTAAATACTACCCTTGTATTATCCTGCATCCCTATTGGTCTCAATCTCTCACCACAGAGGAGATAAATCAAGAGATTCATAATTACAACTGTCATGTGCATCTGCTAAAACAAAATGATCTGGTCCAACTTCATCCCTATTGATGTCATACCAAGGAAGCACTTCTGGCTACAATCCCTGATGCCAATTAAGATAAGAAACCAGTACATTCAGTTCCCTACTGGGTCTCACAAGAGATTAAATTTTTCTACAAGGGAGAAACTAGGCCAAAAACTAAATACCGCCATATGTTCAACCCTTTTCGTAACCCAGTATCACTCAGTGATTCAGAAGGCACTAAGTGAGTAAAAGGGTCTAAGAACATTACTCAGTAAACAGGCAGAGTGTCATTCTTTAGTTTTCTGAAACTGCACAACCACCTGTGATTTGTCACAAAGAAACAGGGGGGTAGGAGGTAGGGAGAAACTAAATGGGCACAGGTCTTTGAAAAAGCAGTGTCTTAGGAACTGAGGGAAGATTACAGAGCAAGACTATTGTCATCCAGGTAAGAGAACTGAAAAGAGATTAGTCCTCCAAAGACAAGAGCTTCTATGAACTAAATCAGCCCTCAGCTTCCTAAGCACGTGTGACCAACACCCACACACAACTTTCCCTCTTTTCTCTGCTTGATTTGAAAAGTTAACTTAGGCTGAGAAATTATGAGTCTTTATTCCCTGGGACACCAGTGAGGATCCAAGAGAAATAAAAGTCAACAGTAAAGTAAATAGAAAGACGAGAAATCAGATCCCAAGGAGAGAAATAATGAATTATTCATCACTGGAAATTAATGGCTCTGAACCAAACTTTTAAAACATTTTGTGATGCCTCAGGTCACCAAACCCAAGTGCAGCAGCGAGGGAAGAGTATAGGATTAGCTGCAGAAACTCAAGGCTGCCTGGAGGGGCTGGAAGCAATTCAGAAAGCCCGGTGTTGGCATCGGTGGCCTGCGTGCACAAAGGCAAACGTAGGGTAAGACGCTGCACCTGGATGTAGCACCTAAACGCAGCAGGGGCTTCCCAGGAAGAGGTCTCTCACGTCTCCCTCATCGCTTCCGTTTCTGTCCACCAGCCTACAGACATCACAGCTCCACTCACGGTACCAACAGCTAGTGCGACCGAGTGGAAACTCGAGCTCAAAGCACCCAATTGGTACATGGGCCTCAGACGCACAGCTGCTCATTCAAAGCACACATTTACTTCCTCCTTCACCTCCATGTAGCTATACTGCTGGGACAGGCAGTCCCCACCTGACAAGCAGGTTCTCTTCCAAAGTTCACGGGAAAATGTATTATAAGCCAAAACTAATTTTCCTAGAGCCACACTATTAATGATGACTAGGTTCCCAGGCTGGCTCCCAAACAGAAACCCATTGAATCCAGGATGTATTACCAGCTTCATAAAGACCTACAAACATCCTTGTAAGCACTTAATCTAATCTAATAAGAGGAAAACATGCAAATTGACTGTACCACTGCTACACCCACAAGCCACACCCACCAGCCAATCAGGAGCGAATATGCAAATTAACCCGACTAAGATGGCGGCGGACACAGAGCTGGAGTGAGCAGGAGGCTTGGGTTGCCCCCAGCAATGGAGGAAGCCAAGCTTCCCTCCTGCCCTGCGGCCCTGAGCTCCGCTCAAGGCTACAAAGTTTCAATTATAGAAGATAAATAAATCCCAGATACCTGCTTCCAGCTCGCAGCCGTGGCCAGCCTGAAAATGGCCATCAGCCCCTCACCCAGGCTGGCCAGGCACCCCAGCAGGGACCCCCACCCTGAAGGGGCTGTGGCCAGCCTGAAAACGGCCCTCAGCCCCTTACCAAGGCTGGCCAGGCACCCCAGTAGAGTCCTCCACCCTGATCCAGGACACCCTTCAGGGCAAACCAGCTGGCCTCCACCCATGCACCAGGCCTCTATCCTATATAATAAAAGGGTAATATGCAAATTGACCCTAACAGCAGAACAACTGGGAATGGCTGGTCACTATGACACACACTGACCACCAGGGGGCAGATGCTCAATGCAGGAGCTGCCACCTGGTGGTCAGTGCGCTCCCACAGGGTGAGCTCTGTTCAGCCAGAAGCCAGTGATGACAGGAGCCTCTCCCACCTCCTCAGCAGCGCTAAGGATGTCCGACTGCAGTTTAGGCATTGCTCCCTGCTGGCAAGTGGACATCCCCCGAGGGCTCCCGGGCTGCCTGAGGGATGTCTGACTGCCAGCTTAGGCCCGAATCCCCCAGGGAGCAAGCCTAAGCCAGCAGGTGGTCATCCCCTGAGGGGTCCCAGACTGCAAGGGCACAGGCCGGGCTGAGGGACCCCCCCGAGTGCACAAATTTTTGTGCACCAGGCCTCTGGTATATGTATAAGGACCAAGGAGCTGAATGCAAGTTAGAGTATTACTTCAATGGAAAAAGCATTCCAAGTCAGAAAAGAGAAGCGAAGAAGTTACTTTTTCTACTTGACTCTGGCTACAACCAGATGCCATGGAGTATGATTCAGTGACAACAAGGACATTCTGATACATGCTGCAAACAGATGAACCTTGAAAACACACTAAATGAAATAAACCAGATACAAAAGGACAGAAATGGTATGATTCTTCTTACATGAAGTACCTAGAACAGGTAAATTCATGGAAAGTAGAATAAGTTACCAGGACTAGTGGGAAAGATGAATGGGAAATTCTTCTTTAATGAGTTCAAAGTTTCTGTTTGAGATGATGGAAAACTCTGGAACTAGATAGTGGTGATGCCTATATAGCACTGTGAATGTACTATATACCACTGAATTGTATATTCAAAAATGGTTAAAATGATAATTTTATGTTATGTATATTTACCACAATTTAAAAAAAAAAGAAAAAGGAAGGCAATACCACAAACTAGAAGTGCCAGAGCTAATGGTCTAACTTCATTGCTACCTCAACTTCGCCAATCTATAGAACAGGAGAAAAACATTACAGCCCGTATCTTAGAACTCAGGGCTGCCTCCTGAGCATTTGAGATCGCATACGCTAAAGCCATGAATGGAAAGGTCTGCACCATAGCACTTGTCACCACACTAACCACTGTGGCTCCGCACAGCTGCCAGGTGGAATCAGTCACAGAGAAAAGAACCCACTTGTACACGGGAACACATACCTTAAGTTTGCTTGTTGTGTTGTTAAAAACCTTCATTTAAATTCTCACTCTACCAATATGAGTCATCAAGCAGATAAATGATTTCAGAGGAGAGTAAAACTGCGATAGTAACCAGGGCAAATCCAACCAGTCCCACAACTTAGGAACAGGTTTCTAGGCAGGCGTTTCAGAGTTAAATCGAGGTGCTTAGACCCCCAAAACCACTCTTTAATAGTGTTGCTATCATTCCCAGAGAAAGGTTGATGCAACTACCTCTACATGGAACACTCCCACTCCAGGCCCACGTAGTAGGAAGCTCCTTCTTCAGGGTTAAATGCATCTCAAATTGATTGCATGGTTCCAAGAATAAGAGCTGTCTGACAAACATCTGTGTATTGGCAGAAGTCTCAGGCACGAAGTCTTACTTTACGTTAGCACTCAATGAATGTTGACTATAATCAGATTTTCTTAGCGATCCATTAAACATCACTCACAGATGATGGATCGAAACTAAAAAGTGGTAAACAGCCTTAGCTGGTTTGGCTCAGTGGATAGAGCACGGGTCCTCAAACTACGGCCCGCGGGGAAAACATTTATCTGGCCCGCCAGGTGTTTTTGCCGTCGCTGTGTGCACAGGAATTTGTTCATAGTTTTTTTTTAAACTATAGTCCGGCCCTCCAACGGTCTGAGGGACAGTGAACTGGCCCCCTGTTTAAAAAGTTTGAGGACCCCTGGGATAGGCATTGGACTGCGGACTGGAAGGTCCCAGGTTCAATTCCAGTCAAGGGCACATGCCTGGGTTGCAGGCTTGATCCCCAGTACTGGGTGTGCAGGTGGCAGCCAATCAATGATTCTCTCTCATCATTGATGTTTCTATCTCTCTCTCCCTCTCCCTTCCTCTGTGAAATCAATAAAATAAAATAAAGAAGTGGTAAACAACTATTTTTTTCAAACTTACATATTTTTATATTTTTTTTCCTTTTTATTGAATCTATTGTGGTGCCACTGATTAACAAAATTATACAGGTTTCAAGTGCACAATTCCATAACACATCATCTATACACTACATTGTGTTCACCACCCCAAATAAAGTCGACATCCATCACCATTCTCCCCCCATACGCATCTCCAGCTCCCCCCGGCCCCCCGCTACAATCACCACACTGTTGTCCGTGTCCATGAGTTTTGTCTCTTTTTTTTTTCTTTTTTGCTCAATCCCTTCACTCCCCTACTGCCCCCCACACACACAGCTGTCAGTCTGCTCTCTATGAGTCTGTCTCTATTTTGTTTATTAGTTAATTTTATTCATTAGATTCCATATATGACTAAAGACAACTATTTTTAATATTTAAACACAAACATAAAAAAGTAGTCCAGCTGGTGTGGCTCAGTGGTTGAGCATCAACCTATGAACCAGGAGGTCACGGTTCTATTCAAGGTTGGGTCATATGACCAATTGTAGGCTCAATCCCCAGTAGGGGGTGTGCAGCAGGCAGCCAATCAATGATTCGCTCTCATCATTGATGTTTTTCTCTCTCTCCCTTCCTCTCTGAAATCAATAAAAATATATATTTTTTGAAAGTTGATATGTGTAATACTCTTCCTCTTTAAAGACCTAATGGTCATTGTCCTTTTGGAAAGCAATGTCAACAGTCATAAAAATGGGTTTGATGTCATCTTACTTCAAATGAAAACCTCTGAGCCTGAGTTCAGGTCACAGCAGCCCCCCGCTCTGAGACCAGCCCCTTTCACTCACTGGCGTGGGCTCCACTGGACGAGCTAGCCCTGGGATAGGCACCTGCCTCAAATGGGGCCGGAGTCTCCCTCCCCAACATCTGGAATATGAAGCAGCTAGTTAGGCACAGTGTGTCCATGGAACTCCCTGGAACTGAAAAGCACATAAATGCAAGCTCTGGGGTTAGCCTCCTTCCTCCATGCACCCAGCAGCACAGGAAGAGAAAAGACTGCTACCAACGTCCCAAGAGACGCAGAAACAAAAAACAATACGGAGATTGATCGACCTGACTTGATTCTCTACAACTTCCTTCACGCCGAATTCTGAGAAATATTCCGTGCATTAATAACATTGATCCATTTTTCCCCCAAGGTAGCTTGGATTTCTATTACCTTCAATTAAGAGTCTTAAGTAAACCATTGCTAAGAATTTACCATAGGAAAGACTTTAAAGAGAGGATTTTCAGCTTATTTTCTACAACTATGATGATTAGAAACAATCCAAATGTTAGCCGGGGACTGCTCTGAAATTTACAGTATCATAAGCCAATGAAACGCTACCATTTAAAATACACAGGAAAAGAACATGAGAAAATGAAAACAGTAGACGTGAATGGGGTAGGGGGCTGTGGGTTACTGATGCTATTTTCATCTTGTCTTTGTTATTCATTAAAACTGGGAAGAAAAATCTAATCATTGCCGAAGTGAAAAATAACAAAAATGTCCATCACTGGTGGATGAATTTTAAAATCCTGGTACATCCATATAATGAAATACCACTCAGCATTAAACAGGCAGACCACTGAGACGACGAGAGAAAGGTACCGCAAACACACACGTGAAGTGAAAGAAGCCAGACACAATCGGCAATCATGCTATCTAGGGAGATATTTACATACCACCTGGAAAGGCAAGACCATGAGGACAGGACTCACACCAGTGTCTGTCCAGGTGAGGAGGAGAGGAGGGGGAGGGCCGAAGGGGGCATGAGGACACTTTGAGATGATGAAAAATTCTATTTATTTTTATTGTGGTTGGTGATTACACAACTCCACTTTGTCAAAATTCAATATATCCAGAGCGTGATTAGTATGTGTGTCACATAATTCTCCCATACATTCCCATTCTAAATGTATGGGTCTTTGTTTAAAGGACCTGCTGTCTGCAAGTTTCCGAACAATGCTTCACTCTGTGTTCCCAGGCAGTACTAGTATAGGAGACAAGGCACGTTACTGTTTCCACTCTTCCAAAGTGCTGTGACCAACATTAAATACAAAATATTTTCTTGGAAGTTAGAAACATAGAGAAATATAGCCCACTACACCCAGCCTCCTAAAAGGAATCACCTGCCCTAGCAGGTTTAGCTCAGTGGATAGAGCGTCGTCCTGTGGACTGAGGCGTGCTGAGTTCAATGCTGGTCAAGGGCATGTACCTCGGTTGCAGGCTACCGGCCCTGGTCGGGGGCATGTGGGAAGCAACCAATCTATGTATCTCGCTCACGTCAGTGTTTCTTTTTATCTCTTCCTCTCCTTCCCGCTCTCTCTAAAAATCAATGGAAAAAATATCCTCGAGTGAGGATTAAAATAACAATAATAATAAATAAAAAATAAAAAGAATCACCGCCAATATTTACTTGAGGCAATGTTTCTAAGTCAGCCTTGGCTGGTTTGGCTCAGTGGATTGTGTGTCGGCCTGCGGACTGAAGGGTCCCGGGTTCGATTCCTGATCAAGGACACATGCCCAGGTTGCAGGCTCGATCCCCAGCTGAGGGTGTGCAAGAGGCAGCCGATAAATGATTCTCTCTCATCATTGATGTTTCTATCTCTTCCTCTCCCTTCCTCTCTGAAATCAATAAAGATATATATATCTTTATTGAGATATATATATATATATATATATATATATATATATATATGTATTTTTTTTTTAATTTAAGTTTCTAAGTCAGTCAATCACAGGAACGTTCACGGCCCCCTCCACATGCCAGGAAGGACAGTGACTGTGCCCCACTTTCCCACCGGCCTGCAGACAGCGCCCCCCTGCTGCCCCGCCTCCTCTGCTGGCAGCCCGAAGCAGCAGGCACTCTGGGCCACGCGGCCCTCCTCCTGGACGGGGACTATTTTTAGGCCTGTGGCCTCTCTCTGATTTCTAACTTGGCCCTGGACATCCATGAGGCAATCTTTGGAAAGAAACCCTCAGAAGCCAGGCAAGTCCCAGTAGGATTAGCAACTCTCCTCTGCTGACACAGCAAGAAGCCCCTGAGCTCCACAGGAGAATGCCCTCCAGGGACAGCGGGTCATGTGACCTTCATAGCCCTCCTCTGGCCAGACCAACACCAGGCTCCCACTGCAAATGTGCCAGCCGATCCTGCCTGTGATTCCATCAGGTTAGAAAAAAAAAAAAAGAATCAAAGATGAAAGAGTTCCTAATCTTAGGAGAATTTTAATCCATGTACCAGAAAATGTGAAACTCAGTGGTAAGATTTCTTTTTCCTAAAATAACATGTCCAACAGCAACATTGAGATTTATAAAATAGCCCTGGCCAGGTAGCTCAGTTGGTTAGAGTGTCGTCCCAATATACTAAGGCAGTGGGTTCAATTCCTGGTCAGGGGACATACAAGAAGCAACCAACAAATGCATAAGTAAGTGGAACAACAAATCAATCTTTCTTTCTCTCTAAAAATCAATAAATTAAAAAAAAAATTAAGGTTTATGTAACAGCCTTGGAAAGAGGTCATTATTGATAAAAATATTCAAAGAAAATTTTAGTCATCTTTCAAAAAAAAAGAGTGCAGCAAGACAGTGTAGTATGTTAACTATCCCCTTGTGCTATTTAAAACTATAACCATATACTATAACGTCTGTAAACTGGAACAGGCCTACCAGAAGCACTAACTATGTCTGATGTTAAACCTTACATCACCTACTCCTACATTTCTATAAAAGACAGCTATAATAACATGCACTTCAATTTCAACGTTTGGTTGGTCTTCCCATCTCATCACTAAAATGAAGCCTGAGAACCTCAAACTAGGTTTGAATGTTTTTAACAACTGAAACTTCATAATAAGAGGGGAAAGTACATTTACGTATTTCATCTGGTCCCTTTCCTCAGAGGATACCACAGCAGACCAAAATTGATCTCTTTCATTCATCCTCAACCTACCTTTCGTAAAGAATCTTTGCCTAGCCGGCTTGGCTCAGTGGAGAGAGCCTCGGACTGGGGACTGAAGGGTCCAAAATTCGATCCAGTCAAGGGCACATGCCCGTGTAGTGGGCTTGATCCCCAGTGTGGGTCCTGCAGGAGGCAGCCGATCAATGATTCTCTCATATCATTGAGGTTTCCCTCTCTCTCTCCCTCTCTGAAATCAACAAAAATACGTACTTTAAAAATTGTATATCTTTTCTGAACCCACAAGCTTCGTGCCAAAAATATTTGCTCTCCAGATCCTTATGGGTAACGCTAAATGAAGACTCATGAAAGCATTGGGATAACACGCTGGCTCCAGGATTTGAGAAGACAAGCTGCCTGACTCAGAACTGCGGATCCGAGGAATGCTGAAGACTCACTCACTGGTCCTGGCATGGCAGTGCGCGTGTTTATCGGGAGTCTCTGGCCCAGAAGATGAGTGAGCACATCTCTACCTGTCAGGTACCCTCCCCTCCTTCCCCTGTGGAGCTCCAGGATGGCTGCAGGGGGGGGTGGGGGGGGGGAGTTTGCCGAAAAGAACAAAATAACATAACATGAACCTCAAAAGCAAGAAACCCAGGCAAGTCCCCTCCCTCCCTTGCCCTCATGCCCAGAACAGAATCTCACTGCTCTCAAACTGGCTACTTTGTGTATTTCTCAGATGGGAGTGAAAGAAGAGGGAGCCTATGGGATCTCAGAATCTTAATAGACTCAGAGGAATCGATGACGTAATTTTTTTTAATAAAAAAGGACAATGAATATGCAGTGTGTTATAGAAGAAGTGGAAATTCACAAACTCGGCTGTGTTTATTTAGCTTTATATTCCTAAGGCTGACATGTTTAATGCAAAGGCTTTAGGTCCATGAAAATGACCCAAGTCTGGCTCCCAATTGTACGATGGCCTATGACAGCATTAAAATCACTGGTGGGTGAAAGTCAATCAACACAGACACCTCTAGGCCTGGCCAGTGCTACTAAGTGGTTAGAGTGTCTGCCTGCAGGAGTTCAATTTCTGGTCAAGGCCATGTATCTGGCTTGAAGATTTGATCCCCACCCTGATTGGGCATGTGCGGGGGGCGGGGGGAGGGGGTGGTGGGGGCGGGCGGCAACCAATCAATGTCTCTCTCTCTCTCTCTCTCTCTCTCTCTCTCTCTCTTCCCCTTTTCTCTCTCTCTTCCCTTCCCCCCTCCCTGACACTCTCCCTAAAAATCAATGGAAAAAAATATCCTTAGGTGAGGATTAACAACAAAAACAGACCGACACCTCTAAACAATTACCCTCAGCAATAAACTCTCAACAGCAACAATTCAGGAACATGCTGGCTCCTCCATAGGAATCTGCAGCTCAGTTGTGGCCAACAAATCCCAGGCTGAGGCCGGAATCATTGTTCCCATTCTCACAGATCTGTGGGCCCCCACAGCATGCCAGGCTGGCTTGGGGTTTAAGGCCGAGATGGATGCAATGGAGACGTGCACTTAAAAATGGGAAGGATGTCAAGGGCGTGGAGGGGGGGAAGGAGACATATGTAATACCCTTTGTAATACTTTAAGCAATAAAACAATTTAAAAAAATCAACTGGTATAAATACAGATGTAACAAGACAATAAAAGACAGAACCTGGCTGGAGATCCTGGCTAGGAAAAAAAAAAGAAATGGGAAGGAGATGTTCCACTCGTGCTCACTCAGTAAACATCTGTGGAGTTCAGTAGCCCAGCTCGTCAAAGTGAACAATGCCAGTATCCACTCAGGCCTTCCTCCAAATGGCTTCAACCCCCTGTATAAACTATTTCAACCAGAAGGTAAATGAAATAACATTTCTCTTCTTGGATACTAAGTTCCCAGTTTAGCAGTAAAGGCAAGATGGCTTGTGTGGTTTAATTTAATCCACATTCACAACTGAGAAAACTTCTACTTCCCCACCATTCAATGAACGCTGGACATTTTAGTTAACAGCATCAACCTCACCAATTTCCTTACAACTGTTCTCTTTACACCAGAAACTTTCAAAAAAAGAAATAATCCTTATGTGACTTTTATTACATTCACAGCCTCCAATCAACTACAAAAGGAGGAACCCGTACAATACCACTAGTCCTGCAAAACTTAGTAGCTACAGAAGGGGATCGGTTACCTCGTGCACCACCCAGCCAGTTCCCTTATCCCTGCTTTAAAGTGACCTTTTACTACCGAAGCTTACATTCATTCTACAAACATTCCTCAGTCGCCTACCACGTGCCAGCTAAGCTGCTAGGAGCACAAGACAGCCCCTGTCTTCAGGGAGCCTTCAAAGAGCCTTCAGTGCAACTGAGAAGACAAGACAGTCCAGGGTCATAATTCCAAATACTGCACAAGAAAAAGCGGCCAGAGCCTACGGGAACTCCGCTGCTGTGACCATGGAGGGGGTCCTTTCGTGTAGCTCCCGGGGGAAGATGGAGCATCAGGAACAGGCAGGTGAGTGCACCTCAGCCTTTCAGATGTTATGTAAAATTCCCCCTCCCAAAATCTGGAGACACAACATGGGGAAGTCAGCTTTTAATTTTGCCACTAAGGACACGGCAGACAAAATACCTGTTTACGACTACCCACAATTATAAAAGGACATCTCTACTACTACCAACACTTTATAAAAGAACATCTTTACTACTACCAGCACATTACAAAAGTCATTTTGTAACACAAAAATGAAGGGAGTAGATAATGCAGACTAAAGAACCTTCTTTTAGCTTACATTATATAAATTTCGCCTGATGAAAATGTTAGCACTTTTTTTTCCACTTCACTGTATATGGTAGACACTTGGTTTCCAAGCCCTCCACCATTCCCCTTCACAGATCCTCACGCGGAACCGCTGGGCTGAGTGCAAAGGGCAGCAGGGAGAGGAGGGTGGGAGGCTGGAGAGGGAGGCTGCCAGATGGGATATGAATGGCAGTTTCCCAACTCTCCAGGAAGATCAAAGCGGGGGACCAGAGGGAAAGACACACATAAAAGTGCTGAGAGGGCCAGGGCCCAGGAAAGGCCAGGACAGATCAAGGAAGAGTCACTGTGTCCTAATCCCTCCACTGGAAGCCACAACAGAGACCACAGAAACCAGGACACACCTGGACAGAGCCATCTACAGACTGACCAGGACACACCTGGACAGAACCATCTACAGACCAACCAGGACACACCTGGACAGAGCCATCTACAGACCAACCAGGGAACACACACACACACACACACACACAGCCATCTACAGACCAACCAGGACACACACACACAGAGCCATCTACAGACCAACCAGGACACACCTGGACAGAGCCATCTACAGACCAACCAGGACACACACACACAGAGCCATCTACAGACCAACCAGGACACACCTGGACAGAACCATCTACAGACCAACCAGGACACACCTGGACAGAGCCATCTACAGACCAACCAGGACACACCTGGACAGAGCCAACTACAGACCAACCAGGACACACAAACACACACACACACACACACACACACACACACACACACAGCCATCTACAAACCAACCATGAGGAATGATTCCACAGAGGCCACAACACCAGAAGGCAGCATCTGGACCAGACAACCTCACCCATTTTCTGAGATCCTGGTGCTATAAAGCTCCTCCAGGACCCAGGTACCATCCCAGATGTGGGTGTCCTGGGGAGGGAGGAAAACAACCCTTGAGAGGAGAGAACAGCCCTGGAAAGGAAGTTTGAATTGACCAAATTTAAATCCTGAAGTTAGGTAGTATGCCTAGTAACTGGCACCCAAACATCCTGGGGAATTAGTTCACTTTCAGGAATAGAGGAAGCAGGCACAAAATAATTCCGGTCAGGCCAGAACATCACTGCAGTTCTTTGGATCACTTAGGACAGTGGTTCTCAACCTTCCTAATGCTGCGACCCTTTAATACAGTTCCTCATGTTGTGGTGATCCACAATTTCATTGTTACAAATTGAACATAATTAAAGCATAGTAATTAATCACAAAAACAATATGTAATTATAGATGTGTTTTCCTATGGTCTTAGGCGACCCCTGTGAAAGGGTCATTCGACCCCCAAAGGGGTTGCGACCCACAGGTTGAGAACTGCTAACTTAGGAACTCACCCACCTCACACCAACTCATACTGTTTCAGAAAGAAAAATCAAAATAGAATTTAAATCATATATACTCTTTCCTAATAAAGTCGACAAGTATTGTAGAGTGAGGCTGATCTAACAGCTGAAACACTATCTGAGGCTTTTGAATGTTGGAAGGACTTGTGAGCAAAAAAGCTGTGTTCACAGTGTTCAGGGCATCAGGGGCTGACAAGTGGGGACTGTCTCTCGCTGACACGTTGTCAATTCCTACTTGTCCAGCCACAGTCAGCCAAGTGTGTGAAGCCAGGATGGGGCAGCGGGCAGCTACTTCTCCTGTGGATAAAGATAACAAAGGCAACACACAGCTCTTCAAAGTCCACAAAGCGTTCTCACAGTCCTCCTCCCAGTGACAGCCCATGGGACAGATGGGTCCCATGACCGTCACCTTCCTCCTAAGCCTCCTCTCCTTTTATAGAAGTCAAACTTGATATTTCCACAACTTCAGTACCTTGTCCAAGAAACAGAGTTAATAAATAGCAATGGCCATTAAACCCAGTTCAAATGTGTAATCTTTTTTTTTTTTAATATATTTTATTGATTTTTTACAGAGAGGAAGGGAGAGAGATAGAGAGCCAGAAACATCGACGAGAGAGAAACATCAATCAGCTGCCCCCTGCACATCCCCCACTGGGGATATGCCCACAACCCAGGTACATGCCCCCGACCGGAATCGAACCTGGGACCCTTCAGTCCGCAGGCCGACGCTCTATCCACTGAGCCAAACCGGTTTCGGCCAAATGTGTAATCTTGATCTCCCTTCCATCCTCCTTCCCACAGGAATAAAGTCTACTAACCTTTGGCAGCTCTAGAAAGCTATATGGACCCACAGCTGCCCAGACACGGAGAGCATGTGCTATTCATGGGGAGCTCCCACATTTACTCAACAACTGGCTTCCCTACCTTGGGCAAGTCAAATATAATCTTGGCCACATTTTCCTCATGGGTAAAAAATGCGTATCACAATAACAATACAGCTCCTAAGGGTTGTTTTAAGAGTTAACAGGAATTGAGCAACTAACAATTCTGAAAATTTCTAACTCAGAATTGTTAGTTGCTACTGTTATCATGGCAGCAACCTTTGAAAGAAGCTTTATTATTTATCCTCATTTAACTTATGACCAAAGCTTAGCGACATGTTCATACGGTCAAGGGAACTTTCTGGACTAATGGATGAGATAGATAGATAGATAGATAGATAGATAGATAGATAGATAGATAGATATGATTAGATTAGATTAGATAGATCTATCTCAACTGTATTGGTTATATAGATCTGCATTTGTCAAAATTCACCTTTGTACATTTAAGCCAGGTGCATTTCACGGTACTTAATTTTATCTCTAATTTGTCTCATAGGTCATGTGGCCAGCAGACAGCAGTGCATATTCCAGAAGACATCTGTTAATTTGCACTGGATCCTAAAGATGTTTTCCTTGGCTCTTGTTCTGTAATCCACCTTCCAACTAATTCCTTCCTACCCAATTTAAAACCTGGAATGTTGACTACACCTACTAACTACCATTTTTGTCTGACATCAAATATGCCCTATTTATGTAGAATTTTAAGCTTTACTGTTACCCCCTGAATATATTCACAAAGACCCACCCCTTGAGGAGTTGGTTTCTGGCTATTAACCTCTATAGCAACTGACCTAAACAATCACCTTATACTAGTAAAGTTGGTCAGGGCCACATACCAGATGTCTATAATCCCAAACCAGTAGAACTGAGAATCTAAAATACTCTCTAAGTCAGCATTCCTTCAACACATTTCTGAGCAACTAAATATAAAACATGATTCTATGTACTCCTGATAAAGAGGTGAACAAAATTAATTTCTTGCTTGTGTGGATATTACATCATATTGTAGATAACGTTCAGAATTTTATCAAAAAGTAGGCTTTTTCATGAAGAGCAGTAAGAATTGTGAGAGTCAAAACAATAAGACAAAGTTCCAGCATATCACTGAGCCAACACAGACTGGACTGTCCCCATAAAAGTAAACAAGTAAAACCAAACCCCCACTTACACCCAGTACCAATCAAGGGCCACCGTCAAGGACTGCAGAGTTGAGCCAAGAAAAAAAAAAGGCCTAGCTGGTTTGGCTCAGTGAGTAGAGCATCAGCCTGTGGACTGAAGGGTCCCAAGTTTGATGCTGGTCAACGGCACATACCTCGGTTGCAGGTTTGATCCCTGACCCTGGTTGGGGCACGTGCAGGAAGCAACTAACCAATGTGTCTCTCTCATCATTGATGTTTCTATCTCTCTCTCCCTCTCCCGTCCTCTCTGAAATCAATAAAAATATATCTTTTAAACTCTATTAATTAAAAAAAAAATTCCCAAAAGGTAGCACAGGTTGTTTAGGGGAAGGAGAGCAGACTGGGTGTGCAGGGCAGTGCTTAAAGCGAAAATGAAACCTTTCCCCTGAAAGTGTTAAATAACCATGAACAGCTCCTTGTTCAGAACACTTCGGACAGTTGCCATATCTCTTCAAAGTCCACTTGGCTAAAAGGAAATAATTTTCCATTTGAGTCAGGCCAAGGCCAAATGAAAAATGTCCTGTGTGTGTAGTTGGCAGGCACCTCACACTGAATCTCCCAACCTTCACTAAACACCAACTTCCTGTACCCTTTCCTTGAAAATGATTACCTATGTTAGGCTTTCCACTGGCAAATAAAAGTTCCTTAGTAGAGGTTAAGGTGTGTTCACATCTAGCTTGCAGGAGCCGCCCAAAGGAAGAGCCAATCTTTGCAAAAGGACTTTTCAAGGCCTAATACTGTACTTTCCTTAGAAGTCACTTTGGTAATAGAAAACTGGTGACCTTCAGGCTAGAAACCATGACTGATACCCAGGGTGTAACTGTGGTTTTATGGGGCATTCTCTTCCCAGTTCTGACTGACAGCAGGCCTCATCTCCTAGTTAAATTTCTACCTGGGATTAGCTCCATTTACCTAAGAATTACCTGCCTCCCTGCAGCTTAAAATAAGGAAATAAGATTCAAAATTTCTATAGAAAAAGTGTTTCAGAAAAGCAAATATTAGTCCCTATTCAAGATATATGATCTTGGCCCCACCGGTGTGGCTCAGTGGTTGAACATCGACCTATGAACCAAGAGGTCATGGTTCAATTCCTGGTCAGGGTACATGCCCAGGTTGTGGGCTCCATCCCCAGTGTGGGGCATGCAGGAGGCAGCTGACCAATGATTCTCTCTCACTGATGTTTCTCTCTCTCCCTCTCTCTCCCTCTCTCTCTCCCTCTCTGAAATCAATTAAAAATATTTTTTTAAAAGATATGTGACTTTGGATTGCTCTCTGTAAATGGGTACATTTTAATAATGTATTATTGTACAACCAATGGAATGATTCAAATGATTGTTCTGATAAAACTTTATTTGGTTCTTCTTGAAAAAAGTCTGACAACTATAAAATCTCATGGAAATGTAATATATATCATTGTAATAATCTGTAGCTGTTGATTTTCAATTTATGCCAGGAATTTAATGGCTTACTAGATTTTAACATTCTGGTTTATATTCTGTGGTTAGAAAATGGGAAAAAAATGACAAATCATAATTCTAAGCTACGTCATCTGAAATGTTATATATCCGAACTACTGCATGCCTTTGATCCCATTTCAGCACCAATGTGAAGAAAATCCTACCAACAACAATGTATTACTTCGGATGGAATTGAAAGCAGTCAAGTAACAATATCACATTGGGAGTGGGGAATGGACCAGAAGGGAAGAAGACCTGGGTCCCTGTCCTAGTTCCATAGCTTACTCATCATAATACAAAACACCTACCCGAATAGTTCCAGTGCTCAACGCCCTTGTGCATAGAACAGAACTCACACAACTGGCCTCGCCCACCTCACAGCGCTGATGTGATAGTTGAATGAAAATGTCCTTAATGCCGTATTTACAAGGTACTTGCCAAAAACACATGGAGTTATTATTTCGCTTTGTTTGAAAAGTGAAAATTCAGAATTGCCTTAGTATTTAAATAGATGAATGATCACATTTTACAACCAGAACTCTTAAATATAAATGTTGGTGGACTAAACTACAAATTAAAAATTAGAGCCGAGGATGGCAGGACTTCAAAAGCCACACGTGCTTATTGGTTCAAAGTGATGACTCAGCTCTAAGTGCTTTTAGAATGTGCTGATAGCAAACCAGCAACGTAATTTACAGACTTCAGCAAAGATGAAAGTATCTGCTTTGATTTAAAAAGAAAAAAAATGCAGCTTACATATAGCAAAATAGAGCAACTCGCTAAACTCGAACCCTCAAGAAAATCAAGAGGTTACAAAGCTCGAGTCCAAGAATAAATAATTTCAACTGTTATTGGTACACACTGGTTCTTTTTAAGGAAGAGGGAAAGTTATTAAATTCCAGGCTCCTATGCAGAGTCAAGAAACACCTCCACCAGAAGGGAGTGGAGGGATTTAAATTCCATGATCGGAAGAGGTTTAAAACAAGAAACAAAGGAAGGCTGTGATTAGCATTAAATCGTTGTTTTCTCTGTGCCTGGCACTGAGGTAGAACAGCCCCATGAGACAGGTATTCTCCCACTGTCCCGATGAGGCCACAGGTGCAGAATATGACGTGGCCTAGCATAGACCTCACACAGGAACCCAACTTGGTCTAACTTAGAAGTCTGTGCACACTCCAGTACATTCCTGTCCCCAATGTTCTAGATACCAGTAACATTCTTTCCAGTTCTATAACCAAGTATGTCTCCAAGGTTTCATAATGGTCATCAGGGTAAGAAAAAACCGCCTCTATTTGTTTTACTATTCCAATTTTAATAAAAACAGGAGGGAGGAGCCCTAGCCGGTTTGGCTCAGTGGATAGAGCGTTGGCCCGTGGTCTGAAGGGTTCGGGGTTTGATTCCGGTCAAGGGCACATGCTGGTTGTGGGCTCGATCCCCAGTAGGGGGCGTGCAGGAGGTAGCCGATCAATGATTCGCTCTCATCATTGAAGTTTCTATCTCTCTCTCCCTTCCTCTCTGAAATCAATAAAAATATATTATTTAAAAAAAAAAAAAAAAAACAGGAGGAAGGAGAGGGGGAAAAATAATACTCTGCCCAGTAGGCTTCTATTTATACAATATAAGTAGAAAATAATTTTCATTTGACTATGTACCTACAAAGTTATAAATTTTAAATATTTAGTGTAGCAAGACATAACCACCATTTTCTACCATAATAGTCATATGTGCAATATAAAATCATTTAAAGTTTTGTATAGAAAGAGAATACAGGCTTTTTCCTATCTCCATTCCCTTTTCATTGACTAGACTACCTCTTATCAGGGAATAAAAATTAATTAGTAAAATCCCTCTGCCTAGTTGTCATGAATATCTCCATAGAGCAACATCAGAAGTTTTTAAGCATTAAACCAAAACATTCCATACTTGGGAGTCCTGAATCAAATTCAATAACCAGCAATTCTGGTGAACCATCCAAAAGTTTTCCAGAAATGCAAAACTACTCTGAAACACACATCTTATTAATGTAACAAGAGAAAGAGCAATCCCAGACTGAAAACCCATCTGAATTCCTCTTTAAATTGTAAATACATATTTCTCCAAACAAGGAACAGCCCAAGTCTCCATTCACGAGCAGCTGTCAACCTGCGACTGACAGTACAAGTGGAAATGTCACAAATTCTCACAAGTAGACTTAATTCTGCACAAGTATATGCGTACAGGCATGCCAGGTACTTTATTAAAAACAGAATTATCACTCAGAAGGAATGGGAACCTCCCACCTTCCAGCTCAACGTTAGCCTAACCACTAATGGCACCGATTTCACAGGCTGAGCTGCCTCGCTCTTGGCTTGCTGCGTGTATCAGTGGATGAGGGGGCCGGCATGAGGAGAGGACAAGGGCAAAGAAGACAAGGTCAAGGGAAGCAAGAAGGACACTGATATCTCTGGCTTAAAAGACCTTCTAGGAGCTGTGACTAACTGGAGCAAGAATTTCAAACTCCATGCCTTAGGAGCTTTCGATGATTTATTCCAGGCTACATCTGGTACAAATAATTCTAAAAGTGCAAACGTATGCAGTATCATAAGGTTTAGACCCTCCTCTCAAGACACATACAAGATGTAACAAAAAGATATTGGGGGAAAAAGTCACTAAAAAGCTTCTCCAGAGAAGGTAGGTGCAACCACAGACTGCAGTGCCTCTCAGCTCTTTCCGTGAGAAGGAAACGTGATCCAAGATCACGAGTCTTTACAGAACCAGAACTGTCAGAACAGCCGTAGGTTTGCGAGAATTCAGTCCAGGGAGCAGAATCCCCAGTGCATGGCACAGTGTTAATGGCTGGGGAGAATACTCCTAGCAACTATGAACACTTACGAAAATGTCCAAAACTGCACTTTTCACAGTGGTTGAGGCTTCTCTGACAGACTCCCCTGAGAACCAGGGCCAATTTTTTCCAGATTCAGCACTTCTGCCTTGCAGTGTTTGGCCCATAGAAAGCGCTCAATACAAAAATTAAACTTAAGATTCTAAGAGTAAGTTCCTAACCGGTTTGGCTCAGGGGGTAGAGCGTCCACCTGTGGACTCAAGGGTCCCAGGTTCGATTCCGGTCAAGGGCATGTACCTTGGTTGCGGGCACATCCCCAGCAGGGGGTGTGCAGGAGGCATGTGATCAATGTTTCTCTCTCATCGATGTTTCTTACTCTCTATCCCTCTCCCTTCTGCTCTGTAAAAAATCAATAGAATATATATATATATATATAAAAAAAAGATTCTAAGAGCAAGGAATTTTACTCAAGCCTTTTATATACTATTTAAGATAAAAACATGCCCTAGCCAGTTTGGCTCAGAAGGGTCCCAGGTTCGATTCCGGTCAAGGTCACATGCCTGGGTTGTGGGCTCAATCCCCAGTACAGGGTGTGCAGAAGGCGGCTGATCAATGATTCTATCATTGATGTTTCTATCTCTCCCTCTACTAGCCTTCCTCTCTGAAATCAATAAAAATATATTTTTTTAAAAAAAGAGTTTTCTTTAAAAAAAAAAAAACCCACATAATCTTAACTATCCCCTATACATACGTGGTTCTACATAAATGGTCTAGGTTGAATATCTGATAAAAACAAGTGCCTTTTTCGTAGTAGAAAATGTACCTTCTGTAACCCATTCCTACTTCTCCAATCTTTCTTACTCTCTCTCCAATGAGTAGGACTTCCACAATCCTCTGTGGTATTACAGACTATTGGGTTAGCTGAGCAGAAATGTACAAATATGGTTCGGTTCATCAATTTGCCTAAGAATGAGATATCTATGGCGCAGTGGGTTACTGTATAATAAAATATAGACTTTATAGTGCAAGGTGACTTCACCAGTAGTTCTTCTAGTAAAAACAACTCAAACAACTTGACACAGGTTGAGGGGGTGGGCAGGGGAGTCCATGTTGGAATGTCATCTCCTAGGCTACTTATATCTATACTGGCTTCTATTTTTATTCCGGAAGCTAACCAAGTGACCTAGGTTTTAAAAGGCCATGCAGTCGCAACTTGATATCATCGTTAACAATTATCAAAACAATCTACGAGGTAAACAGGAGAGACAACTTCTCCTCTGTCACTGAAGGCTGTAAACACACCATAGGTTAGGAACTGCTTATCTGAAATAAGGTGAAGAAATATTGACTTTTCCTTCAGAACCGGCCTGTAAGTAAACAATGCTGGAGTTAAATATTACCAAGTTTCCACTCCAGAAAAAGTATAGAAGCCAGCTAACCGGACAGTCCAGACCCAGTGAACACTGGCATACCCATTCTTTAGGCTGCATGTTCATTGACAAAGGAATGTATTTTTCTACCTCTCTTCCTGCTCCTCTGATAAGTGTGTCTCTCCCAGGGGAAATTCCTTTTCTCAATGACCATTCAGGACATAAAACGTCTGCCAATGTTTTAGTTAATTGTAGGGGATCAGAGTAACTACTGATTGGCCCTCAAACTTTAACACTAATTTTCTTTTCTTTGCATTGAGCTTAAATATAAGCTGACAAGGTACAACAAATAATTTAAAGTCTTCAAAGGAAATGATAAGGAATCTGATGGCTTTAAACCCCTCTTTCCAGGGCACCTTCCCTGGAAGACTGATGCGCTCCCAGTCTGTTTTCTTTTTTCTTTTTCTATTTTCAATATATTCTTATTGAATTCAGAGAGGAAGGGAGAAGGAGAGGGAGGGAGAGAAGGAGGGAGAGACAGAGAGAGAGAAAGAGAGAGAAATCTATGATGAGAGAGAATCATTGATCAGCTGCCTCCTGCACTCTCTCTACTAGGGATTGAGCCTGCAACCCTGGCATGTGCCCCGACTGGGAATTGAACCATGACCTCCTGGTTCATAGGTTGATGCTCAACCACTGAACCACGCTGGCTGGGCCAGTCTGTTTTCTTCCCCCTCCTTCCCCCCATCTTGCTGTGGGTACACAGTGGGGGACCGCTAGGCCCACACTTCTGCTCAGCCCAACTCCTACTAAAACATGAAATTAGCACAATATTCAGACAAAATCACGTTACCTGGAAGTAATTTCCTTGTGACCCTTCACCCTTTCCAGCTAGTTTGAGAATCTTATAACCTGCACTTGCCCATCGTCTCTCACTGCTCAAAAGGAATCTATTCAACCTGCTAAAAAGTGTACATTTCCTCAAGAGAAACCTGAAGCGACTTCATTTTTTTTAAAACTATGTTTTTATTGATTTCAGAGTGGAAGGGAGAGGGAGAAAGAGATAGAAACATCAATGATGAGGGAGAATCATTGATTGGCTGCCTCCTGCATGCTCCCTACTGGGGCTTGAGCCTGCAACCGGGCATATGCCCTGACCAGGAATTGAACCGTGACCTCTTGGTTCATAGGTCAATGCTCAACCACTGAGCCACACCAGCCGGGCCTGAAGCAACTTTAAAACTCTTAGTTTTACAGCCTCAAAATAAAATGAAATCTCCAGGTGCGAGTAACGAGAGAATGTGTGAGTTTTCTTTCTTTTACTCTTGTAAGTAATGGGCACACAAGAACATTCATCGATTTTGATCTGGGTCTACTAACAAAACTTAAAAAGAGTTTATCTGTAAGTAAATACATTTTTATTTCTCTTCAGGATGGAGCTTAAACTGAAGGCCAAGGAAAAGTTACTAGCTATAATGTACTAAAAGGTTTTGGAATCAAAGATTTATATGCAAATATGTACTTGTGAACTGCTTCAAGCTATTTGCTTACGTAAAGTTCCTCTAGATTGAATTTAGTTTACACTGTAAATTTGCTCAACATTTCTTCCTTGATTGCATAAAAGTCAGCCATCAGGGCAATCACAAATAGTAACTTAGGTTACAGTGTGTGAAAGCGACGTCTTATTGTTATCTATCTGCAGAGTAAGGAGTAGCCCCCAAGTCTGTCATCCCCAAGGCGAAAAATCCATTTCATCGTGAGCCAAGTGAACAAGGAAAAGCCATGCATGGATAACTGCCCACATAAAAGTAAGAACTGCTGATTTCAGAGAAGATGGAGGTCATTTAAAAAAATAACTATCATCAGGGCAGTGTTTTATAAAAGTTGGTTTAGAAATACATTTTTAGAAGCAGTAGCTGACAGTCAAACTCAGTTCCTGGTTATACGGAACGGCCCTAGGCCAAGGATAAAGAAGCCTGGTCAAAGCAGGCTTTTCTCAACCACGTGTCAGGCTGGCTAAAGTCAGACTATATCATCTAATCCCTCTTTTTTCTTTCTAAAAAAAAACAAACAGAATGGGGTCACCCATCCTCAGTCAGTCACTCCTCTACAGGCCACAAGCCACCACTGCCCACAGACCGGCCAGCTAAGTGTGGTGGTCACCACGTGGCCTCAACAGAGAGTCTGGGCCCATTTCTAAGTGTCCCCGAACACCCTAACCACACACTGACCTCATCCTCTGGGCTCTTATTGGTCCCCTGGCTTATTCTAAGGCTCTAAAAGATGGAGAGTGAAAGGGCCTGGGCTCTGATGGGGACCGCTCACAAGTCCTCAGGGTATACTGAAGCTTCCACAGTATGGAAAGGTAACTCACATTTGGGAAATCTAAAACACATTTTCTCCTCTACAAGTAAGTAGATTAATCTAGGAGTAGTATTCGAAATCAATCTGGGAAAACTTATGAACTACATATACACCCAACTAGACAGCAGGAGAGACTCGTGTCAATAATGCAAAACTACAATAATGGATATAAAAAGGATTCTAGCAAAACAGTAATACTAGAGATGAACTACTGAAAATAAATGGATTGTGAGCCTGGTTTACATAACCACAGAACAACAGGTCTGAAAGACTTTCATTCCCTGGAATTTAAAACTTTTCTGTTCTTATCTGCAAGAATGCTATCCCTAACGATATATACCATGCACACTATTTCTCATCAACAAACACAATCTGTTTTGCAGCAGTCTCTACTCCAGGACATGCAGGTTCTGACAATGGATTTGATAAGAATCTAAACCAGAATTGGGGGGAGAGGGTTCTTTTGAAAGTCATCTTCTGTCACTGCCATACATAGCTCTTAAACTATGATTCAAGAGTGTTAAAAATTTTGTTTTGAGAAAGTCAACAAATTTGGCTACATTAAAGTATAGAACTTCTATAAGTCAAAACCACTACAAATATATGCTAAGTGTCTTTATAAAGCAAAGCTGGGAAAAATAGCTGCAATATGAAGGCAAAAAATTATTATCAAGACATAAAGGCTCTTATAAATTGATAGAAAAATGCTAATGTCCCAGGAGAAAAAAAAAATGGCACTACATTCAACTAAAAGGGAAGAAAAATGAAAAATTACTAGATGTTTTGCTTTCCAACATTATTTGCAATCAAAGACATGGAAATTTAAATATTGAGATAACACTGTTCACCTATAAAGCTATCAAGAATTATTTTTCCTTTTAAGGATGCCTCCCCATATTAATAAGAATATAGTAACACAGGTATTCTCATAGAGTGCCAGTGGGAACACACTTGGGTATAACATTTTTTTGGAAAGCAAATAATCAATCTGTATAAAGAGATTTATGAGAGACAAATGGCAGGGGAGGGGGAGGGTTAGAGAGCAACCAAAGGACTTGTATGCATGTATATTAGCATAACCAATGGACACAGACACTGGGGTGGTGGGGGCTTGCCCAGGGTGGGAATGGCTAGGGGGCTGGTCAACTGGGGGGAAAGGAGACATATGTAAAACTTTAGACAATAAAAAAAAAAAATAATAAATAAATAAATAATAAAGAGATTTGTGAATCATCAACTGTGTTTGGAGGACTCCATCTAAGGAACTATGCTCTGTAGATCAAGTTTCATAAAGAATATTGGTTGCATCAGTATATATTTAATCATAGGAAATAAATTAAAAGTTCAGCTATAAGGAAATGGTTAAGTAAACTGTTATTTCTACATAATATTATGTAGTCACTAAGATAATATTCTTGAAGAACTATGAAAATATCAGAATCTTTTCATGTGTTAAGCAGTAAAAAAATCAGCATGCAACAGTATATTTATGCCATCACTGTAAAAAAATCTTTATTGTATTGTGATTATCTTTGGATGATATGATTATTTAACTCCTTTTTTATTTTTATTTTTTAGAAAGAGAGAGAGAGAAAGATTGATGTGAGAGCAAAACATCCTGCATGCCCCCTACTGGGGATCGAACCAGAGACCCCAGCATGTGCTCTGATCCAGAATGGAACCTGTAACCTTACAGTGCACAGGACTATGCCCAACCAACTGAGCCACACGGGCCAGGGCGGATTATTTAACTCTTATACTTTTTCTGAATCTACCAATTTTTATACAGCAAGCATGCATTACTTCTGAAATCATAACAAACAAGACCAACAAAATAGGGCCAGTGAGGGGCATGCTTTTGAAATGCTTACATCAAGTAACTGCAGTATTGTTTCCAAGAAATACCCAAAGAAATCTAGCTATAATTTTAGAATCCTATGAAATACTCAAAATTGTAACCTTCAATTACTGATGTATAATTAAAAGGTGCAGGTCGTGTGCAAGCACTATTTGCTCCACGCTAAGCAGATTTTTAAAAGAATAGGTGAAAAAGTTGGTGTGAGTTTAATGTATAACTATACATTATTTTAAACTAAATTCCTCTCCTCATGTTTTTGTTTTTCTTAAGGATAAGTAGTTTTTAATCATTTCTTTGTATAACTTTCCTATGGAGTATTGTACCTAAGAAAAAAATTATGAAAGCACATTGTAATGCACGATACAAATAGGACATCATTGTTCCTGTTTAAATTGCCCATCATTTCCTGCCCTAATTATCCCTGAAAAAGAAGTCTGTCTACAGAACTGCAATTCCAACTATGCGATTCCTTGTAGTGTTAACCAAACACTGTTATCTGGGTGTATCTACCCTCCTTAAGGAAGTCCCAGGCTCCCAGGAGGCAGAACCTCTGGTTTCTTCCCCACACCACCCCACCCACCTAAGGAGTGGTGGTAGGGAGGGAGACTAAGCCCTCCAGCCCCCCCCCCCCCCCCCCCCCCCCCCCCCCCCCCGCCGGCCCAGGCCTGAGGACTTAGCTTGATGGTGACTGAATCCCCATTACCTGGCAAAATATGAAGGCTTTCATCCCAGCTTTCATCTGCCGGCACCCCTCCCCGTTTTGCCTGAGACTTTGATTTTATTCAAACAAAACACAACACACTGGGATTTCCTTTAATAGCCCACTGACTACTGAAGCAGTATTAACAAAGTATGTGAAACTCTATGCAGGCTAAATGAAGGATTCATCTCCCCATGTTTACTCCAAAATAAATTAATCCGAGTCAAAAAACAACAACTAACTTAATAGAAAAAGAGTACGTCTTGAAAAGACAAAAAGAGTTTGAAGGCAAGCAAACACACACACATCCACTAATCATTCTAGAGGAGTCCAACCTGGTGGCCTGAGAGCCAGAGAAGCCCAGGGACCCGCAGAAAGTAGTACCGCGGGGCGAGCGGCCGTGGGGAGCTGCCCAACCCCATTAATGCCATTTTCAACCCCGATTACTTATACCCAGAATGGGCCCAAGCCAACCGCCCAGCGAGAGGGCTGGGCTGCAGGGCCCTGGCGGGTCTAGTGTCTGGTGGGCGGCTTCCGGCAGAGGGTACAGCTTGTCGGTCTACAGGGAACGGAGTCTACCGTGAGTCCTTCGGTCACTTTCAAGGTGACAGCGGCGAGGTCCGCATCCGTCCCTTCCGCACCAGCTGCGCGGTGCCCACGTGAGACCTGCTCTCTGCAGCCTCCGCTCGGCCGGCGCTGCCTCCCCACTTCTCCCCCAACTTTGGCGCCCGAACCCCTAGAATAGCCGCCCCCGCCCCCAAGGCGAGCCCCGCCACCCGAGGCCGGGGGCGCTCGCCACGTCCTCCCCCCGCCGTCGCCCGCGATCCCCACCGATGACAGGCGGGGCGGAATCGACCCAACTCCGCACTTACCTCTGCGCCTCGGATCCAACCCCGCGCCCTCCCGGGAGCCAGACGCGGGAGGCGGGAGAGCTGCATTCCCAGCCCCAGCGCCCTTTGCACCCTCGGAAGGCGCTGCAGGTCCCCCCCCCCTCCACCCCCCGGTGCAATCGGGCACCTGGGGACACGCGGGTCGGCCCCACCCCCACCCGCGCGCCGGCGGCGGTGGCTGCTGCGGGGAGGGATCCCGGAGTCCCAGAGGCGCCCCAGCCTCCGCCCCCCCCCCCCGCACCCCCGCCTCTCGGGCCGCCGCGGGGCGGAGCGAGGGCGGGGAGTTCGGGAAACTTGTAAATAGAGGCCGCCTCTGCCCCCGCGCCGGCCGCCGCCCCCTCCAGGCCGCCCCGGCCCGCGCCCCGCCGCTGGCGACCGAGGCCGGGAGGCGCCCCGGGAAACTTGGGAGACGCGCCAGGCGGTACCTCGGCCGGGCTCCGGGCTCCGGGCTCCGCTCGCCCGCGGGCTCCCGCCTCTCGCGCTCCCGGCGGCCGGTCCCGAAGCCCCGCGCGCTCTCGGGCTAAATGCGGGCGCGCTCCGTGCCCAGGCTTCCGCCCGGGACCGCGCTGCACCTGTTGCCACGTGCGACGCGGCGGCCGCCTGCGCACCTGGCCGAGCGTCACCGTCCCGACCGCACGGGGCCCCGCGGGCGGCCGGCCCTCCTCCTCCTCCGCGCCCAGTGCCGGGGCCCGGGCCCGGCTGCGGGGAAGGCCTGCCGCCCGCGGCCCTGCCGGCACCTGGGCGCCCCGAGCGAGCTCCCCGACGGCCGCCAGCGGGGGCGCCTGGCAGCGGGGAGCGACCCGGGGGTGGCAGGGCGTGGGAAGTTGGCGGAGTTACCAGGACAGAGGTTTTCGAGGAACCAGCGGGGACTGTTTCTTCAGTGTCCGACTCCCCGTCGGTAGTATTATCTGCATTATCTTCACTTCTAAGAGGTTTACTAGCAAATACCAGGCGTTATCTTCACTTCTAAGAGGTTTACTAGCAAATACCTGCTAAAGGTTAGAGACGTGAGCTCCAGAGCTGTGAGATCTTCGAATGAAAAAGTGCTAAGAACACTGGAACACCTGGGAAGCAGGCGCGACCCACTTTTCGATGCACACACACTATAAGGCAGTGGTTCTCATCCTCCGGAATGAGGCCCAGAAATCAGGATTTTAAAAAGATTCCCAGGTGATTCTAATGTGCAGCCAAGGTCGAGAACCACTGCACTAAGGCCTTGCTCTTTGCTGATGGGACAAATCCCATCCCTCGCTGTCTGTTAGGCCCATGAAATACTAGTCATTTTTCCTCTGAGCCTATGTTTAATGCAACGCTTTCCCACAGAGCTCTTCCGCTTACCACTTACGAGGGATGTTGCTGATCATTAAATGTCAGACAACCTGAATCCAAATCTGTCTCTAATGACCTGTTTTGGACGTGCTAAAAGCTTTCAAAGAGGAGCAGTCTTTCCCGGAGACTTAATCTGAGGATACTGTGTTTGACGAAGTTTCTGCACTGTCAATATTAGATCAGCTAACAGATGTGTTGCGATTTACGGTTGTAAAGCCTTTTCACGCCTACAGTGTTCCATTATCCCCTCAGCAAGAACCAGGGGCCTATGGTCAGACTGTTATCTCCATTCTTCAACTGGAGAAATGGGAGCTCAGAAAGGTCAGTGGCTTGCCCTGACCGGGTTGCTCAGTGGATTGGGGTGTCCTCCTTACACCAAAAGGTTGCTGCTCCGGGCACATACCTACCCATATACCGAGGTTGCTGGTTTGACCCCCTCATGCGGTGGGTACGGGAGGCGACCAATGGATGTTTCTCCTATTGATGTTTCTCTCGCTCCCTTCTCCTCTCTAAAAACATATCCTCAGGTGAGGATTTAAAAAAAAAATTTTAATAGAAATGAAAGGTCAAGTGACTTGCTCCAGGTCACCCAGCTAGTGAAGAGCAAGAGCAAACCCTACAGGCCTAACTCCCAATCTTCCCTTTTTATTTCATTACATGACGACAACTCTCAGGTGCTTTTGAAGTTCCTGTTGTAAAGACAGGCATGTAACTAACATATACATGACTCTAGGGAAAGGCATGTGGTTGCTTTTAGGGAGACGGCATTAAACACCATTGAATGATTGTCCCTGTGGAAAAGCACCAAACACAAAATAAAAACAAACCACTGACATTGTCTCTGTCAGTCATCAGGCAATTATGCTAATTAGCAGCATGCCTCCTCCCTAAGCAGAATACTCCTTGTGTTAGACATACCATTTAATCTTTGTAACCCTCAGGTGACCCAGATGACTTAGTCCACCCCTGTCCCCCAACAGTTCTATTGTGTACCTTAGTTATATCTATAAATATAGAATCTATTTTACTTCATTTTTCCATGGGATCGATTAAAGAAAGAAAGAAAAAAAAACCACCACCATCTGTAAGTAATTAGAAGCAACTTTTGTGGCCATCAGGGAATCTGAAACTTAGCTTCTAATTGCATCCACATAAAAAGAAAGGTTACCTTCTAGGGACATCATCAGGGACTCTGTGGAGGCAAATATGCTTTAATGGGGGCCTGCTGACTTTTCTTTCCATCTTTGTTCTGGGCATGTGGCCATGTTCTTGATCTCTGACCTTCAATGCTGACCTGCTACAGACTTCATAAACAACATTAAGGCTCAGATAATAACTCCCCATAACTTTGTAGCTCTTTGTCCTAAAATAAAAGTTCGCCAATTTATTTTCTCCATTAGAAAATTGCAAATTAAACTACATTGAAAATTTATTTTTTCACTTACTCAGATTGGCAAAAATTAAAAAGTTTGATAACCACAGTATGTTGGCAAAAGTGTGAGAAATGGGCAGTTACAAAGCAGATATGCTTGTAAATTAAAATGACCTCCATTAAGAGAAATTCACAATATCTAACAAAATTATAAATGCTCATATCTTTTGAGCCAGTAAGTCTACATATAAGAATTTCTCTGACAACACACATGAGAAATGGCATGTATATATAAGCTTGTCCATTTCAGCATCCTATCTAATAAAAATGGAATATGCAAATTGACTGTCACACCATCACACATATGGCAGTGCCCATAACCACAAGATGGTGGCGCCCAGTCCTCTCAGCCCTGCCGGAGTCCCACAGTCCTTTCAGCCCATCCGGGTGGGGAGGAGGGGAACGGTAGGCACATGGTGCGGCCGGACCCACCCTCAGAACTCCAGCCACCCTCAGCCCCCCAGGGCTGGCCCAAGGTGCAGGCAAGTCTTGGATGGTGGCTGTCCAGCCGCCCAGGGCTGCCCGAGGCTCAGGTAACCAGGGTCAGCTGAGGCTAGCACTGCCGGCAGTGGCAGCAGCAGAGGTGTGATGGGGGCGTCATCTTCCCCTGATGGCCGGGTTGCCTCCCGCCCCTGAGGACTCCCGGACTGTGAGCAGGCCAGGCTGAGACCCCCCTCCAGTGCATGAATTTTCATGCACCAAGCCTCTAGTTATTTATAATAAGAAAAGGTCAAAAAAGGGATAAATGTTCATTAATAAAGGACTGGTGATTTACAAAGCAGCCATAAAATTACATATTATGAAGTATCTTTTTCAAAAATGAGAATGCTCTTTGTACTATTATGAAATTATTTTCAAGATACATTATGTGAAAAAAGATACAGTATGGGCACACCTTTTTGAAATGCAAAACAAGTATGTTACATTCTACTAAAAAGGGAGAAATTATATACATTTGTATGCATACATATGTACATATGTTTATTTGTATAAGCATAAAATATCTCTGGAAAGATATACCAGAAACTGATAAAATTGGTTGGTCTTAAGAAGGAAGCTGGACAGCTGAAGAGCTGGGTTTGAAGAGGAACATTTCATTAAATATAATTTTGTATTTTTTAAAATTTTGAACCATGTAAATAAGAGTACCATTCCAACATTTAAAGCATTGTTTTGCCATCAGAAATGACTAAGATTCTTTCCCTACTAATTTCACAATACATTTCTCATGCATTAATGGGAGAGAGAAAAGCAAAATGCCCCAACATGCTTTCAAACTTTTACTTCTCTAGTTTATTGACAAGGAAGACTTTAGTACATAAAACTCTAACATGCTGTGATTTTGGTGCAAAATGATGAGTTAGCTAACTCCTTAGAATTTTATAAGCATTGATATTTCCCTGGGGTAGAGCTTCCAGCTAATTTTCCCAGTCACACTCTATCAGAAATGGAAAAAATATGTATTTTTGGTACATTGATTTGAGTAGTGAGGAAGTAACCCCATGGGAATTCCATGGGATCATTTTATTTTATTCCCAAACTTGATCCCCCTTTTTAATTTGCTATTTGTTTCTATTTATTTAAACCACCACATCACTGAAGAGGGATTTAAATGAAGTCTAAAGGACAGGCAGAATAAATATTTGGAAATATTAAAACAGAATCCAAGGAAAAACATACAGATAAGAGTAAACACACCATTGAGTAACATATTAAACCACTGAGCTTTTTGGTTGCCAAATGCCACAACCAGTTACATAACTGCCATTTTCAAAAGGAGCGAAGGAGTTCTTTAAGGGAAGCAACACTTTACCTAGCACTGAATTCAAAGAGAAGTTTTTTTCACTCATATTTCAGATCAAGACTATGGAATGGGAAAAAAAACAATATATCATTCATAATATGTAAGAAACTTTAAATGATTTTTTTCATAATGGCTTAGAACATAAACCAAAAATATTATAATAAAACTCAACTTGATGACGGTATTCACCCAGCCAAGCCTTATAACAGCATATTGGTACCCAGGGTTGACCATAAATAAAGGTGTGTAAAAGCTGTTAAAAGTCAAGTTTGCTCATGGTAAATTTCTAACATGTTCACAAATCCCTTGACTGTTGCTGTATACAACATTCCAGAAATTTTCCCGTCATCCACCCATTTGAGACGAGCTGAAGAATTAATTGCAAGAAATGACAAAGACCCAGAATGCCAGAATTCTGTGATACTGCTGATGACTGTTTTTCTATTTCTATTGAGAGAAAACGTATATTACAAATATCCACATGATTTTTAATCCTTGTATCTCAAGATGGTGAGTCATGCATGGTCAAATGCACAAACTGACTGGCTGTAGCAATGAGTGCACAGCAAGAAACAGCATGACGGAAGTAAATGCCCAGCCGGTGTGGCTCAGTGGTTGAGCATCGACCTGCGAACCAGAAGGTTATGGGTTCGATTCCTGGTAGGGGCACAAGCCTGGATTGCAGGCTCAAGGCAGCCAATCAATGATTCTCTCTCGTCATTGATGTTTCTATCTCTCTCTCCCTCTCCCTTCCTCTCTGAAGTCCATAAAAAAAATAATAATAATAAAAGAAGAAGTCAATGGCCCTAATTTACTTACAAATAACTCTTGAGTTCCTACATTTTTCTTTCTAGTGGACTTGGAGACTCAAGAAGCCTCTCCTCTCAATGTTCCAGAAGGGTAACTATCGCAGCAGAGGTCTTCTGGTGTAGAAGTCTGCAGATTTCTAAATAAAGTATCTCAAGAAAGAAAAGAGTTTCTTGTTGCAAATTCAGAGCAGGAGCAGTAATAAGAAAATATAGCTTCCTCTTATCAAAATGACCCGAGAGCATCTGAGAAACTCATTCTCCCAAACCCTGAAAGGCATCTTCAACAGTCTTCTTCCATTTATAGACTCTGTAGAAGGAACCATTCATGATGCCAAAATTATTTTAGCTCATACACAAACAAGTAGTTCTGTAATTCTGCTTTTAACCTCTTCATATTAGGAAGAAATTAAGAGTAATATCGCACCACCAGTTTGTTGTGCAATCACTTTGAAAATGTTTACTTTGAGTGCTCAAAATGTCATGACTAAAAAAACCACTGGTCTGCGTCATCTACTCTTGACAATGAGTCATAACTGTGGAATTGGTTAATCTTTGCTCTAATCAGATGGAGTCTTCCCTTAAAAAGTGGATGTATTTTCAACTTCAAAGTATTTATTGCTTCGTGACAAATACAATAACAAGTCTATGGCTTTGAAGTCTTATACCTTTGAGACTCATAATCTACTTAGACTTTTTGAATTTGCTTTCAATTTATGGCCCTGGCCTTGCTCCCTTGGCCAAATGTAAGCCCTTAGAGGGCTGGGGACAGCCTCCCGACTTGCTCCCATCCCCTTGGGCCCTGCCAAATGATCAGTGATCACCTGCTAAGAATGCAGAGCACAAACCCATGAAGTCTAATGGGGTCAGTGTTGCTGCATCATAACTGGTACCCAGTGTCTAGGCCTGGTCTACTGACTGACATTTGGTTCTTTCCTTTTGCAGCTTTTGGTCTTGATTCATAGATTCTGATCCATATTTGATTCTGAGATCCAAATCCCTTGCAAAAGGTTTGCAACCAAGTGGACCTGGTGCTCTGAGCTTTACAAATGCTTGCAAACCATAATAATGTAGGAAGAGTCATTAACTAAATGAATAGTAGCAATTAGTCGTCATGCTGTTGCATAAGCATTCTTCAAAATATAATCACTTTTCTAAACATAGGTTGGCAATTCAGGAAAGAGCCACTGAAAATATTATCATCATTATTTTTTCCATACAGTGGGCAGGGCTAATACTGTTTGCTTAAATCACAATGCAGTGTGCCAACATTGCAAGTCAGTGCCCGATTAGTTACCAGAAGTAAGACAACCTTACCCTTGGGTATCTAGAACACTGAGAAGTCAGGTTGCTAATCCAGGACAGAAATTTAACACCAAAGATTTATTTTAGATACGTATTCTTCCGACCTCTTTTTCAATAGCTACAAAATTATGGTTAGTCCCCAGTAATTCACATTCTGATTATCTGCTCTAGAAACTCACAGCTAATTGTCATTTGTTGGTTAATCTAAGAAAAAAAAATTTATTGCCTGCATATCTTTACATATCATATCTTCATTAGGAGAATACAAATACCAAAAATACCATTATCATGCCAAAACTTAAGATGCAAATTGAAGTTAAAAGATTTCATTTTGACGCCTAGATATGTTTTTGTTGAATCAGCCTATCTGCATCTCTGTTTCCCTTTTATAAAATTCATTTTTTAGATCTCGTGGAATTATTGTGAGATTAAATATGAGATATTATTATTTATGCATTTATGATTTGTGCATGAGAACATGTTTGGAATTACTGATATCACTCAGATCCCTTCCCACTGACCTATGAACTTGAGGCTACGGAAAAACTTGTCTTCCCCAAAACGTCATTCCCGTCAGTATACCAACACCTGCCATCCTCCTCACTTCAGCCTTTCAGCTCACACCTGAACTTATACTTCCCTATCTATAAAACAAATTGAATATGTATGCCCAACATTTATTTCTAAAGTAGGGGCCCAGTGCACGAATTTGTGCACCTTGAAAGAAATGGTGGGCACAGGGGTGGGTCTCAGCCCATCCTCCACGCCCCCACCCAGCCCCTCCCACTGCGGCCCCTGGTCCCCTGTCTGCTGACAGCCCGACTCCTGTCAACACTTCTTGCAAGCACTGACAGTGCCAGCCCCATTGGGGCCAGCGCCAGCAGCAGGTGTGAGCGGTGGCTGCTGCCCCAATCTCCCCTCAGGAGCAGGGGGAAATGGAGAAGCCCTCAGGAGTGATTGGGACCGGCAGCCGCTGCTTGCACCTGCTGATGGCGCTGAGCAATCAGGACCGGCGCCGGGTGCCAGCAGTGGGTGCAAGCAGTGGCTCCAGCGCTGGCAAGCAGGTGTGAGCTCTGGGTGGGACCATGGCACGAGAGGGAGCAAAGAATTTTCAGTAACCACCAGAGGCTCACCCCAATGACAGCAACTGGCGCCCCCACTCACCTGCTCCACCGCCCACCATGTTCCACACTCTGCCACCTGCTGCCATGCCCCCTGGTGGTCAGCGCACATCATAGTGACCGGTTGTTCTGTTGTTCTGCTGTTCGGTCTATTTGCATATTGGGCTTTTATATATAGAGAGATTACATATAGCACTAGAATACTAATATATTATGTACACAGTAAACTATACATAAAAATAGAATAGGGTAAGATAAAAAAATAGATAGCTATCTCTAGCCAGTTTAGATATCCCTAGCTGGTTTGGATAGAGTGTCAGCCTGTGGACTGAAGAGTCCTGGATTTGATTCTGGTCAAGGGCCTGTACCTTGGTTGCAGGCTTGATCCTGGCCTTGGTTCGGGGTGCATACAGGAGACAACCAGTCAATATGTCTCTCTCACATCAATGTTTCTCTCTCCCCCTCCCTTCCACTCTCTCTAAAATCAATGGAAAAATATCCTTGGGTGAGGATTAACAGCAATAAATAAATAAATAATAAAAAGTTTTTTAAAAATTTAGATAGCTAGCTCGAGAGAAGTTCTCATATTATCTTCCCATATCCCACCAGATACCTTCTGGTGCCAAGAAACAATCCTATTTCTCTTAATTGTCTGTATTGTAGCAGAATTTTCACTGCTGAAAAGTTAAACGGCAAAAATAAACATCACTTTTCGTGTAAATACCTAGTGTTACCTATTTCAACAGCTTGGAGTCCTTTAACAGGTTTCCATTAAGATGTGTGCCCCTGGAAGCTACCCTTTAAATAGTAATTTAACTAGTCTAAACCTTGCATCCAGAAAGATGGGGTGTGTCCAAAAGAGGCAACAGGTCCAAAATGGAGTCACTTGTGCTAAGCCACACCAAATTTAATGTCTAACCTAATTGTAGTTCCGGCCTCTCCCAGGAGTGGAATTTTAAACCAATCTGCCAGAAGCCAATGCCAGCATTTCAGCAAGGGCTGAATCATCTGGGAATGGCTAAAAGGCATTTCCCCAAACCTGAAAAGGATGATTGCTTGCTGCCAGACAGTTTAGGGCATTTCAATCTACATGTTATTGCTTCCTACTGGCCAAACACCTGAACAGCCGTAGGCAAATTCCCCAATCTGACAATGGACTGTGTATAGAAACCCGACCCTTTGATGTGTATATCTACCTCGCCTTAGGACAAATTGTATTAATAAAAGGCAAGGGGTCCTGAGATGAGGAGAACTTAGCTGCCTAAGCTAAGTCTTCTCTGACTCCCTATAATGCCTTTCAAAATTATGTTTCATCTCTAGACTCATTTAATTTACCCATAGCGCCTTCTCCAGATTGCTGAACCCTTCTTGATACTGGATCAAGACCACTGGCACCAATCAGTCTGGAATTTCCTGGTCAGCCCTAGTGAAGTAATCTCCCTGAGAAGACCCTCTGCCTTTCCCTAGGGCAGCGGTTCTCAACCTGTGGGTCTCGAACCCTTTGGGGGTCAAACAACCCTTTCACAGGGGTCGCCTAAAACCATCAGAAAACACATATATAATTACATATTGTTTTTGTGATTAATCACTATGCTTTAATTATGTTCAATTTGTAACAATGAAAATACATCCTGATATCAGATATTTACATTACGATCCATAACAGTAGCAAAATTACAGTTATGAAGTGGCAACGAAAATAATTTTATGGTTGGGAGTCACCACAACATGAGGAACTGTATTAAAGGGTCGCAGCATTAGGAAGGTTGAGAACCACTGCCCTAGGTGAAGGTGACCTTGCTGAAATAATCCACTCTTTTCATTTTCTTGTCTCGGCCCCATTTCTGCCTATAAAAGCCTTCCCTTTTGTATGGCTCCTCAAAGCACTTTTATATTTACTAGATGGGATGCTGCCCAATTCATGAATCATTCAATAAAACTAATTAGATCTTTAAATTTACTCCATTGAATATTTGTTCAACAGATAAAGTTTTTTTTAACCTTCTCCAATGTGTGCTGTTGTTTTTTTTTTAATCCTCACCCAAGGATATTTTTCCATTGATTTTTAGAGAGTGTAAGAGGGAAAGACAGAAATATTGATGTGAGAGAAACACATGGATTGGTTGCCTCCTGCCCGCGCCTTGACTAGGGAGGAGTCTGCAACTGAAGTACATGCCCTTGACCAGATGGAACCCAAACCCCTTCATCTGCAGGCCTAAGCTCTATCCACTGAGCCAAACTGGCTAGGGCTCCAATGTGTTTTTTCCAACACAAGCAATTTAGTTCTCAGCAAACACTGACTGGGTGTCTTATCAATTTAACTCAATTTTTTTTTAATCCTCACTGGAAGCTATTTTTTCATTGACTTTCTTTTTTGGAGAGCGTGGAAGGGAGGGAGAGAGACAGAGAGAGAGAAACATCAGTGTGAGATTGGTTGCCTCCTGCATGCACCCCAACCTGGGCTGAGGATCAAGCCTGCAACCTACGTGAATGCCCTTGATTGGAATCGAACCCGGAACCCTTCAATCTGTGGCCAATGGTCTATTCACTGAGCCAAACCTACCAGGGCAATCCTTAGTATCAGATCCAACAGATAAGGGCTCAGTCTTTCAAGACTGCCCCAACTCCAGATGTCAAATGCAAGTCCAGATTGTTACCTGTGCTTCTGACGACTGGCTATAAATTGGAGTTTCCCAGGACTTCCTCCTCAAGTTCCACCAATGTGCTAGAGAGGCTGGAAGGTTCAAACTTCTGACCACTTGGTCCTTCTGGTGGCCAGCCCCAACCTGAGTCAATCGAGGGGCCCTATTCTGTCCCCCATTCACATAAACTCTGGTATACTCAAGAGGGGCTTCTTATAGATGACAAAGGATACTCCTATCACTCTGGAAATTCCAAGAGCTTTGTGCCAGGAACCAGGATTAAAGAGCAAATATATTTCTCTTATTTGTTTTATTCTTTTATTTTATTTTATTTTTCCCATTACCATTTATCCCCTATATGCCCTCTTCCAATCCAACTCCTCCTAACTCCCCCAATCACCACACTGTTGTCCGTAAGTTCTCTCTCTTTTTGTTTCTTTTTTGCTGAATTCCCCCAACCCACCCCATTACCCCACCACCACCACTACCACACCAGAGCTGTCTGCCTGCTCTCTATCTATGGGTCTGTCTATATTTTGCTTGGTAGTTCAGTTTAAATTCCACATATGAGTGAAATTATGATACTTGTCTTTCTCTCACTGGCTTATTTCACTTAGCATAATGTTCTCCAGGTCCATCCATGCTGTCACAAAGGGATAAAATTTTCTTCCTCTTTAGGGCAGAGTAGTATTCTATGGTATAAATGTACCACAGCTTTTTTATCCACTCATCTACTGATGAACACTTGGGGTGCTTCCAAATCTTGGCTATCCTATATAATAAAAGCCTAATATGCAAATCAACTGAATGGCAGAACAACCAGCAGAATGACCAGTCACTATGACCTGCACTGACCACCAGGGGTCAGATGCTCAATGCAGGAGCTGCCCCTAGCCTGCAGGCCCCAGGCCAGCCAACGTGGGTGCCAGCAGGGGCCCCCAATCACCCCGCCAGTCACCCCACAGATCGGCCCTGATCACCGGCCAGGTCTAGGGACCCTACCCATGCACACATTTTGTGCACCGGGCCTCTAGTTGTAAATAGTGCTACAATGCCCATAGGAGTACATATATATTTTTTCAAATTTGTGTTTCCAGTTTCTTTGGCTAAATTCCCAGAAGTGGAATTGCTGGGTCACAAGTCAGTTCCTCTTTATTTATTTTCTTTTTTTAAAGCTAACTCCATACTGCTTTCTACTATGGTTATACCAATCTGCATTCCCACCAACCATGCACAAGGGTTCCCTTTTCTCCACATCCTCACCAACATATGTTGTTTGTTGATTTATTCATGATACTCATTCTGACAGCAAGCATGAAACTAAAGAGTTTTTGCATAGCAAAGGAAACCATCGACAAAATGAAAAGACAACCCACTAAATGGGAGAACATATTCGACAATGATACATCTGATAAGGGATTAATATCCAAAATTTATAAAGAACTTATAAAACTCAAAACCAACAAACAAATAGACAATCCAATTAAGAAATGGGCAAAAGACCTGAATCAAATGTTCTCATCTTTGGCCTTTGGGAGCCTTTTTAAGTTGGCTCCTGAGGCCTTGTCACAAAATATTAGTGACCTTTGAGAAACTCCTTGCTATCTGATATGACAATATTTTCCAGGACTAGCTTGTACATTTCCAGACCAGACTTGGAGTTAGCATCTCTCTAAGAAGCTGGTTTCTTTTAGTGATGAGGGGTATTCCTAGACCACAATAGAAGTATTGCTAGTTCTGGGTGCTAAGGAAGTTTATTCAGATTGACTTAGTGTCTGCTTCTAGGGAGAGGTAGGCAATATTTTATGTATTATAGGTAGTCTCTACCTATACTTAGTAAGTTTTCCACATTGCTAATCTTGGTTTACAAAAACAAAAGAGGTGATGGAATTAGACTATTGCATGATGATTTATTTGTTTAATCACACAGTATGCACACATTAGGACCTCAGAATACCATACCATTAACACCAACTCCAGTAAGATCACTGAAAAAAACTGAAGGTTTTTTGCATTTGCTATCTCCGTCATCTTTTCATGTTTTTAATAGTAGTGTTTTATCCATATTTTCAAGTATATTGCTATTACAGATTGTACTCACACATCCTTATTACTCTAGTCTTATTGTGCTTTCAGACACACATTGATGTGTGTTTGTGTTGTGTGATTAATGCTTACCCCCAATTCATATGTCAATGTCTCTCATCATTATGGTTGTCTGAAGCTTGTTCTCAAGTAGATTCCTCAAGAAGTGTTGTTGGCTAAATAAAATATCATATAGTCTGAAAACCCTGTGGCTAGACCACAAAGATATTTATCTGGGAACAAGGGAGAGTTTCCATAAAAAAGGAAAAATACAACTGTAATACAGTTGCTGGATTTTCTCTTGTGACTATAGCTCAGTCCCAGCCAGTGAATTTCTTCTGAAATTCTGCAGGTATTAAAGGAATTGAGAACTGAAAAAAAAAGAAAGCAATATTCCCTGAGTTCTAGCACAGTGATAACATTTTGTATGCAGATTTTATACCTAAGAGCCCTCAACTCTCATTTAATTTCTTTGAATGTATTAAATGTTACTTCCTTTTGTGCTGTCTAAAACCATTGCTATCAAAAGTTTGGTGACAGATCTGTTTTTTTCTTTTCTAAGTGGACTTTTTTGTCTAGATGCCCCAACTTATTTTTCTTTAAAATATAGCAATTATATTGTAATATGTATTGATGTTGTTAGTTCTGATCAATTTTCACAGGTATGTAGTATAATTTTCTAATACGTAGTTTTAAATATATATTTTTTTAATTTCAAAAATGCATCTTTAATTATGTTTTGTTTTGTTTTTGTTTTTGCTATTTGTAATGATTCTGTCCCTTGCTTTGGTTTTACTCTTGAGGGACTTCTGTTAAACATTTGCAGCAGGTATGAGCCATGGTCAGGGCCTGTGTGGAAGGCAACCATGGATGTTCCTCTTACATTGACGTTTCTCTCTCTCCAAAAGTCAAATTTTAAAAAATGGAAAAAGACAAATACAACCAACTTAAAATCTCCTTTAGAGACATAATAAATTGGAAAAAAAATTTAATTGTAAAACTCAATCTTAAGTCTGTAGGGGGAGGGAAAAGGTATACTTTCTACATTAATGGTAGGAATATAAAATGGTTACATCTTTCTGGAGGGTCATCTATGACATGTTTTTTGACCCGTTACCCATTCTCTCTCTCTGATGGGAAAACACTAACATATAGCAATTCTCAATGCAGCATTACCTATAATAGGGAAAAATACCACCAGTTAAAATGCCCCAAAATATTTAAATGTTAAGTAAACCATGGTATACTACTATATACAAACTAAAGGGACAAGTAAATGGAGGTTGTAATACATGAATGTTTCTATGAGATAAAGTAAACTAAAACATTTTGAGCCCATGACCATATTATAAAATTATATAGTAACTAAAGGCCCGGTGCATGAAATTCATGCACTGGAGGCGGGTGTCCCTCAGCCCAGCCTGCACCCTCTCCAATCTGGGACCCCTCGGGGGATGTCCCACTGCCGGTTTAGGCCTGATCCCACAGGAATTGGGCCTAAACCGGCAATTGGACATCCCTCTCACAATCCAGGACTGCTGGCTCCCAACCACTTGCCTGCCTACCTGCCTGATTGCCCCTAACTGCTTCTGTCTGCCAGCCTGATCACACCCTAATCACTCTCCTGCCAGCCTGATTGATGCCTAACTGCTCCCCTGCTGGCCCAATCGCCCCCAACTGCCCTCTCCTGCAGGCCTGGTCACCCCCAACTGCCCTACGTGCTGTATATTATTCTTTTCTTAAATATATTTTTATTGATTTCAGAGAGGGAGGGAAAGGGAGAGATAGAAACATCAATGATGAGAGAGAATCATTGATTGGCTGGCTGCCTCCTGCTCTCGCCCCACTGGGGACCGAGCCCGATTGGCTGGAATGGAACCCGGGACCCTTCAGTCCACAGGCCGACACTCTTTCCACTGAGCCAAACCAGCTAGGGCTTGGATACTATTCTTTTTTTTTTTTTTTTTTGGATACTATTCTTAAGCTCCATTTAATAGATGAGAACATTGCGAGTAGTCAAATAAATTACTCTATGTTACACTGGTTAGCTTAACTGTTCCAAAGTGACAGTGTCTCAGGAAACATTTCAATGATTTCTACTGGCTGGTTGCTTTCCCTTGGCCCCCAGTTCTGGGCCTTGCTTCTCTTGCGAATATCCCCATTTACTCCTCTATCATAAAAAAAGAAAAGTCAGAACTGAAAATCTCAAGAGCATTTCCAAGAAGCCAAAACAATGAATTATTGAATACAGAATTTGAAAAGAGAAAATAGAACCATAGCCCCCAAAAAAGTTTAATTAGGGAGATAAAAATAATAATGAAGTTGTAAACATATTTTGGGGGAGAACCAAGATGGCGGCATAGGTTAACGCCGGAGTTTGCTGCCTTGAACAACTACTTCAAAAGTGAAACTAAAAGACGGAACAGACATCACCCCGAACCACAGGAACGCTGGCTGAGTGGAAGTCCTACAAGTAGGAGGAAAGAGAAACGCATACGGACACTCAGAGGAGGCGCAGTGCTGAAGTCAAATTCTGAGGTGCGGAGTGCGGAGCGGGCTGGCGGCGGAGGGCGCGGTTGGCGTTTTCAATCGGGAGGGAGTCGCAGACTCTGAGCTCCAGATCCGGGCGAGTCTTTAGGGACCCAGACTCAAACGGGAGAAGCGCGACTGTCTGGCTTCGGTCAGAGCGAGTGCAGCTTTCTCTCCGAGCTTTGCAGCGGGTGCTGGGACTCAGAGAGGCAGAGCCCCTGGGGACAGGACTGAGAGCCGCCATAACTGCTCTCTCCGGCCCACCCTGTTGATCCTGTGCGACCCGCCCCGCCCAAGCCCTGCACAGAGGCATTTGCCGGATAGCCTCAGGCAAAGGCCAGATTAGCACCTCCCTAGAGGACAGAAGTTCTCTCACTGCAGACACAGCTGATTCTCATAGCCACTTGGCCTGGAGGTCAAACCCTCCCTGGTATTAGCTACAACAATCAAGGTTTATAGGACTGCGCACAAAGACCACTAGGGGGTGCACCAAGGAAGCATAACAAAATGCGGAGACAAAGAAACAGGACAAAATTGTCAATGGAAGATATAGAGTTCAGAACCACACTTTTAAAGTCTCTCAAGAACTGTTTAGAAGCCGCCGATAAACTTAATGAGATCTACAAGAAAACTAATGAGACCCTCGATGTTATATTGGGGAACCAACTAGAAATTAAGCATACACTGACTGAAATAACAAATATTATACAGACTCCCGACAGCAGACCAGAGGAGCACAAGAATCAAGTCAATGATTTGAAATGCGAGGAAGCAAAAAACACCCAACCGGAAAAGCAAAATGAAAAAAGAATCCAAAAATGCGAGGATAGTGTAAGGAGCCTCTGGGACAGCTTCAAGCGTACCAACATCAGAATTATAGGGGTGCCAGAAGATGAGAGAGACCAAGATATTGAAAACCTATTTGAAGAAATAATGACAGAAAACTTCCCCCACCTGGTGAAAGAAATGGACTTACAGGTCCAAGAAGCACGGAGAACCCCAAACAAAAGGAATCCAAAGAGGACCACACCAAGACACATCATAATTAAAATGCCAAGAGCAAAAGATAAAGAGAGAATCTTAAAAACAGCAAGAGAAAGAAACCCAGTTACCTACAAGGGAATACCCATACGACTGTCAGCTGATTTCTCAACAGAAACTTTGCAGGCCAGAAGGGAGTGGCAAGAAATATTCAAAGTGATGAATACCAAGAACCTACAACCAAGATTACTTTATCCAGCAAAGCTATCATTCGGAATTGAAGGTCAGATCAAGAGCTTCACAGATAAGGAAAAGCTAAAGGAGTTCATCACCACCAAACCAGGATTATATGAAATGCTGAAAGGTATCCTTTAAGAAGAGGAAGAGGAAGAAAAAGGTAAAGATACAAATTATGAACAACAAATATGCATCTATCAACAAGTGAATCTAAGAATCAAGTGAATAAATAATCTGATGAACAGAATGAACTGGTGATTATAATAGAATCAGGGACATAGAAAGGGAATGGACTGACTATTCTTGGGGGGGAAAGGGGTATGGGAGATGCGGGAAGAGACTGGACAAAAATTGTGCACCTATGGATGAGGACAGTGGGTGGTGAGTGAGGGCAGAGGGTGGGGCGGGAACTGGGAGGAGGGGAGTTATGGGGGGGAAAAAAAGAGGAACAAATGTAATAATCTGAACAATAAAGATTTAATTAAAAAACAAACAAACAAACAAAAAAAACATATTTTGGGATTGAAGAGAGCCTTTTCCACAACCACCTCCCCCATTACACACACACACACACACACACACACACACACACACACACACACAGAACCATCTCCCTTTTTATCTCCTGACTCAACATCTTGCCCAGATACACCCACTGGGCCCTAGTAATCCCAAGGCTTTGAGAAAAGCCAGCAGCCCTAGCTCAGAAAATAGTTAGAATCCATAGAAAAAATCCTCATGGACTATGAAATCAAAGGACTGGCCATTTCATCACTCATGAAATGGACTAACGAAATCCATTGTTTTTAAAGGGGGAAATTTCCCCAGTTAGATGGATTCCAAACCTTCTGTAGGTTGACTATTCCCAGGTAGGCCTGACCTGTCAGGCTTCTTTGTTGCTGCTTGATTGAATTGTTCCTTATCGTTCATTCAGAGACCAGGGTGAACTGGAAACTGGAAGGTCTTTGAAATGGCTTTCTAAAAACAGCATGTACTGTTGATATGTCTTCTGTTTGTACCCCAGATAAAAATGATAAGCCAAGGAAAAGAAATAAAGTTAAATCCAATCTTAGGTTCATGGGTCCGTTGTGGATAAATATGAGTACATATTATCTGCATGCATGTCGTGGAGCTCTGTGGACCATGAAAATAGGATTATAATAAACCCATGGCTAGTATTTCAGGACCACAGCCATAAAGGAAAGACTTAAAAGGTTTCATCATTAGACTAATTGTAATTCACTTGATCCTCCATTGTAACAAAATGCCTCTGTCTACTTTTCCAAGCTATTATTTCTTACATTCAGCATATTGGCTTGTCTATCATTAAATATTCATTCTCTACAGTGCATTTTGGAAGACAAACAAAGCAGTCACTTTACTGCTTTATATTGATTGCTGGGTTGTCCTTGGGAAAAGCTTTCAGCAGGTTCAATACTTCTGAATGATATTTGGGTGTGTACTCCATGACTGGCAATATACTTTTCTTCTCATTTCAGAAACAGAATGTTAGAACTTAGCTCTTTATTTTTTCATCTAGTCTATATTCTCATTATTCATGAAGACCTCAAGTGATACTGAACTGTAAATGGCCTCTTATCTATTTACAAGAATATTAAAATAGAAAGCAGACATGATTACCAGACATGATTTTAATGGTTTTAAAAGGAAATTATGCAAACAGTGAAGAATGGTGCCTTCAGAGAGGCCTGAAGCTAAGGGCTACAGGTATACTTTTGCCGCACTTGAAGAAGAATTACTTTTATTTAGCTGAGAACGTCCTTTCTGACGATTTACTTACATCTAGTTTAAACCTAAACTTGTGATTTATAGAATCCTTGCAAATATATTGTTCAGTATGTTTTTACTGATTTTCTTTTTCTTTCTTTCTTTCTTTTTTTTTTTTAGAGAGAGAGTAAGGGAAAGGGAGAAAGGAGACAGAAAAAGAAGCATCAGTGGGAGAAATATCATCCATCTGCTGCCTCCTGTACGCCCCCTATTGGAGACTGAGCCTGCAACCCAGGCATTTACCCTGACTGGGAATCTAACCATGACCTCGTGGTTCATGGGTCAACTCTCAACCCCTGAGCCACACGAGCTAGGCATAGCCTCAGTACCTTTTTTCAGGACAGTTTCTTTTTTGAAAAAATATATATATTTTTATGGATTTCAGAGAGGAAAGAAGAGAGAGAAAGAGATAGAAACATCAATGATGAGAAAGAACCATTGATCGGCTGCCTCCTGCATACCCTCCACTGGGGATAGAGCCCGCAACCTGGGCATGTGCCCTTGACTGGAATCAAACCTGGGACCCTTCAGTCCACAGTCAGATGCTCTATCCACTGAGCCAAACTGGCTAGGGCAACACAGTTTCTCAGAAGTATCCAGGTTCTTATGAGAGCCCCTTTGGGTTGAGTGTATGATGTGTCTTATCTTCCACAAAGTGGATTTAAATAGTGCCCGTTATAATTTTAAATATGTTAATTACATGCTTGATATGGTAAATATTTAAGAAAGACCAATTATTATTATAGAAAAGATACATGGGAATATGCAATAGTCATTTCCTTTTTTTTTTCTAGCCTTATTGAGATATAATACTATCTAATAAAAGAGAAACATTGTAATTAGCATACAACTGCTACCCTTCCCATTGGCTAATCAGGGTGATATGCAAATTAACTGCCAGCCAAGATGGCGGCCGGCAGCCAGGCAGCTTGAAACTAACATGAGGCTTGCTTGCTTCAGTGACGGAGGACTCCAACGTTCCCCGCCTGCCGCTGCCAGCCTCTGAACTGCAACTCTAAGCAACTATGTAACAAATATAGAAGCTAAACAAAACCCCAGAAACCTGCTTTAGTCCGTGGGGCTTCAGCCAGCAGGATCGCAACATTGTAAGCAAAGACCAGAAACCTACTTTCAGCAGCGGAGGCCTAAGAGCTGGAGCCAAGCCTCAAAGCTAAAGCTGGCCCAGAATAAAAAAAAAGAAAAGAAAAAAAGGAGCGGTTGGGAGCTTCAGTCACCCCCAGCCTGAAAACAGCCCTCAGCCCCTCACCCAGACTGGCCAGGCACCCCAGTGGGGACCCCCACCCTGAAGAGTGTGTGACCAGCTGCAAACAGCCATCATCCCCTCACCCAGGCTGGCCAGGCACCCCAGTGGGGACCCCCACCCTGATCCAGGACACCCTTCAGGGCAAACCAGCAGCACCCACCCGTGCACCAGGCCTCTATCCTATATAGTAAAAGGGTAATATGCCTCCCAGCACCGGGATCAGCGGAGCCGAGAGGCCTCCCAGCACCAGGATCAGTGTGACAGGTGGCAGCACCCAAACCCCCTGATCGCCCTGAGGCTCTGTGTGTGACAGGGGGCGGGGCCACAACCTCCCTATCAGCCCTGCTCTGTTCATGACAGGGGAAGGTGCCCCAACCCCCTGATCAGCCCTGCTCTGTGCCTGAGAGGGGGGAGCTCCCCAACCCCCTGATCAACCCTGCTCTGTGTGTGACAGGGTGCGGCCCCCTAACCCCCCCCCCCCCATGGGCCCTGCTCTGTGTGTGACAGGGTGGAGCCGCAACCTCCCCATCGGCCCTGCCCTGAGTGTGACAAGGGGGAGTGTCCAAACCCCCTGATCGGCCCTGCTCTGTGGGTGACGGGGGGGAGCTCCCCAACCCCCTGATCGGCCCTGCTCTGTGTGTGACAGGGGAGAGCTCCCCAACCCCCTGATGGGCTCTGCTCTGTGTGTGACAGGGTGTGGAGCCCCAACCCCCCTTATGGGCCCAGCTCTGTGTGTGACAGGGGGCAGCGCCCCAACCCCCTGATCGGCCGGCTCTGTATGTGACAGGGGTGGTACCACAACCCCCTGATCCACCCTGCTCTGTGCGTGACAGGGGGTGGTACTGCAACCTCCCCATCGACCCTGCCTTGAGTGTGACGGGGGCGGCGCCCCAACCCCCCAATCGGCCCTACCCTGAGTGTGACTGAGGGTGGCATCACAACCTCCTGATCCGCCCTGCTCTGTGCATGACAGGGGGCTGCGGGGCAGGCACCTAGGGATTGGGCCTGCCCTCTGCCACCCAGGAGTGGGTATAAGCCAGCAGGTCGTTATCTCCCAAGGGGTCCCAGACTGTGAGAGGGCACAAGTGGGGCTGAAGGACACCCCCCACCCCCGCCAGTGCACAAATTTTTGTGCACCGGGCCTCTAGTCATAATAATAAAAGGCCAAGAGGCATCAGGACCAAGACAACCAAACGACTGGTCACCATGGGGTGCATGGAGCACCTCTAGGGTCGGCGCCCCACAGGGTGCCTCCTCACAGGGCGGGAAGCAGGAGGCGGGGCACCTCCTCACAGCGGCAGGAGGTGGGAGGCAGGAGGCGGGGTGCCTCCTCACATGATTTCCATGGTGCGCTGGGCTTCTAGTGAACATATAACATTGCATTAGTTTGTGTGTCATTTTTTTATTCTAGCTAATCTAAAAATGTTTACTAAGTGGATACTATGTTCTCTGTGTGCTTTACCATATGCAGATACTACTATAAAAAATCCACTGTGCAAAGTATATAGCAAAGTATGAAATATTGGAGAAAAACACAGACGCAGAAAACAGTATGGTGATTGCCAAGGGAAAGAGTGTTTGGGGAAGGTGGGAGAGAGCAAAGAGGGGATAAGTGGTGGTGAAAAGAGACTTGACTTTGGGTGGTGACGATGCATTATGTAGAAGATGTATTATACAGGGTACACTTGAAACCTGTATGGTTTTATAAACCAATTAGAGGCCTGGTGCACAAAATTCGTGCACAGCTGGGGCCCCTAGGTCTGACCAGCGATCAGGGCCAATGGGGGCCTTCCAGCTGCCATCAGGGGCCTTCCTTCCCCCGGTTTCCAGCTGCTGGCAGAGCCTTCATTCATTCTGCGCCACCCCCTGTTGGTCAGCGCACATCATAGTGAGCAATCGAACTCCTGGTCTCCCCAGTCGAACTCCCAAGGGGACACTTTGCATATTAGCCTTTTATATATGTAGATGTTTCCCTAATAAATTCAATAAAAAAGAAAAGAGCTAATAGATAATGATTGTTTTAAATTCATATAAAGTATGGGTTCTCAACCTTCTGGCCCTTTAAATACAGTTACTCATGTTGTGACCCAACCATAAAATTATTTTCGTTGCTACTTCATAACGGTAATGTTGCTACTGCTATGAATTGTAATGTAAATATCTGATATGCAGGATGGTCTTAGGCGACCCCTGTGAAAGGGTCATTCGACTGCCGAAGGGGTCGCAACCCACAGGTTGAGAACCGCTGATATAAAGCATTTTGTCCCATTTCATGATCCTTTTAATAGGTTATTTTCTTATTTAGACTTAATTACTCTGGTTGTGATCTGAAATTATTGCAAGTAACCTGTGAAATATCCTTCATTTTTCTCTATCACCACAATTCTCTTAAGGATTTCAATAAATTATTTTAATGATGAGCATTATCCTTAATGTTCATTTTACTGAACCATTCAGGAACTGTCACCATGATAGTATTCAACAAAGCACTTGGATTCTAAGCCATTTCTAGTGCATTCACCCCAGAGAGCTCTCTCAGTCTCTTCCCACCAAGGGAAGATGTAACTAGAAGTCAGTCATCTACAAACTGAAAGAGGACTCTCACCAGAACCTGACCTTGCTGGATATCTGCCCTTGGGCTTCCATCCTCCAGAACTCAGAGAAATATGTTTCTGTTGTTTATAAGCCACCCAATCTATGGTACCTTGTTACAGCAGCCCAAAGTGACTAAGACAGTGTACATAAGATTTGTGCACTTCATGGTATATAAATTTTACTCCAAAGATGAAGAATCTGTAACAATAGTAACTGTAGTAGGTTTGCTTTTTCTCAGTGGGTTAGCGATTCTAAAACTGCTCTCTGTATATTCTACATTGAGTGAATGTCCAAAGGGATAGTAAAAGCCAGGCTTTTCATTGTTGGTGAATGGAGTCATATTGAGAGTGTAAGGTATCTATACTAATAAAAGGCTAATATGCAAATTGTCCCCTTGGGAGTTTGACTGACCAGGAGTTCAACTGCTCGCTATGACGTGTGCTGACCACCAGGGGGTGGGGCGGAATGAAGGAAGACTCTGCCAGCAGCTGGCAGCTGGGGGAAGTAAGGCCCCAATCGGCTCTGATCGCCGGCCAGGCCTAGGGACCCTACCCGTGCATGAATTAAATATCTTTTGTTGTACAATAAGAATGGACTCCCGTGGGTATTTTCTGGAGAGGCTATAATAAAGGTTTGAGTTGCTTTTTTTTAATGTTCTTCTGGACGAACCAATAGAGTGGCAGGTTTCTATGGGTTACATACACTAAATATGAACTTAATGACTTTCTCCTCCCCTCACTCCACCTGCATTCAAACTTTTTAAGGTCAATGTCCTGTCTGTTTTGCTGGTCATTTTAGCTCAGGTGTCACAATTACTAGTAAATTCTGAATCAATCCTGGTTGAAATAATGAGTGATTTGGGACAATTTGCTTAACCTCTCCAGGCCTCAATTATACATGGTTCAAATATCAATTAGTGTTACACTTTATGCTTCTCAACTTTTTCAACAGAAATAGCACCAACTACAGAGGAGAAGAAAACATTTAACCCTTGAAGTCTGGGGTAGCCTGAAGCAGCCCATTACAGTTATGATAGTTCTCCAGAGTTTCTTCAAAGTCTCATGTTTCATTTTAAAAACTTGTCTCATGTTTCATCTTAAAACTTGCTTGGGGGGGGGGGGCATGTGATGGAGGGGGGGCAGTCGGGGAGAGGTCAATGGGGGGAAAAGGAGACTTATGTAATACATTAAACAATAAAGAATTTAAATTTAAAAAAACTTGCTTAAATTTTACATTCCAAGCCATTATATACCAGCACTTATTTAAAATGAAGGTAATTTTATTTCAAATCTTCTAATAAAAATGAATAGCATGGTACAGATTACCCCCAGGGTGACACAAACCTCAAACCTTTTGAGAAACACAAGTATTCATTAAGTGATCTATAAGGATCTCTTTTTTGCTCAAAATTTTATGATTCTTTGATTCTAACAAGTCAAGCAACTATTATTTACTGAGTTTCTTTCCCTGGGAGAATACAAGGAACCATTGGATAAACTCTGGCTTCAAGGAGATTGAGCTGTGATGACAAGCCATACACACATTGAAAAGATAAAATTATGAGGTGCCAATAGCGTAGTGAAGCCGCTGTCAGTGCAGAGAAGTTCCGAAGAAGGCATAAGAACATCCCTCTAAGCCAGTGGTTCTCAACCTTGGCTGCACATTAGAATCCTGATTTCTGGGCCTCCTCCTCCGGAAATTCTGTTTCTTTGTGTTACTAATGTTGTGGCCCCACCCCATTACAAAGAAACAGAATTTCCGGAGGATGAGGCCCAGAAATCAGGATTTTAAAAAGATTCCCAGGTGGTTCTAATGTGCAGCCACGGTTGAGAACCATGCTCTCAGCCCCAGCTTCCTCATTTGCACCATGGGGTAGCAATGCCCACACCTTTTATCCCAGATGGTGGTTATAAAGCTCAATGAGCCCTGGCCAGTGTTTCCAAGTGGTTAGAGCGTCGGCCCGTGCCCTGAAGGGTTTGGGGTTTAATTCCCGGTCAAGGGCACATACCTGGGTTGCAGGTTCAATCCCCGGCCTTCGTCAGGACACATGTGGGAGGCAACCAATTGATCTCTCTCTCTCTCTCTCTAGCCTTCCTCTCTTCCACCTTCCATTCCACTCTCTAAAAATTAATGGAAAAAAATATCTTCAGGTGAGGATTAACAAAAAATAAAGTTCAATAAAGTATTATATGCCCACTTGCAAATAAGAAATAATATTAAGTGATCAGAGCATGTCGCTCACACAGTGCAATCTTGACATATGGGTAGCAAATCAGTTGACAGGCTAACATGGGGGATGGCCTTCATGAAGACATGGAAAGAGAAATATATCGCAAAGATACAGGAAACCAAAAGAAAAGAATCTTTATTGAGCTCAAAGCTCAATTATGGGAGAGATCTCCGGAAAAAAAAAAAAAAAGAAATTGCAGGCCTTGAATTCTAAGTTAGGGAATTTAGAATCACTCCTGTGGACTTTATTTTTAAAAGGTAAACCCCTTGGTATAATTTGGTTCATGTTTTGAGACAGCTGGGAACGTTTTGGCACAGACCAAAGGGCTATTTTAAATGTTTCAACTCCTTTAAAGAATATTAAAAGGAGGATTGAAGAAACCAGATAATGGCTTGCAGAGATCAAATGTCAGAATCATAACATTGCTAAGAGAATAAAGAAGGAGAATATGGTTGCATTTTTTATTTAAAAAAAGTGAATTGGCTTTGTGCCAGGTGTGTGAGAACAGAATAGAAGTAAATTCAAAAAGGAGTTTCAATTTAACTCTTGGTGGGAGGCTAAAAGTAAGTATTCTCCAGCACAATTTTGGAATAAATTCCAGCATTATTGAATGAATAACACATGGTTCAAGTATTAATCTGAAAACTAAATTAGTAAATGTGATGAGATCTTTAAATTTGTAGAAGGCTGAGGGTTGGGGGCATGATGTAAGGGAAATAGTACTTGGTGATAATGATAAGTCTATATATCTGATTACTTAAATGGGATATTTGAAAATCAAGTTAAAAGGAAAGATATTGTTAATATAAAGCATTAGAATTGGTTCAATGGAAACATGTAAACACAAAATAGGTCCCTATTTTAAGAAGTTTCTATAAAGCATACCTTCTTTCCCAAAATGTGAGAAAGACCACAAAACTTCCTGTTGAAACCATTTATGTTTTTTGTTGTTGTTGTTTTGGGTTAATCCTCGCCCGAGGCTATTTTTCCATTGATTTTTAGAGAGAATGGAAGAAAGAAGGAAAGACAGAGAGACACATCGATGGGTTGCCTCCTGCACGAGCCCTGACCAGGGCTCAAACTGAGGAGGAGCCTGCAACCAAGGTCTGTGCCCTTGACTGGAATCAAACCCAGGACCCTTTAATCTGCAGGCTGACGCTCTATCCACTGAGCCAAACCAGCTAGAGCTCATCATTGATGTTTCTATCTCTTTCTCTCTAGTGAGTGTTTATTGATTATTATACTCTTCTCTAGTTTCTGGTCAATTGTTATATTTTATCATGCAAGTAATAGATAAGGAGGAAAATTTTTCCATCCAAATAGGAATGCTTGCCAAGTATAGACATGGAAGTAATCATCAAGAATGTCAGACAAAAACCAAAGGGAGTACTTCATTAGCTCAATTATTTCTTTATGAAAATAGTTATTTTGGGATACAACCATTAAACAACCTATCGAGCACTATAACTCCAGAATGATGAAATGAGTTTTTATATATCTTGTACTTAGTCAGAAATTCATCCTCTTCAGGTCATTTCTTAAATTGGTCATCAAAAAACACTACCACCCAGCTGGTGTAGCTCAGCAGTTGAGCATCGACCTATGAACCAGGAGGTCATGGTTTGATCCCCGGTCAGGGCATATGCCTGGGGTTGCCAGCTCGATCTCCAGTGTGGGGCTTGCAGGAGGCAGCCAATCAATGGTTCTCTCTCATCATTGATGTTTCTATCTCTCTCTCCCTTCCTCTCTGACATCAATTTAAAAATAAATAAAACTTTTAAAAAATTATGCTTTTTACTGCATATATGCTACACCTCAAGAAAAAAGAGAACAAAGCCAATATCTCTGATTAATATTATGAAATGTATACTAGTATTTCCATGCTAAATAACTTCCAGCTCTGGGAAAATTAAAGACTAGAAAATATTGAATATTAATCTAGTCAGCAGGATCCACAGCTGAGTTCGCTGCATATGGACTTGACATGGTGATATTACACTTTGCCCAGGGCATTATGTGTGATGCACCAGTGGGACATTCGGGGAGAGTAGTGAATAGCGAATATACAGTGAACGTGCTTTCTGGTGAGTCATGTGTGAGTCAGAATTCGGAGGAGCAGGGAGTGGAACCTACCCCCACATAGTGCCCCTACTGACCACAGATTCTTGGTTTTGGCTCTGATGAGGGGTTTTTTTTTGTCAGATTTTATGGTTTTCCACATTCTACAACACAAGCATAAATAAATGACACATGCTTAGGGCCTGCAGATGCCGTTAGCTGTTCCCTGGGGACCAGTTCTCTACCTTCTCCCGCCCTCAGCCCCCTTTCTTCATAATGCAACACACATTGGGCATTTGGACTTGAATTAGCCGGCAACAGTTGGATTTTCATTTTGGACTTTCATTTGCCTGCTGTTGAAGTGGCTCTAGGTGAGGTACGATTAGGATCTAGCCCACAGGATTCCAATGAATAAGCTTTTAGAAATTGTTTGGAAGGTCACCTCTACCAGAGCAAAAGCTTTGGGATGTCTCTATGCATGTTAACCACATGCTGGTGTACTGTATGTTTCATTCTGTAAAACTAACCTGGCACTGCCCTTGCTGGTTTGGCTCATTGGAGAGAGCGTCGGCCTGAAGACTGAAGGACTGAAGGGTCCCAGGTTCGATTCTGGTCAAGAGCACATGCCCGGGTTGCGGGCTCGATCCCCATTAGGGGGTGGGCAGGAGGCAACCGACCAATAATTCTCTCTCATCATTGATGTTTCTATTTTTCTCTCCCTCTCCCTTCCTCTCTGAAATCAATAAAATATACGTATATTAAAAAAAAAAAAAAAAGAACTAACCTGGCACCTAAATGCAACTGGTAAAGGTCGCAGTAGCTTAGCTCCTACCCTCAGGTGTAGGGTACATCCTGTTGGGTAGGCAGAAGGGAGAAGCTGGAATGTCTGCACGGCAGCATGGCAGAGGGTTTCCGCAAGGCCAGCCCATTAGAAATAGCAAAGACTGCTGTGAGCTCTTCCCCCACTCAACTGTACCAAATCAGGAAGAGCGAAATGTCTAGGATCCACAGAAAGGACCGAGCACTGTGTCATCCTGGCCTAGGGCACGGGGGCAGAGGGATGCTTGCAGGATAGAGTCCTGGGGTTGTCCACACTCTTCCACTGCTCACCACCAGCCGCTTCAGGAGACATAACCTTTTCTATTTGCTCTGAGTCAGAGGGTGGCTGATCCTCACTCCCATGACTGAGCCTGGGCTTTAGTGCAGAGACAATGATTGAAGGAGGTGCTTTCTTACCTTTGTCCTTGTAAACGGTTGCAAAGGAATGCGTTCAGCCTTTCTCATTGCAGTGGAGGTCAGATCCAGGAGGCGCCAATGCCAGGTGGCTAAAGGACATTCGAAAGTGAATATGGTGAAGTGATTCTAAAAGAGAAGAATAGGAATTGTATTATGGACATCTGGCTAGTTACGCAGATTTCAAACGAGGCATTCATGTCTAATGGCTCTTTACCATCTTTTTAAAGGGAAATTGCTAGCTCTTTTTTCCTCAGTGGTTTTCTTCACCCTTGCCCTCTACGTTTTAGAGACACTGTACATAGGTGAGTGAATTCTAGAGCCAAGATACTTGGGTTCAAACGCCAGCTCTTTGCCTACTGGCTGTGTGACTTAGGCATTCTTATTTAACCTCTCTGTGCCTGTGTTTCTTCATTCATCAAAAGGGGATGATTATGACAAAGCCGACCTCATGGGGTTGTTGAGAGGATGGATGAGTAAGCAGAGACAAACACCAAGAACAGCATCTGGCACTGGGTAAACACTACAGTTGTCAGCTGTATTCCCATGCTTGCTGAGGGACTGCTTCTCTTGTACCTTTTGCTCCACAATTTGCCTCTTCTGTTGCTGTTTCTCTCTGTCATAACTCTAGCCTTTCCTATGCATCAGCATCCTGAGCTCAATGCTTATTTCTTGGTGAACATTTTCTCTCAACACTTTTAAATCGTGATATTCTCGGGGAAGTAGATAATGACCAGTATGGTAAGCTTGTCACTTGCTAAGTGATTCATTAATTACCCACTGCTGTCATGCACTGGTCATAAGACAATCGAAAGGCACGTATTATAAGAACACTCATCTACTTTGTTATGTTTTGGAAATAGTGTGTAATTTTTTTTTTTTTAAACCTGAAGATATTTTTTACATTGATTTCTAGAGAGAGTGGAAGGGAGAGAGGAGAGAGGAATGGAGGAGAGGGAGAGAGAGAGAGAGAGAGAGAAACATTGATGTGAGAGAGACATGTTGATTTGTTGTCTCCCACACGTGCCCCTACCGGAGCCTGTAATTGAGGTACCTGCCCTTGACCAGGAATCGAACCCAAAGTCCTTCAGTGCACAGGCCAGCGCTCTAACCACTGAGCAAAATTGGCCAGGGCAATAATGTGTAATATTAAAAACACATCTCCAAATCATAACATCTGAGCTTTGAGAGAGACCAAAATGATCACTTAGTTTAACTACCGAGCTGACGCTTGTGTGCATTTGCAGTTAGGTCAGTCCAGGGTGATACCCTTATCAACTCAAGAGGCAGCTTATTTTACCTTTTAAGTAGCTGTGATTCTTGTGAGGTTCTTTCTAACTTTACTCAAAATGAGCATACTTTCAGTTTTCAGCTATCACGTATTTTAATTGATTTATTAATTTTTTCTTGAGGTTTTTGTGGAATGAATATAATGCATCTTTCCATAAAAACCCTTCGGCTTTTGCGGACTACTACCATGTTTCTTCTGGAATTCTCTTGCTGTCTCAGTTGAGTTCAGTATTACTCATCATTTCCATTATGGATGGTCCCTTCCGAATGAGCTTTGGAAGTTTATTAATATCCTTTTAATGTCGGTGCAAAATTTGCATCTACTATTTCATATAAATTTGGATATGTCCAGAGTAGTTACTACCTATATCTATTATTCTAAATTTTAGATGCTGTATTAATGAACTCCAAGATCATATACTAGCTTATTTTTGGTAGCTACATTATCTGTGTAAATAATTTTGTATTAATTCTGATTAAAGGACTGTCTCAATACAGATCGAATTAGTGGCTCATTCTTTGAAGGGTCCATAGCATTTTTTACAGACTGCTATTGCACAACAAAGTGCAAAGATGTTCTACCTATTTTATTGTGTTCTTACATTTGACTATGCGCTCTGCATAGATGAATTTTTCATTTTTTTATTATAGTGACTAATAATTTATGTTACCCAAAACATGTTTGTCAAATAAATGTTGAATTAATTCATTTATAGTGCTTTTTAAAGGGAACTAGTTAACAAAGATCACTGTACCATGTCACATGAAATTTAAAAAAAATTTTCAGTTATGGTTTACATTCAATATTATTCCGTGTTACTTTCAGATGCACAGCAAAGTGGTTAGAAAATCATATACTTTACAGAATGGTTCCCTCGATGCTTCAAGTACCCACCTGGCCCCATACGTAGTTAGTGCAATATTATTGACTATATTCCCCATGCTGCAATCTACATCTCTGTGACTACTTTGTAAGTACCAATTTGTACTTCTTTTTTTAAATGGTTTTTTATTGATTTCAGAGAGAGGAAGGGAGAGAGACAGAGACAGAAGCATCAATGTGAGAGAGAAACATTGATCTGCCATCTCCTGCACCGCCTCCCCCCCTCCCCCGGGGATCGAACCTGCAACCCGGGCATGTGTCCTGACCAGGAATTGAACAGGTCACCTCCTGGTGCATGGAGGACACTCAACCAACTGAGAGCCACAGGGCCGAGCACAATTTATACTTTTTTTTAATGAAATAAATGCCTTTATGAATGTTATTTGAGTAGAAGTTCAGACTGTAATGAGGTAGGAACCAGATATTTCTCTTTTGTACTTAAAAGGTTAAGTTCAATAGCTAAAAAGAAGTCATTATTAAAGAATGTATATAAGGAAATATATAACTTAAGATATCAATGAGACCATTACATTGTTGAAAGTAATTCTTTAAAAAAAATTTTAAATCTTTATTGTTGAAAGTATTACATATGTCCCCTTCCCCCACCACCACCAATTTGTACTTCTTAATCACATAGTTTTTTATAGAAGAGGCCCACAGAGATGAATAAGCTCATCTCCTTTCCTAAAGGCCTGCTTATACCAAACCATCCAGTTGACGAGTTGTAGAACTTGAGTCTTATGAACATCAGGAAAAGGGATTATGAAACCCAATAACTAAGACAAGCATGTGCCCTATGTATGCCTCCAACCATACAACCACTGGACATGTGACAGTATGGATGGATTACTGCACAGATTCAACACCTACCAAGGCAGAGTAACGGCTTTGGAAGACAGAAGCCACACACAAAGCTGTTCCACAGAGCCCTGATGTGGAAACTTTCAGTGAGTTCTGCTGCCTTGGCAGGTACATGTCACCCAACATTCCAGGCCAAGGAAAGTTATTTAGAGAACAAGCGTGCCTTTCAGGAGATTGCAATGAATCGGACCTTAAACTATCCACTAAGGCCATGGTCGGCAAACCGTGGCTCGCGAGCCACATGCGGCTCTTTGGCCCCTTGAGTGTGGCTCTTCCACAAAATACCACGTGCGGGCGTGCACGTACAGTGTGATTGAAACTTCGTGGCCCGTGCGCAGAAGTCGGTTTTCGGCCTGGGCGAGTGTATTTTGAAGAAGCACTGTTGATATTTGGCTCTGTTGACTAATGAGTTTGCCGACCACTGCACTAGGGGCTTAGAAGATTACGGTTCTATTTATGTTGTTTGTGTTTTTATATATATGACACATATATGTATAGCATATACATATATTTGTGTCTTATATATAAAAACACAAACAGCATAAGAAAGATACCCTTTCCTAAGTGGTCTAGTTTAATAAGTACTACTTGGTGACAGCTGCCATATTGAACAGGGAGGAACGGCTACCTCAAGGCCTTAAATTCTACTGGATTTTTCAAGCTTGATATTCAACTTCCGGCTTAGCTTTCATAGCAATACTTTCAAATCATGATAAATAAAAACACTGAAGCAAGTTCTCCTGACAATGAGATCCTGTGTGCACTGAGGGGATTTGAACACTGGAACCGTAGTTGTCCATGTCTTTGATGTGGCTTACAGCCGGCATCTGTTCCGGACACTCAGTGGATCTGTGCTGCCTGTCACTATTTAAGCCAATTAAGCAGAGAGAGGGTTGCATCATTTGAGCGTTTATTCCAATACTGCCAGCAGGATGGGATAGCAGCAGGTCATTCACACAATCTGCTCTCCACCCCACCATAAGCCAACTGCTTACATTACGTAGAAGGGTAAAGATTACATGGGAAGTAGGCAAAAGGGTATGCCTAAGGGGCAGTTTACAGGTAATGCAGGCTGGAGATTTGCAAAGGCCTGTGGATATGCAAAGGCTGGGGTCTTCAAGGGGCTGGCGGCTCTGGTTTCTGCAACAAGGTTGTTCATCTTTCCATGAGAGCAGGCAGCTCCCTGATGGGGAGGAGGGGCCGCATTTCCAGGTGAGCTCCCGGGTCCCACTGCATCTCCCAGCCAGGTGACAATGTGCCTTCTTTAATCAGAATAAAACAATCACGATGAACAGAGCATGATTAATTTTTACAATTATAGTTGGTCCCCAATATCCTATTTCTGTCCAGAAATTCCCATCAGTAAAGTTAGAACCAAAATAAATAGAGCTTATCGCTTGATTCCTGAAGGGCATTTCCATGACCTGACAAGTAAGACATTCTAGCCCTTCCTTGTTAGCACCTCAGGCAGCATTGGCAAGTCAGCACCTGAGAAGGTACAAGAAGGAATCTACCTGAGGGACTAGGTCTCTAACAGTTAGCTCCCAGTGACTGAACTTCTCCCCAGGCCCACACGTGGAGCCTCTGGGGTCAAGAAGACCCTGAGTGGCCTGAGCAGAGAATGCCAAGTGGTGAGGCCTGAAGCCCTTGGGCCAACCTCTAGGAAGTCCACTGGTCCAGCTGTTTAGGAAGGAAAGACAAAGGAGAGGAGAAAGCCTGGACTCACTTAGGATTTGCTCTGTGAAGAAAGTCCTCTATGGGTGGCATTCTTTTTCCTTTTTTTAAATATATTTTTATTGATTTCAGAGAGAAAGGGAGAGGGAGAGATTGAAACATCCACGATAAGAGAGGATCATGGCTCGGCTGCCTCCTGCACACCCCGTACTGGGGATCGAGCCCGAATCCCGGGCATGTGCCCTTGACCGGAATCGAAACTGGGACCTGTTGGCTCTATCCACTGAGCCAAACCAGCTAGGGCTATGGGTGGCATTCTTGCCTCTGTCACTGTGCAGGGTCAGCAAAGCCATGTTGTGAATTCAGGAGACAATCCTGCCTGGGAAGCAGCAAGAGCCGACTTGCAAAGCTGCCTGTGGACAGAGAGAGAGGCAGTTCCTCTGCCGGGACCCACATTGTGCAGGCGGGAGGTGGTGCTGCAAACAGTGGCCGCGGTGTCTAACCGGGCGACAGGACCCAGGTCACAGCCCTTCCGTGAGGAGCCTCCGGTCTGTCACCCCTTCCTGCCAAGCTCCGAAACGCCAGCGCTAACAGGGGTGTCTTCCTCTCCCCACCGCTGCTGGATGCTTTTCCACCAACCACAGAGCCCCTCCCAGTACGATTTCTTCCTTTGACTGTAGGAAACTTGAACAACATATTTTTCAGGTAAAATATACAAATATTTATTTTCAAATATTTAAAAGTTCTTATTTAAAACATTCTTTGACTCGGAAATTTTTTTTTAGTGAAGACTTGTCACCTCTTGGAGTGGAAGACTATGTTTTGGCGGGTGTTATTTATGGATATAGGAAAAAGGGAGTAACTGAAAACGGCCAAGGAGACTGCCACACACTTTACAAAAAATAAAATAATTTTTTTTGTTGTTCTGGGCCTACTTCCAGCATGGAAAAGTTTTCATCTCTAAATAGACTCCTTTAGGAAGTTTTGGATGATGGTGAAGATGGTCTACAGTTTGCCATCCTAACTTCAGCTTTGATGAACATTGCCCTATTAGAAGCTACAGTGACCAATGAGCTCCAGAAGTCAGTCTTTTACTAAATTATGAAGCAAGGAGGCCAGCTGGCATTCATGCCTCCTTGGCAGCTAGTATGATCAGGCTTTCTGACCGAAGGAATGAGTATGGAGAGCTCACCAGCTGTCCAAGCATCCTGGCTCAGGCATCTGGTCCTCCAGGGATTGCTGAAGAATGTGGGCGCGCACCTGAGAGCCATCTGCATGCTGTCATCATCGTTGCATGGCTTTTTTCTTGCTGGGTTTCAGAAAACTGTATGAGAATGTAGGTCTGCACTTGATCACATTGAGGTTCATCCTGGAAGATTGTCCTTGAGTTAAAACTACTATGTCACACTGTTCAACTTCTCTGAGTGAGAACAGTGTTGAGGAATAACACCAAGGATCTTTAAACTTTTGGGTGAATCAGATTTATTTCTGGAACTTGTTAAAACTTAAGTGGCTCAGGCCTCCAACGTGGAGCTGACATTAAAAATAGCCTTGAGAATAAAACAGATTGTCCTTCCAAACTCCTTCTAGCTCCTCCGAGTTACACATCCTACTACATGCTGACTCATACACAAACAATATGCAGATGTTCCTTGAACCTAAGTTTCAAAAGATCCCTGTTTAGAAAAAGTTCTTAATCATACTCACCAAATTCCTTACATATTGTGAATGTTTTCAGAGTTATTCTCTCTCTGGCCCTACTGGTCTCTGAGTCAACCTGGAACTCTTGCTAATATTTCATTTTAATTTGACATTGCTTTACTTTGCATGATCATCGCATATGTCTATCAGCTTTTGACTTTTAAAAACATTTTTTAAGTATACAATGTTCTGTCTCTTTTTTAAAATCCCTTATATTGTTTTTTTTAAAATGTACATATATGTTTTTATTGATTTCAGAGAGAAGGGAGAGGGAGACAGGGATAGAAACATCAATGAGGAGAGAGGATCATTGATTGGCTGCATCCTGCACGCCCCCTACTGGGGATTGAGCTCATAATCTGTGCATGTGCCCTGACAGGGAATCAAACTATGACCTGGTTCATGAGTCTACCTATGCTCAATCATTGAGACACACTGGCTGGGCACTATTTTTTTTAAGTATACAATTTTTTGCTTCTTCAATGTGAGTAAATGCACAAGGCTATAACACTCTGAAGCCACAACTATTAGAACAGGACAACAGTTTCTGGGGTTTTGTCAATTTTCCACCAATGAGCTACTTAGTGTTTCAAATTTAACTTTCTAATAACTAGGGAAACATGGGCTATTTGAAAAAAAAAACAAGAAAAAAAAAAAAACATCTAGTGCAGTGGTTCTCAACCTTCTGGCCCTTTAAATACAGTTCCTCATGTTGTGACCCAACCATAAAATTATTTTCGTTGCTACTTCATAATGTTGTAATGTTGCTACTGTTATGAGTCGTAATGTAAATATCTGATATGCAGGATGGTCTTAGGCGACCCCTGTGAAAGGGTCGTTCGACTGCTAAAGGGGTCGCGACCCACAGGTTGAGAACCGCTGAACTAGTGGCTAAAGAGCTAGTGTTATTATCTCTAAAGAGCCTTCTTTGAGGAGCATGTGATTCCTAAGAATCTCAGTTCGTTTGGTCAACAGAAGAGGTCAGAGAAGCCTTTGTAACCAGCCGACTCTCTGAGTTTTCATTTTACATGTCGAGCGCCCTGTGTTCTAACATCACCCAGCCGCAGAGAGACTGCAGGTGTAATAAAGGAGGAGCGTAAACGAGATGAAACAGCTGGCACACGTTGGCCACCGTTAAGAGCTGCAGAACTACCTGTATTTCCCAAGAATTATGACGTTCGCGATCATCCTGAAGGGTATAATCACTGCTTCTGGGAGAGGAGCCACCAAGGGAACCAGAGAGGCAGCTACTACCCGACAAAGGGGTATCTGTTTGCCACCCTGAAGGAAAACTTCAAATGACCCCTAAGTCAAAATGGTGTAAGGTCGACGTCTTCTAATGAACTTACAAACCTAGTCCCTCTAAGATAGACTCTGGCCCCATTCCCCTTGCTATTTGACTTTGGAGAAACCTCTTTTGAAGTGTTCTGTGTCTATAAAACCTGGATAATAATACTATCTCCCAGATGGTTGAAATTGTAGGAATTAATTAGTTCCAGCTGGAAAGGTCTTTGATAATGTTAAGTGCTGAATGTTGTTATGATTATAGGTGCAGGTGGAGGCAATGTTTCTAGCACGTCTATCATTAGAAAGGCCTAGAAACTGCAACGGGTGCCAACACCCAGGAGACCAGGAGACAATGCCCTGTGTCATTTGCTCCCTGGGCAGAAGCCGGCTCGCTGTGACTGAAAGCCTCATTCTGCCTTTTATCCTCCTGGCAAGGCTGCGGCTGGTCTTGGACCTGCCCCCTGTAGGCACCGCTTCACTAGGTTTTACTAGGAGCACATCCGTGCTAAGGCCGCTTTCTACGTGAAGCGCGGACACTCTTAGGTCTGTGATGATGCTTGTGACTCTATGAGTCAAGGGAGTAAGTCAGTCCTCCCCCAGAAATCCCTGGAAAATGCAGACGATCTCTCGGTCTATAGAGGGAGAGGTCTAAACCTTCTTTCAGAGAAGAACAACTTCGCTTTCTTCCCCCCGACAGACGGATTTTTAAAATCACAGTGTTATCTGGAATGTAAATAGGTAAAATGGTTAAAAACTGAGCTTTGTCAGAACGGAGGGCTCTCCTGAACCCTGACCCCCATGCCCAGGCCCCTGTCCCCCATGTCTCCTCTCTCCCCCACCCCCCAGTCTGCACCAGCTCCATGCCCACAGGGCCCTCTCAAGGGACCCTCCCTCTGAGCTTAAGAGCCCAACTCCCAGGAGAGGAAACAGACCAAGGAGAGATCGCAGTGCCAGGCAAGGGTCAGACAGCCAATCTGAGGCAGGTGCGGCCGTGACCCTCCACGAGAGGATCATCTTCCAGGGAGCTGGGCCAGAGGGCTGGTCCTGAGGCACCAAGGGAAGACCCCACGGGGAGCCCAGCCCTCGGCCCGGGCTGTCCCCATAGGAAGGGCCCGTGTCCTGCTCTGGGACACCACTTCACCCGCCCCCCATGCAGGACATGAGAGCCCCTTCACAGACACTGCCACAAACACAAACCTCACCAGGCCCCTTCTCAGCAGACAGGATGACAGGCCCCTCCCTCCCCTCTGTCCTGCCCCAGCATCCCGCCTCCCACCTCCCACCCCCCACCCCCCACCGCTCACACCTAGTGTGCCCCAGAAGGTGCTGTGGGTGGGGCTTGTCCCAGGGAGGCGGGGTCTCTAATCGACTGAGCACTGAAAAGAACACGCTCGAGTCTGTAGACCCTGATGTATAATCAGCTGATAGAAAGTAAAAGCATATTTGCATTTTAAAGCGTGATGAAGCCTAATAAGTAACTCCCTGATGATGATATTTCAGAGGAACTTATTTTGACTGGGGTCTTCCTGGTATTTGTGGTTTCAGGTGAAGTAGCCGATTTCCCTCTTTTACATCTAAACTTCTCAGGTGACCTCCCTGTTCTCTCTCTGCTTTTATTATTCTCTGTACTAGTCCATTGAAACAGACTTAAGGATACAAATTACATGATCACTAAATCCATCGTTCTTTCATTAGAACGCCTCCTCTTCCATCTTTGTATGGCCTTTACACTTTCATATCATTCCTGCCGAATTGAACAACTCTTATACGGAGCTTTAAGTAGCACTATGCTGGTTTAGCTGCCCTCCCACTTTTCTGTAGACTCACTTTTTTTTTTTAACCTTTAAACGTAAGGCTTTTCTTCTTTTGATCTCTTAATTGTATGAGTTCTTCAGGCTATTACCTGAGCAAATGATACCTGTATTTAAAATGGTCACTGGTGCCCCATTCTTTATACCTCCACAAAGTGTGATCTACAGAACGCTATTCCCACAAGACTGCCTTAGAAAACAAATGTTCAGAAACACGGGGGAAGAATTCTCTCACTGCACATTCCAGAGATTATAAAACTGAATACTCTCTCCTGATCTTACTTCCAGATGGAGTGACCACATGACACAATTTTGGCCAATAAGGCAGAAATTGAAGTCCATTGACCCTTTGCCCTTCTTCCTGCTTTTTCCATGGGCCGGAAGCAGGCACTGCAGTGGACAACTTGTGATTTTGAAGGAAGGGCGAAGTGAGCTGCAGCGATATCAGCTTCCACACTGCAGAGCCCTGATCCTGGGCAGCAGCCTCCCGCCTCCGGCGTTCTCGTTACAGAAGAACAATCCCATTTGTTTGCATTTCCAAATCAGGTGATTTATACCTCCTGACTGAACACCCTTCTAACTAGATATAAAAATGCTGCATACTATCGACTCTTGGAACTTGGGAATGCACATTAGAATATTAAAGGACCTGAGAAAATATTTAAGAGAAATCTGTTGAATTTTGTTTAATGAATCATCTCCTAAATTCATTTGATTAAGGGGCCCTTTTTGTTGTGTTGGTATCAAGGGGCCCTTTTATTCTTGTGTTAGCTATTACTATCCCATAGGGTTACAGTTCCCTACATCCTTGATTTTCAAAGTGTGATCCCTAGAGCAGCAACTTCTGCTATCATCTGGAAACTTGTTAAAAAACAAAACAAAAAAAACAATCCTAAAAAAAAATCCCACACAATCCTAGGCCCCACTATCCACCTAATTAAGAGATGTCACCTGAGTCCTCGTCTGTTTTCTCGGTGGTTAGAGCGTTGGCCTGTGGACTGAAGGGTCGCAGGTTCAATTCTGGTCAAGGACATGTGCCTCGTTGCAGGCTCTATCCCCGGCCCTGGTCAGAGCACATGTGGTGTGTCTCTCTCGCATCAATGTTTTTCTCTGTGTCTCTACCCCTCCCTTCCATTCTCTCTAAAATATCAATGGGAAAAAATACCCTCTGGTGAGGATTAACAACAAAAAAATGTCAGCTGAAAAGTTTAGTTCTCCCAGGAAGCTTTTCTGATCCTTCCCCCCAAACCAGGGCAGGCCCCCTGCTATACATGTCTGAGGCACATACTTTTCCTTCATTTTTATCTGCTTTTAAAATTATATGTTTATGACTATACTAGAGGCCTGGTGCACAAAATTCTTGCACTGGGGTGGGGGGGAGTCCCTCAGCCCAGCCTGCACCCTCTCACAGTCTGGGAGCCCTCAGGGGATGTCCAACTGATGGCTTAGGCCTGCTCCCCACAGAGAGGCTCCCGCCACCACCGCTGCACTCACCAGCTGTGAACCCGGCTTCTGGCTGAGTGGCACTCCCCCTGTGGAAGTGCACTGACCATCAGAGGGCAGCTCCTGCATTGAGCATCTGCCCCCTGCTGGCCAGTGCCTTTCATAGCGACCGGTCATTCTGCCATTTGGTCGATTTGCATATTAGCCTTTTATTATATAGGATGGTTAGTGTATGTTTTACTAAAAACACCTGAGATTCATGTGGGCTTTAACTGGATTCTCTGTGCCTGATTCTTGTCGGCACTCGAATATTTGGGGGAATATCTTACCCTTAGTCTTGCTTTCACTCTTACTTTAAAGGTTCTCTCTCTACCTCACCTATTCACGTTCTAGCCCAGGGGTGGGCAAACTTTTTGACTCGAGGGCCACAATGGGTTCTTAAACTGGACCAGAGGGCCGGAACAAAAGCATGGATGGAGTGTTTGTGTGAACTAATATAAATTCAAAGTAAACATCATTACATAAAAGGGTACGGTCTTTTTTTTTTTTTAGTTTTATTCATTTCAAATGGGCTGGATCTGGCCCGAGGGCCGTAGTTTGCCCATGGCTGTTCTAGCCAGAAGAACCTGTAGCATGGTGGCAACACATTTCATTTAACATCAGAAGGCTTGGATGTGAGTCTTTGTTCCCTTACTTACTAACTTTGTAACTTTGAGCAGTCACAAAACCTTAGATCCATAAATCCTCTGCTCTGTTCATCGGGATAATATTACTTCACAGGATTGGTATAAATGAAGCTTCTGAAAGAAGAGTATAACCTACACAAACATCCTAAAAGTATAAGATATGCTTTCTAGTTATTAAGATCCTGGGTTGTGTTTATAAGATTTCCAGCTTTGTAGTCAGAGACCTGAGTTCAAATCCCTACTCATAATATTTATTGTCCATGCAGGTGATTTGGTAATCCATTATTTGCTGGATTTTTTAATGTGTATATTCAACTACATTCATGCTTAATTTAGTATGTATTTAAGCTTGGGTTATCTCTCAAGTTGGCATATATTCTATGCTTTTTATTTTTCTTACGCCTTTTATTTTTTATTCAACTCTTTCAATTTTGTATTCAACTCATCATATCCCTCTTTACACAGGAATGCAATCAATATTAACATAATCTACATTTATTTGGTTAATATTACATAAAATTTCTGTACATTAAGTAACAAAGACAAGTAAGAATGAAAAGTAGTACACAACAATGACCATCATCAAACATGTATAAGTTCAGAATTGTTATTTTTCAAATCGCTTTAAACCAACATGATTGCAGAAGTAAAACCCCAGGGGGAACGATTAAACACTATTTGAAATGAAGTCATTTGGCCTAATTTTCATAACCACGGATTTCAAAGAATACCACCATCCATGCCAGGTGTGCCAGACAACCCCATTGTCCGTTGTATTGCTATAGGGGCCCAGGTAGTATAAGCCATTCAGGTTTGCAGAGTGACACCTAGTGGGAGAAAACATAAACACAGAACAATCAGACCAGAAAATATTCTGCCACCCTTGTGGTATTTTGCTAGCAAATGATCAAAAACAACTTTATGAATTCTTCCATTTCAGACAAGGAAATATTTGTCAGTTTTCAGAAGCCAAGATATTCCTACAACAGATGGTTTTTTAAAAAACTGGTGGATTTTAGCACCATAACAAGTCTGAGGATACGAGCCAGAACACTTGGAGTGAGCATATTGATAAAGAAGCATTTCTGTTCTTAACAGCTTTTAAACAAAAACAGAAAAACAAGCAAACAAAGGCCTAGCTTTGTGATCCTCGGCCTTGGCAAGAGTGGCCGTGGGTTAGCGCAGTGAGGTGTGGCAGAGTGCTCTACCACTGCTCCCCGCCCCCCCATAATTTGCACTGACACATTTATCCATCTGCTGCCAAGATACCACTTTCATAATTCCAACTCTTTCCTTCCCCTTTTAAAAATCGCTAGCATATCAATATTTTAAGCTCAAGGATAAGAAAACAAAGACTAAACTCACAATTTAAAGTTTTCCTAGCCGGCAACCAATAATCATTTGTCCAAGTTGCTGAGTTAATTTTTTACTCTAATATATTGCTCCAATCTGGGTAAAGTGGTTAGGTTATCATGCGTTTTAAAAAGTTCTCCTTCTTCCTTTAATATCTATAAACTAGAGGCCCGGTGCACGAATTGGTACATGGGTGGGGTCCAGCCGGCCCATCCTAATGGGGGCCAATCAGGGCCAGGCTGGCCAGGGGGAGGGGCCGGGGAGGTTGGGAGGGGGCCGATCAGGGCCAGATCGGGTCAGTTGGCCACTGCAGTGTGCCTCATAGCGACCGGTCATTCCGTTGTTCCGGTCACTTGGCTTTTATATATATAGATTTTGTCCCTGGCATGGACTAAGAGTATGTGCAGTGTTATGAAATGAACTGCTGTGTGTTTCTTTATTGATATAACCAATGAAAAGATGTCAGGCAATAGGATGTAAAGAGAACATTCACAAAGAATAGTTCTGAACATCTATAGAAAGCACCCAAATTATATGGTTTTACTGAATTAAAAAATACACCATATAATTTGCCCATAAATGACAAGTGGTTGGCTTGAATCAATTACCCATTTGGTAATTAACTACTGCTGACCACCCTGAAAGTCATCCTAATCTAAATAGATGGAATTAATAAAAAAAAGTACACTAAATTTGAAGTTTCAATAGTGTACTGTGCTTTTAAAACTGCATGGAGTCTGGCCAGTGTGCCTCAGTGGTTGAGTGTCCACAAAGGAACTAAGAGGTCACTGGTTCCATTCTGGTCAGGGCACATGACCTGGTTTCTGGCTCAATCCCCAGTAGGGGGCGTGAAGGAGGCAGCCAAACAATGATGTTTCTATCTCATTGTTGTTTCTCTTTCTCTCTCTCTCTCTCTCTCTCTCTTCTCTCTCTCTCTCTCTCTCTCTCTTCCTCTCTCTGAAATCAATAAAAGAATATATTTTTAAATATAAATAAAGAAAAGAAAAACTATGTAACAGAAAAAAATAATAAGGAGGAAGAGGTTGATAAAGTTAGACTACAGTAGTAGCAGGCACAGTAGAAGTAACACTAAACTTCTGGAATAATTGGCTTTTTCTCCAGCTTTTCTGATTTCCCACCTGCACAGCCTGATCATCTCCTCTGACTCCAAGGATAATGCAGGTTCCTTGGGTGGCCAGCCACAGAATTGCCTTTGTCCTCCCTGAACCCTATCTTTAAAGTCAGATAGATAGTGCATTTGCCCAGGTTCACATGTCTGCCAGCATCATTCAGACACAATACACGCCGAACAACTGAGCAGATACATGGTTTTGATCTTATGCTAATATTAACCAATGTAATTGTGATGTCTGTATATGGAATTCTGTTCAAAACTAAACATGAAGGGATGATTGCAATTTGTACATTATAGGTAAGTTTTACACAACTTACAAGGACAGAGGAAGAAAAAGGAGGAGAAAGAGAAGGTGACCAAAGATGGTTTCTAAAAGAACAAGAAAATTGCTAGGGAAAAGACTGTCATTGATTTTGATTCTCTAAGTAGGAAAGATAACTTTGTCTCTCTGACCCTTCTCACTGGTGTATGTGCTTCAGTTCCCTTACAGATGATCAAAAAGTGAATACATTCGAACTCTTAGAAAAGCAAAATCCAGGGAAAGTACTGCTTTATAACTGCTTAGATTTAACTTGACCCTACCTACAACTAGCTGTATCCCCTAGACCAGTGGTAGGCAAACTCATTAGTCAACAGAGCCAAATATCAACAGTACAATTGAAATTTCTTTTGAGAGCCAAATTTTTTTAAACTTAAACTATACAGGTAGGCACATTGTTATTAACTTAATTAGGATACTCCTATGGCTTAGGAAGAGCCACACTCAAGGGGTCAAAGAGCCGCATGTGGCTCGTGAGCCGCAGTTTGCCGACCACTTCCCTAGACCAGGGGTCCTCAAACTATGGCCCGCGGGCCACATGCAAATACAAATATTGTTTTTGTTCCCATTTTGTTTTTTTACTTCAAAATAAGATATGTGCAGTGTGCATAGGAATTGGTTTATAGTTTTTTTTTAAATTATAGTCCGGCCCTCCAACGGTCTGAGGGACAGTGAACTGGCCCCCTGTTTAAAAAGTTTGAGGACCCCTGCCCTAGACTATACAATTCTAAAACCTCACAGTAGCAGATGTTCATAATGAGGACTCTCCTGGTTTTAGGGAAAATTAACATATATCTGGTATACCTCCACTTTATACAGTAGATGATTCTTAAATGCTTTATTAAAAGTGCTTACATAAAAAATGTGGAAAATGTGCATTATGAAACTTGTCCTTGATTACATGGACAATCTGACATTTCAGAAATAATTACACACAATACTATAATGGAAAGTTTAAATGTCCAGATATTGTGAGGTGGCCCCTGTCTTTTAAAGAGAAAAGATGTTCAAAGCTGGTGTACTGCCTAACAGGTTGAGCACATCTGCTTTGCAGATCAGGCCCATCAGCTTATTTTAAGGATGGCTGTATGAAGTTCCCATGCCTGCCTTGAACATGTGATTACAAGACAGGGAGCTGTCTTGAAACCACTTTGGGTGGAGAAGAGTTAAAAGAACTGGGGATATCTGGCCTAGAGAAGAGAAAATATGGCAGAATACAGTGAACACCATCTCAGCCAGAGCCTGAAGACTTACGTTGAAAAGGAATTACAATTACTTTGTAGCTACTGAGGAAAAAACTGGCAAAGTATAAGAAGGCAGATGTCAGGTTAATAAAAGCAAAAACTTAATACAATCAATAATGGAGTGAGCTTGCTGATTAAGTAACATTGCAGTATTCCATCAGAGAGTGGAATTAGGTTTCAGGAATATGGTAGAGGAAATTTCTGCATTGGGAGGAACTTGGGTTCGATGATTTAATGAAAGTCACAGTAACTGAAAAGTATTATGACACAGAAAAATTTACAACAATAACACGGCCATCTCCTATGAGAAGGGAAGGTGAAGAGCTACTTGGTTATTAAAAGGCCTGAAAATTTTTTTCCAATATATAAATACTTTCTTTTTCTTCATGCCTACTTTCTTCAATTTGTGGCCTACTGTTTATGATAACAAATCCATAAATCAGGTTGCTAACAATTTTTTTTAAATTGATTTCAGAGAGGAATGGAGAGGGAGAGGGAGATAGAAACATCAATGATGAGAGAGAAGCATTGATCAGCTGCCTCCTGCTCGCCTCATACTGGGGATCAAGCCAGCAACCTGGGCATGTGCCCTTGACCATGACCTCTTTGTTCATAGGTTGATGCTCAACCACAGAGCCACACCAGTCAGTCACATACAATCTTTGTAAAAGCAGTAATTTGATTTATTTCTAAGACATATCTTTCATGCTTTATTAACATACACAATGAACGAATCCTCAAAAATACTTCATCGGTGAAGAATTCTAATAAAGATGATTACTTAATAATACCAGTATTACAAAGAAGACCAACATGACCTCATACAGATATAATTAATGCCCCACAGTGAGATATCATCAACGCCATTACACCTATGTTTATAAGACGTCAAACCTGTTAAACCACCAGCCGGACTGATCTTCCTCCGCACAATTGCCTTCGTAGTTGTCATGATCTCTGTCCCATGTGCTGAATTTCATTCTTTGGTGACTACCCCACCATTGCACCTCAGGATGAAATCTCACTGCAAGTGCGTCTCCTGCTGTTCCAGAATATTCCCCAATATTCAACTCATAGGAATTCTGAAGGAACAGAGGCAATTTCTACTGTCAGTTGTCACTATTTTAAAAGTAGATTTATGTAATAAACAAAAGAATTCTATTGGTATGTGTTTGTTTCCATTGACTTCAGGGGTTCATCTTGTATGTGTTATGCATTAATTCGTGGTATTAGTTATTTGAACATTTTAGTACCTTTTCATCTCCAACTTTGAAATTTTTGTATTGGGCATAACGGCTATTTCTTTCAAAATCTGCAAGGTCAATTTTTAAAGTGTAGTCTCCTAGGAAAAAAAAAACAACAACAAAAAATCGTAGTGGTTTCTTTTTTAATGTATTAGATGACATTGACTTACTGAGGTTTAAAAAAATGTCATGGTCTTAGCCAGTTTTGCTCAGTGCATAGAGCGTTGGCCTAGTTTCTTTTTCTCTATATCTTAGGTTCAAACAGCCACATTTTAGAAAGGGAATTATTGCCCCAAAGAGACCATTGCCATCTGCAAATTAGTTCTATTGTCTATGATTTAGTGAAAAACATTTTAGTGTTATTTTTATTGTATTTCCAATGAATATGATACTAGGCAAATCTTACCTTGTGTGGTTAATAAGTGAAGATTTTTATTACCCAGCCAATATTCACCATTTTTTTGGACAAAATTTCCAAAGCCATTTTCGTAGTCATTCCAGTCTCTACAAAATTTAAAGTGAAAGCTGATTTTAGCAAAATCCAAATAGACCTTTGCAGTACCCAAGGTGCCCACACCCCCTTGCTGCTGCTCTCACATCCAGTATTTCCTTGATTTGTTAGTGCACTTTCAGTATTCTTACTTAGAGAGAGTGAGAGTCTGTCTAATTAGTAGAGTTTAGGACAGGAGAAAAAGGCTTACTTATAAATCTCACATGTGCTACTCCAAACAAATCTTTATGTCCTAATTAGCACACCTGTTAAAGTTCTCACTGCCATCAGATCGTCTCTGAATCACAGTCCATCCTCCTCCATCAGACATGTCACAGTAAACAGAGAATTCTGCTGGGCTCTGGAGAGGTTTGATTTTGTAAAATCCACTGAGCTTAGAACCATCATTGAAAATTTCTGAACAATCTGTTTACAAAACAAGGTAATGTAACATTTGTTATGTGTCTCTTTTTTTTTTTTTTTTTTTTAATAAAGGGCGCCTCTGAATGAGATTACTCAGCGCAAATAGAGACAGATGAACACATGGCATAGATAATCAGCTTTTTAAAATTGCATCTTGTACATTAGGAAAGCATTTCTTTTTCTAGTATTTAATTATCCTCTGACTCCCTGATATGATCATTAAAAAAAAAGAGCAGTGAAATAGGGATCTGCTTTTTCATTTCTAATTTTTATGGAACACAATTTTTTAAATGATATGTGTTCAGTTGATTACAGTTTATTTAAGTGGAACTTACAGACTTATCAGACAAAATAGTGGAACTTATCTCTCCTCGGAAGCTAAAAGGAAAAGTAGAACTATAACACCAAACAAGTCATATGGGTTATCTCGACTTAGAGCATTACAAATCATTCAGAAAAATCTGGAAATGAACTCAAAATATCATCTTTTAAAAAATATATGTTTTAATTGATTTTCAGAGAGAGAGGAGGGAAACGGACAGAAAGAGAGAAACATTGATGAGAGAGGAACATCATGGATGGGTTGCCTCCTGCACGCCCCGCGTTGGGGATCAAGCCTGAAACCTGGGCATGTGCCCTGACCAGGAATCAACTGCTGACCTCTTGATTCCTGGATCGATGCTCAACTGCTGAGCCACACTTGTGGGACTAAAATCATAATCTTGTTAGATTCTTACCACCTTCCAGTCTCATTAGATGTTTTACTAAACCACTGACATTTCTAATAGTCCATGTATTCTTAGATATTTTTCCTGAAAACTGAAAGTTTCTACTATTCTTATCTCAGGATTCTTTTTTAGCCAGGGTATTTCTTTGACCATTGAAGCAAATATAGCTACCAGTTTGTCACTAAAAAGTGATTCCAGTTTCTTAAACCACTTGAGGATGAGACAAGTGAATATCATTGGGTCTCATTTAGGCTGATCTGTGCAGACTTAAAGAATATGGTGAATACGAACTAAGCTATGGTTTAGGTGCCCAGGAAGCAATGTTTTAAGGTGAAGCATTGGTTACTATACAGAGATAGTTTCAAGAATTCTCATTCACAGACTTTTGAATAAAGACTATAATATGGCATCACTAACTTTCAAATTTTACTCTTACTATTTTGTTAATTTCCTATATTTTAAAAAACATTTTATCTTCCTGATTGGATAATTCTATCCTTTCAGCACACTTTTAAGTTTTTTCTTCATTTTCATTATTTTGACACCAAACTATCTACAACTCTGCTTTGCTGCTAACAAAATATACTCCACTTTAAAAAGATTGAATAGGCAATAGGAATCAGGAGAGAAAGGAAACAAAGACACTTGGTCACTTTCCAAAGCCCTCCCCACGTCGAAACCAGTCACACACTATTGCTTTGGTGAGATGATCATCTTTGTAATGATTTAAGCTTTGTTCACATATTTATTTTTGAGATTCAGAAACACAAGTGTTCTTGATACTCCTGAATTATAAAGAAATATCCTGTTTTGTCAATCAAACAAGAGTAAAACAATAGGGAAATGATTACCTAAAATTAGTTCAATGTTTGTTCAAAAGCTTACATCTTGTGGTCAAATATATTGTAGCCACTTTTCATTAAAGAAGGAAGTTCTTTAACTTCCCTTGTTAAGAAAGCTTTTTTCCTTACATTTAACCTCCTACCAAAATGCTGAATAGTAAAGCCTCATAAGGTTCAGACTATTTTCCAGGCAAATATGGAAATAATTAGCTATAACGTTTGCATCTGGAAAACTTTGTGAATATGGAGTTTTCAGCCAACATTTCCTATTTGTTTTTATTTTATGCCAAGTGTGAGTTTGTTTGTGTGTTTTTCAAAAAATTTCTTTTTCCCAGAGGAAAATGTCAGCTACAACTTAAGATCCAGAGGAAAGCTTTCAAGCAGGGAAAAGAACAGCACAGAACACCACCCAACATAAATGGCGTACGCGCCTGTAGCAAAATTGATTATAACCAATAAGATAGGAGCCTGCCTTGGGGAAATGTGACTTACACACTAACAGGGTAGGGTTTTCAATATGAACTAAAACTATAATTTTCAAAATGTTTTGAGCTTCTCAACCCCCCTGGAGAATAGGCAGGAGAAGGTCAGGGTTAAAGAGCTCTGTGTTCATGGGATTTTTGGAAACTTACATAATACCAGAGTGAGGCAAACACTGCCTCACTGGGCAAGTGAATACTTCCCTTGACCATGCAGAAAACAAACCATGTTGGAAGTCTGAATGTTTAAGCTTTTCATAAAGGGACATGACAACCTGCCAAATGGGCTCTTCCTCTTGTCCCAGAATGCAGGCTGAGCTGAAAGCGAGAACTACAGGCATTAAGAAAGGCCAGCAAGCCCTGGCCAGTTTGCCTCACTGGTTGGAGCACTGCCCTTGTTGACGGAAGGGTCTCGGGTTTGATTCTCGGTTCCCGGTCAAGGGCATGTACCTCAGTTTCAGGTTTCCCAGCCCTGGTGGGGGAACATGTGGGAGGCAACTAATTGATGTTCTCACTAGATGTTTCTCTCTTTTTCTCTCTCTCCTTCCTCCCTCCCTTCCATTTCTTTCCCCTCCTTCCCCTCCACTCTAGGAATCAATGGGAAAAATATCCTCTGGTGAGGATTAACAGCAACAAAAAAAAGGCCAGCAAGAGGCCCTTCAGCGGGCATGTTGGGAAATGCCAGAACTGGCTCTCCCACTGCCATTCTCAGCCAGGCAACATAAGAAGGAACCGTTACAAGAGCCCTAGCTGGTCCTGCTCAGTGGATAGAGCATCAGCCTGCAGACTGAAGGGTCCCAGGTTCGATTCCAGTCAAGGGCACGTGCCTGGGTTGCAGGCTCCATCCCAGTAGGGAGCGTGCAGGAGACAACCAATCAATGATTCTCTCTTATCATTGATGTTTCTATCTCTCTTCCCCTCTGAAATCAATAAAAATATATTTTTTTATTTTTATTTTTTTTAATATATTTTTTTTTAAAAAAGAAGGAAACATAAGAGGAGGACCTACTATGGTTCCTGGGAGAGTGCAGTAGTACTCTTGTAGGGTCGGGTGAGTGGGCTCTCTCTTCTGAAAACCAGGGAGAGAGCATATACAGTAGCTCCCCTCTTATCCACGGTTTTGCTTTAAGCCATTTCAGTTACCTGTGTGTGCCATTCTGAGCCGTGTGATGAAATCTCTCGAGTCCCACTACATCCCGCCCGGGATGGGACTCATCCCTTTGTCCAGGTCTCCACACTGTAGACACTCCCCACCTGTTAGTCGCTTAGTAGCCATCTCTGTGATCACATTGACTGTCTCGGTATCGCAGTGCTTGTGCTTGTCACCCTTATTTCAGTGGTAATGACCCCAAAGTCTACATAGTGTTGTTGGCCATGTGGATGTACCAAATAGAAGCTGTAAACTGCCTCCTTAAGTAAAGAGGCACGTATGAATAGAAACTATATAGAATGTATAGGGTTTGGCACTATCTGTTGATTCAGGCATCCACAGGGTGTCTTGGAACGTATTTCCTGAGGATAAGAGGGGATTCCTTTAATAGCAAGATAGCTGACATTCATTGAGCTAAATGCTAAATGCTTTTGTAATCACGTACATGTACATTAACTCATTTAATCTTTACAACAAATAAACAGGTATTCTTTTTTAAAATATATTTTTTTTTTGGCTTCAGAGAGAAAGGGAGAGGGGGAGAGAGATAGAAACATCAATGATGAGAGAGAATCATAGATCAGCTGCCTCCTGCACGCCCCCTACTGGGGATCGAGCCCGAAACCCGGGCATGTGCCCTGACCTGGAATCAAACCATGACCTCCTGCTTCATAGGTCAATGCTCAACCACCGAGCCACACTGGCTGGGCTCTTCTCTCTCTCTCTCTTGCACCATTCTCATTTTCCTCTTTTCTCTAGTTTTGATCACGCACTTGGGGCTTTCATCACTGCTTCCTCTAACCCCCTGCCCCAGCCCTGACCCTTTTTCTGATCTAGGGGCTAAAGACAGAGCAAGAGGGTCTGAGGGTGACTGCAGCAAATTCAAGGGCAGGTGGGAAGTTGCATCAAATTTAAATGGCAGTCTTAGCCAGTTTTGCTCAGTGGATAGAGCGTTAGCCTGTGGACGGAAGGGTGCTGGGTTCGACTGCCGGTCAAGGACACATTGCCTGGGTTGCAGGCTCGATCCCCAATGAGGGGCGTGCAGGAGGCAGCTGATCCATGATTCTCTCTCATCATTGATGTTTCTATCTCTCTCTCCCTCTCCCTTCCTCTCTGAAATCAATAAAAATATATTTTTTTAAAAAAAGAAAAAAAGAATTTTATTTATTTATTTTTTAAATATATTTCATTGATTTTTTACAGAGAGGAAGGGAGAGAGATAGAGAGTTAGAAACATCGATGAGAGAGAAACATCGATCAGCTGCCTCCTGCACATCTCCCACTGGGGTGTGCCCGCAACCCAGGTACATGCCCTTGACTGGAATCGAACCTGGGACCCTTCAGTCCGCAGGCCGACGCTCTATCCACTGAGCCAAACCGGTTTCGGCAGAAAAAAAGAATTTTAATGGCAAGGACTTTACATTCATCCTCCCCTAGGAAATTAGAACAGGAGAGAAATAGATATGATACATAAATCTGCTCATTTTTGTTAGGACCCCTTCCAGTTTTATACACAGTTTCTTGTGTAACACAAATTTACCTTTGAAATATTTTTTAAAATGATAGCTATACCATGAGTACTTACTGTGTGGCAGGCACAGTTCTCAATGCTCTCATTCATTTAATCCTCACAACAATCCTATAAACTAGCAGCTGTTATTCCCCTCATTTTACAGCTGAGAAAATTGAGGCATGGAGGAGTTAAATAACTCACCTGAGGACATCCCGCTAGCAGGGCTGCAACCCATTCTTCAAATAATGGGCAGGACAACCCTAGTTTCAAAATAGATGGTTAATTTGTGTTTGGGTGACTAAGAGCAGGGACATCCAGGGAGGGCAGATCCAGGCTGGTCCTCTAGGAAGATTCTCTGACAACAAAGATCCTTCTAGGCTTTCTTCATCAGAGTCAGCTTCCCCAAAACATGCTAATTTTTTTAAAAAAATATATTTTATTGATTTTTTACAGAGAGGAAGGGAGAGAGATAGAGAGTTAGAAACATCGATGGGAGAGAAACATCGATCAGCCGCCTCCTGCCCATCTCCCACTGGGGATGTGCCCGCAACCCAGGTACATGCCCTTGACCGGAATTGAACCTGGGACCCCTCAGTCCGCAGGCCGATGCTCTATCCACTGAGCCAAATCGGTTTCGGCAAAACATGCTAATTTTATGGGCTGCCTGTCGGGTTTCACAGTTCTTGGGAGCTCTGACTAAAGGCACTTCTAGTTACCTTTCTGGGCCAGAAGCTGATATCTAAGGCAATGCAAGGTGTATTAACTTGCCATAATAAAATACCATAGATTGGGAAGCTTAAACAACAGAAGTTTATTTGCCCACAGTAGTGGAGCATGGAAGTTCAAGATTAAGGTGTCAGTATGTTTGGTTTCTTCTGAACCCTCTCCCCTTGGCTAACAGATGTCTGCTTTCTTGTTCTATCTTTCTGTGGTCTTTCTCCTGTGCACCCATATCCTTGATATCTCCCTGTGTGTCCAAATTTCCTCTTTTTATAAGGACACCAGTCAGATTGAATTAGGGCCCATCCTAATGGCCTCATTTTAACTTCACCACCTCTTTAAAGGCCCTGACTCCAAATATAGTCACATTCATTGTGCTGGGGGTTAGGGCTTCAATGTGAAGATTGGGAGGTAGGGGACAGAATTCAGTCCATGAGGCAGGGTTATCAACCAAATGGCCTTCTGACCGTTCTGGTGATCCTCTTCTCTGTGAGTCATTTCTGTCCTCCACAATGATTGACCCAAATAGCCCAGTGAGATTTTACAACCATTGCTTGTTTACTTTAAAAGATGCTGGAGGAAATCAGGTGAGTAGTTTTCTGTAGGTAACAATGATACGTTCAGTGCTGCTTCTAGGGGGAAATACTGGCCTCATGAAAAGGAAAGTCACCAAACTATAAAATATACACATAAAACAACTCTTATTTTCCTAAATAATTTTCATTCCTTTTCCTTTTCTAAACTTTTATTCTATTACCTTACTTATTTCCCTAGGGCACACCAGAGTTTCAGAAGGAAAAACTGTAAATGTACCAAGAAAAGATACACAAATAAAAACAAAGCTCGCCCTAACCCGTTTTGCTCAGTGGATGGAGTGTCAGCCCACAGACTGGAGTCCCGGGTTCGATTCCAGTCAAGAGCATGTACCTTGCGGGCTAGATCCCCAGTAGGGGGCATGCAGGAGGCAGCTGATTGATGTTTGTAACTCTCTCCCTTCCTCTCTGAAAAATAAATAAAAATATATTTTTAAAAACCCCACAAAGCTCAATTGTAAGGTTTTGCAAACGGATATTTTAACCATCTGTTGTCTTGATCTCTTATTAAACTATAGAAATCCTCAGATATTGAGCATTGATATTAAATGTCCCCTGGAGAGATAACAGAGAAAAAAGGATAAAATATGGTGAAAGACAATTAAATTTGATATAATGCTTTATGTTGCTGGTTACTGGAATAAAAAAGCTCTTTAGCAAAACCTGAAGTGATCAAGTGATTAGCATCATCATTGCACATGGGTTTATATAAGTTACTGAAACACTAAAGAAAAATAGATTCTGACCTGCATATTGCCTCTTGCCTCCAAGGTCAATGACACTGCTCTCCTCTCCTTTATCCAGGAACTGGATTTCGTTCTCGTGCAAAAGCTGCGCAATCTTGACCTGTTGTTGTTGGACCCGGGTCTCAAGCAGGTGCACCTGGGCTCTGAGACGCGCCTGCTCCTGGAGACAGTTCTCAAGAGCCTGCAAAGTAACGTGCGTGTTGTTCTCATGGAAAATAAATGCTCCTGGTAAGTTGGATAAATTAATGATTCAATTTTGTTCCCAATTCCCATTTCAGAATATTATCCCAACCAGGAAGTCATTAAAACTTCTAATACTATTAGTTATTTGAAGGATAAGAAGTCATGGCTTATGCTAACGTGCTTGAACTAAAAAATGTTATCAAATAATCTGATGATTACGCTGAGAATTTTAGAGTCACTGTCTCATTTGACCCTCACAACTTTCCATGCGGTGGGAATGGGTTCAATCCTGATGAGGAAACTTGCTCAGGAATTCCCAGTGGGCAAGAGAAGTCAAGATTTAAATCCAGCTCAAGGTTCCTATTCTCAATCTCTACATGACACTAAGTGCCTTCTTACAAGTGAAATAAATGAGGCTTTTGAATGAACTTTTGATATTAATATGTTTTAAAACTATAATTGAATGCTTATGATCTTAGACATATGGTCACCTTTGTTAAAAATGCTTAATTTAGCCGAAACCGGTTTGGCTCAGTGGATAGAGCATCGGCCTGCGGACTGAAAGGTCCCAGGTTCGATTCCGGTCAAGGGCATGTACCTGGGTTGCGGGCACATCCCCAGTAGGACATGTGCAGGAGGCAGCTGATCGATGTTTCTCTCTCATTGATGTTTCTGACTCTCTATCTCTCTCCCTTCCTCTCTGTAAAAAATCAATAAAATATATTTTTTAAAAAAAATGCTTAATTTAGACGAGCCGTGGGCAAACTACGGCCCGCAGGCCGAATCCGGCCCGTTTGAAATGAATAAAACTATTGAAAAAAAAGACCGTACCCTTTTATATAATGATGTTTACTTTGAATTTATATTAGTTCACACAAGCACTCCATCCATGCTTTTGTTCCGGCCCTCTGGTCCAGTTTAAGAACCCATTGTGGCCCTCGAGTCAAAAAGTTTGCCCACCCCTGATTTAGACTCTGATATTCTTGAATATCTCACCCATTGACCTGGGTTCACTTTAACTTCTTGCTTACTTATCGTTTTTTTCCTCAATCACTTTAAAAAGGGATGGGAGGAGCCTGCGCCTTCCAGTTCAGTCATTTATCTTCTCTGAAAAGGCAAATAACCCAAGAATATTGCCTGTGAGAGTGTATTAGCTTCTTTCTAACGTGGCATCTGACTGAGCAAACCCTCCAAAGAGAAAGCCAATGCGGTGGGTGAACGGGGAAGGAGGCTTGCAGAGCTGTCTCCTGGGAAGAGGGACTGAGGCCAGGAAGCTGCAATAAAGCTCACGAGTGCTCAATGTTGGGAGCGGTACTAGGGGGAGTGGGGAAAAAAGGACAAAAGACGAATTTTTGCCATTTTTACCTTGACTTCTCTATTTGCAGCCAATGTCATGATCTCCTGTGGTACATGCCAATGTTCACTTCTGAGAAATTATCAATTTTAATGTGTAAGTGCTTCACACTACTTTTATATACATTAATTTCTAAATTGGGCATTTGTTTATAGTCAGATATATTTCCCAATTTACATGTGCATCACTTCCTGTCCCTGTCTTTAAGGGCTACCTTGTATTCATTCCATAAATACAAAAGGCCCTACTGCGTCCCAGGCCCTCTGCTAGGCAGTGAGAACAGCACAATTTGATAGCCTCTTCCGGACAAAGGAAAGAGGTACAGCGCTTTCCTATGGAGGATTATGATGTAAATACAGAAGTGTAGCCTCACCACTGAAGGTCACATCACAAGAGAATGGAGAAGGGGAAGTAGAGACCTCCCCCATCCCTCCCCCCTCCAATTTTCTGGCCCAAGTACTGACTCTTTCCCAGCTATTTCTCTAGGATTATTTATTTGTTCTTGGTTTACTCTCTTTGGTTTATCCTCTTAGCCCCCTGAGTCACACCTGTCTAAAAAAAATGAACAGCAAAGATATTTGATGGTGTCTGGAATTCCATGTTGCTTCCTAATAGTGGAAAATTGTTTGTGATCTTGTTAAGTGCAGTGGACTATGCAACTTAAAAATAACTGAAGGGATTACAGGGCAAGTATGTTCAATCTGTTCCATGTTTATGAGACTGGACATACAGTGTTAGTAAGCTTATTAAAACCTAGGAGTTTCCTTTCTCCCAAAACTGAGTAAATGAGTATTTTTACCTTTTTACTTGTGAATGGAGGAAGGCATGAGTTCATTGTAATTACTTTCAAATAATCGGTCTAGTACTAATAGTGTTCAACAGTAGAAAGCTCAGGGTCCATTTTAATGGGCAGTTTTAAATTCCTAATGTTAGGTAATCACCTAAATAACCCCAGTAAGTTAAAAAAGAGTTTACTTATTTGTTGTCAATACTGATTTTTTACTTCAAAAAAATTTTAAAGCGTGTGGTAAGTACCTATAGTATTATGTGGCAGGTGCTGCCACAAACCTTCATTTCCACCCTTTAGTTAAGTTCTTCAGTGTGACAACTTACTATCGATTTTCTGCAAAATAAAATAACATGCAGGTCAAAGCAGGCATTACAGACACAATAGTCTTTTTATGAGCTTACCCAGCTTGTCTTGCCAGTTACCAGAGCAGTGGTAACAAGAATGAAACTGAACATCTTCGCCATTTTCCCCATTGAAAAGACTGCAAGAACAAGAAGAATTTCATAAAGTTATTTTCTGTGAATTTTTCATGAGGGCAGGGTTAGAGTCAGACTCAAGGCCATCCAGAAGGCAGGATGCAGTTCTGGGTCACCTAAGTGTCGCCGGGGAAATTCTCCTGGACTTTGCCTGGCTTCCCCAACAGAGACCATCCTCTCACTGTACCTCAAATAGACTTGAACCTGTTCAATTGCAAATATAAAGGAGGGGCTCTGGGTCTGTGGGTGGTCCGAATGTGCTGCTTGTACGCTGGTGCTGAAAAGGCGTTGGCTCTGTTAACACCACACAAAGGGTCTAGATTTTCGCAGAGCTGCTTCCTAGTTGTGTGGCCTCCAGCAATTTACTAAAAGGCTTCCCATCTCTAAAATGGAAATCCCAATTCCTACTTTGTAGGACTGTGGCAATTTTGATGTAAGATTTTAAGAATACCCTGGCATATGATAAGTGCTAGATGAATAGTAACTCATTTTGTAGAAGACAGCTTTTATTTTTAAAAGAAGAAAGAAGTTACAACAAGTAGAAGGTAATGTACATTGTTTGCCTTAATGTTTAGGCAAATTACCAAGGTAATATAAAATCTTTAGGCCCTATTTGAAATTGTGGAGGAAGATTCACTTTACCATTTCTCAAGATTTTTTAAAATCAATCTTGAAGTCATTAGTCTTGATGAGAAATTTTGCCCATCCTCAGAATAACTTCTGTATGCTGCCAGTGGTGATATGTATTTTTTTTAAATATGCTATTATTGATTTTGAGAGAGAGAGAGAGAGAGAGAGAGAGAGAGAGAGAGAAATATCAATATGATAGCAGAACATCAATCTGCTGCCTCCTACATGCCTCCCACTGGGGATCAATCCTACAAGTGCCCTGACCAGGAATTGAACTTGCAACCCTTTGGTGCATGGTCTGACACCAACCAACTGAGCCACACCTGCCAGGGCAGTAGTTAGCTGTTGTTTTTTTGTTTGTTTTTGTTTTTAATATATATATATATATTTTTTTTAAAATATATTTTATTGATTTTTTACAGAGAGGAAGGGAGAGAGATATAGAGAGTTAGAAACATCGATGAGAGAGAAACATTGATCAGCTGCCTCCTGCACACCCCCTACTGGGGATGTGCCCGCAACCAAGGTACATGCCCTTGACCGGAATTGAACCTGGGACCCTTGAGTCCGCAGGCCAATGCTCTATCCACTGAGCCAAACCGGTTAGGGCTTAATATATATTTTTTATTGATTTCAGAGAGGAAGGGAGAGGGAGAGAGAGACAGAAACATCAATGATGAGAATCATTGATCAACCGCCTCCCCCACTGGGGATCAAGCCCATAACCCTGGCATGTGCTCTTGACTGGAATCAAACCTGGGACCCTGCAGTCCACAGGCCAACGCACTATTCACTGAGCCAAACCAGCGAGGGCAGTAGTAAGTTTTTATACATTTTAGAAGCTAAGGAGCCTAGAAGGACAGAAATATCTGTATTATCTTCAAACAAATTGAAACCATATGGTTTCTGTTAAAAAAAAAAGAATTGGAATCAAGTGACTTATTTGTTAGCCAATTGTTTTTTCTTATAGAACCTATGATCACTAGGTCCATTTAATGTGTCTCTGTCTCAATTTTTTATGTAAATGGTTACTAAACTTGGCTGTCCATTAGGGTCTCTCAAGAGCTTTTAAATAATCTCCATGCCTAAAGGTGGCAGCCAGACCTTGGAATTTTTTAGACTCCCCTATGAGTGCAATGTTTGGCAAAGATTGCGAAGCAATCACTTAAAGACTGAATAGACAATATATTTTTAGTCTATGTTAATAAAGTAGGTAGTTCTTAGTCTTCCTGGGGCCAGACAAAATACTTACAGAATAGGAGAGGCATTACTTACATTCAGTCACAAATAAAATGCATGATCTTTTTAGGAAACATTGTAAAATACAATATGAATTGTTAGAATATGAGAAATGTGTGCATTACAGAGAGTAAGAAAGAGTCTGCTAGATATAAACTGTATAATCTTACTTCACACATGATTACTTCTGGCTGACATTTTTATAACTGTGTACCTAGAACTGTGCTATGCATTTTATAAACCTCATACTTAATCTTCAAATAACTATACTAGGCAAGTACTATTATCCTCATCAAATAAATTAATTTTAGATCAGAGAGGTTAAGTCACTTCCCTAAGCTCACATAGCTGGTGTATGGAGGACCAAGCAATTGAGCTTTCCACCTTGAAGGCTTGCCCCCAACCTGTACTCTACTTGGCCTTCCTCTCTACATACATACAGTGTGGGGCAAAAGTAGACTTACATTTGTGAGTACATGAAACACAGAGTTTATTCTTGTATTATTATTTACTAACTAGAGGCCCGGTGCACGAAATTTGTGCATTCCGGGTAGGGGGTCCCTCAGCCTGACCTGTGCCCTCTCGCAGTCTGGGAGCCCTCAGGGGTGTCCGACTGGGCCTAAGCTGTCAGTTGGACATCCTTAGTGCTGCCGCAGAGGTGGTAGAGGCTCCCGCCACCACCGCTGCACTCGCCAGCTATGAGCCCGGACTCTGGCTGAGCAACACTCCCCCTATGGGAGTGCACTGACAACCAGGGGCAGCTCCTGCATTAAGCGTCTGCTCCCTGGTGGTCAATGCGTGTCATAGCCATCGGTCGTTCTGCCGTTTGGTCGATTTGCATATTAGCCTCTTATTATATAGGACTAGAGGCCTGGTGCACGAAATTTGTGCAAAAGTAGGCCTTCCTTCCCCCAGCTGCCGGCACCAGCTTCCCTCTGGTACCCAGGACCTGGGCTTCCCTCGCAGCCCCAGCTTTGTCCGGAAGGTCATCCGGAAGGATGTCTGGTCTAATTAACATATTATGCCTTTATTATTATAGATTACTGTATTATTTTCCATACACCCTGAATATCCCTGCTGTCTACAGGGACATAGGCTGCAGCGAGGAGTAGAGGCCCTGTTACTTGGCCTTCTCCACTGAACATCACTCTCACTCCTGAACATGGCTGTGACTTATTTGCTCTTGAGTCACATGCTTCTCTAAGGGGACATTAGGCCCACGTGGCGGGAGAGGCGACAGCTGCACCGAAGCCGAAGCTGTCCTAGGGAATGGTCGCATCAGCAAGCATTTACTGATCACCTGCTATCTGCTCAGCACTATGCTAGCTGCTGCGAGAGAATAAAACAGCTGCCTCCGCGAAGCGGTGTTTTGAGGAAAAACAAAAAATAAATATTAAAATGGAAATTAAAGACAATATAAATTATGTAGGCATGACACCGTATGTAATTAAATATAAAAACTAATTAAGACCACCCCTCAAGAAAAAATTAATTACTTCCTCCACTGTGATCACACACTATATTTATAGACCAATCTAGCACGCAGACCAATTATTCACTCAGTAAGCATGGTATGCATGCCTGCTGTTTCCAGGCACTGTGCCAGGTGATGGAATTCTCATTTAGTCAGCTTTTCCCTTCTTTCTCCAACTGCTTCCCTCTATCCATGCTATTTTGCTTAGAGCAAGACTTTTGAGGGCAAAGGCCACAGCTTGCTAATTGTTGTATCCCCAGCATCTAACCTACTTTGGCAACTCAGATAAAAGCGTAGTTATTGCCTCTGCAGAAAATATTCCCCGGGAGGGGAACTCTTTTACGGAGGGGAAAATGTGATTTCCTTGCCATAAATCTGCGTTTGTTTATTCTGGCGTACTTCCTCCTCTACCCTTATTTTGGTCAAGGGGAAAACAATGGGCTAAGTGCATTTTTGAAAGTAAGGGTTAAGGAGGAGGTAGGGACTTTTAGTTGGGTTGAACTCATGAATTTATTGTTTCTTTCTCACAAAACCCTACTCCAGAGCCCCCTTGAGTCTCCTGAGCCTCTTTCTTTAGTGCCTACTTGTTCCTTTCTTAATATAGTAAATCAAACGATAAGAAATGACATATGTTTGAACATTTTTGACCTACAAAATAGGAAATTTCATATGATTCAAATTAATACATATTGGTTAGATGGAAAAAACATACTTGAAATCATCGTAGCCTTTTTGCAAAAAGGCATAAGTTAAAAATAAAATATTTGCAGCTTATATAATGAAAGAAAACAATTTAGTAACAGCCTGTTTTTATATGAATGCTGCTGGCATGTGAATACATTAATATACATCAATTAAAATATATTTTAAAAGTGCTAACACATAGTCAACACGTGGAATCTTATAGTTCTGCCATAAGTTAATCCTCAGGATGTCTATAGAAAAGAAACTACCGATTTTAAAAAAATTGTTTTTATATCTATGTCTGAGTCTGATTCTTGCATAAGTAACAGTGTTGAAAATGCTCTGGGAGATACTAGGAAACTATATAACATATGTTCATATTGCTATTCATTAGATTTGCTATAAAATAAAGTGCCAAAGAAATACTTTGGCAGGTCTCTGCGTCTTGGTGTCCTGAAATTCCTATCTCATTGCCATTAAGATAATCAAATCTGATTTTTCCCAGCAAAAGGAGGCAGCCTCTAGTCTTCAGATCCTTAAACAATAAGGCATTTCAAAATGTCATATACATTATGATAATTTGGCCACCTTTAGAATAATTCCTGAGGCTATCTTAAATCCGCTAAAATTCTGCAGTGCCCTCATTTCTCTCTCTCTCTCTCTCTCTCTCTCTCTCTCTCTCTCTCTCTCTCTCTCTCTCTCTCTTTTACCTCACATCTAATTCTAACCACCTTCTACAATATTGAAGAAATATTTAGGTATTAAGAAACTTGCTTTGAAAATCTGGTCTTTATTATTCATCAGTGTAAACCATTATTATTCTGCAAATCTGGCTTGTGGTAAAGTTATATCAGATCATTTAGTTCTTCACTATGCAACTAGTTGTATTTCTTTTACAGTATTTTTGCTTTGGGCTACTTCAAAACTTTTAATTATTGTAAAATAGTTTCAATTGCCTATTCTTTGATGTACTCTATTATTTGGTAGAGTAAACTAGTCTAAGTCTATAAAGTCTAATTTCTTCCCCACTAAAATTTTTTAAGTTAGCTGACTATAGTGGATTAAATTTAAGTATGGAACGTAAAAGTTCAACAGCTGATATTTAACTTTTACAAACACAATTATAAAAGCATGTAAAATTTCAAAAAATGGTATGTTTTAAATGATCTACTATGGAAAAAAATACAAGATAAGAGAAATTTTAAAAGAAAGGAAAGGTTTCACAGAGAGCATATTTAATAAGTTAGCATTCACAAATGGACTGCACGCTAATGTAACACAGTTCAAAATTTACCCATGACATGGATGTAGAGATTGTATATGCTATTTTCTTCCAACTTTTTTCCTTTTTAAAGAATAGAAAATAGCAATATCTTTACTTATCTCAAGAATTTATACTTAATGAAAGCTTTCAAAGTCTAAATGAGTTTATCCCCAAAGATAGAAATAAAGGAAAATATTTCTGAAGTTTTTACTTCTAAAGTGGAAATTATAAAATGGTCCACTATTTCCCACTTTGTATAATGAAACTTCAAATATAATTACTCGCATCAAATTCCCATTCAATTCATCCACAACGTACTGTGAATGGGAAGGAGCTAGAACTCGAAATCTCTTTTCCAAGCTGTAGAAGCAGCCTTTTCTCTCATCGACCTGACCTCTCTCAGTAGCTGACGGTTGTTTATTGATTTCTGCTGAACATCACATCTGTGAAATAAATGAGCATTATTACAATTATGTCCAAAGCGAAGAGATGTTAAATACCTTGCCTAAAGTCAGAACCGATTCAGACACAGCGCAGGCTAGGTCCGGCCACTCTGCAGGGTCCTTTAACTGCGTCAGGATTTGTAATTGTTTCTCCGTTATTTGATTAGAAATACGGACAATGTTGATTCTGGCTTTAATCCAGAAACAAATATGTGAGGAAATCAGTTTAACTGGAAGCAAAACTAAAAGAGGAGATTCAAGGACAAATCCCAGTACTCTGATATTTTTCTCCTATTTGTGTGAATTTTTATGAAAGATTCAATAATATGTCTTCACAAAAATACATCTCTGATTTTTAACCTCTTATTGCTGGGCTCATCAGAGAAGTTTTGTAGTTTGATTAACTTCAGTAATGCTCACTTAAAGCTTAAATAAAACCAAAGTTCAATTGAAGCTTTGCTTTATAGTACTAATAATAATGATAACGTTTTACCTATAAAGATATGAATTAAAATGTCATTTCAGCTACAATATAAATTTTTCTTAGTTATAGAAATGGGACAAGTTAATAATTGCCAAGATGAAAGAATCAGTTTATTTGATCTTTAGGAAAGCAAAAGAATTCCCTGAAGGGCAAAATTGTGAAATTTATCTGTAAGCATCAATAATCTCCTAAACGAGTTCCTTTTGTTTTAAACTCTAGAGCAGTGGTTCTCAACCTTCTTAATGCCGCAACCCTTTAATACAGTTCCTCATGTTGTGGTGACCCCCACCCATAAAATGATTTTCATTGCTACTTCATAACTGTAATTTTGCTACTGTTATGGATTGTAATGTAAATATCTGATATGCAGGATGTATTTTCATTGTTACAAATTGAACATAATTAAAGCATAGTGATGAATCACAAAAACAATATGTAATTATATATGTGTTTTCCGATGGTCTTAGGCAACTCCTGTGAAAAGGTCGTTCAACCCCCAAAGGGGTCGCGACCCACAGGTTGGCGACCCACAAGTTGAGAACCGCTGCTCTAGAGCATTTTTGAATGTGTAAGAGGTGACTTGTTAGCTCCGTTAGCCATATTGCATAATAGTTCAGACTGCAAATCCTGGTTCATCGTTCCTTTTTTTCACTCTGATGTTACCCAAGCTGTTGTTTGCTATTTGTTCTGTGATCCCTATTTCTTAACTCAGATTCCAGTAAAATACTGAAGTTGTGTTTTCTCTCTGTTCTTTGTTTTCTGGACTCAAGTACTGCCGGTGTTTGGCCTTCCCATCGAACATTTTCCTGTCATTCACTCAGGAAATTTGAAGTTCATCCAGGAAAAGGTAATCCTGATGATTTACTGGAAAGAAAAACAGTCAGTTAGGTTGAAGACATGTACACACCCAGGAGAAGTAGATATGATACATTCATAATTATAGTGAATCCAAGATGCTGACATTACATTTCAAAAGCATGGGTTTGCCTGATTTGATAATTACCTCTACGATGAAATAAAATAATTTGAAATACAAACCTATATTTTCCTCCTTGTATCCCTTTTGTCTTTTCCCCATTCAAGCATTTAATAACTGCTGTGCTCACTTCCTCAGAGGAGGGACAGTAATAACATAATAGTAACTAACATATGTAGCCCATTTATTATGTGCCAGACATGGTATGTTTATTAAATAACTCAGTCACAACAGCCCTATATGCAGGTATTGCTAATACCTCCGTTTCACAAATGAGGAAACTGGGTAACAGAAGTTCAAGTAACTGGCTCAAGGTCACACAGCTAGAAAGAGGTGGCCAGGATTCAAAGTCTGGCTCAGAATCTGTGCTCCTCACTATTAAAACAGACAATTCTGTCTCTCAGGGACATTGCCTCAGAGAAAAACCTGGAAAAAGCTAATCGAAGGGCAGGATAAAGGTCAGTGTTCTGGGAAGGAATGCCAGAGACTGAACTTACTGGGGAGAATGTTCTTCCTTTAGTCCTGGGCTGCTGTCAAAACATGGTGGAAGACTGTCATCAGAAAAGGTCAAATTTTCCACCTTGCATGATTGCACCAAAGGTATGAGATGAGAATGAGACCAGACATCACTGGCGGAAAGAAGTAAGATAACTTTTTTTTTTTTTTTTTTTTTACTGCCTAGGACAGTGATGGAGAACCTATGAGGTGACACGCAAACTCATTTTTTTGGTTGATTTTTCTTTGTTAAATGGCATTTAAATATATAAAATAAATATCAAAAATATAAATCTTTGTTTTACTATGGTTGCAAAGATCAAAAAATTTTTATATGTGACACGGCACCAGAGTTAAGTTAGGGTTTTTCAAAATGCTGACACGCCGAGCTCAAAAGGTTCACCATCATTGGCCTAGGAGATGGTTTGCATGGGAAAGAAACAGGAAGTAGATTGATCCTCCAGGAAGTACCAATAGATTATGCTAAGGTGGTGAGGACGTAAATGAAGGTGATGGCATTGAGGTTGTGACAATGGGGCTGATGAAGAGAGTTTGGCATCCAGGAAGAAGAATCAATAGGACTTACCATTAAGGAAGTGTAGGATGAGGGCAAGAAATGATGTGTGATAATGCCAAGACTTTGAACTGGATAAATAAATAAATTGCGGTTTACTTATATGCTCTTATCTTCTGTCATATAGATAAAATCTCTGGGGATTGGTTCTATTTTTAAATGTGGTCATAAAAGTATGAATCATCATGTGTTTTCCAATTAGTTGGATAATATTCTAAAATGAGATAATATTTTAAGAATCTAAAAGCTGGAGAAAAAGTACACATAGAGATTGGATTTAGGTATCTGAACAAAAAAGATTTATAACAAACTTATTGAAAGCAGAGAAGTCATACTGAGGACTACAGTGAAAGCAGACATCTTGAGTTACCGCCCATCTTCCTAATGCGCACAGGCATATTTTAAAATGTGGTTTTACTTAACATGTGCTCATTTTCTTTTTCCTCCACATATTTTTACACAATATAGCTGAATTTCTTCTTCATGTGTTACATGTAAACAATCTGTTTTCTATTAGAATTTAACATTTATTTGGTTTCAATTGTTTTGTTTTTAATGATGTGATCTTATGGGGAGATTCTTGTTTAATAAGAAAGATGTTATTTAGAATCATAAAATATATGCCATTCTGAAGTCCTTGCCTACACATGGAAAAAAACCCAAAACCCCCAAACATTCCTTGGCAGAATTCTTTTTGTTCTTTGCAGGAGAAAAATTGAATAAGAAAACATCTTTTGCACTTTGTTAGGGAACAATTTAGAGTTAGTTATATTCCAGTAGAAAAAAAATTCAGATAGGTGTGTCGACAAAAAGTGAGAAGGCTTGATAGAGAAATAAATGACAAGAATTTATTAATGTGTCTCAGGATTTGCAAATCAGAAACACTACCAGGTAACACCCAGATTGTTCTGAAGAAAAGAGAAGAATAGAGAGTTCTTACAGTAAAAAGTAAATTCTTGAGAAGAATAGGTCCTGCATTCTTAGCCTCTGGATTGGTCTGAGATAGTAATCTTACAGATGTCTGATGGTCTAAATCAGTGATGGTGAACCTTTTGAGCTCGGCGTGTCAGCATTTTGAAAAACCCTAGCTTAACTCTGGTGCCGTGTCACATATAGAAATTTTTTTATCTTTGCAACCATAGTAAAACAAAGATTTATATTTTTGATATTTATTTTATATATTTAAATGCCATTTAACAAAGAAAAATCAACCAAAAAAATGAGTTCACGTGTCACCTCTGACATGCGTGTCATAGGTTCACCATCACTGATCTAAATAATGTATGTCAGCTAGCATGGACACATGAATATTCTTTCCCACGTTCTTCAGAAGGTTATCTATAGGCTTTATATATATACAGCCCCCCCCCCAAAAATGTATACACAATTTAACAGTTGGTAGCTCCATTTTGAGAATGAAATGTATTTTAATAAGCCCTGCCTTTGGAATTATCCAAACCCCTGGTTTAAACCCTCCAACTTGGGAAGCAAGCATTCCACACAGGGCTTTGCTATTACAGCCCTTATTAGGTTTAGAGTGAATAGAGAAGGTGGGGTAAAAACATATAGACCCCCAAAGAAAAAATATAGGAAAAAATATATAGTAATTACAACTCTAAAGAAGTAAAACCATGTACACATTGATGAAATGCAAATGTGGGTGGAACTGTCAGAATCACAGGGTTATATATTTTTTTTCTTTAAAGAAAAGGACAAACTGGTTATGAAGGAAAGGGCAGTTCAGACTGGTGCAAACATTAATATTGTGTGTTGAGAGTAGCAATTGGGTATTTTGGAATCTAGTAATAAAAAGCGAAGTAGGCAGTAATGAGAGATGTCATGGTAATTAGATATGAAGAAAACACAGGAAGGTAAGAGGAGCCTGGGAACATTACTTATGCACGTGGATTTGATATAATTAGTTGATAGGATTATGTATAGCATTGATTTAATTATTTATAAGTACAGGGGTTTTTTTAGCAAAAGAGGTACATAAGAAAAATCATAATTAATATGCCTTTTTTCCCTAATACAAACACTAGATCAGTGTTTCTTAATTGGGAGTGATTTTGCCATCATCTCCTCATCCGACCCCCATTCTGACAATGTCAGTAGACATTTTTGGGTGTCACAGCTGGGGAGGTGGGGTGCTACAAGCATCTACGGGAAGAGGCCAGGGGCGCTGCTCAGCATTCTGCATCGCACAGGGCAGCTCCCACAACAAGGAGCCATCCAGCCCCAGATGCCAATTGTACCAAGATGGAGGAATTCTGGGCTAGCTTAGGGCAGACAAGTAAAGTTCTTATATTTAATTAAAAGGTCTAAGAACTAGGTCAGAGGCCTCTAAATAGTCCCTTGTTTGACATGATCAATCTCTTCTTTCATCAAGTTACCCACAAAGCTAATATGAAGAGTAAAGATAAAATTAGTTACATTCAATTGTAGGAATATTCCAAATTTCACATTCTGCTCTTAATAGACTCTGTGTTTCCAACCATCAACATGGATGATTCTCAGAAACACAATGTAGAATCACAAAGCAAGTCAAGTAAGAATATATTCAGTGTGATACCAGTTACAGAAAGTTTGAAAACAAGCAAAACTACACAATATGTTATTTAGGGATATATAAGTTATATGAGGAAAATTAAGAATGATAACAACAATATCATTCAGGATAGCATTTAGGTCTGCAAAGAAGGAAAATGAACTTGGATAAAAGCACAGGGGACTCAAATAATTGATTACAACCTAATTTTTAGAGTAGGTAGTGGGTTATTGAGTGAAGTTACTGTACTTTATAGTTTACATAAATGTCATATATTCCCTTGGGGGTATCAAAAATCACATAATACAATCATAAAATTCAGTTATTGAGAGTTGGCCTGCGGGCTGAAGGGTCCCAGGTTCAATTCCAGTCAAGGGCACATGCCCGGACTCGGCTCCATCCCCAGTGGGGGATGTGTAGGAGGCAGCCGATCAATGATTCTCTCTCATCATTGATGTTTCTATCTCCCTCTCCCTCTCCCTTCCACTCTGAAATCAATAAAAATATATTAGAATAAAATAAAATTCAGTTATATCAGTGCAATGGCCACTGAAGATTTTTCCTTTAAATTTTATTGCCCCCTGCAGGTTAATACTAAGTACTGCAAAGAACTGTCTTTCAAAAACCAAATGAATGAACATCAAAATAAATGAACTCTGTAAGGCATTTGGGATATAAACAAATACAAAAGGCTGGGTTTCTGCTCCAGCCATGCTTAAAATGTATTCGTGGATAAAGAACATCCAGAACACATTAAGGAAATAAACAATATAGCACGCAATATTATATTTAAGGGACCCTTTGTCAGTGTCATACTTAAATAACAGAAACAAATGATATTTTACAGCATGAGAAACTGATTTAGTTTACCATCAGAATCCAACCCCTTTTTTAAAAAAAATTTCTTTATTGATTAAGTTATTACATATGTGTCCTTATCCCCACATTACCCCCCCCCCATTCCCTCCCCCGACTCATGCCTTCACCCCCCTGTTGTCTGTGTCCATTGGTTAGGCCTATATGCTAAAATCCAACCCCTTGACTTGATTCTTCCTGCCACTATCTTAGGCCAGGCCTCAGTTACTTCATGCCAGTTACCACCTGTTCTCCTTGTCTCTCCCCTCTTCTCTGTTCTTCCTCGTTTGTTGTAAACATTGCTGCTAGTCTTAAAATGACTACTTCATATTAGAAGCCGTTAATGTTCTCCATCTACATTTCCACCAGACCGTTGTGCCCAATTTCACCCTATATAGAAATCCTGGAACTGTCATTGTCTTCGAGGGACTACTTCCTCTGAATTCCTAAAGCACTTACTGTTTGTATCATTTATTTGCCATTTTCACACACTGATACTAAAACTGATTAATTTACAGAAGGCTTGTTTTCTAAGTTAGGTAAGTTTTTGGAAGACTGGGATAATTTTCTAGTTTTAGGGGGTTTTCTTTCTCTTGTCCCCTGCTAAGATCTGTAATGCCCATATTTGAGTTTGAGGACCCCAATTTAATGTGAAAATTTCTCAGACTCCTCCCTCACCAAACAGACATAACAGCATTTACATTTTTCAGGTTCCATAAATCAAAAAACAACATAATGACCATATTGGTTTCAGTAACACTTCAGAATTAACATGAATTGTTTTAATGACAATAGTTTCTACATAATTATATATACACTAGAGGCCCAGTGAATGAAATTTGTGCATGGGGAGAGGGGGGGAAGTCCCTCAGCCAGGCCTTCATCCTCTCACAATCTGGGACCCCTCGGGGGATGTCTGGGATCGGGCCTAAACTGGCAGTTGGACATCCCTCTCGCAATCCGGGACCACTGGCTCCTAACCACTCTGCCTGCCAGCCTGATTGCCCCTAACCACTCGCCTACCTGCCTGATTGCCCCAACCACTCTGCCTGCCTGCCTGATTGCCCCTAACTGCTCGCCTGCCTGCCTGATCACCCCTAACTGCCTCTGCCTCAGCCCATCACCGTGGCTTCATCCGGAATGACATCTGGAAGGTCGTTCGACTGTCCAGTTTAATTAGCATATTATGCTTTTATTATTATAATCATTAGGGTAGGTAGTGGGTATATAGTATATGTGTGTGTGTGTGTATATATATATATATATATGTATATATATATTAGAGGCTCAATGCATGAAACTCATGCAAGAGTAGGCCTTCACAGCCCTGGCTGCCCCAGCTTCATCCAGAAGGTTGTCTGGACGGTTGTTCTACTGTTTAGCCGTTTGGTCGATTTGCATATTATGCTTTTATTATTATAGATACTAGAGGCCCAGTGCACGGATTTGTGCACCAGTGGGGCCCCTCAGCCTGGCCTGTGCCCTCTTCCAATCTGGGACCCCTTGGGGGATGTTGGAGAGCCAGTTTCAGCCCAATCCCCACAGGCCGGGCTGAGGGACCCCACTGGTGTACCAATCCATGCACCAAGCCTCTAGTATGCATATAAGATCTTTGGTTAATCTTTTCCTTCCCTCTCCCCTCCTGCTTTCCCTCTGAGATTCATCAGTCTGTTCCATGTTTCCATGTCTGTCCATTGAGCGTCTGCCGCCTGATGGTTATTGCATGTCATAGGGTCAGCTGGATGCTTAGATTTATACACACACACACACACACACACACACACACACACACACTGTGACCCAGTGCACAAATTCGTGCACATTGAAAGGAAATTAATTAGAAGACATTTTAATATCACTATTTGCCCTTTCTCTATAATAGGATTGTCAACCAAATTCACAATCAGCAATGACAGATGGAAACACGTGTGCAATTGGCGCCAGTGAGCTTTATATGTATCGTGCATGCATGAGTCAACTTAGCCTTTATAGATAAAGAATAAACTTGCTTAATTAGACCTGCTTTCTGAGTTAGCTAAACTTTTTCCAGCCCAGTGAAGCACCCAATCTTCTCCTTCAGGTAATTGTCAGCAACACAGCAGAAAATATCAACATGAAGCAGATTATTATTGTAGATCACGCAGGGAGAACAAAGGGTAAAATATGTAACTGCAGCAGTGTTTGACTATATTCTGGGCAGTGAGTAAACCTGAAGTCATTTTCAAGGTCCACCATTCCTTACTTCTTTTCAATCGGGTCAAGTTTCTAAGCTTTCTAAATCTCCATTTTCTGGCTAATGAAAAGAAAATGGGATTCCATCGAGTCTCCTATCTACCTACTCCAGGACTTCTGTGAGGATTAAATGAGATGAGGCACGGGAAAACACTTCACAGACATTGGGTTGAAGTGTGAAAAGTTTCCACCTGGCTATGAAGCCAGCCAGTTGTGTTCCTGGGCTGAAGAAACTGCAAGGAGGCTAGTCGTCACTAGGGAGAGGAAGCCAGATGTTGCTAGTGACATCATTACCCAGTGCCCACAGCCACCGTTTCTGGGCTGGGCTGTGGGCCGCATTCTGTGCCACGGCAGCATCAGCTGTGATTTGGTGGGCTGTCGCTCTGGGGTAGTGGTGGGGCCTGTGTCCCACTTGGGGGAAGCCAAGTGTTGCTTTGTTGGTGTTATTTTCTCTGTAAATGGCCAGCGCATGTCACAGCAGCTCCTGTTAAGCGTCTGCCCCCTGGTGGTCATTGTGCATCATAGCAACCAGTCAGATGGGGGGAGGGACACTTAGCATATTAGTCTTTTATATATATAGATATGAGGGGGACCAAAGTTTTGCCTCCTCAAAATATGCCTTTTAGGATTTTGATTTTTAGGCTGGTTATTAAGACAACAAGACTCTGAAAGAACCTTTGACCCTCCCCTTTATCTGCTTAAAGGAATTTAAATAGAAAAACCTGCTTAAAGCATAATATCATAGACTAAATGTGCCGGACCCTGATAAATCTAGCAAAGCCTGTTTGTTGAACTTCCTTCTGCGTACCATTGTTCCTGGGAGGCCCAGCAAGCATGTGTTTATTGTTGAGGGCCGCTAGCTAACACTCGGTTTAAATATGTTGGCTGAAACTCAGAGGGCAGGCAGAGCCACGCCCTGGGGGCAGACCTGGTCAAGAGACTGGGACACCACTCAGTTTGACCTTCCCGCCCAGTGTTAAGGGGATGGATCTCATGATGTCGCCAGGAATTCAAGGCCCACCCAGATGTGATGCAACTTTCTGTTATTCGAGTATTTATTAAATCTACTTCCGGTGTTGGAGGCCGTTCTGTCCCTCCATTCAGAGGGCAGACGCCACACCTGGTCCCAAGCTTTTATTCTATTTCTGTGTCTGTCTTTTCATTTTCTCAAATCCCGAAAGCGCCTCCTAACTTAAAAGAACTGGTTCACATCTCTCTCTCTGTGCTGGATGTGGAGAAGGGAGCCCCCCACCACAGTTTATTACATGTTTGCTCTTTCTATCCACCTCTAAATTGCTTGCTTTCCCTTTAAAATCCCAGACCTCTGCCTCCCTCTCCTTTGTCCAGAATGGCACATCAGTTTCAATTGCCAGTGCCTCCTTGGGTCTCATATTCTTATGGCATCCCCTGCATGTATATCTGTAATACGGTTTGGACATTTTTCTCCCATTAATCTGCTGGACGCTAATTCCAGCCGGGCATAATAAAATGCGAGAACTTCTTAGAAGGCTGATGGACACCTTCAGCAGGGCTGAAGATCTGCATGTTATTGCCTGCTGCCAGACAGCTGAGGGCAGTTACCCAAACCTGATGGTCCTTTACTGTGTACCAAACAATACCTTTGATATGTACGTCTGCTTTGCTATAGGGCAAAATGTAGGAATAAAAAGCCAGGGATCCGCAGATTTGGGGAGTTTAGTCACTAGAACTAAGTTTCTGTCTGGCTCCCCTATGCCTTCCAAATTCATATTTCTTCTCTAATCTCTTCATTAATTTATGCACAGCCACTTCTCCAGATTCCTTGAACCCTAGTAAATGCGGAAAAGACCCCAGCATTAATCTGTCTCACATTAATTTGATTATTAGCTCAGTCAAAACAACTTAGAACAGCCGTGGGCAAACTACGGCCCGCAGGCCGGATCCAGCCCATTTGAAATGAATAAAACTATTGAAAAAAAAGACCGTACCCTTTTATGTAATGATGTTTACTTTGAATTTATATTAGTTCACACAAACACTCCATCCATGCTTTTGTTCCGGCCCTCCGGTCCAGTTTAAGAACCCATTGTGGCCCTCGAGTCAAAAAGTTTGCCCACCCCTGACTTAGAAGGTAGGAAGAAAAATGATTTTTTTGGACCGCCATATAAAACAAAATGGTAATATGATGATACTGATAGCTAATTATTTTGAAATCTTATACGCTAGTTACTTTTCCCCATGCATTTTCTTCTTTAATCCAAGAGTCCCTCCAAGGATTCAGTAGACCTCAGTTTAAACCTGGACTCTACCCCTTGGAGTCCAGAGCTTCGGTGACTTATTCAACCTGTTGTTTGCAAAATGAAACGAATGCAGAATCAATCCCTTCAGGGTAGTTGTGAGAATTAATAACATCACAACAGGAGAGATGCTTAACTCTGCGCCTTGTACAAAACAGACACGACGTGAAGAGGCTCCGAGAGGGTAACTTGCCCAAGACCTTAGCTCCTGAGTGTGGAATGGGGGGCCGAGGGCGCTGGGGACTGCAACCGGCACATACTGGTTAGCGGCTCCATGCGCTGTGCGCTTCGTTTTCTTACAAAAGAGAACTGATTTCCATCACACCGTTACACCGTTCAGTAAAACATGAGCGCTTCCAGGGCACGGCTCCCGTTGCCGAGGTAATGGGCGCGCACAGCGAGCACTAAAATATGTATGACGCGGAGGAGCTGCGAATTACAGGAGGCTGAAGCGCTCCCGCACCCCGTTACGGTTGAGGCGAGTTCTGGCGATCGGTTTCGTGAACAGCTTCTGTCGGTCACTGAGAGCAATGTGCTGTTGGAACCCAGGTGCCCACTCATTTTTCCTTATTTTGCTGAAAACAAGCAAACAAGCAAGCGGAACTATAAACTGCCTACAAATAGAATGCCCTTGCGCTCCAGGAAAATGGACCGATTTTAACTTTACCTCTCCCTCCGTCGCATGCTTTTGTTTTACGAGAGGACTGTCAACTTACTAACCTTAAAAAAGCTGCTGCTCAGAGAAGAGCGTAAAGTAAAAAAAAGAATTCCGAGTGCAGTTTTAGAGAAAATTTCTCAGTATTAAATTCTGATGTAAATCATCTGGTCCTTCTGAAAAGAAAAAAAAAGTAGGGCATTTATCCAAGGTGGCATTAATTATTAATATTTATGATATTTCGGCCAATGAACTCCCGTGGATTTTCCTCCTCATGTGTAAACCTAAAACCAGGTTGTCAAGACCCTTCTGGTCCCATCCCTTCCTGACCGGAAGTGGATGGACAGGGAATCCAAGAGCCACCGCGGACCTGGGTCAGCTCCCCTCCATCCGGCACCGTCCGGAGCGGACACCCCCACGGAAAACGAGAAGGCGCCTCCGCTCTCCCTCCAGCTGCCGAGGGTGGTGAACCCACTTCCGCACAGGCCTCGAGTCCCCAGTCCCGCGAGCCGCCTCGGGAAGCGCACAGCATGCTGGGATGTGTATTCCTCTCCCTTAGGGCGGAAGGGCGGGCACGCCTGACCCGGGTCCAGTGGCATCCTGGGATATGTAGTCTCTGGCGGTTCGTTGGCGTACTCGGCACCGGCTGACGGAGGAGCCTGCGGCGATACCAGAGACTCCGGCCGGTCACGTGACTGCAGTCTAGCGCGGGGAGCGCACTGCGGCCCCCGCCCCGGCCCAGTGCTCGCTGCGCGCGGCCGTTGCCGCGGAGACGGCGCACGTCGCCCAGCGCGTAGCCCCCGCTGCAGTCCCCCCGCCCCTCTTCTCCCACCACAATGAGATCCTAAGATGGCGGTGGCTGCGGCGGTTGGCGCCGCCTGGCTGAGCTAGGGGAGGCGGCCATTGGGCCCGCGGCAGCCCGGGAACGGTGGACTCTCCCTGCTGCGGTCTCTAGGGGAGGACCGCGGTCGGTGGCGGGTCGAGGGGGCTGACCGTTACTCCGCCCTGGGCTGGAGCGGCCGCTCGGTTTCCAGGTAATAAATAACCTGCGCGTCCCTAGCCCTTGGCAACCGAGGCAGCGCGGCGCCGGGGGCGGGAGAGCAACGGCGCCGGGACACCTGACCCCCAGGGCCGGGCCTCGGGCCACGCCTCGGTGGGCTCCTGGGTCTCCGCGCTGCCTGCGCCGCTCCCCGCGGCAGACAGCCCGCCCCCTCGTCCGGACCGGCCGGCGCCATCTCCGGGTGAGCGTCCGGGGCGCGTTGGGGACCGCGGAGCCCCCTGCTCGCCTCCCGCCCCTCCTTCTCCGCCCGGGGAGGCGGCCGCCTCGGGAATGTCCCTCGAGTGCGGGAGGCGGAGGCGGGGCGGCGGCGGGGCTGTCAGAGGCGGGTAGGCTCTCGTTCTCGACGGCCAGGGGCCTCGGTGGCCATCGTGTCCGTCCTTGCGTGCCCGCCCTCCCCCCGGTTCCATTCTGTGGGGCGCGCTCACCCAGGATTTGGGGTGAGGAGCGACGCGGCTTTCGGGCCGGGCCGGGCGCCGCGGGGTTCCTGCTGTCCGGCCTGTTCGTGGAGCAGACGGGCCGCGGGAGGCGGGCCGGCGCCCTGCGGAGCGAGCGGAATGCGAGCCCCGCGCCCCCGCCGGCCCCTCCCCGCGGCTCCGGGTCGGGGGGCGCCTGGACGGGGACACCGCAGGCCCGGGGCGATTCGGGCCGTGTCGCGGGCTGTGCAGACCCCGTGCTGGGGAGGCGGGCCTCCAAACTTCCAGCCCCGCGGCCCACTCCCCGGGAGCTCGCCTTCCTGCAAAACAGAAACAAAACGTGTACACACACACACACACACACACACACCCGCAACACGTGTGTGCGTGTGCCCTCTGCCCTCCGGTGACGGGTCCTGGGTCGGCGCTGGGAGAAGCGGGCTTTCCCCCGCGCCGGCTCCGCTTCCCAGACCGCGCCCTCCGGTCGCTTCTGGTTCCTGGGGTGCGAGTCTGAGCTCCGGGGTGCGTGTCCGAGCTCCGAGGGTGTTGTGGGGGCTGCGAGTCTGAACTGGGAGGGCTGCGAGTCGGAGCTGGGGGGTGCGAGTCGGAGCTGGGGGGTGCGAGTCGGAGCTGGGAGGGCTGCGAGTCGGAGCTGGGGGGCTGCGAGTCGGAGCTGGGGGGCTGCGAGTCGGAGCTGGGGGGTGCGAGTCGGAGCTGGGGGGTGCGAGTCGGAGCTGGGGGGCTGCGAGTCGGAGCTGGGAGGGCTGCGAGTCGGAGCTGGGGGGTGCGAGTCGGAGCTGGGGGGCTGCGAGTCGGAGCTGGGAGGTGCGAGTCGGAGCTGGGGGGCTGCGAGTCGGAGCTGGGGGGGTGCGAGTCTGAGCTGGGGGGGTGCGAGTCTGAGCTGGGGGGGTGCGAGTCTGAGCTGGGGGGTGCGAGTCTGAGCTGGGGGGTGCGAAGTCTGAGCTGGGGTGGAGTGAGCTGGGTGAGAGTCTGAGCTGGGGGGGTGCGAGTCGGAGCTGGGGGGTGCGAGTCGGAGCTGGGGGACTGCGAGTCGGAGCTGGGGGACTGCGAGTCGGAGCTGGGGACTGCGAGTCGGAGCTGGGGGGTGCGAGTCTGAGCTGGGGGGGTGCGAGTCTGAGCTGGGGGGTGCGAGTTGAGCTGGGGGGGGGTGAGAGTCTGAGCTTGGGGGGGTGCGAGTCTGAGCTGGGGGGTGCGAGTCTGAGCTGGGGGGGTGCGAGTCTGATCTGGGGGGTGCGAGTCTGAGCTGGGGGGTGCGAGTCTGAGCTGGGGGGGTGCGAGTCTAGCTGGGGGGGTGCGAGTCTGAGCTGGGGGCTGCGAGTCTGAGCTGGGGGGGGTGCGAGTCTGAGCTGGGGGTGCGAGTCTGAGCTGGGGGGGTGCGAGTCTGAGCTCGGAGGTGCGAGTCTGAGCTGGGGGGGTGCGAGTCTGAGCTGGGGGGTGCGAGTCGGAGCTGGGGGTGGGGTACGAGTCTGAGCTGAGGGTGGGGTACGAGTCTGAACTGGGGGGGGTGCGAGTCTGAGCTGGGGTGCACCTGCTGCCCGCCTTCTCTCTCACCTGCCTTCCCTCACCTGCTGGCCAGAGCCGCGGGAAACCACGAACATACGGGCTTTCCGAACTGGAGGTAAACCTTGTGTTTTTGTAACAACAAAGTCATCTCTCTCTAAGAAAGTAGGTAGCTTTTAAATACCCGCACAGTTCTGGAATAGTCCGAGTGACCGGAAGCTAAGTCTGCAGGGTAAGCGCTGGCGCGGGTCTTTCCGTGGTAATTATATTCCAGGGTAGATGTTAAGGCCGGGCATGGCTGTGTGGTGGCATCTTGCAAGTTTGGAGGATTTAAACATTTGTGTCTATCGCATTGCTTCCCAAAAGGATTAAAGTAGCTTGGGTTTAAAATATTGGTAAATTGGATTTTTCTTTTCTGTTGATCTAAACATATTTTAGGCCTAAACAACATAGTACTTGTTGTTCTGTACTTCCCAGTGTAAAGAATTTATTAAAGTCTTTTTTTTTTTTTTTTTTTTTTTTTACTCAAAAGCAGACAACAGCTTTGAAGTGTGAAGCAAAAAAGAGCAATTTCTGAGCTGCAAATACTAGTTTCCAAGCAGGTAATTTGACCTCATCCTATGTTACCCCCCTCGTATTACAGCTGAAGATTTAGGATGAAGACGCATCCAAACCCCGGCAGGGGAGGCCTCCGCTTAGTGAACACAGTCCTGGTTGGCTGCCCTGGTGGCCTGCTGCTGGGGATGCCACTCTGATCCGCCTTCATACTTTCCTTAGAAAGGAACCGTGTCATTCCTAATTATTAAATACTGGAACAGTGTGTAATACCTTTTGAAATGTCTTTCTTTTCATAGAAATTCTTCAGACCATTTGAGTTTGAATTTGTCCTGTTTGGATAGCCAAATCCATTTATTCTTAAGTAATCTTGTACAACTTCTCTATTAATTACTCTTAGTTTTTATTCACAAACTATTTTTTGGGTTATACATACTATTGACTAGAGTTTATTTTTTTCATTAGTTTCTATGCATAGTGTATTATTAAATCCTGGCTATATGAAGATACTCTCTGACCAGCAGAAAAAAGCCAGTGTAAATTCATTGAGGGAAAGTTTGCTAAGGACAATTTAGAAATTAAATAACTAAAGGATGAGGAGTAGAAGAAATTTTGGTTAAAAATATTTTAGAAATAATCTCTTTTTAAAAAAATTCTTAATCTGAATTCTGTGAAAATTTTAAGGCTATTTTCTAAATTTATTTAATATGTTTTTGCTTTCTAGGAAAGCAGACAGATCTTCAGCTTCCTTATGAAATAAGCTGACCCTCAGGAGAAAATACAGATTGACAGTGGATTTATATCTTAATAGGGGCCCGGTGCACAAAATTTGTGCACGGGTTGGGTCCCAAGGCCTGGCCGGTGATCAGGGCCCATCTGTGGGGCAACTGGCGGGGCGATTGGGGGGCCCCCACTGGCATTGACCTTGGCCATCCTGGTGCCGCCTGCTTGCCGGCCCCGCCCCCCGCCGGTTGCCTCCCTCTGGCACCCTCCTTGGTTGGCCTGGGGGCTGGGAGCAGGGCCTGCATTGAGTGTCATAGCGACCGGTTGTTTTCCTGTTGGGTCAATTTGCATATTAGACTTTTATTATATAGGATAATAATTCTCAGTAGTATTTTCTTTTTTTAATTGTCAGACTATAACAGAATAGGAAAAGAAAAATAGAATTCTGGGGGAAGGTCAAAAGTGAGTGTATGCATTAGAGTTCTTAACACTAAAGTCTGTAGGACTTTGGTAAAATAAAAAGAATTGTAAAATGAGTTATAAAGTAAAATAATTTCCTTTTAATATGTTAGTGAAGATGGATAAGATGAAACAAAAACATAGACTCATTGGGCTAACTCACATTAGAAGAACTTGGTTTTCTCAACCTGAAGGAGGCAAGCATATTTGAAACCTGGGCAAAAATATAAAAGGTTTGAAATTCTCACATTGGAATTTAATGAGAAGCTATTATGGATACATAGCAATATATTCATCTTACAAATTTAATTGAGTGCCTACAGGTGGTACTAAATGACTGAAAAGTACTTGAGATATGGCAGTGAGCAAAACAGACCAGGTGCCTTACCTCACGGAGTAAGTTTACATTTTGAAAATGCGTGTGTGTGTATGTGTGTATGTAGTATACTGTAGTAATGGACATAGGCAGTGCCATTTTATAACTGTTCCCCTCTGACAGGTGGAGAGTGGAAGCAGAGAAAAACCATTAAATGAATTGACAGAATAGGCAAATAGGTGAGGAAGTTAAGGATGCTAACCAGGCATTTTTGGAAGGGCTTTCCTTCACAGATTGATTTCTTGAAAAAATTACCTAATGACCATCTTTTCAAACCCTTCCCATTAATAAACAGATTACAATTATGGAATTAACCCTCACCACCCTGTTGGAATTGCTCTTAACAAAGGTTATTATCAGTAATCTTATTGCTAAGTCCAAGTGGACATTTCTCAGTACTTTTCTTACCTGACAAAATGACATCTAGCATTCTTATATCCCCTGTCTTTATACACTTTTCTCCATTTCTAGTTACATTGGTTTCCCTTAGGTCTTTGTAGCTTCACAGTGTTCTTTTTCTCTTTAAATATCAGTGTTCTTCAGTCTTTTCTCTTACTCTTCATCTTTTCCTGAGCCTTCTGTTCCATTTTAAGTACTTTTATGAATGTGTGACTTGCAAATTTCTCTCCAGCCTAGATTTCACTTCTGAGAGATTCGTATTTGTTCGCTGGACAAATTTAATTGGTATACCATAGGTATCTCAAACTCAACATTTTTTCTCAACTAAAACCTGTTCCTTTTCAAGTCACCTTGAATGTATCATCGTGTACCCAGTTATTCAAGCTACAGGTTGTTCTAGGGGTCATCCTTTTATTCTTTCCTCACTGCCTCATCTCCATATCATAATATATAGTAACCAATTCCTGTTGATTCTGCCTTGGAAATCTTGTTGTATTGGCCCTCTTCTCTACATACCTACTGTTTTGATTATTGGAAGTCTTTCTATATAAATAATAGTTTATATTAGTGTGTCTACAGAATAAAATTTAGGAGGCAGAGATCCTATATTTTTAATGGTGACTCTGAGATGATTAGAAAGATTGGCATGAAGAAGAGAGAAATAACTTGCCTTTATTTTGCACTTTTAATGGGGTAGATTTTTATAATGTTAAGAGAATTGGTCCATTTGCCATTTTTTTATTTAATATTTAATGATCACTTTTTAAAAAATACATTTTATTGATTTCAGAGAGGAAGGGAGAGGGCAAGAGAGATAGAAACATCAATGATGAGAGAGAATCATTGGATGGCTGCCTCCTGCATGCCCCACACTGGGAATGGAGCCTGCAACCCAGGCATGTGCCCTGACGGGAATCGAACCCTGACCTGGTTCATAGTTTGACGCTCACCCACTAGGCATGTGCCTCTTTAATACATTTGGTATTATGTTATTACATATTCTACCTCATTGTATTGTTAATTGCATTATAAAAGTAGACAAAGTTGTTTATTTTATAAACTTAATAGACTTTATTTAGGAAGTGGTTTTCTTAGAAAGGTTTAAAAATGTTTGATCCATTTTTCCCAAACTAATTTTAATGTGTTGAAATTGTTTTAGAACCTTATTTTTTTTTTTTTTTAAATATATTTTATTGATTTTTTACAGAGAGGAAAGGAGAGAGATAGAGAGTTAGAAACATCGATGAGAGAGAAACATCGACCAGCTGCCTCCTGCACATCTCCTACTGGGGATGTGCCCGCAACCCAGGTACATGCCCCTGACCGGAATCGAACCTGGGACCTTTCAGTCCGCAGGCCGACGCTCCATCCACTGAGCCAAACCGGTTTTGGCTAGAACCTTATTTTAATAGTTTTCAGTTATTAGCCTAAAAATAGATCCTTAATAAATTTATAAATTTATCTTAAAGGGTTTATTACTCTATTGATAGAAAGCATAACATTCTATTTTAAGAAAAAGTTATTATCTAAGAATTTTTACTTACCTTTAATAATTTCCAATCTAATTTACATTTTAAGACAATTTACTTTTAGTACGTTTAAATATGATATCACCTGTATTGCATAGGTATTTTTTGAGCTATTTAATATTACAAATATGATCAATGGTTCTGTCATCATTGATGTTTCTGTCTTCCTCTTTCTGAAATCAATAAAAATATTATTTAAAAAATATTACAAATTATATCAATACATCTAGAAAATAGTAGTTGCCAAATGTTTAGTTTAAATGAGTCATTTCAGTTTACTGGACATATCTCTCTATGGGTATCAATTATTGCAAAAAATGTTTAAGATAGGGAAAAGAGGAAAAAGACTTTATGTTCCTATCCCTCTAACCAATAATTGATTGCATGCAAGCATTTTATTGTAGTTTCTTAAAATCTGTATACAGTTTTGCATATTGCTTTTTTCCTCTTTTATACTATACTAGATGCCCTATGCACGAAATTCATGCAAGAGTAGGTCTTCTTTCCCTGGCTGCTGGTACCAGCTTCCCTCTGGCTGCCGGCAGGCACCCGGGACCCAGGCTTCCCTTGCAGCCCTGACTTTGTCTGGAAGGGCGTCTGGTCTAATTAGCGTATTATGCTTTTATTATTATAGGTGATGATATATTTTAAACACGGGGAATATTATTTAGCCTTCATAATTACATGTTTTGAAGGGAACTCTTCCCTAATAGCATTCAGTCTATCGTTTGATAGTTTTCAATTTATTACAATTTTAGCATAATAAACAACTTCCTTTATTATAGTCCCCTCCTCTTCAACTGTGCCCCCTACCACCACTCATATTTTTTTAGATTAGCTATGGAGAGGTAGAATTACTGGATCAAACCAATTTTAGTTCTTGATACAGAATTGCCAAAATGCTTTCTGGAAAGCTTATACCTGTTTAGGTTCTCACCATAGTGATTGAGTGTTCTGGTTTCCCTTTGCTGTCATTAGGATTTAGTAACATATGTAATTGAGCAAATTTAATAATCTCTTATTTTAATTTTCAGCCAGATTGTATTTATGTCTTTATCATTTTATGTTTACTGATTTTTTGTAAATTGCATGATCATATTATTTGGAGTGGGGAGGGGTTTTTTAATTTTTTTTTTAATTCTTCATATAGTAAAGATACTAATTGTATACTTCGTATTTATTTCAGTGGTTTTTCCCAATTTACCGTTTACTGTTTATTCTCAGCATACTTAGGATTTACTTTTATGTGAATAAAACCTGTCAAACTTGCCCTAACTGGTTTGGCTCAGTGGATAGGGCGTCAGCCAGAGGACTCAAGGGTCCCAGGTTCTATTCCAGTCAAGGGCATGTACCTTGGTTGCGAGCACATACCCAGTAGGGAGTGTGCAGGAGGCAGCTGATCGGTGTTTCTCTCTCATCAATGTTTCTAACTCTATCCTTTTCTCTTCCTCTCTGTAAAAAAAAATCAATAAAGTATATTTAATAATAAAACAAAACAAAAAACCTGTCAAACTTTTTTTTTTGCATCCCAAATTAGTAAGATCTCTCTTTTTAAAAGTTCTATTTTGTATGTTGTTTGATTTTTAAATCTTACTTATTTTTAATCTATTTACTATCTTGGTGTTGTATAAGGTAGCCTTTTCCAATTGGAGAGAATTAAACTCTGATGCTCTGAGCCCTCCATTGTTTACTGTATATTAATTCCTCTCTGTGTCTGGACTGGTACTAGGTATGCACCATCCTTGGAAGAATTGAGAAAACCCTTATTTAAGTCATTTTTCTGTGTTCTGTATCTGAGATGAAGAATCCTAATTAAAGAAAGCCTGTTAAAGCTCTAAATAAATCTTTTTCAAAATTCTTTAGCAAATTGTCTCAACTGAGTAATCCTGCATCATAGACTTCTTGAGAGGATTAAAATGATGAAATGCACATAAAATAGTATAGTGCTTGGCTTACATATAGAAAATACCAAGATGTAGTTGTTAGCCATAATTTTTCTCATTTTTTTTTTCTATTTAGGTATATTTGAGGATTTTCTTTTTTGGGTTGGTACTAATTTAACCATATGGGCATTCGATGTGGTTGAGTTATCTTGAAACTACTAGTTTTCTATTTTCCTGACTTCTATTGCTATTCTTGCTTTTTATTTTTCATACAGTAATTTTTTTTCTGACTTGTTTATTCTTACCTGTTATATTAAATTCCAAGAAGAATCACAGTGAGGTTTTTGTTGGAATTTCATTAAGCCTGTACACTTAGGAAAAAAAAATGGTATGTTTATAATAATGTGTTTCCTACCAGGGAAGAGAGTTTGTTTTTCTTCTTATAAAATTTTATCTTCTATTGTTTTAAAGAGTTTAGTAGTGCTTCTCCACATAGGGCAAGTAATATTCCTACATATTTTTTTTGTCACTCCAGACAGTCCTCAGGTTATGTCGGACTCGCGACATCTGTTGTTTCCTGGTTACGTCGCCATCTCCCATTTATTTATAAGAAAAAAAGTTCTGTCATTTTGACGTATGTACATATGTGCTTTATGTTTTTTATTATTTATTTACCACAAGTAAAGCTCAGGAATTGTTATCTTTTAAATTTTTTTATTGTTTCACTTCATTACTGCTGTGTATGCGCTCCATGTGAGTGACATAGGTGCTTATGTAGGTGGGTTCTGACTTAGAGCGAAGATCTCATTAAGTCGCACCATAGGAACGGATCTCCGATGTAACCTGAGGACCTAGTGTATGATAGTGGCATCAATTTTCCCCAGTGTATTTTCTGAAAAATTGGTGATTATTTGAAGTGGTCAAGGTTTTTTAATGCACGCGCGCGCACACACACACACACGTATATGTATATGTATGTGTGTATGTATATGTATATATATATATTAATATGTTTATATTGATTTTGGAGAGAAAGGAAAGGAGAGGGAGAGGGAAAGAGAAAGAGAGAAGCACATCTATCCAAGAGAGAAACATCAATCGGCTACCTTCTGCACACCCCCTACTGGGAATCGAGCCTGCAACCTTGGGCATGTGCCCTGACCTTTATTTTTTACTGTTGTTAATTCTCCCCGGAGGACATTTTTCCATTGATTTTCAGAGAGAATGGAAGGGAGGGGGAGAGACAAAGAAACATTGATGTAAGAAAGACATCAATTGATTGCCTATAGCATGTGCCCCGACCAGGGCCAGCGATTGAGTCTGCAACCAAGGTACATGCCCTCATGCCCTTGACCGGAATAGAACCTAGAACCCTTCAGTCCGCAGGTCGAGGCTCTGTTCACTGAGCCAAACCAGCTAGGGCCAAGCCAGCGACCTTTGGTGCATGGGACAATACTCAACAACTGAGCCACACTGGCCAGGGCTTAATGCATATTCTTTAAAAATACCACCACCTCTCTTTTCAATATTAATATTTGTTTATTTTTCTGTATTTTTAAGACTTCCGAAACAATGCTAAATAACTGATAATGTGGCATTCTTGTTTTGGTCTTTATTTTAATAGGGATGTCCTTAATGTTTTATTTTAAAATTATTGTCCATTGGTTTAAAATGTACTTTTTCAACTCCAGAAGTTTATTAAAGTAATGTATGTTTATTGAAGAAAAAAAAAACACTGTGTAAAAATAAATATAGCTTTAAGGAGCTGTCAATACATTTGTACTTTTAAGATGTTTTTTCAAATTTGAAGTGCTGAATTTTATCACATCACTTTTTATTTTGAAATGACAAAATTTAATCTGCTCTTCAATATGTTAACACATGATTCTGATAGATATCCTAGCATTAAAACATCCAGGCGATCAATCCTTTTTCATGGATGATAGTCCCTTTAATACTGTGTTCTAGTGATGAATGGGATAAGTTAGGATCTTAGAATTAAAGCACCTAGTATTTGTATTCATCTTTGACATTTTTAAAAATAAATCTTTATTGTTCAGATTATTACAGTTGTTCCTCTTTTTCCCCCCATAGCTCCCCTCCACCTGGTTCCCACCCCACCCCATGCCCTTACTCCCCCCCACTGTCCTTGTCCATAGGTGTATGATTTTTTTCCAATCTCTTCCTGCACCCCCCACACCACCTTCTCGAGAATTGTCAGTGCACTCCCTTTCTATGACCTTGATTCTATTATATTCACCAGTTTATTCTCATCAGATTTTTCATTCACTTGATTTTTAAATTCACTTGTTGATAGACATGTATTTGCTGTCACTTTGTTCATAATTTTTTAAATTTTTTTTTTTTTTTTTCCCGATGCAAAAGCATAAGAGTCTTTATTCAAGCCCAGGCTTGGCTCCCCTACCCTCCTTACTGACACAGCAGCAAGTGGCAGAGAGAGCTAAAAATATTTTTACTGAGTTTATTTATTTCAGACAGGAAGGGAGAGGGAGAGAGAGATAGAAACATCAATAATGAGAGAGAATCATTGATTGGCTGCCTCCTGCATGCCCTTTACTGGGAATCGAGCCCACAACCCGGGCAAATGCCCTGACTGGGAATTGAACCTGTAACCTCCAGGTTCATAGGTCAACATAAACCACTGACCCACGCCAGCCAGGCTGTTGTTCATAATTTTTATCTTTACCTTTTTCTTCTTCCTCTTCTTAAAGAATATCCTTCAGCATTTCATATAATCCTGGTTTGGTGGTGATGAACTCCTTTAGCTTTTTCTTATCTGTGAAGCTCTTTATCTGACCTTCAATTCTAAATGATAGCTTTGCTGGGTAAAGTAATCTTGGTTGTAGGTTCTTGCTATTCATTACTTGAGTATTTCTTGCTATTCCCTTCTGGGCTGCATAGTTTCTGTTGAGAATACACCCTTTTGTGGGCTGTGTGCACAGGCTTGTTGTAGTTAGGCCTTGATTGCTGTTGGTATCCCTGGGAGGAATTGACCTCCAGGCCAATTGATTGTGAGGACCAGCTGTGTCTACAATGGAAGAACTTCTGTGCTGAAGAGACACCCTTATGAGGCAGGACTTGCTTCAGTGGGGCTTTGGTGCTCACTGAGTCTGCTCCTTGAGTGTGTCGCTTATGAATGTGAAGAGTTGTAATCCAGTATGGTTTCACACTGACCACTGAGTACACTGGCTCTTGGATCTCCAAGGACGTGCAAAGTCAGCCACTGCCTGAAGCCACCCAGCAGGAGCTACAGCGAGATCTGCAGATTCCTCCTCTTTGTTTGGGGTTTGGAAGTGCCGAGATGAGGTCCAGCTGTGAAGCAAGGCAGGCTACTGCTGCCAAGCCTTGGGCCTTCTTTTGGAAGCTTTGGAGCTCTCTGACCCAGCTGCAGTTTGTTAGGCTAGGCTACGAAAGCACAGGCCATTATATGCAAAAGCTGCTGCCCACAGCTTGGGTGGGGCGGGGTTTCAGGGAATCACCAGGGCGGAGCAAACAGCATGGCTGCCAGTCAGCCCTACACCAGGGAGGTTCCACATCCCGAGCTCCCACACAGGAACAATCGCTGCGAGCACCTCTGAGAGAAAGCTGCCCTCATGTTCCTGTCCCAATGCCAGACAGTCTAGTTTCTCCTGGTATGAGTCTGGGTCCCCAGAGTCTCTCCCGGAACTGGAGTTCAGAGCGATCGGGAGCCTGTATCTCCCTCCCAGTTGAAAAAAAAACACACCGTACCCATTTGCCAGCCTGCTTCACGAGCGCCTCCGCACCTCTGCACCTCTGTACCTCCTACCAATCTCAATGCACTTTTTTCTTTCCTTCTAGTTGTAGAACTTCCACTCAGCCAGCCTTCTTGTGGTTCTGGATGATATTTGTTTTGTCTTTTAGTTGGAGTTTTGATGTGGTTGTGAGAGGCAGCAAGTACAGGTGTTTACCTATGCCGCCATCTTGGTTCTCCTCCCTTTGACATTTTTAACTGCATCACCTTGGCAAAATGATCTAACTCCTTTTAATGTTAGTGTTAATGTTTATAAAATGAGAAACCTTTATAACCCTGATGTCTAATGGCCTTTCCTGCCCTTTGGATTATAAAGTTGTCTCACCCTCTCCTTCACTCAGCCTCTCTCCAACAGGCACAGTTCCATACTCAGTGGAAATCCAGTTCTCCACAGGATATGTAGAAATCTTCTCATGATAATCTCTGTTCTTAAACCTTTGCTTGCTTCTCCCATTGCTGCTACTATTTCTCATCTCTGACTCGGGCATGAAATTCACTGCCTTCCTTGATTTTTACAAAATTCCTAGAAATACAATTTAAAGGCAAAATATTTTTAAAGTGATTTAAGCCACTGTATTCTTTGCTTTTATAGGCCACCCATCTAGTCCTGCTGCTTCCTACCTCCTCGTCTTGCTTACCGTTACTTTCCTTTCTATTAAAACCAAACCTTTCTTTGTGTTTCATGCAGAGCCGTTCTGCCCTCTGTATCCTTGACATAAAGCAAATGCCTGGGTCTCCGGAGAGTATTAGTTTCTTTTCTAAGAGCACTTTTGGTTTTAGTTGTTAGTAACTTTTTCCTATCTCATTATCTTTTAGGACTTCTGTTGAATAAATGAAATAACCTTAAAGTTTACAGGCAAGTCTACATAGTGGATATTCAGAGGTTTTCCTTCTCGCCCCATCACTCCAACTACTTAACTCATATTAATCATACTATGTCTAAATTAACGTGTTGTGATATGTGGTTGGCAGTGACTCTTAATTTTATAAAATCAACTTTTCCGAGATTCTTTTATATTGCTAAGTTTCATGGAGTGATTTAAATATTAGAGTTTGTTTTTATGTGTTAAAAGGTTTTTACTTGTTTTACAGAAAATTAATTGTTAAAGCCAGTATGGCCACAGGAGGAGGTCCTTTTGAAGAAGGCATGAATGATCAGGATTTACCAAACTGGAGCAATGAGAATGTTGATGACCGACTCAACAATATGGTATGATTATCTTATTATGGTGTGTTACTGACTACTGGTATTAAAATGCAGCTTTCCCTTGACTTAGCTAAATCAGATTCACTGAAACTATCTGTAAAGGAGACACATGTTTTCTGGCTGGCCAGGGTATTAAGTGATGCTGGGACATTTGTTATATTAGTGAAGACATTTTTCTTTGCAGGTAAAAGATACCAACTTGAGTTAGCTTAAGCCAAAAAAGAGGTTTCTTTAATAAGGATATACAGCTGTTTTATGGAAAACAGCTTAAAGGAATAAAGTTGGGTTTTAAGAAGGGACTAAAAAAAGGAACTAGAAAGTTGTCAAGAATTACTTTTTTGCTCCTTTTACTCTCCTGAGTTCCTCTGTTTAACACAACTTTTTCTTCACAGCCCAGCTTTCTCTTCTGCTCCACATGGTGCACTATGGCTGCCCTTTGATTCTAAAGTTTTCAGTTACAGCTGCAATTAAATACTGACTAGTTACCTTTTTCACTGACTAGTGAAATTTTAAAGTATAAATATCCCAATTTACATTAGATATGCATCTTTTTTTCCAGTTATCTATGGCAGGATTGGATGGGGTTGATAGAATAAGAGATTGGCAGGAACACCAACACATGGATTGGGGTGGAGGGACAGTTTGTAGAGAAGGAAGTTTTGTTATAAATGAGGAAAATATCCCAAAGGTTTTATTATTGTAAAGCTAAAGGATTCTTCTAATCTAGATATGGTGGGAATTTATAGACTTTTTGTTGAATGAGTTAGGTTAGTAAATAAAAATGTTTTCTAATGAAAACATTAAGCATTTTTTGTTATCAGATCTTATGTAATAAGAACACTGTTTCCTATAAAAACAGTAAGTTATGTTTATTGCTTACTATATACTAGGCACTGTGTTAGATATTTTCTGTATGTTATTTTTAATTGTGTTTTAAAGGTGACACCGTTTTAGAGATTAGGCAGTTGTGACTATGGGAAGTTAAATTGCTTAGGGTCATGCAATGGAGTATTTCTTCAGAAAACAGTAATTACTTTAGAACCCAGGTTGATTCCAGATCTGCCTTCTTATCATTCATACTAACTTTAAAGGAGGGCAGTAAAGGTATCTATAAATTAATTTCCATATTCAGTCTATCTATCTATCTATCTATATAAAAGCCTAAGCGACTGTTATGACAGGTCACCAAATAACCTGTCGCTATGATGCGCACTGACCACCAGGGGGCAGATGCTCAATGCAGGGGCTGCCCCCTGGTGGTCAGTGCAATCCCACAGCCAACCTCCCCTGGCCAGCCAACCTCCTGCGGTCCCTCCTCCCAACCAGCCCCGATTGGGACTGGGTGAGACAGCCCTGATCACTGGCCAGGCCAAGGGACCCAACCCATGCGTGAATTCGTGCACCAAGCCTCTAGTTTATAAATAATAACCATTTATAAAAATGCTTTCGAAAGTATATATTAAGACTGACCCTACGGTTGGAGTTTGGGGATTTCTTTTTTTTTTTTGGTACTAATCTAAAACTGATGGTTTAGTAATCCTATATAATAAAAGGCTAATATGCAAATTGTCCCTGCGACCGGGAGTTCGACAGGGAGTTCGACCAGGGGATGGGGCCAACTGGCCAACAGCCCGAGGCCCCTCCCCCGGCCAGCCCCGCCCCCGATCAGCCCCCCTACCCTGATCAGGGGCGGGGCTGGCCGGCCAAACACCTGGAGCCCCTCCCTCATCCAGTCCTGCCCCCAATCAGCCCAGATTGGGGCAGGCTGGCCATACCCCACCTGTGCATGAATTCATGCACCAGGCCTCTAGTAGTAAATGATTGTCTCTAAGATTACATGTTGATGTGAAAGTGTTTGGTCATTTTTAAAACTTACCAAATTTTTTAAGCATAAGTAATTTTTCTGGTTTGATAGAGGCCCTATTAACTCTTGCCTTTACTTTTTTAAAGGATTGGGGTGGCCAACAGAAGAAGGCAAATAGATCATCAGAAAAGAATAAGAAAAAGTTTGGTGTAGAAAGTGATAAGAGGGTAACTAATGATATTTCTCCGGAGTCATCACCAGGAGTTGGAAGACGAAGGACAAAGACTCCACACACATTTCCACATAGTAGATATATGACTCAGATGTCTGTTCCAGAGCAGGCAGAATTGGAGAAACTTAAACAGCGGATAAACTTCGGTGATTTAGATCAGGTTAGTGAATTATTTTAAAAATAAGTTTTGACTAAGGGAAATATTTGAGATGGATTAAATAATTTCTTTTAAATAAAATATTGAGCTTTTTATTTTTTTTAGTTTCTATGCATGGAAAGAATTTTAGTCAGTGATGATACTGTATAGGTTCTTTGAAGGGCAGCAGGTCTTATTTCTAAACTTGCTAAAGATATCTTTCTTTACTTTGTTACTGTATCTTATTACTAAAATTATTTCATTATGAAACTAAATTTTGTTAGTACTGAATAAGATTGCTATTAAGGAAAAAGGAAGACCCATATTAGAATATTTATTATTGGCTCAGTGTGGAATGTGTTGGATAAACTTCATTTAGAATAAAACTAGAGTTTGTATTAGTAATCACTGAAGTAAAGTTTACAAATAAGAGCAAGTAGAAATGATAATGAACTCTTTTTAAGATGCTGAGGTTTTGTTTTTTTAATTGTGGTAAACTGCACATAACATAAAAAATTAACTATCTTCACCATTTTTAAGAGTTCAGTGACATTATTTACACTCACTTATTGGGATACCATCACCACCATCCAGCTACAGAACTGTTTTCATCTTGGAAAACTACGATTCTATTCCCATTAAAAACAACTCATTCTCCACTCCCCACAGCCCCTGACAACCACCATTCTACTTTCTGTCTCTGAATTGGACTGCTCTTGGTACTTCATGTGGGACTAGGTATAACAGCTTGTGCTGTTGGTGATGAGTTTAATGTTAATAAACTTCATATGTGCTTTACACAGTATTTGTCCTCTTGGTGACTGGCTTATTTTACTCAGTATAGTGTTCTCAAGGTTCATCCATGTTGCAGCACATGTCAGGATTTCCATCCTTTTAAAAGCTGAATAATTTGCCATTTTGGGTAAATGATAATGAACTCTTAGTATTTTACTATCACATCAGTACTTTATATAGATTAACAAGTTTCCACATATGCATAAATGTAGATCAAGTCTGGTATGGTGATGATCATATGTCATTTAGTCATTTATTTACTAATTATTGAACACATATTATATGCCAGGCACTGAGCCTAGTACTTTTTCAGGCGTTGCTTCATAAAAACAAATCTTTATGCTGGTGGTCATATTAATTAACATTGATTCATTGGGTCTAAAGCCTATACAAAAATCTGTGAACAAGTAAGACTAGCACTGTTAGTTATAAATATGTCCTAGTACTTTCTGTAGACTAATCTTGCTGATATTCATTAGTTGAATAGTCTGAAAATTAGGAATCAAATTTGTACTAACCAAATTTTGATATTTTAGTAGAATTTTGTAGATCTGAAGCTATTTCATATCTTACTACAAGGTGTTTATGCACACCTGAATCAGTATCTGATGGTGAAACTGACTAAGATTTTTTTAATTGTTGTAAGGTAAATGTTTGGATTTGTTTTCTTTTTCATATATAGAGAAGCATTGGAAGTGATTCTCAAGGCCGAGCAACAGCTGCTAATAACAAACGTCAGCCTAGTGAGAACCGAAAGCCCTTCAACTTCTTGCCTATGCAGATTAATACTAACAAGAGCAAAGATGCTGCTCCAGGTCCTCAAAAGAGAGAAGTTATTGGCTCAGCACAATGTAAAGAGATGCTTGCTTCTGCTTTAAGTAATGACCTTTTGCAAAACTGTCAAGTCTCTGAAGAAGATGGGAGAGGAGAGCCTGCAATGGAGAGCAGCCAGGTGGTAACATGTTTCTTTTGCTCTTTGCCTTCACAAACCTCAAAGTCTAAAACATTAACATTAAAAACCTATATATATAAAAGCCTGAGTGACCATAATGACCGAATGACCAAATGACCGGTAGCTATGATGTTACTGACCATCAAGGGGCAGATGCTCAACGTAGGAGCTGCCCCCTGGTGGTCAGTGCGCTCCCATAGTCAACCTCCCCCGGCCCCTCCCCCCTGGCCTGCTGGCCCCGATTGCCTGATCCAGGCCTGCAGGCCAACAACCTCCCACAGTCCCACCACTACCCATCCCCATGCACAAATTTGTGCACCAGGCCTCTAGTATAATTATATTAGATTATGCACATAGGAATATTTGTTAGGTAGAATTAAAGTACTCCCTGACACTTTTCATTAATCTGTCAGATTTATTGAAAATAAAGTAAATTTCTTTTTACCTAAAACGACAGTAGAAATGACATATTCAGAAATGACATATTCAGATAGATCAAGGATGCTGTTCATCTGTCAAATACTATATTGCCAATTTTTAGTAAAGGGGGTTTGGGAGCAAAGTGATTAATAGATTGTTGTAAGAATTTTAAAAATGGTGATATAATAATTCTTTGGAAAAGTACTTTCAAAAGTATTTATAATAATTTAATATTTATTTATAAATATAAACAAAAAAATTTATATAAATAGTTTGATATGCAGTTCTATAAATAAAAATTTTCAGGTAATGTAAATATGTAAAAAATGAATTTTGAAAATTTTAAATTAACAGTAATTGGAGTTATTAGTATTGATTATGTTTTGATGAAATTCTAAATTTGTTTGAATTTATGAATTTACACAATTTTTAGAAGTATTTTTAGTCATATTGAAGTTTGATGAATTGTATGAATTTACACAATTTTTAAAAGTATTTTTAGTCATATTGAAGTTTAAAGTATATAAAGTTGTTGCTGTGGAATGAATTATGCTTAGTTTTACATTCTGTTTACTTTTATGCCTTTTTTAAAAAATATTTCCCCAGCAGATTGTAAGCAGGCTTGTTCAGATTCGTGACTATATTGCTAAAGCTAGTTCCATGCGGGAAGATCTTGTAGAGAAAAATGAAAGATCTGCTAATGTTGAGCGCCTTACGCATCTAATAGATCACCTTAAAGAACAAGAAAAGTCGTATATGAGATTTCTCCAAAAAATCCTTGTAAGTTATGGACCTTTCAAATAATGTATTGGGTTATTTTTTAGTATATCAGTGTACATGTACTGATGACATTCTGTGCCACGTCAGAGGAGTTGATATATTTCAGAAAATCGTGCCATCCATTATAACATTTTACTGCCCTTTTTAATAGTTGTATGATTTATACCACTAAAATATTTCAGGCTAGAGAAAATGAGGAGGAGGATGTTCGGACTATAGATTCAGCTGTGGGATCTGGTTCTGTAGCTGAGAGCACATCGCTAAACATAGATGTGCAGTCTGAGGCTTCAGATACCACGGTAAGCGGCTTTTGGTAATTAAAGTGCTAGAAGTGAAGATTTAAACTTTTCTCCCATTTTTCAAGATTATATTTTTATAGGCATTCCTTAATGAAAAGTATATTTCAGGGAAGAAACTTCAAATTGTTAATGCTGACTGTATTCTTTTTAAACCTGGAAGTTTAAAAGTTTTATTAACATTAAAAATATAGTTTTAATGGTTGATTTTAAAATCTAATAATTTCTGATCTTCAGCTTACAGAAACAAGGTTTTTCTAGTTTGTTTTGTTAAGCACAAGTTTACTCATTTTGAACAGCATTGGGAAAGTTTAAATTCATCATGGATATAAGAGCTATAAGTATAGAGTATCACTGCTTAGCATATTGTCTATTTCAAGTCGCCAAGTTCATTTGCCATTGAGGACTCATTTTAAGGCTATTAGGATTTTTCATTTTTCAGGTTAGTCTCTAGGAACTGTAGCAAATCAGATGACTGAAAAATTGAGATGAAAATTGGACAAGGTAGTATTTTCATTGTCATTTATTCACACAGAGAAAAATACTATAACTTCTGACTCTACAAAATGAGATTTCCTAAAATATATCTTGAAAAATAATCAGGATTTTACAGAATTTTGAGGAAAGATTTGTAAAATACACTTAGTTCAGAGAAATTAGTGTGCTTTAAAACTACTTTGCTTTCAAGTATTTTTATTTTAATAGATGCACCTATAACTGTGCATTAGTAAACTTCAAAACCTGTTACCAGTAAAGCTTTTCTTGTGAAACATGGTATATGTATATCTTTCATTCCACATACTATTCAGCATTAGGAATTTGAAGGTTTGTTTCCTTTTAGTATTGACTACTAGTCAATACTATGCATACTAGTAGTTTCTTATCTGCCTCCTTTCTCCCCCCTGCCCTTCTTAATTTAAAGAGGAAATTTGAATTTTTTTCTCTACACTATTTTCACTAGGAGATATTCAGAGGGCTTGATCAAAATAATTGTAGAAGGATGGATTCTAATGAGGAAATTGTTTTCTGTTTATAGTGGTGCTGGGAATAATTTCTTCCTCACCTTTCATTCCAGCAGAAATGGAAGGGTTGGGGGCCTATGGGTAAAGGAATTCTGTTGGGGATGGGTGGGAAATGGTATAGTTGGTTATTACAATTTTTATATAGTGCTCACCATGAAGACAATTTTTCTATAACATAAAGTCATATTGAAATTGATTAATAACATAGCAACATAAATGTTAAAATATGCATCAGCAGTTGTATAACTTGGAAATTGTCTAGGATAAGATAATTACAATAAGCAATAGTCTAGTGTACAGAAATTTAAAAGTTGTAAGTTTATTGACACTTGTGGGAGGGTGGATTGATTTTTTAAAGAATAGACGTAAATTTTCTGTATTTATAAGGGTGACTTGTATGTTAAACAGGAGTTTGTGTTAAGAAATTAATACGCTACACTATTTAATAAAGGAGGCATCTTTTAGTCTGAGAATTCGGCCGTTCATTGAGGACAAACTAGGGAATTCAGCTTCACAAGAACAGGTTTCAGACATTGACGTTACTACAAGTCCAAAAGGGAAAGGTGACAGACCTCCTCAGAATGACAGGGAACTGAGGCCTAATAGGAAATATAGCCGAAAACGTGGATTTCCCTCAAAGGTATATACTTCACAATATTAACTTGGGAAGTCTGTAAATGAGCAACTCTTTTGTTCATATTTTCTCTTCCTTATTTGCTTTTCTGTTACTGCTATTTTACTTAAATGTGTTATAAACATGGTTAATTATATTGTAATTTGCTTTAGTAAAATGCTGTTTTTTAATGTTTTTATTCTTTTCTGCTTTCTTATACTCCTCTCCAGGGGTTAAATTTTGCAGATGTTTTGAATTTGCATTAACAAAGGACCTGAAACTTAGTCCATTTTTCCTTTGAGAACTCAAAATATAATGCATTTTTTTTTTGCTATTGAGAATTCAAAATAGAGCCAAATATCTGCCTTGACCATTACTTGCCTTTTGGTTTGTAGTTTTGTTCCTATTGGAAACTCCTTCCATTCTTGTTTTGTTGTTTTTCTGTGTGTGTGAAAAATACTTAATCCAGTTGACTTTGTTTGCTAATGTTTTTGCAATTCTTTTCCTCCAGTGTTTGCTCTAAATGTTTTTTTTCTTTTAATTTTTTATTATTTGCATAAAGGCACTCAGTAAATGTTTAAAGACAACTATTTGTGTAGTTCCAGTTAAACAGTTTGAATAAAAATAGCATTTCTAAAGGTGCTCATATCCATTTGGCAAGAATAAAGGGCTATTTTAATAACTGAGTATAGATAAGACTAATTTCATGTTTTATTACTAGCTTATTACCTAGGATTAGTCTTTCTTTTATGTATATTTTTTTGTTATGTACATATTTTTGTGTGTGTGTGTCTGTTTAAAAATGGCAAAGCTTAACTTCTAGGTGTCTTTTTTTTTTTTATGGCTCCCACAAGAGTTTGAAGATACAGATTAAAATCAGCTTTGGTGATGTTACTATAAAATGTTAAGCAAAAGGTACCCCAATTGAACAGAAAAGTCAATAAAGTAGCTGACTATTTTTAAACTACTGGCATTGGAGAAGAGAAGAGAAAGTGAACGTGAAACACAGTAGATATTCTTTGGAACTAATGTTCTTTAAGTCTTCTAAATAGTGACAAAGAGAACTTAAGGGTTGATAATTACTATAGCATAGTATTTGCCAGTTCTTTCCCTAAGACACTGCATATACCAGTATGTAATGTAAGATATTACATATACTTTTAAAAACCACCTTCCTTATTTTAAGTTTCTTTTAATAACATCCTTGTAAATGAATATTATTCTCCTGAACTTCTTGGAGTTTATTTTAATTTGAGTCTCTTTAATTGTTTGATTCTTAGGGCCATCCTAGAGTAGTTCTATCAGTACTCTTCATAAAATTATTTTAATTTCTCAGAAAAAATTCATAATTCCAACCAACTGACTTGATTCTTTCTCTGCTATGCAGAATCTGTCATTCTTCCTACCCCACCTTCATTCCTTCCTTAACATCCATCGAAATGTAGTATTCTATTAGAAGAGTAGGGGGAAAAGTTGAGATCTTACCTGAGATTCAACATAATGGAAAATGAATATTCTCAAGTTGCCTACAAGGTCAGAGTCCATTTTATGGATTATTTTATAGCTAGGATGACATTTGGTATAGTTTTAAACAGAAGCCTTTCACAAATACTTACGTCCTCATTGTTTTCCCATTCTCATCTTTTTCCTTACCCTTAATCCTAGCTCTTAGAAAATTTATAGGCTTTTAAAAATACTTTTTAGTTTTTTCTAGTTTTTTTTATGTCTTTGTCTCCCAAATCAGATTATGCTTCTTCAGAGATTGTACCTTAGACCTCTGTGTTTACAACTATCTAAATGCATAATTTTGGAGCAGATAGTATGGTGTTAAAAACTCAAAATAGGACCTAGGAATTTTACTTCCCTGGACTGTGATATTGGATAAATCATAGCTTTATTTTCTCTGGGCTTTTAATTCCTCATCTTTCACATAAAAAAATAAAGTTGGAGTGCATATTTATCTGAAGTGCTGTTTAGCTTTAAAAATACATTTGCATTCATGAAGAATATTGGAGGAGCCTCAGCTAAGTAGAGGAAACTTGGGGTTTTCTGAAATCAGACTATTAACCTGTATGTAACTCAGGATTTCATGCCCCAAGTCATTTTTTTAAATCTGTAAACTAAAAGCATGCTTGTTGAAAGTGACTCAGAAAGGTTAGTATGGTTTGAAGGGTGGATATAGGCTTGGCTTCTTTTTTGGGTTTCTGTTCCATGCACCATCCTCTTGACATGTTCTTATCCCTAAGTATTTTTATTTCCATTTTCTTGTCTTCCCTTTATATTTGCTAGTAGTCCCCACCTACAGCCCTTAGTTCAGTTTTTGAAGTATTGTTCTGAAATGGTATTTTTTATGGATGCAAAAGTTATTAAGCAGTAATAAAACCTCACTAATGTAAAAAATTGTTGGGAATGCATCTCTGGATTAGTGAAAAGTCTGAAGGTAATTGTGTTTACTTTAGTAAATAGTTCAGAATTCTTTATAATTAGAATATCAAAGTTTTGCAAATAGATGTGACTAACAGGGGTTAAAGTTAATTTAAAAAGTTTGCTTTTTAAAGTGTAAAAGTCCATAATATTATGTTGTTTAGTAAACTCTTTAGGAATAGATAGGTTTCAGGTTACCTTGAGGTCTGAACTATTTTTGAGAGAGGGATGGATTTTTAAATTAGGTGGAGCTATATACATTCTTGAAAGTTTTCTTTTTTCCTAGATCACAGTTTACTTTATTTGTGCAATGTTTCTTCTCCTAATTAATTGCCATTGATTCTTTGCTGGGATATTTGATATCGGTCTGGAGACATTTCTCTTAGTCATTCCATTAAGATCTGTACCTATTTTTGCTCTGGTTTTACATTTTACCAGTGACTTTGGACTTAGATGAAATTATTTTGGATCAAGTCTGAGAAAGTTAACTATTTATAGTTACCCCTCACTTTGAAATTCTTTTTTTTTTTTTTTAGATATAAATAGTGTTGAAATAAGCCAGAAGAAGAGTTATGACAGGAAAGAATGTAACATACGTTTCTGAGTTAAAGAAGCATTTTACATAAACAATATGTAGAATCATTAAACTTTGAAAATATAAGATTTTTAAAAAGCATATCTATGATGAAAAATATTATGGTAAATAGTTCAGGCATAATTTGGTTTATAATTTATTGTTTCCTAGTTATATTTAAATTTGTCTCTGCTTAGTTGACTTAATTTTTCTTGTTGGGTTACATATGAATAATTTTAAGTTTTTAAAACTTAGTTTTTAAATAATCTGATCCTCTACTTTTAGGCAAAGAGGCTGGCTACTTTGGGGGGGAATATCAGAGTATTCTAAATGAACTTATTTTTGAAAAAAAAATTTTTAATACAAAATATAAAATTTCTGCTTTACTTTTGCTTGTATAATGTGATGTGAGTAAATTAAAGCCTTTCACATCAGATTATCAAATGAAAAATGTGTTTTTAAAATTGTTTGGTGGGTTTTTTTTAAACATCTCTTAGGAGTGGGGCAAAACTTTTGTCTTTTAGTTTTTAGTTTAGTTTTTTAAAAATTCTTTTTCAAGGATACTTTTAGAGCATTAGCCTCGTGTGATTTGCTCTTCCTTTTCTGTAAGGCCTGGATCCCTCCTTTATTTGTGTATATGTAGGTGGTTATAGCTCCTTTTGCCTTTTAGCCTTCCTGTCTTTTAGTATATGCCTTTTTCTTTATTTTCCTTTTGTTGATTCCTCTTTATGCTAAGCCATTGCTTATGGTCTTTGACTATGAAATTACTTATCTACCTTCTCTTAATATGGCAGGCTCCCTGTGTTACCATTTTTTTTTTTCTTAAAGTGTACTAAACCTGTATCTAGGGTTGTATATTTAGTACTAATTTATTATTTATGTATGTACTTTACCATTGGTAATCGAAACGGAAACCTGAATTTTAATAGATATAATTGTCGTTGGTCTTATTTTCCAGGCCAGAGATCCTCAGCAGGAACCTATGGAAGATATAGAAAATTTGAAGAAACAACATGATTTATTAAAAAGGATGTTACAGCAGCAGGAGCAACTGCGAGCTCTGCAGGGAAGACAAGCTGCTCTTCTTGCTCTGCAACATAAAGCAGAGCAAGCTATTGCTGTGATGGATGACTCTGGTATGCCACAGTCTTAGAATGTTGTTTTACAAGCAAGGCGTGATAGTACTGCAAGGTGGATGCTGGTTATTAGATAGTCAGATCTTGATCATTGACGAGTTTAGAAACCTAAATGTCAGGCTTACCTTGTCCTGTACTTTTCTCTGGTTATGCAGAAAAGATTGCAGGGACAAATCCTGGCCATCCTACTGTACCGGGCAGACAGCCATCTCGCTCTCCTTTTCATCAGAGAGTACCCTTACGAGGTAAAAGGGACAGGCTGTAGTTCTGTTTTTGTACCTCAGACTGATAGTGCTGTTAATGCTTTTATTTCCACCTTTTGTACTTCATTTAGGTAGGGTTGCTGTATTTTACTTGCCTCCCAAGGAAGGGTTAAGACCTTAAGTAAGATGGTGATTAGATTAGATTTGTAGAGCTTTTTTAGCTTCTGAGGTTACTAGTAGTTCTGTTATTTCAATTAGGTATCCAATTGTGTATAGCAGTTCCTTTGGGCTATGTTTTTATCCTATACAGTCTTCCTGAGACTCAGAAATATTCTTTTTTTCCCTAATAGTCATATATCACTTAGGTGGAAATTTTATTGCATTGTTTAGTATTGAGTTTAATTTGTCTCATCACCTTCAAACCTAAGTGTTTAATCTTCATTAAGTTGGAAACAAATTGTTACTTTTTAAAACTCAGGTAATATTTTCTAGTAGTCTGTCATCCCATTCTAATAACTTATCACCCTGTGGGCTCTCCATTTTAGGTCCTCACTGAAGTTAACCTTGTTACTTGATTTATCCTGCTACTCACACCCATCCCACTGGCTCAGCCCTCTGATATGCATAATTTAATTTTTCCCTTTTCATAAGGAACTTTATAACTTGCAAGTAACTTACTCTTTTATAATAAGTATATAGTCGTATAGTTGTATATATAGTAGTAATTATAAGATTTTTAAAAAATCCTCACCAAGTCTATGCTTATTAATTTTTAGAGAGAAAGGAAAGGAGAGAGAGAGAGAGAGACAGACAGACAGACACAGGCAGAAACATTGATCAGTTGCCTCCCATAATCACCCCCACCAGGTATGGAACCCTCAGCTTAGGTATGTGCCCTGACCAGGAATTGAACCCGCAACCTTTTTGTGCACAGGGTAATGCTCCAATCAACTGAGCTTCTTGGCCAGGGCAATAATTACAAGATTGTTATTCCCACTTTCCCTCTTAAAATTCAAAGTATCATTAACTTTTATATTTAGGAAAAACATATTTTACTAATGACCAATACTAGTTTGGTTAATAATATACTTTTAAACATTTTTCAGATTTGGAGTGTTAGATTTCAGAGACTTTCCTGTAATAGTTATATTATTTGAAGTAGTTAAGTTTACGTCATCTCATTTGATTATCACAAAATTGTAGGTTAGTCTCAGGAGCTTTTCTTGTTTTCTCACTTTATAAAGAAGGACCTCCAACACAGAGTTTGTGATTTCCATAAGCTTATATGAAATTTTAGTAGCATCAGATCTCTTGAGTTTTAGGTCAGTGGTCTTCTGTTTATGAACTTTTATTTTTAAGTAAGCAGATAATCTATTTTTTAAAAGGAGAAAAATGTGTACTGTCATGAGGCAGGGACCAGGAATAAGAGTTTTAATTTATTTGATATACTGTTTCAAAAAGAACTTTAGGTTAATAATTTTAAGGCAGATTTACTCTTGTATTTATGGAATTTTGCAGAGAAATATTGATGGAAAGCCACAGTTGTTATATTTAATTTTCTGGAATGTAAGAGGCAACGTAATTGTCCTGGGAAAGAGTGCTCCTTTCATCATTTAACTAGAAAGCTGTGTGTTATCTAGACTGTAATTTCTTCCTTTTCAAAACATAGTTTGGACTAGCTGTGTGGGATTCTCTCGAGTCCTGAAATTCAAATTTCTTAATAGAAAAAGCTAGTATTTTCCTTTTAAACAGAAACAGTTTATAGCCAGTGTCTCATTTAGAGCTAGGATAAGCATGGGGTGGCTGGATAGTAGAGCACCAACTGTTATCAAAATTGTCATCAGAATACTGCCTTAGGAAGGAAGATTAAAAACTACGGTTTTTTAGTATGACTAGTAGCACAAGCAATTACTTCAATAAATTATCTGTTCTATTGCAGGGGTCAGCAAACGATGGCCAACTTGATTTGGCCCACTACCTGCAATAAAGTTTCATGGGATATAGCCATGCCCATTTGTTTATGTATTTTCTGTGGTTACTTTTGCCCTATAATGGCAGGGTTGAGTAGTTGAAACAAATATTGTATTTCTATAGAGCTTAACATATTTAATACTCTCTGTATTTTGAAGAAAGTTTGCTAGCCCCTGAACTGGAGCGTCATTTGTTAGTGGAGATGGGAATTGAGACCTATCAGAATCAGCTGTTCTTTTTTAGACAAGTACTTTCCCTAACACAGCCTCAACCCAGTCTGCTAGACCTGTCCCCATCCTCCATTCAGTCACTGTTCTTAATTAGGATGTAAAAGTATTCCTCCTCAAATGTTGGGACAGAAAAAGATGAACCACTATCTTAGAGTTTTGTCATTTTCCCTTTATTTTCAGATTAGATGGAAATGATAAAATGATTGGTTGACAGATAAATCAGGGTTAACTAGTTTCAAATTATGTTAGTGGACGTTTTTTTAAGTCCTGTTTCCCCAAAATTTATTTTTAGTTTCTCATAAATTAAGGTGGTGTATTTATTTGCTTTAATTAATAGTTCTTAATTTTTCTTTCCAGTTGTAACAGAAACTACAGGAAGTCTATCTGGAGTTAGTATCACATCTGAACTAAATGAAGAATTGAATGATTTAATTCAGCATTTTCACAATCAGCTTCGTGATTCTCAGGTAACAATTTTTTCACAATAGTTGAGTTTAAAGTCACATTAATTAAAACAGTGGAGTTCAAACCTTATTGAGCATAAGTATTATCTAATACGATTGTTAAAATAATGTAGATTTCTATTCAGTAGGATTCTTCACACCTTTACAATTATGATTCATACATTTAGCGTGGGTTTTTCCCATGTGTGCTAGTGCTTGTAGTCTAGGGACTATACTTTGAGAAACAATAAATTAAAGGAAAACCTATTTTGAATGAAGTGATTAGTGAAATTTTCCCTTTGTGTGCTACTGAATAACATGTTCTTTTTGCCTCTCAAAGATAAATGATCACAATCTTTAAACTTGTTTTCTTTGAATCTGTGTCCTTGTAATAATTTCTAACAATTTTAAGAAAGTTCTTAAGTTTAATTTCGGAGTTAATAAGTTCATAATTTATTGACCTTTTAAAATAATTATGTAAATGCAAACTTTTCAGTCTGTGGGCCTTGAGTAAGAAAGGTGAATTAATACCTCTCCAGTAGAATTGAGTATGATTGAAGAGGCACAATCACCTGTCTGCTGAACAACTAAAAATAAGAGAATATGGCCCAAACACTTTGGGGAGTTATTTAGCAATATCTAATACATACTTTCCAGGAACCCTGCAATGTCCCACCTTAAGAAATTCTATGTTCACAAGGAGACATGTTATGTATAAGAATGTTTATGCAGCATTGTTAATAGCATAAAAATAAAAAGCAACCTAAATGTTCATCCATGAACAGGAAAATGGACTAATAAGTTTATATGAGTACATACATAGGTATTACGTACTAAAAGCATGTTAATATCTTTGGAGAGAGTAATGGGGTTGGGTATTTTTATGTATAGAGTTTTAGCTGTATTTATGAGGTTATAGTTCTCTTTAAAAAAGAAATTGATGCAAATGTGGCAAAACGGTAAAATTTGACTGAGCTCAATGGCATTTATTCAATACCGGCCTGCACCCTCTCTCAGTCTGGGACTCCTTGGGGGATGTCCACCTGCCGGTTTAGGTCTGCTCCCTGGGGCCCAGCAGCCCAGGAGCACTCGGGGGATGTCCGACCGATGGCTTAGGCCCGCTCCTCGGGGATGGGCCTAAGCCATCAGTCAGACATCCTTAGCGCTGCCAAAGAGGAGGGAGAGGCTCCCGCCACCGCTGCTGTGCTTGCAGCCATTAGCCCAGCTTGTGGCCGACTGGAGCTCCTCTTGTGGGAGCGCACTGACCACCAAGGGGAAGCTTCTACATTGAACGTCTGACCCCTGGTGGTCAGTGCGTATCATAGCCATTGGCCGTTCCACCATTAGGGTCAGTTCGCATATTACCTTTTTATTATATAGGATATGATTCCCTAAGTCTTAATGGATTTTTGAAAGGTTTCATACTTTATTTTAAATAGAGGAACATAGGAAAGAAGTGGTAGGAAAGACTTTGATAGGTTTAAGAAATTAAAAGTTTATGGTGGTGGTAAGAGAGGATTGATAAGGCATATTTTGTATAAAGTGTGGCACTGTGTAGTCATTGTGTGTCTATAAAACTCTATGTTATATTGACACAAAAGGAAGCACTATGCAATTTAGGAATAAGAAAGGCATATACTTACCTACCGTACAACCTAGGCAAATATATATCTCTCAGGAAGAATATTTATTTTTTATATATTTTTATTGATTTAAGAGAGGAAGAGAGAGATAGGATCATTAATGATGAGAGAGAATCATTGATCAGCTACTTCCTGCACACTTTCTACTGGGGATCAAGCCTGCAACCTGGGCATATGCCCTTGACCAGAATCAAACCCAGACCCTTCAACTCGCAGGCTGATGCTCTATCCACTGAGCCAAACCAGCTAGGGCACTCTTGAAGAATTTTTATGCCTTTTAAAAATGAGAATGCAACCTTTAATTACCTTAGTCTTTATTTTTCTTCTCTTTTTTTATAAGCCTCTACCTGTTCCAGATAATAGGAGACAGGCAGAAAGTCTTTCATTAACTCGGGAGGTTTCCCAGAGCAGGAATCCAGCAGTTTCAGAACATTTACCTGATGAGAAAGTTCAACTTTTTAGCAAAATGAGAGTGTTACAGGAGAAGAAACAAAAAATGGACAAACTGCTTGGAGAACTTCATACACTTCGAGATCAACATCTCAACAATTCATCATGTAAGTAAATCTGGCTTAGTGGTATTAGGTAGAAAACACATAAGTATAAAGGCAGCATATAAGTAGTTCCTTTAGTAAATAATTTGGTGAGTGAATGAACACATAGTTCCTCAAGAAAATTACAGTTTTTTTTGTGGGGAGATGAACTTGCATGTGAAAAGCTTTTAAGTAATAAGGCAGTATGATTAAAGCCAAATAGATGTCAGATCTGTTCTATAATTCAGAAGAGGGAAAGGATAAAGTTAGACCTTGAAAATTGGGAGAATTTAAGGGAAAAGTAGAAAGTAATTAGGTGCTTAGACATAATAATACTGCAATTTTAACATATTCAAAATTTTCCCTTAAAAACTAATCCAAGTTAATACTTGGTTTAAAAACACGAAAGTATTTATACCAAAAAAAGTGAGATATAAAAATTTTTTATATAGTACTTATAGTTCAATGCAGAAATCCCAAAACATCCTTTTAAAAAATATGTAACTAGTCATCTCATGTGGGAACAGGAAAGGCAGTAATCATCCTAGTTATACTTTAGAAACTGTCTTTTCTGCTTTGCAGATGTTTTACTTGCCTCTGTCTAAGATATAGTTGCTAATTTTTCATTTGCTATCCTCATCTTCACAAGCCTGGTTCCTGCCTTTTGCCCAAACAGTAGTAGGAGCTCTAGCATTAGAAATGGAGTCAATAGAGTCAGGCTCAGTTGGTCATTATTCTTTAGCATTCCAGCTGTTCTCTTACTAAAGAAAAAACAAGGGATAGAAATATTTCTGGAGTCCCTGTTTCTTCTCTTTGCCAAGTTCAAAAGAATCTTAGTATTTCTATCCTGAAACATACTCCTTTTCCCTGACCTCTGTTAGTCTGCTAGAGTATAAACTAATCCCAACACTTATCCTTCATAAACAGATTAACACAACTAAGAAAACCTTAACATTTGAAAGTTGTATTTAAGGCCTTGTGATCAGTGTTATTCACATGGGAAAGTAGCACACTGCTTACTGATGATGCCAAAAAGTCATTTTCTCCCCACTGGAAAACTGCAAAGCAGCAGCAAAGGTAGAGCAGCCCAGGAATAGAGTGAAGAGACTACTGGAAAGCAGCTATAGCAGTTGATAATGTAGGCAACAAGTAGTGATGTTGCTGTGAGAAAGAGACAAATGCCAATAGTTTTAAAGTGGTGGAAGACAGAGAAGTACAGAAATTCATCATCTTCATTTACTGCCCTTGAAGGCATAAGATAACCTTTGTCTGATCTGTGTGAACAGAAAAATAATTAAAATGTAATGGTTAAAGGACTACAGAGGATGAACTATCATTAATTTGAATGTTTTATTGCCAAGTAGTATTTCATAGTATGGGTATACCACAGTCACTTTAACAATTTTGCTTTATTTTTTGGAATAAGGAAAGTTTTCTCTTGGAGACCGGATGTAATTTCCTCTGAGCTATGGATTTGGTAGTCTCTTAAGGACATACTATGCTAGGGCTCCTTTATAAAGATTTGTGGACGATGTATTGCACATCATACACAGTGGCCTTGATGAACTTAACCCAGAAACAAGTTTATCAGGGGCTTTAACAAGGAATACTGTTCTTTTTTAAAGGTAGAATATCATAGTTCTTGTCAGTTTCCATCTTGTCTTTCGTTCTCCTTTCTGTTTTAACTATATTTGGTTGAGCATCATGTTTATAAGTGGTCTGGATGTTAACATTATTAAGTTTCTAAAATTTATTCAGAATTTAAGATGTTAATGACTTCTACTTTTTATTTTTCTACATCCAAACAAACTATAAATAAATGTTTGGTGCCATATTTGTTTTTGGTAACTTTTTTTTGTATGTGTGTAGTTGTGCCTTCTTCAGCCTCTCCACAAAGGAGTGTGGACCAAAGAAGTACAACTTCAGCTCCCTCTGCTCCTGTTGTCAATGGAGAATCCAATAGCCTCCCGTCATCAGTTCCTTACCCTGCCGCTTCTCTGGTTTCTCAGAATGAGAGTGAAAATGAAGGCCATCTAAATCCAACTGAAAAACTCCAGTAAAACACTTTTACAGATATTGTTAAATAGATTAGAATTGGATAATGGGGATAAGTTCTGGGTTTATTTAATATGATAAACATTCTTAAGTGATATGGTAGTACAAGTGTGTCTGGGTGTTATATGAGCAATCTTTAGGCTTTCCAAGAGGTATGTGACATTGTAATACAGATCATTTCTATGAACAAATGTATTCCAGTTTTCAAATAAAGAATTAGAAACAGCTGAACTACAGTTAAAATAATCAAGTGGTTTAGAAGCTGGCTTTATAATCAAATAGCTCTGTATGTGTGTCTTTTAAGGCTCTATGACTGTGGACAAATAACTTACTCTCATTTAACCTCTGTTTCTTCATCTGCGAAATAGGGATAATAATATACTTGTTCACAGAGGTGTTTTAAGGATTAAAAAGCATTGGCATGCCTCCTGGCACTTAATAAAAACTTAAGCTGGTCATTTTTTGGTAAACATATGACATACTTTATAGATTTCTGTGTTATAGGAACCATCTGCAAATGCTCAATAATGCTTGCATACCTGATTTGCCTGAGAGCTAGTATTCAAATTGTTTTGTACTTCTCATTTTGGATACATATTAAGAAATCTAGTAATATTTCTGACATTGAGTTTTAAGCTGTTAACATCCATACCTGCTTAAAATGAACACTTGGAACTCTTTAATATGCTTTTGTCCCTAACACAGCATGAAAAATATAAAGGGATGAGATTTTGAGTAGACTATACTTGAAATTAAATTATTTATAGGCATAGCCCCTAGATATTTGACTAGACTTACGTTTTGTTTGTGTTGGCTGCTATTACATGAAAATAATGCATGTTTTATTTTGCTAAAATAGTTATTAATATTATATATATATGTGTGTTGTTTATCAGGAAGTTAAATGAAGTTCGGAAGAGATTGAATGAACTAAGAGAATTAGTTCATTATTATGAACAAACATCAGATATGATGACAGATGCTGTAAATGAAAACACAAAAGATGAAGAAACTGAAGAGTCAGAATATGATTCTGAGCATGAAAATTCTGAGCCTGTTACTAACATTCGGTAAGAACTTTTATTTGACTTTTCTCCTGTAAGTCATGCTGTTTTGGTCAGTGTAATCTTAATTGCCTTGTGTAAAAAATAGGGAAGAGTTGAGTATAGTAGTTTAGTAAATTTGCTATTTGTTAGATCAAATGCAAGTAAATTACAAGAAGTATCTAAATTAGCATTTTTCTACCTCTTTAATTTTAGGTATAATTTTGATTTTTCAAATGTTTTAAGTTTCTAAATTGCAGAAGTTAATGAAAAGCAAGAACCAATTATTCATAGTATGAATTTAAATGTGGAAAAACCAATGGTGTTCATAGTTTGGAAGTACTTTATCAGCAGTTCTAAACCTTGGTTGTTGTTGTTGTTATTATTTTTACCTTAAATAACTAAGCTGCTTTCTTTTTTTTAGAAATCCCCAAGTAGCTGCCACCTGGAATGAAGTAAACAGTAATTCCAATGCACAGTGTGTTTCTAATAATAGAGATGGCAGATCAGTTCATTCTAATTGTGAAATTAACAACAGATCTGCTGCCAACATAAGGGCTTTAAACATGCCTCCTTCTTTAGGTATGATTAACTCTATTCACAGAAATTATTGCCATATTGTTCTTGGGAAGTAGATTTTTCTTTCATTAGTACTCAAGTTTATGAAATTACGGATTTCAATGGTACCTGTTTTCAGCAGATTGTCGATATAATAGAGAAGGAGAACAGGGGATTCATGTTGCCCAAGGTGAAGATGATGAGGAGGAGGAAGAAGCAGAAGATGAGGGTGCTAGTGGAGCTTCATTGTCTAGTCACAGGAGCAGTGTGGCTGATGAGGCTCCCGAGGATGCTGAATTTGAACAGAAGATCAATAGACTTATGGCTGCAAAACAGAAACTTAGGCAATTGCAAGATCTTGTTGCTATGGTACAGGCAAGTACTGCTTGGTTTTTAAAAAACTACTTGTCAAATAGTACAGTCTTATCAGATAAAATTTATATATTTTGACAATTACATGGCATAATTATACTATTACATATTTATGTATTAAGTTCTTGCTATATGCCAGCTTTAGATGTTTGGCACTTAAATTTAGTTTTTAACTACTGTTGACATACAATATTATATTAGTTTCAACTGTACAGAATAATGATTAGACATATTTTATGAAGTGATCAGCTCAGTAAGGGTAGTACCCATCTAATACTATATGTAATTATTATAATATTATTGACTATATTTCCTATGCTGTACTTTATTTATATTCTTGTGACTACTTTTGTAACTGCCAGTCTGCACTTAATTAATCCTTTTCACCCATGGCCCCAACCTCCCCTCCCATCTGGTGACTATCAGTTTGTTCTCTCTATCTTTGAGTTCCTTAATTTGATGAATGTGTGTCAACACAATACTTCTTTGTTTTAGTGTTTGAGGTATATCATTTAAGTTCAGGCACTTTCATACTACCATCTGAAACATCATGCAGTTGTTTTGTATCTTTTCTCATACTTTAATTTTTCCACTTTTTATTATCACAAAATGTCTCATGATCTAGTTTGTTTATTCCTGAGTCCCAACCCAGTTACTTTCTAATCTTCCTCTCCATAATAGTAATTAAGTTTGTTTTTAGATAGCAAAGACCAGAATAACACCATCTATAAACTTAAAATTGATTCATAACTAAGTTATCTCTAACTTTTTAAGGTTTTATTAGAATGATATTTGCAAAGGTTAAAGTTTTAGTTGAGGGCTTCCAAGAAAGCATGAGTAAATATAAAATATATAGAGTTAAAAAATTTTTTAATATACTTTTATTGATTTCAGAGAGGAAGAGAGAGGTAGAAAGATATAGAATCATCAGTGTGCCCTGACCTGTAATTGAACCATGACTTCCTAGTTCATAGGTTAATGCTAACCACTGAGCCACACTCACTGGGCTAGGATTAAATATTTTTAAGAAAAATGCAGTAGTTCACCCCAAATCTTTTTTTTTAAAGAAATTCTTCATTGTTTATTACATATGTCTCCTTTTTTCCCCATTGACCTCTCCCTGCCACCCACTTCCCACCCCCCACCCCCTTTTTTTTGAGGGCCTTCCAGTAAAAAAATAGAAGACCTGCCAGCTAGACAAATTCAAAAAGAGCTGTGAAATTACCCCCCAAATCTTTTAATAAGTACATTGATTTCAATAAAATACGGATCTGTTAGGAAGATAGTAACTTCAGTTGTATTGCCAGGAGTGATTACTAATTTAAAATGGTATATTCTATTAGTTTTTGTATTCCAAGCCATTGACACTTGTTTGGCAGACCAAAGCCGTGAGGAAAGGGAAAATTTTATGTAAGCAAGTGACAATGGACATTGATTATTTGATATTGTTAATGTAAAAGTTAAATCTTAAGAAAAATTAATATTCAGGAGTTTGCAGTTCCAGTAGTATATTTTTTATCTTCATATTCTTTGATAGCTCAGTATTTGGTCAAAATAACAAAAGGCAACTTAGTATTTGTCATTACTGGATAATAGGCAGCGCAGATATTTAATGTACTATTTTTAGTTTCAGTACTCCGTTTCTTGCCGTGGTAGAGAATGAACTTCAGTGTTCTCTACTGCTTTCTCTACTTCTCTAATTTTTCTTATATGACTTTGATTGACTAGTGGTATTTACTAAGGTATGAATTAGATTTGTCAAGATTATTTTAATATAATGACGTGTTTTTAGGATGATGATGCAGCAGATCAAGGAGTTATCTCTGCCAGTACTTCACATTTGGATGATTTCTACCCAGCAGAAGAAGGCACCAAACAAAATGCGAATAACAATAGAGGAAATGCCAATAAAACACAGAAAGATGCAGGAGTAAATGAAAAGGCAAGGTATGTTAAGCCTTCATTTAGTAAAAATTCAGTGCCTGTTATAGAGAAAGTACTCTGCTGGGTATACTGTATTACATAATGCTTAATGTTATCAGATTTACTGGAGTCCAAAATATAATGTCAATTTAATTACAGAGAGAAATTTTATGAGGCCAAACTACAGCAGCAACAGAGAGAGCTCAAACAGTTGCAGGAAGAAAGAAAGAAACTGATTAAGATTCAAGAGAAAATTCAAGCATTGCAAAAGGCATGTCCTGACCTACAGGTAATTAGGAAATTTCTCTCTTTCTCTTTGAAAAAGATGTCTAAAACCCAGTGTCAATTGAAAGTACTCTTTCTAGTACTGATATGATAGATTTATTTCTGTTAATTTTATGATTAATGAAATGGTTGAACTAATGAACTGTTTTAGGGATACACATCTATACTGAAAGATACCACTAAGGAATTGACAGATTATTTTCATTCTTTCACTTGTTGGGTTAGCTAGCTAGAGTTTCAAAACATGAATGTAACTATTAAAATATTCTGGTTTCACATTTCTAGTTCCACTGAACTTTAAAGAGATCACTTTTTACATTTAGCTAGTGAAAAACAAAATCAGGATGAAGTAAAATGCCAAAGACTTGGAAAGAAAGAAAGAAAATGAACCATACTCACATGTACTATGACTATGTACCAGAAAATCTAGCAAAAAAAAAAAAAAAAAATATATATATATATATATATATATATACACACACACACACACACACACACACACACACACACACACACTAGAGGCCCGGTACACAAAAATTTGTGCACTCGGGGGGGAAGGGGGGGGTCCCTCAGCCTGGCCTGTGCCCTCTCGCAGTCTGGGACCCCTCAGGAGATAACGACCGGCTGGCTTAGGCCTGCTCCCGGGTGGCAGAGGGCAGGCCCAATCCCTAGGTGCAGCCCCTGGTCGGGCTCAGAGCAGGGCCGATTGGGGAGTTGGTGCGCTGCCCCCTGTCATGCACAGAGCAGGGCGGATTGGGAGGTTGCAATGCCACCCTCAGTCACGCTAGGGTAGGGCCGATTGGGGGTTTGGGGCACCACCCCCTGTCACATTCAAGGCAGGGTCGATGGGGAGGTTGCGGCGCCACCCCTGTCACGCACAGAGCAGGGCCAATCAGGGGTTTGGGGTGCTGCCCCCTGTCGCGCACAGAGCAGGGCCCATCAGGGGGGTTGAGGCTCTGAACCCTGTCACGCACAGAGCAGGGTCAATCAGGGGGTTGGGGCGCTCCCCCATGTCACGCACAGAGCAGGGCCCATCAGGGGTGTTGGGGAGCTCCCCCCTGTCACACACAGAGCAAGGCCCATCAGGGGGTTGGGGAGCTCCCCCCTGTCACGCACAGAGCAGGGCCCATCAGGGGGTTGAGGAGCTCCCCCCTGTCACTCACAGAGTAGGGCCAATAGGGCAGTTGGGGCACCGCCCCCTGTCACACACAGAGCAGGGCGGATCGGGGTTGGGGCGCCGCCACTGTCACACTCAGGGCAGGGCCGATGGGGAGGTTATGGCTCTACCCTGTCACACACAGAGCAGGGCTGATCAGGGGGTTGGGGCGCCGCACCCTGTCACACACAGAGCTGCAGGGCGATCAGGGCATTGGGGAGCTCCCCCCGTATCAGGCACAGAACAGGGCTGATCAGGAGGTTGGGGCACCTTCCCCTGTCACACACAGAGCTGCAGGGCAATCAGGGGGTTTGGGCGCTGTCCCCTGTCACGCTGATCCCGGTGCCGGGAGGCCTCTCGGCTCCGCTGATCCCGGTGCTGGGAGGCCTCGCAGCTTTGCTGATCCTGGTGCTGGGAGGCATATTACCCTTTTACTATATAGGATAGAGGCCTGGTGCATGGGTGGGGCTGGCTGGTTTGCCCTGAAGGGTGTCCTGGATCAGAGTGGGGGTCCCCACTGGGGTGCCTGGCCAGCCTGGGTGAGGGGATGATGGCTGTTTGCAGCTGGTCACACACCCTTCCAGGTGGGGGTCCCCACTGGGGTGCGTGGCCAGCCTGGGTGAGGGGATGATGGCTGTTTGCAGCTGGTCATACACCCTTCAGGGTTGGGGGTCCCCACTGGGGTGCCTGGCCAGTCTGGGTGAGGGGCTGAGGGCTGAAGCTCCCAACTGCTCCTTTTTTTCTTTTTCTTTATTATTCTGGGCCGGCTTTAGCTCTGAGGCTTGGCTCCAGCTCTGAGGCCTCTGCTGCTGAAAGGAGGTATCTGGTTTGTTTAGGTTCTATAATCAAAACTCTGTATCAACTCCAGCTCTGAGATCCCGGCTCGCTGAAAGCAGTTTTTTTGGGTTTTGTTTAGCTTCTATATTTGTTACATAGGTGCCTAGAGTTGCAGCTCAGAGGCTGGCAAGGCAGGCGGGGAACGTTGGTTTCCTGCGTCACTGAAGCAAGCAAGCCTCATGTTCAGTTTAAGCTGCCTGTCTGCCGGCTGCCATCTTGGCTGGCAGTTAATTTGCATATCGCCCTGATTAGCAAATGGGAAGGGTAGAGGTCGTATGCCAATTACCATGTTTCTCTTTTATTAAATAGGATATATATTTTATTGATTTTTTTTTTACAGAGAGGAAGGGTGAGGGATAGAGTGTTAGAAACATCGATGAGAGAGAAACATTGATCAGCTGCCTCCTGCACACCCCCTACTGGGGATGTGCCCACAACCAAGGTATATGCCCTGACTGGAATCGAACCCGGGACCCTTCAGTCCACAGGCCGACGCTCTATCCACTGAGCCAAACCGGTCAGGGCAATATATTTTGTAAATGAGTTAAATAAAACCCAAAGAGTAGTTTTTCTACAAACCTTCAATAAAGAATTAAAAAATAGAGTAAAATATTCTGATTTTAGCTTTGCAGTTCAGGGACTACCATTTCCATCTTTAATGGCCTAAAATTATATAATAAAGCCCTTAAGCCATCATGTGTTATCTAAGGAAATTAAAATATTTTGTTTTTAGTTTGAATATTAACTATATATACCTTTGCTTATTAATAGTATCCCATGCTTATGTCTTTGATATTGAACAGAAAATGAACAATCTTTGACCATGTCAGGTAATAGGGGTAGGGTTAATATGGGAAGGAAATACCAATTCTTTTTGAGATTTTTTTTTTTCTCCCTAAAATTTATTGGTTAAGTTTATTCTTCAGTCAGGTTTTATTTTTAAAGGAAGGGAAACACATCAAATGATAATTCTAATGTAACAATTTATTTTCTAGATTGTTACCTTTTCCACTTTAATCCCTTTGTCCTTATCCCCAATCTAAACAATGCCCAGAGGAATACATAGCTGAGTTGGGTTGAGTATATGAAATTTTCCACAGTAATGTTTTATCTCTCTTATCTCTCTCGTTTCTGAAGGTTGGTTACTACTCATCAGCTTTAGTCTGTGCTTTTCTCTTTTATTATGTCAGATTTTCTTTGAATCATGATAGCAGTTGAGGTCTGATAACAAATATGTCACTAGAACCCTTTATGAAATTAACATAATTGCTGTAATTCCTCATAATGTTTCTAATCCTTTTTTTAGCTGTCAACCACTAGTGCAGGTAATTGTCCCACAAAGAAATATATACCAGCTGTTACTTCAACCCCAACTATTAATGAAAATGAAACCAATGCAAGCAAACCTGTTTTTGAGCCTGACGATTCTTCAGTAGTAAATAATGAGGTATTGTATAATGTACCCTGTTGTTCTTGAGTCTTAAGTCACATATTGTTTTAAAATTTATTTTTCAAGTACAGTTAAGTACAATATTCTATTAGGTTCCAGTGTATAACATAGTTTATTAGACATTTATATACCTTATGAAGTAATCATCCTGTTAAGTTTAGTATCCATCTGACACAGTACATAGTTATTACAGCATTATTGACTATATATTCCCCATGCTGTATAAGTCACAGCTTAAGAAGGAAACAATATCGGCAAAACATGTTTTTAAATGTAGCCTGTTTGTGTGTTTTAGTTTGGGGAAGAAATTTTTTTTTTTTTCAAAAAGTAATTAAGTTGGGATCTCTTCAAAATAGTCTTGGTCTTTATTAGCAAATATTTGGTAGAATTATATGTAAAGGATAGTTGCAACAAATAGCAATCATTTCCGTTAAAAAGACCTATCCTTTGGTATTTTCTTTCATTTACATGTGATTTGTAGGAAACATCATAACTTTTTCTAAATAGTTGATATTTGGGTGCTGCTTGTTTTCTTTAAGAATTAATGATTGCCTGGTTTTTTCTTATTCATCATTAACATTATTTTTAACCTTCATTAATATTTCAGTGTAAAAAGAATAGAGTGAGAATAGAAGTATTTGTAGGTATGGACAATAGTATTAGTCTGTTGTCCTTTAAGGAGAAGACAAATCCAAATACTTTAACTTTGCTCTAATTTTTAAATTAATAGCTGTGGTCAGAAATGCGAAGACATGAAATTTTAAGGGAAGAGCTGCGACAAAGAAGAAAGCAGCTTGAAGCTCTGATGGCTGAACATCAGAGGAGGCAAGGTATAGCTGAAACTGTATCTCCAGTGGCTGTTTCATTGAGAAGTGATGGATCTGAAAACCTGTGCACTCCTCAACAAAGTAGAACAGACAAGTAAGAGCTATTTAAATCATTTTTTAAACATCATACCTGCGGCTTGTAGGATAGGCAGCCTTGTTTTCCCTCTGCATCACAGTACAAATTTGTTGTGGCAGTGAGGATAATATTTAAGTATCACCTTGGTGCCTCAGTTTTACTAAATTGAGTTCCTTTCTGTTCAAAGTTCTCATAGCATTAACTTTTTTTTTAATTACTAAGACACTTAATCAAATGGTGATCTAGATTTTGTTGAGTGTATGACCTTTATTTTCTTAAGTTTTAAGCTTATAAAAAGAAAACTTAGTTAAGCTTTAACCTTGATACTTTGTAGTGTTATTCCATCAGGCCAGAAATAAGCACTTTTTTTACTCAAATTCAGTATCTGCTATTTGTAAGGTTTCTAAGGATCTTAAAACATTTTGTTATATAAGACATTTAGTTTTTAGGAGTTAAGTTTGAAATTTTCATATCAAGAATATTTCTAAAAGACTTGGTCATCTTTAATATCAGTCAATTACTACCTATATCAGCCGTGGGCAAACTACGGCCCGCGGGCCGGATCCGGCCCGTTTGAAATGAATAAAACTATTGAAAAAAAAGACCGTACCCTTTTATGTAATGTGTTTACTTTGAATTTATATTAGTTCACACAAACACTCCATCCATGCTTTTGTTCCGGCCCTCCGGTCCAGTTTAAGAACCCATTGTGGCCCTCAAGTCAAAAAGTTTGCCCACCCCTGACCTATATAGTAGTATTCAGATCTAAAATTTGGAATTCAAATGTGTTGCGACTTTACATTTTGATATTTTCAGATGGCATTTCTGGAACATTGAACCAAGCCTAACTCTTCTTCCTCTTAGAAGAACTTTTCCTATTTGTGGAGTCCCCATACATCTTTAGTGATCAAACTACATCTTTAGTATTTTATTCTGTTCTGAATACCACACATTTATACTTCAGGTTCTTTGGGTAGTTTTGATAAGCGTCACGATTTTAGAACATAGATTCTAGAATTGTGGCACCCAATATGAAAGTCACTAGATATAGAGGTAACTAAGTTAAAATTAAATAAAATAAAAATTTTCTCAATTACGTCAGCCATATATTAAGTGTTCATTGGTTATGTGTACCTAGTGGCAGTATATGGGACAGCACAGATATAGATCATCACTATTCAGAGAATGGTATTGGACAAGAATGGTATTGATCTAGAAAACTGTCACGCAAGGAAAGGAACGTTGAGGGTTGTTTAGGAAAAAATATTTAGAGCAGTGGTTCTCAACCTTCTTAATGCTGCGACCCTTTAATACAGTTCCTCATGTTGTGGTGACCCCCAATTTCATTGTTACAAATTGAACATAATTAAAGCATAGTGATTAATCACAAAAACAATATGTAATTATATATGTGTTTTCTGATGGTCTTAGGCGACCTCTATAAAAGGGTTGTTTGACCCCCAAAGGGGTCACGCCCCACAGGTTGAGAACTGCTGATTTAGAGGATATGATTACTGTTTTAATTGGAAGAATTGTTTTATGGAAGGCAGAAGAAATGTATTCTATATATATTTTAGAATACTACTCATATCATAGTTACTAAGATTAAATGAGATTTTATATACACACATGCACATGTGCATGACCTGTATATTTGGTACAGTGTCTGGCACATGGTGGTAAAGTATTGAGCTCATCTCCAGAATGATCTCTTGTTTTTTTGTCTCAATCTCTAGAACAATGGCAACTTGGGGAGGTTCTACCCAGTGTGCACTAGATGAAGAAGGAGATGAAGATGGTTACCTTTCTGAAGGAGTTGTTCGGACAGATGAAGAGGAGGAAGAAGAAGAGCAAGATGCCAGTTCCAATGATAACTTTTCTCTGTATTCTCCTAATAGCATGAATCATAACTCTTATAGTATAAAGGAAACTAAAAATAGGTTAGTTTCTCTGTTTTTTAAAAACTTTTTTAAAATATATTTTATTGATTTTTTACAGAGAGGAAGGGAGAGGGATAGAGAGCCAGAGACATTGATGAGAGAGAAACATCGTCCTTGGAGTTTGGGAAACAGGGCTGAAAGTTCCAACTTCTCTAATCACCTGGCTGGTTTTTCTGGCCACCAGACCCCCTCATGAAGCCACCTAGGGCCTGCCAAGAGGTATTGGCAGAAACTCAGATATGCTGGAAAGGGGCTCTTTATGAAAAACACAGGTACTCAGGGGATGCCAAGAGTTATAGGAGCTCTGCTGGAAACCTGGGACAAATATTTTTTAATTGAATTTATTGCAAGTTTCATGTGTATAATTCTCTTTTGAATTTTTATTTTTTAAATATTTATTAAATTGATTGGGGTGACATTGGTCAACGTGAACATAAAGGTTTCAGGTATGGGTTTCTATGTTACAAAATCTGTATCTTTTTTTTTTTTTTTAATTTATTGATTTTTTACAGAGAGGAAGGGAGAGAGATAGTCAGAAACATCGATGGGAGAGAATCATCGATCAGCCGCCTCCTGCACATCTCCCACTGGGGATGTGCCCGCAACCCAGGTACATGCCCTTGACCGGAATCGAACCTGGGACCCCTCAGTCCGCAGGCCGATGCTCTATCCACTGAGCCAAACCGGTTTCGGCAAAAATCTGTATCTTGATTGTGTGCCCACCATCCAAAGTCAAATCTTCTCCTGTCACCTTCTATTAGGACCCCTTCCCTTCTCTCCCTCTATCCCCTTCCCTCTGGTGATCACCGCACTGCTGTTTGTGTTCACGAGTTATCAGTTTTATTTCCCACATGATTGAAATCATATAGTTCTTAACTTTTTCTGACTCAATTCACTTAGCATAATGTTATCAAGGTCTATGCATGTTGTTGCAAATGGCAGTATTTCATCATTATGGCTGAATAATATCCCATTGTGTATATGCACCACGTCTTTGTCCAGTCTTCTATCTTGGGGCACTTTGGTTGTTTCTGTGTCTTGGCCACCATGAATGATGATGCAGTGATGAACATAGGGGTGCATATGTCTTTGTGAATACATGATTTCGAGTGTATTGGGTATATACCCAGGAGAGGGATTGCTCGGTCGTGTGGTAGTTCTATTTGTATAAATTTTTATAATATATTATCTGTATATTGTATTGTGTATTCACCACTCCATGTCAAGTCTCCTTCCATCACCATTTATGCCCCCTATATTTTCTTCTACCTCACCCAAAACCCCTTTCCCTCTGGTAATCACCATGTTGTTGTCTGTGTCTATGAGGTCTTTTTTTTGTTTTTCTTTTCTTAATCCTTTCACCTTTCAAAAAATACATCTATCATATATATTTTTTTCGTTAATCCTCACCCAAGGATATTTTTCCATTGATTTTTAGAGAGAGTGGAAGGGTGGGGGAGAGACAGAGAGAAATATCCGTGTGAGAGAGACATATGGATTGGTTGCCTCCTGCACAGAGAGACACGTCAATTGATTGCCTCTCACAGGGCCCCAACCAGGCCAGGGATCGAGCCTGCAAACAGTTACATGCTCTTGACTGGAATTGAACCTGGAACTCTTCAGTCCTAGGGCCGATGCTCTGTCCACTGAGCCAAACCAGCTAGGGCTCAAAATATATTTTTTTATTATACTACAAGAGTGTTGCCGAGATATATTCCAGCTACACTGGATCAGGATTTATAAGCTTTGATCTTTGTTCTTTGGGGGAGGTTAGCAAACATTTAAAAATCGTAGAGCCTAGCCGGTTTGGCTCAGTGGATAGAGCGTAGGCCTGTGGACTGAAAGGTCCCAGGTTCGATTCTGGTCAAGGGCACATGCCTGGGTTGTGGGCTCGATCCCCAGTAGGGGGTGTGTAGGAGGCAGCCGATCAATGATTCTCTCTCATCATTGATGTTTCTATCTCTCTCTTCTCCTTCCTTCCTCTCTGAAATCAATAAAAATATATTTAAAAAAGTAAAAATCATAGAGAGAGAAAAAAGTCTGTACAAAGATACTCATTATATTGTTATTTACAGTAGTGAAATATATTTGATGAGTAAAAGATGAAGTAATTCCACCTGATGTTGTAATGTGGCTAAGCTTATAACATGAAGAATGGAAAAATGCTTGTGGTACATTTTTATTTTGCAGTATATAGAATTATATGGACACTTCTGTTTAAGACATTAGTGAAAAACACTGGAAAAGAATAAAATACGATAATTATATAAGGCTAAAAACCTAGAATCTTTATCCCCTTTATTTTTCATGCTTTTTGAGTTTTTCATCTTAAAAAGAGAATACTGGCCTGTGGTTTGTTGCCAGATTTTAAAAGCCAAATAATTATATATGATGACCTAATGCTTTAAATCTTGTATTAGATGGAAGAATAATCGCCGTTTTCCAGAAGATGGAAATTGTCGTCCATTAGCCAAGACAAGACAACAGAATATCAGCATGCAGCGTCAGGAAAACCTTCGGTGGGTGTCAGAACTCTCGTATGTAGAAGAGAAAGAACAATGGCAAGAACAAATTAATCAGCTAAAGAAACAACTTGATTTCAGTGTCAGTATTTGTCAGACTTTGATGCAAGACCAGCAGGTAAAGTTCACTATAAAAGTAAAAATATTTTATCTTGTTTTTGAAGCAGTCCACATTTTTCTCAAGTCATCATTAAAATATTGCGAAATATTTTCCTTTCCATAGGCTCTATCTTGTCTGCTCCAAACTCTTCTCACCGGTCCCTACAGTGTTATGCCCAGCAATGTTGCATCTCCTCAAGTGCACCTTATAATGCACCAGTTGAACCAGTGCTACACTCAGCTAACATGGCAACAGAATAATGTACAAAGGTAATTAGTTTCTTGGAAATAGTGAAACTCCATAGTAAGTGCTAAAACTGCCCTAACCGGTTTGGCTCAGTGGATAGAGCGTTGGCCTGTGAACTGAAAGGTCCCAGGTTCGATTCTGGTCAAGGGCATGTACCTTAGTTGCGGGCACATCCCCAGTAGGGAGTGTGCAGGAGGCAGCTGAATCGATGTTTCTCTCTCATCAATGTTTCTAACTATCCCTGTCCCTTCCTCTGTAAAATATCAATAAAATGTATTTTAAAAAATAAAAATAAAAGTGCAGTGCTAAAACTGAGCAAAGATATTGCAGTTATCTTCTGGGACAAAGGGTATGAGACAAATTATATATGCAAATATTCTCTGTCACTGCCGGGAGCCGGTCCATGCTTGCTATTTCAAGGGACCTGGCATATATGGCATACTGTTCTTAATATGTTTGCTCACCTTCTTGGCACTATGTGTTTTAACCAAGGTCTCTGAGAAAGGTTGTTTCCCCAGGTAGGGATTTTCCCCTGAAGTTAGGGAGGGAATAAAACCTCTTAACTAAGTGCCAGGTGGGTAATTAATCACTTTAACTACGAACAATCATGCTTAAGCTACATAATCTTTACTCCCTGGAATGGAGATAAGAAACGCCCTAACCTTTGAAATAGAGATTGATAGGATTGAATCAACTGGTATAAATACAGATGTAAGAAGACAGAACACACAGAACTAGAGACAGAAGAACTTCGCTGGAGAGAACATGGCAAAAGATCCTGGACTGAACCTGACTACAGAAATGGGCAAGAGAACCTGACTAGAACCTGGTGACTGAACCTGACTGGAGAACCTAGCGAGGGAACATGGCTACAGAACCTGGCTGGAGAACCTAGCGAGGGAACATGGACACAGAACCTGGCTGGAGATCCTAAGCAGAACCTCTCTGGAGATCCAGACCAGAACTTGGCTAGAGATCCTGGCTAGGCTGCTGATCAACTGAACGCTGTCTCCGTGTCATTCCTTCTTCGCCGACTCCGTCTACACCTTTGGGGACCCCTGGACCTGCTGGGGTTGGACCCCGGCATGTCACCTGAGAATTTTATACACAGCGATTTGCCCAATATTCCCCTTCAATATTGTGGACTTGTCTTTAAAATTTTATACACTTACATTAGGTGAATTATATGGTGTGTAACATACCTCAATAAAACAGCAGACAAGACAAGAAAAAGAGTTTCTTACAGTTATACCTACTATCTAATAGAAGTGGTAAGTGCAGTTTTTGATCCTAAGGCTAAGTTTATTGAATTAAGCCTGCAGGACAAGCAAATATTTGTTGTAGTGAATATCAGAGCAGTCAGTCTGATTTGCATGAATCACTTCTTACACATATCTTTTCTGAATGTACTCTAAGTAGATGTTAATATAACTGATTTTTAAATTACCAACTTCTTAAATTTTTATAGGTTGAAACAAATGCTAAATGAACTTATGCACCAACAAAATCAGCATCCAGAAAAACCTGGAAACAAGAAAAGGGGCAGTAGTGCACCACACCCTCCTTCTCCCAGTTTATTTTGTCCTTTCAGCTTTCCAACACAGCCTGTAAATCTGTTTAACCTACCTGGGTTTACTAATTTTTCATCATTTGCACCAGGTAAGTGACTGAAAACCTAAAGGAAAAATAAGTAAGAACAAAAGTGTTTTAGAGTATTGTTTGTCTATTGCATGGATATTTATTAGTCTCTTTTGGATTGGTAGGAAATGCTTGCAAAGAAAGTTAGAAACTCTTTTCTACTTTGATTCTTATAGTGAAAATTTAAGTTTAATATGGTTGCTAATGGAATTAAGTAAACAATTATGAATTATTGCTGTTTTATATCTTTGATTATTTAACGACTATTAAGGAGAAAGGGAATTGATATATCCAGTGGCTACTCTACATCAGGCACTGTGTAAAACATAGAGTAAAGATGAATAACATGTTCTTGTAGAGGAGCTTCATGTCTCGGCAGGGAGATATACTGCTAGACTAAAGGTGAGTGCTTAGTTTAGGCTTACATTTAATTTTATTTAGCTTAGGCTTCTATTCAGACTTTTTTTCTGCACACATTATGTGCCAGACACTATATAAATGACTGGGATTCAAAGATGATTAAGACTAATGCTTTAAAAAATTTAATGTCTAATGAGGAAGCTAAGAATGTTAATCAATGCTTAGTGCAGTACCACAGATACAAATGAGGTGAGTGACCTATTCTTACTTGGGGTAAGAGATCATCAGGAAATGCATTTTTTTCCAGAAAAATGTTATTTAAGCTCTAAAAAATGAATAGAAGTTATTTCCAGGGAGTAAAAGGGAAAGAAAAGGCTTTCTAATCAATGGAACCACTTAGAGTTATAAAGATTACATCTATTTTATAGTGTAGTTTTAAGCATTGAATGAAATAACATGCAGAGTGCCTGCAGTAGAATCTGACACATTGTTATCACTAATGCTGAAACAGAGTGGGCTGAGCTATAAACTGTGATTTAATAAATGACTTAGTTTATTTTAATTAACAATTTCTTGTTTTGGTAAATCTGAATGGCACATTTAATTAAAACTGTCTTATTTCATATTAAGGCTAAAGGTACTTTATTGTCATCTTATTGCTTTTATTTACTAGGTATGAATTTCAGCCCTTTATTTTCTTCTAATTGTGGAGATTTTTCTCAGAATATTTCTACACCCACTGAACAACAGCAACCATTAGCCCAGAATTCTTCAGGGAAAACAGAATACATGGCCTTTCCAAAACCTTTTGAAAGCAATTCTTCTATTGGAGCAGAAAAACAAAGGTAACTCAATTGTAAACATAAGTCATTATGTTTAATAGATCACATTAATCTCTTTTTTTTTTATTACATCTAATTATATATAATTTGAAAACACAATTAGGGAGTATGTTTGTGATTGTTTGGCCTGGCAGTGTAGGGATTATGAAACTTTGACATCTCAGCAGATGTCTCTCTGGTACAAGAGCAGTTCAGAGTTTTGATCAGGGTATCCTATGAGATTCATTTTGAGAAGATAAGACCTTACCCATACAGTGTCTTTTGGGCTTGATTTGATATCTGTCTAAGTTCACAGATTTCAGTAAAAACTAATACTAATTAGTAGAGGATAGTTGTAAAGTGATGGCATTTATTTTTGATTCAGAACTCCTGATAAGAATGAGTTCCTAAGGCCTATCCAAATGTAATGTTGAGTACTGTTTTATTATAGAGACAACTTTAGACAAGGAAGTTGTAGTGATATATGGTATCACTTCAACTAGGAGTCCTATGATTGACCTCTCTGACTTTGCTTTTATTAGCGGTACTAACCATTTTTTTTCTTTTAAATCTCATGGTGCTTTGTAAAAGAGTCTAACAGTGTTTAGTGTACAGTTGTCATTCAGAAATAATGGCTGAGTGAATCTCCGTAATAAGCAATAAACATTTTTTCAAAGCTTTAGTAAATAGCCCACCTTCTGTAAAGTTCCTACTTTCTGTAAAGTTCCTACTTCATTATTGTCCATATTTTATATATAATTGGTAGTAAAAAAGCATGACTATGGCTATCTAATATTGTTTTAGATATTTGACCTACTTCAGATTATACCTAATCTCCTCCCCAAAATCTCAACTAGTATAGGTTCCCTGAATTGAATGGCTGGAGATAATAAGAGGTCAGGTGGGACATTATAATCTTGAGCTAGGGTTAGAAAACTCTTCCTATGAAGGACTAGGTAGTAAGTATTACTGTGCCTTTCGTACCCATTCATCTCTGCCATTTTTGCATAAAAGCAGCCATAACAATATGTAAACACATGAGTGGCTGTGTTCCAACAACACTTTATGGGCACTGAAACATAAATTTCATATACTAGTAATTGTCACAAGCTTGACTCCTTTGATTTTAATTTTTAACCTTGTATGATTTTATTTTTTCATCTATAAACATCATATTAGCTCTCAGGCCATACAAAAAAACAGCAGGCTCAATTTGGCCTGTAAACTAGGTTGTCTAACTTCTGTAAGTAAATCGGTGTCTCCCAAATTACTCTTTTAGATGGAACCCTGTTGTTCATGTCAGGTTCTGTGATAAAAGGTTTTGGACATCTCACTATGTTCCCTTTTAAGACATTTTATAAAGTACTTTGGCATATTAAAAATTTTGAGGAATCCTGTAGACCTGTTCAACTTTGTTTTGACTCTTTTTTTCAAATTAGATGACCAGTGAGTACCTATTAAAATATTAAGGGTGCCAGTGTGTAGCAGGTAAAATTTGAAAATGACACTGGACCAATAGAACTAAACTAAACTATACTTGATGTGTGGAGAAAGAAATTACTAGTTGCATGGCCATTATTTTTAACAAATTCTGGTTCTAGCTGAACTACTGTGACACAGATCCATGTATGTTTCATACCCTCTGCTTCAGCTCTTTCTCAGCTCTTCCTCCACGTTTTTTGTGTTTTCCTTATATATCCCATTCTTTCTTGGTTTTTCTTTCGTAGTCTTTTCTGTTATGAATGCTAGATCTTTGGTTTGGGACTTTTGCCAGTGAGAAGTGTTTAATATTAAAGTGAGGTAATTTAGAACACTAGCCTGTAACATATTTACATATTTAATGCATATTTTGTGAAAATATTTTTACAGTCTTTTGATGATTTTATTTGCTGAAATCTAGTAAACTATAAGTTAAGTACTATATCTGAAGTTTTTGATAAACATAGAAATCTGTCATTGTAACCTCTAAAAGCTTATTTTCATTGGTGTAAGGAATCAAAAGCAGGCCACAGAGGAGGTGGAAAACAGTAGGACACCATGGTTATATGATCAAGAAGGTGAAGTTGAAAAACCATTCAAGACTGGATTTGCAGTGTCTGTAGAGAAAACTACAAATAGTAATCGCAGAGATCAATTAGATACCAGCACGAGAAGACGCCAGTTTGATGAAGAATCCTTAGAAAGCTTTAGCAGCATGCCTGATCCCATAGATCCAACCACAGTAACGAAAACATTTAAGGCAAGAAAAGCATCTGCACAGGCCAGCCTGGCATCTAAAGACAAAACTCCCAAGTCAAAGAGTAAGAAGAGGCATTCTGCTCAGCTGAAAAGCAGAATTAAGAATAGTGGTAAATATTTAAATTTATTGAATATTGATCAGTGTGAATGTTGGTAACTTTATTCTGGCATATTTAATTTCAGTATGGTTAGATGGGTGGGCACTGTTCTAGATATAAACATTGCATTTCTTCTTTTTTTGCTTCTTATATATCTTATATATGTGGTTACTGTGAACTCAGAAGATTTTTTTCCAAATCTTGTAGGTTACTTAAAAGTTGCTAAAGTCCAAGTTTTACTATTATATTTTAATATTACATCTTGTCCTACATTCAGCACTTAGTCATGCTTCTGGTTAGGTCCTTGATTTGATTTATTTAAAGAAATGTGGGCCTCTCACTACATTGCAATCTTTGAATACCATATGAAACTGCTTTTAAAAACAAGTCTGCTCTTAGCCTTCCTGAACCTTAGTTAATAAGGTTTAACATTAACCTATATTTTATTGAATCTTGCTATCGAATATCACATAAACGTTCTCTTTATAGTGTTAACTACATGCCACTTTAAATTTTTTTTTCTGTGATTTTAAACATTTTTCTATGATTTTTAAATAATTTAATGAAGGTTACACTAGGTCTGGGGAGGGACCTGAAAGTCTGCATTCCTAATGAGCTCCCATGTATTGCCAGTAGTGGTCTGTGGAGTTCACTTTGAGTATCAGGGTCTTACAGGATCCTTAGTAAACATGTGGCCATATCTGCCTAGCCCTGGAAATACTGGTGTGTTTGTATTTTCGCTCGAAACCCCTTTATTCTGAGGAATTATGCTTTTTATATATGCAATGCAGCTTTTTTACTTCAAGGCAAAGATTAACATTCTGATCTACATGCTTTCTTTTCTCATATTTAAGTATAAAAATACCTGCCAAAACATGTGTTCACATTTGATCAAGACCCATTTGTAAGACACCCTCACAAAAATAAAAGACTTAATAGCATAACCAAACTATTATGTAATAAAATCAAGTGAGTCAGCTAAATTCTTGGTATTCAAACTGTGAGTTATGGAGAGCAGATGGCATCACTAGAAGCTTATTACAAATGCAGACTCTTGGCTCTTCTTGATACCAACTGAATGGGTATGCATTGTTTTTCAGTGTGCATTTTAGCAAGATTTGGATGTCTTAATATGTATAGATATATATAAAATCTGAGAAACACTGAGCTAGGCCATAATTTATGTTGTTTTTGTTCTCTTGATGGCACAGGAATAACATGATCTCTTAGAAAAAAGAATGTTTACTCTGTTGTAAAGGAAGTGGTAAGGGAGATGAAGTGAATGGAGAGAAGATTGGAAAGCATTCCAAACAAAGTATAGAGTCAGAACAAAGCTGGAAGAAGAAATGAGAGGAACTGGGGTAGGACTAGGAGATAACAGATAGACCAGTGTACTGGGACTTGGTTGCTGTCTTGAGAGATGTAGTACAGACAGTTGTGCTGTCGCAGATTTACTAGACTGAACTATGGGGATGTTTTTTTGTGTGTTTTTTAAATATATTTTATTGATTTTTTACAGAGAGGAAGGGAGAGAGATAGAGAGTTAGAAACATCGATCAGCTGCCTCCTGCACATCTCCTACTGGGGATGTGCCCGCGACCTAGGTACATGCCCTTGACCAGAATCGAACCTGGGACCTTTCAGTCCACAAGCCGACGCTCTATCCACCGAGCCAAACCGGTTTTGGCTGGATGGTTTTTTTTTGCAAATGTTGACAGTCTTACAGAAGTGGCATGCTAAATCTTTGTTTAACTTTGTCTCCTGTGATGGTAATGTATTTTAATCTTTACAAACTCTGTATATGTAAAGATGCATGTTACTGTATGTGAAATAAGATTTTACAGATTATGTGATGATTATCTTTTAAACTTCATTCACATTCACACTTACTGAGTTGTACATGATTTCTTGCCTTGCTGGATGTTAACAAACCTATCATTTGGTTGCCAGACCCATAATTTGGTTATAGTCCACCAGGTCCATTTCCTCTTTTGATATGATTAGAGAGAATAGGAGCATATATTTTAGATATTCCTCATTTTATTTCTTGGAATTTTGGGTAGAATTGTTACTGTGCTGACTTATGGGTTCTGTCCATACCTGAATCTTTTCATTTCTTCCCTTCTCCCCCTCCTATGACTCATTAATGAAGATTGAGATGAAATAGATGTTAAGCATTAGGCGCAGACTGTAAAGAAACAGCCCTTTTTAGATTCAGAGAATTTATTACTTATAGAAATAGAGAAAGGAGAAGTAGCTAAAGGTGCCAGCTCCCTATGTCATTTATTCCACACACCATAAGGGAAACACTTGAAACAAAAAGGGCTCGATGACAAGTATAACATACATGAGTGGTAGACACCTATTGGTGAGGAGCCACGGCTTATGCTGTAGCTAAGCCACCCTGTAGGATGGAATTGTGCCCGTGGGGTAGCAGAAAGGTGGCATGTCATCAGAATCAGGGAGAAGGAGGAAAACGCTCAGCAGTTTTCCAGGGAAAGGGGAAGGCGAGTGAAAATGGCTACATAGCAGCTTCTCACAAGCCTCCTGTGTTCTTGTGTTCCATGTTCCAGGAGGATTATTATAAGGCCTTCTGTCAAGGCTTAGAGGCAGCTGCAGTTCAGTACTTTCCTGTGTGGCTTTTGTGGATACATGCAGAGTCCCAAGGGTGCCATGGCTGAGCTGTTTACCTACAGTGGACACAACTAGAAGTACTGTTTCTTCTAGCTATGTCAGCCACTCATGCTGAGAAAAATAGAGTGAGTGTAAGGAAGGAGTGATGAAGTGGGATAGGGGTAACACCTTTACAGTAATGAATGTCATGTGTTGTTATTCTGGCTGACTTAGCCAGTGTTATTCTGAAGTATTATTAACTTCCATTAAGTCTCCTGTTATCCCTGGAGGATTACTATCAAAGTTCCCAAGAGAGAAATAATTCAGTCACACTAGTATCTTACCTTTGGAAATCTAGCCCTTGATGTTTTTCATTTGGGACTCAGAACACCATAGTTGTGTGTGTGTAATCTTTTTATAGCATTTTAATTATAACTATTTAATTTTTAGTTGCAGCTGTTTTGGAAGGTGAATTTATCTTTGTAGTGCCTACTGGGGCTACCCAAAGAGAATTTTGTGTATGCCATATAATGTATATTTTAATTTTCTATTAGAATTCATTCAGCACTTTTTTATTCAGTAACAGTAGTTAGAAGGTTAATTTCATAAATGTTGTGAAGGTCAAACATAACCAAGAGAGCTCTTTTTCCTGTAAGTTTTGAACAGAATGAATGAGCATGGCTAGACTTTATTCAGAGAGACCAATGAAGAAACCAGGAACCTAAATATAAGTCCTAACTAGAAAAATGGCTTTAGAAATAGAAAGGGAAGGCTGACTCCAGATAGGATATCACAGAGAATAAATTAACTATATACTGGGGACTTGTTATTAGCAGAGCAGCTGCTGTGAGCAGGGGGCTGTAAGCAGCAAGGCTTTATTTAGGGTCTGCTGGCTCTTTGAGAGTATATCTAGGGCAAAGATCAAAATTCTGTGGTTCTTGGGAAACATTTGGTTGAGGAGATCCATGCAACTCTTTCTGTTGTTGAAAACTCCCTATGCTGTAATTTACATCTCTGTGACTATTCTGTAACTACCAATTCATTCATATTTCTTAATCCCTTCACCCTTTTCACCCAGCTTCCTCACCAACCTCCCCCACTCTGGCAATGGTTCTCTGTATCTGAGTCTATTTCTGAGAACTCAAGAGATACTGAAGTTATAAAATAGCTCCTAAAGTTATAAAATAATTTTCTCTATTATAGTAATACCCAATAGAAATGGAAGTGGGAGGAAATACTCTTATTTTAGTATCCAAAACTACTGGGGGAAATTTTTCTTAGGAGTAAATTTAATAAGGAAAGTCCTAGTTCTGTAAAATTTTATAAAATATTTTTGAAGAACACGAAACAAGAATGAACAAATGAAAAAACACAACCATGCTCTTAGATGAGACTAGATAAGCTATTAAATATTACTTCTCAAATTAATAAATGCTTTCAATGTGATTCTATTTTGAATCCCCAAAGATTGTTTTTGAAATTTGGGGGAAAATTTTTACTGCTTATCTAGAAGGACAAATGTCCAAGAATAGCCAAGGAAAACTAGGAAGGACTTCCCTTACCAGTTGTTAAAACACACTGTAAAACTTTTGTGGCTAAAAGAATGAAAATGGCATTGGAATAGATAAGTTAAACAGAAAATCCAGGAATAAAACCCAATAAATATGGAGATTTAATATGTTAACCAAGGTTACATTTTATTTTTAAAAAATATTTTTTGTTAATAGTATTACAGATATCTCCCATTTTCCCCCTCTTCGCCCCCCCCCAGTTTCTACTCTCCCTTCACCTCCCCCCCCACCGTCCCCCCCACCCCCCCTCCCAGGGTCTTCACCATCCTATTGCAAGGTTAAAATTTAAATTTAATTCATTGGGCAAAGGGGTATGTATAACCAACTATTCATGTGGAACAAAATAAAGTTGAATTTCTACCTTGTGCCATATACCAAAATAAATGTAAAAAAAAATTTAGAAGGAAAATTTAGTAGAATATATGTATAACCTATGGGTGGGCAAGACTTTTTAGACTAAGTCATTACATAAAAGGTATAGTAAGAAGGCAGGCATATTTGACTATTTAGTGCCCATTATTCTTCTCTGTGTTGGATATTTTGTATAGATTGTATATAATATTTTTTCTTGTATTTCCTAATACTGAAAAGTTGTTAGCTTGGAGTCTAGTAGAGAATTTGGGTCATATTAGATATGCTCATTAAGATGGGTATCAAAGGACAATGAGTGATAGGATATATTACTGTTACCCCATGCTTCCAAAGACTGTTGCAAAGGTATCTCCAAGATATTTCATTTACTCTTTCATATTCTGTTTATACCAGGCCTTCACAGCATGCTCAGTTGAGTTACCTGTACTATTTCACTATGCAAATCAGTTTCCCTTTCAGTTTGAATTAGTTACAACTGATAACAATTGTTACTTTTTTTACTTAAGGGTATGAAAGTGCCAGTATGTCTAGCACATGCGAACCTTGCAAAAATAGGAACAGACATTCAGCCCAGACTGAAGAGCCTGTTCAAGCAAAAGTATCCAGCAGAAAGAGTCATGAGCAATTGGAAAAAATAATAAAATGTTGTAGGTCTGCAGAAATATCTTCAGGTATGTTCTTTTTTGGTTTGCTTTAATTTAAGCACTTCTTCATCTTACGTTTGAAAAGCTGTACTAAAACAAGTCTTGAAAATTGGTCTGTTACACTTTTCTATCTGCAAGGTTTTATGTAGAGATTACAGTACACATTTCTTTATGTCAAGAAATATAAACCGGAACTTTTTTGTATTGTTATGATATTAGCTTTTGATTCATTTTTCTAAACAGAAAAGTATAGTTAACATTAACTTGGAAATCCTAATTGGAATTCTGAAAATCTTATCTGAATAAGAATTCGGATATACAATCATGTAATTTTCCTGCTTCAAACCATGCCTGCAGGAGAAAGTCCATACGCCATAATGTAACATATCTGGCCAGCAGAGATGCCTTCCTGCCTCTCCAGTCTCATTTCTCATCACCTTCTGCCTTAAACCTACTCTTCTAGTGGCACAGAACTGAAATGTTCCCATAGCTGTCATGTTACCTCAGCATGTTTTTTCTGTCTCAAGTCCTTTTTGCTCTTTGTGAGAGCCCTTTCCTCTGCTGGCCTCTTAAATAAAATCTTAGTTCTGTAACTCTGAACTTGCATCCAAATGCAAGCTGGGATAGGTTTCCCTTCTTTGTTTTTGTTGTAGCCTGTGTAAACCTCTTTTGTTGCCTGTATCACATTATCTGCTATATACCTGTTTAAGTGTCTGTATCGCCTTTTTGAGTCCCTTGGCAACAGATACTGCCTTGTCATATTTGTTAAAAGTTAGTGTGATCCCTGACACATGGTTGTCACTCAGTAAGTGTTTATTGGATTAATGGAGTCATATGTATTTGCCACCGTTTTAGTTTAAATAAGCACTAGTACTTTCATAATCTATAGAGAATAAGTTCATCTCAAAGAAATGTGGAGAGTAAGGGAGGTAGTAAATATAGACTGTCAGTTTTCAGTTGCCAGTAAGATCCTTAGTGAAAATGATAGTTGCAGCTACCATTTGTATTATGCTTCATTGTTTATAAATTATCTCATTTGAGCTTCATAATCCTGTGAATTGTTTTTATTTCCATTTGTAGATGAGTATACATGGTCAGAGAGGGTATCTGATTTTTTTACAGCACTCAAAAAAGGGCCAGTAATATAAACTGGCACAGCTTTTCATCAAAAAGTCATGCCTTTAACTCAGTAATTCTGTAGGCCTCCATCCTAAGGAAACAAATGGGAAAAAATAAATTGAGATTTATTATTGTTTGAACTGTATGATTTCAACTATGTTTTGTTTTGTGTGTTTTTTTCAACTATGTTTAAACAAAAATCTGAATGCAAAAACACTAGAAGAAAATGTATCAAAATGTTAATAGTGGTTCTATCATCTTTAAACTCTTCTATATTTTCTAAAATTTTACAGTAAATATTACTTTTGTAATCACAAAAGAAACATCACTTTTTTTGAAATGACTTCCTCAAGGTCATATTGCTTGGAAATGGTAGAACTGAAGTTTTCATCCTGGTCTGTTAAGTCTAGGATCTTTTTGGCAAAAATATCAATTTTATTTTCCTGACCCTGAAATTTTACCAAAATTTTGTAATTTTCATCTCCTTTCACTACCTTTATCAAATAATGATGTCTTCAAAAGTAAACGTTTGGGTAGAGGTTAGGGAAAGGCACTAAATTGAAAGGATATCAGTTACATAAATTGATTATTGGTCAGATTTTACTTATTAAAAGAAAATAATTGAATTTTAGTGAATTGAAAAATGTTTGAATAGTGTAAATATACCTTTGTGTGTATTTATATGCTTTCTAAAAAGACTTATTTTTTAATATTAATCATTACCCTAAAATTCTTAATAGCATGTAACAGTTTTTGTTATATGATTATTAGAGAGTAACATATATGACTGCTGGTATTAAAATATACAGACCTCCTCTCCCTAAAGAGATGTGAAAGGTTCACCTGGATGTGTATACTTCTAAGTGAATGGTAGAAGTTTATTATGGTCACTATCAGGCACTTTAATACAAGTTTATGGCAAGTTGTTTTATATTTTCTCTGATGAGATTATTTTTAAATGGAGCATATGTGATAACATTTCAGTTCAGGCAAACAGCTTTAAAGGAATTTGCTTATTTAATTTTTTATTCACTTGTTTATATTATAGACCCTATCATACACATTTTATGTTCATCCTATGTCTGCCCTTTCCTACAGCACATGCTAGGAGAATACTACAGCAATCTAACAGAAATGCATGCAATGAAGCGCCAGGTAACAATATGTTTAGTTTTGGTGTCCACTCTATGTTAATTTTTTGCCATTGGTTCTAAAAATCCTTAGTTTTTTTTCATTGTTCTGATTTTTTTTTTAGATTTAGCTTAGTGCATATGTTATTTGGCTTGAAAAAGTCAAAGAAAATTCATACTCATAAAATTCCAAAGACGTTCATTTGTAATTCTTTACCTTGGTAAAATTGGCTGCTTTTTGGTTTTCATTTTCTGTTAGTGTATGTAATATAACCAACACATCCATATGGGTAACAGAAAATGTTTTTATAATTTCATGTTTTAGTAAAGTTAATTTAGTATGTCTTAAATGCTTAAGAGCATTAATAAATTTTGCAAACATAAATAGTTATTTTATTCCTACCTCTTGATTTGCAGTGTTAAGTATTGTGTATGCCTTGTAGTTGCTTATTTTGCATTACCTATCATCATCTATAGAAAATAAACCATTAAACAAAAACAACTGTGACATGCAGAGACCATCCTATATAATAAAAGCCTAATATGCTAAGTGTCTGATTGGCCATTCAACCAATCAAAGCGTAATATGCTAATGATATGCTAAGGCTGCTCAACTGCTCGCTATGATGTGCACTGACCACCAGGGGGCAGACACTCCAACCCATAGGTTAGCTTGCTGTTGGGATTTAGCCAGTTGGGAATGAACAAGACAGGTCACACGCACCCTGGAGTCCTCCCACAGTCCCTATCTGGCTGACCGACCTCCCGTGTCCCTCCCCGGCCCCGATCATGCACCAGTGGGTTCCCTCGGCCTGGCCTGCACCTTCTTGCAATCCAGGACCCCTTGGGGGCAATCGGAGAGCTGGTTTTAGCCAGATCCCGCAGGCCAGGCCAAGGGACCCCACTGGTGCACGAATTCGTGCACTGGGCCTCTAGTGATAAAGATAGTGGAAAATTACAGATTCCAAAATGCTGGTTTTGTCTTAAATTATGCATTTACATGAAGTATGGTTCTTTGTGATTTCCTGTATAATAAGCCTAATATGCTAAGTGTCCAGTTGTCTGTCCAACCAATCAAAATGTAATATGCTAATGATATGCTAAGGTTGCTCAATCGCTTGCTATGACACGCACTGACCACCAGGGGGCAGACACTTAACTCAGGAGCTGCCCCCTGGTGGTCAGTGTGCTCCCACAGGGGGAGTGCAGCTCAGCCATGATGGCAGTGGTGGCTGGAGCCTCTCCTGCCTCCACGACAGCACTAAGGATGTCCGACTGCCGGCCATCAGTCAGACATCCCCTGAGCGCTCCTGGACTGCAACAGGGTACAGGCCGGGCCGAGGAACACCTCCACGCCCCCCCCCCCCCCCCAGTACATGAATTACGTGTACCAGGCCCCTAGTAGAATTATAAATATTCTTCAATACCTCCTGTACTGCACATGAATAAAAAATAAAAGCCTGTCATGAATCCTTAGGGGAATCTAAGGAAGAAAAACAAGGACCTGGCACGAAGTTGAATTATATCAGTGGCACTTCCTAAGGAAAAGAACAATGAAAATAGAGAGGATAAAAAGAAGATAGATCCTCCCCCACAGACATGCATCCCTAACCTCTAAGGAAACCCATGAGACTTGCAACCAAGGGAGCAATGGGCAGTGTAGCTCTCCCCAGGTTAACCACCCAAACCTGCTCCAAGGCCCCTTTCTCTGACTCCTAGTGAGCTAAAGCGGTCCCGCCTGGGTTCTCCTGTTGGTGCTCCTGTGCTACGCCCGTCCTTATTTCACTGTCCCCAGCTGTAATACATGTACCCTCACAGTCACCTGGACTTGTGAAGTTTTTCCTGCACATACCAGTGGCTGGCCTGAGGCAGTCCCACTCAGGACGACTAGTAGGTTCCCTGTCTGGTAACATCTTCACCTTTTTAACCCAGCCCTGTAACCCCATGAGAAAAAACAAACAAAAACAAGATGGAAACAGAGAAACCTGACTGAGATCAATGACCTTTAGTTCTGGAGGAGAACATGGCAAAAACTTTCCACCCCTCTCTTGCCAGGAGGGAGGTATGAAAAAGCATGTGTTTGACATAATTCAATTATTTTGGAATAATTTGACCTTTAATGATACATATTTAGTGATAATTTTACCATAAAGAGGCATGAAAAAGATTAAATATGCTTATTCTTATTTTTGAGATAACACATTTTCTAAGTTAACTGTGTCAAACATATAAATAGAAAGTTTGCATATCATATCTGGGTTTTTCCTATAAGTTGAGATTTCCTACAGAGATAGTTTGGGTTCTTGCTTATAAGAAGATTATTTTTGTAGTAATATATCACACTTAGACATTTTATAATACTAAGAACTTTAATATATCATTTCATTTTATATTCATAAATGTCTGAGGCAAGATAGGGAAGTTGTGTATTTATTATTTTTATTATATTTTACTTGTGGAAATTGAGACCTGAACATGTTAATTTATTTAGGACATTAGTGCAAAGTTGTTTTTTGTTTTTTCCTTTATTGATTTTTAGAGAGAGAGGCAGGGAGAAAGGATAGAGAGATAGAAACATCAATGAGAGAAATATCGATTGGCTGCCACCTGGAGCCTGTGCCCTGACGGAATCAAACCAGTAAACTCTTGGTTCCTGGGTCAACTCTCAACCTCTGAGCCACACTGGCTGGGCAAAATTTTATTAAACCCTATTGGCTTTGCATTTTCTTATTCCTCTTTTGCAAAAAGTGAATTAAATCTTTATGATCTTTACATATTTATCTGAAAACGTAATATATTAAAACAACATTTTAAATTTTGTTTGTTAGAAACTTATTACTGATTTTTGGAATTTTAAATATTTAACTACATGTAGTTCTATTGCTCTAGAATGTTTATAGAATTTGATAGAACCACTTGGAGATAATTTTTTTTCACAGAGAAATAAAAATGGAAACAGTTCCTAATTTGAACTCTTGAAAATAGAGGTATGACTACATCATTAAGGGTGATATTCTCTGTTATCAATAAATACACATGGCAGAATTTTTGCTAAATAATAGAGTGCTACCTGGGTTCTGTGAAACTGAAAATTTCCATGGCAGCTCCAACTTATACTGAGTATGTTAGTAAATATGCCAGTATGTCATACTATAGAAAAATTGACCTATTATGTTTATGTTATAGTTGCAAATTCAGTTTTTATACTATACTGTAGTATCATAGTTGAGATTTGACAATTTGTAGATAACTAGATAGAACTTAAAATAGTAACTTTTATTAGTAGCATTTATTCTCCTTATTAAAGAAATTTCCTTCTTTGTAACAAGTTCATATTAGCCAGAAAAGAAAATTATTTGTCTTAGCTGATTTCATCCAGATGTTGAAAGATTTCCACTGATTAGTCCTATGAAATGTATAACATTTTCCAGATATTTTTTTATTGAGAAATAATTGTGGTCCAAGTAATTGTAGATAATATTACTTATACACTTAAATATTTCTTTAATGTACAGTACATACCTTGATATTTTTATGATTATTTTTATCTTGGTATTTTTAAGATTTTTCTTTATACTTTAAAAGCCCTGAAATAGAATTAAGTATGCTATGATTTTTAAGCAACTTAAGGCTGAGAGTAATGATACAAGTTAATAGAAATTGTCAGGAATGTATTGCATCAATGTTAACTTTCTGATATTTTATATCTTCCAGAGACTGGGAGTGATTTTTCCATGTTCGAAGCTTTGCGGGATACTATTTATTCTGAAGTAGCTACATTAATTTCTCAAAATGAATCTCGTCCACATTTTCTTATTGAACTCTTCCATGAGCTTCAGCTACTCAGTACAGACTACTTAAGACAGAGGGCTTTATATGCATTGCAGGTAGCTGTACTTACCATTCTTTTTCCTACCCTATCTGGTATTGCTGTCTTCGTGATTATGTCTGAAGTATATGCTTGTTCTTATATCTTTTGATCTGTTTTTTATGTGCCTTCTTGCCTTTTGTTTAAAAGTTCTTGTATAGCTAAAATAGCTTTTAGATAAAATCTTTTTCTGAGCAACTTTTCAGTATTATTTTTTTCTTCATAGTTAACCTATGAGGTGAGGTATATTGAATTTGTTCTTCTGTCTGGTTTTGCTTTTAAATTTTGATGAACATTTATGTTTTAACATAAATATTTTATTTTCTTATTTAGGACATAGTATCCACACATATGTCTGAGAACCATGAAAAAGATGTGAAAAATATAAAGTCAGTGAATTCTGGCACTTGGATAGCGTCAAACTCAGAACTTACTCCCAGTGAAAGCCTTGCTACTACAGATGATGTAAGCTGATAATGATTAATGAAATCTATACATAATTTCAGTATGTGTTAAACAAATGTTAAAATGTTATAAATTGTGAGTGTTAATGTTTGGTTTTCAGCTTTAAAAAAAATCAAAATACATTATAAATGATCAATTATATAGTCTAAAATAGTTGTGTTTTATATCTCTTGCTCACCACAGGAGTTGACTCATAACATTTAGTAAAATTTGTTGTATTCAGTCAGAACCTTTCAATAAATAAATATAAGATAAAGCAGGTCTTTGGGCTAAAAGAGAAGCCTAGACAAAAGAAAGTCATTCAGGACAAAAATGTAATTTAATGTATTAAAGTTGATGAAGGAAACTTTAAGTAAAGTAGAAAGGAAATGGAAAAGAGTGATGAGGAAAATGATATATTTTCAAAAAACTATGGTCTCCAAATAAGCACCTATCTAGCATACAGGAGCTATGGTGCCAGGAAGGTGCTATTAAATGACCAAATGACAAATGACTAGGATACTGAGGAGATAGAGAACATGCAAAGTATTTGGAAATCACCTGTTTAAAGGTTCCAACCCTAATTCTGTCATAAAAGATGATATGTTGTTTTGGAATAGCAAATACGCTTTGTATGCCATCTCTAGCACCTGGATATCCATGAATAAGAGTACCATAACTGATTAGCATATATCTGCTATTGGGAGAGTTAAAAGCATATAACTCTGTTTCTGCCCATTGTTGATATGTTAACATAATTTTTTTCTGAAGTATTTGTTTTTTTTAGAAGATTGTCTTGTCTCTTCACATATAGTAATTTTTTTACAATATCGAAGACTTTTTTCTGAAGTTTTGCTCTAACTTATACTCATGTTTAAGACAATACTTTCCCATATCATTTTTTTTTTTGCTTAAAACCTTTCTCTACTAGGCTCCAATGCCTATACTACTGTGAAGGTAAGCCTGTGTCTAAAAACTACATGGTTTTAATTGACTTTACAATGTCAAGGATAAATTAATGTAAGGAATTGCTACTTGGGTTACATTAAAGTTTATTAGACATTGAAATAACTTAGTGAGAGCATGAAGTGTTTTTTCTAAATATTTTTTAGTAATTTTATATCCTTAACTCCAGTGCCTCCCTTTTTATTCAAATTTTATAGGTAGCATTACTTTAAGTTATTTTATTTTATTTATTTTTAAATATATTTTTATTGATTTCAGAGAGGAAGAGAGGGAGAGGGAGAGGGAGAGGGAGAGGGAGAGAGAGAGAGAGAGAGAGAGAGAGAGAGAGAGAGAGAGAGAGAGAAACATCAATGATGAGAGAGAGTCATTGATTGGCTGCCTCCTGCACGCCCACTCCTCGGGATCAAGCCCAAGACCCGGGCATGTGCTCTTGACCGGAATTGAACCTGGGACCCTTTAGTCCACAGGCCAACGCTCTATCCACTAAGCCAAACCAGCTAGGGCATTTTAAGTTATTTAAAAAGATTTGAGCACATTGGTCTGCACCATCAATAGCAAATTTTGAAAATTGAGTTACAATTTATTGTTAACCTGACAAGGTTTTAAAGTTACTGGTAAATGAAATTTAAAAGTACTATGCTGCTTAATTAAGTAGGTGCTTTAGTCAGCTTGGGCTGGTAAACACAATACTGTAGACTGGATGGTTTAAACATTTATTTCTCATGGTACTGGAGGCTAAGAAGTTTATGATCTTGGTGTTAGCAGATTTTTCTTCTTGTTGAGGACCCTCTTCTTGGCTTGCAGATGGCCACCTTCTCCCCAGGTGCTTACAATGGCAGTGAGAAGAAGACCGAGTGTCGCTTCCTCTTTATCTAAGGACACTAATGCCATCATGGGGCTCCACCCTCATGACCTCATCTAAACCTGATTACCTCCTAATGCTATCGCATTAACATATGAATTTGGGGGAGTAGGGGACTCACAATGATTCAGTCCATAATTGTAGGGAATTGGCATAAATAATCATAGTATTAATAAATTTTTAAAAATGTAAAAAAAATTATTTTATTTTTAAAACATATTTTTATTGATTGATTTCAGAGAGGAAGGGAGAGAGAAAGAGATAGAAACATCAATGTTGAGCCCTAGCTGGCTTGGCTCAGTGGATAGAGTGTCGGCCTGCAGACCAAAGGGTCCCAGGTTTGATTCCGGTCAAGGGCACATATCTTGGTTGCAGGCTCCTCCCTAGCCCAATCCCTGGTTGGGGTGCTTGCAGGCGGCAACCAATCGATGTGTTTCTCTCACATTGATGTCTCTCTCTGTCTTTTACTCTTCCTCCCTCCCTCTCTAAAAAAAAAAATCAATGGAAAAATTTCCTCAGGTAAGGATTAACAACAACAAAAAAAGAAACATCAATGATGAGAGGGAATCATTTTTCGGCTGCCTCCTGCATGTCCCCTACTAGGGGACCTGCAACCTGGACATGTTCCCTGACCGGGAATCGAACTGTGACCTTCTGGTTCATAGGTTGACCAATGCTTAACCACTGAGCCACGCCAGCTGGGCTTATTTTATTTATATTTTTTAAATTGTTGACAGTATTACAGATGTCTTCCATTTTTCCCTCTTTACCCTCCTTCACCCAGTCCCCTTAGTATTAATTTAAATAACTAGTTCTCTAATTTTTCATCTAAAACTTAAATTCAGCATTGACGTCATCATCTTCCCTTATTAATGCCATTTAATTAGCAGCAGCAATACAGCATCCAAGGTTCATATCTGTTGATTTAGAGCAGTTTTGTGCAGTGGAACTTTCTATAATGATGGAACTGTTTTAGATCTGCATTGTCTAATACAGTATTCATTGGACATGTGCTGTCGAACACTTGAAATGTGGCTAGTGGGATTGAGGAACTAAATTAAAATTTTATTTAATTTGAATAGCTACATGGTTAGTGTTACCAAATTGGACAGATAAAGAGTCTCATTCTCCATGTTTCTAGACCAAGGTCCTTTGAGCTTCATTTATGGAGCTTTAACACACATTTCAGGGTATGTATAAGAGTCTTCATGCCCAGGACAAAGAGAAGGAAAAGTAGACATCTGGAAATTACAAGTGAAGGAGAATGAGGAATTGAAGTTTGAGCAGAGGAAGAAACACTTTGCATCTTCTGCTCCCAGTGCTTTAAAATGCAAAAGCACATCCACCAGCAAGTCTTAATTGACGGAGCAACAGTATGGTTTCATTTTCTAAAGTGTGTTCACCAATACCTGAATTTTCTTTAATTGGGGCTAAAACTTTTATTTAATATCAGAGAAAATTTTAAAAGATCAATAGCGAGGGAAAGAATATAATTATGAAATGAGTTTCAGTCAAAATACAAGTGAGACCTGGCTGGGTGGCTCAGTTGGTTGGAGCATTGTCCTGTACACCAAGAGGCTGAGGGTTCAACCCCCAGTCAGTGCACATATGGGAAGCAACCGATTGATGTTTGTTTCTTTTCCACATCCATGTTTTTCTCTCTTTCTTTCTCTAAAAAATGAATGAAAACATATCCCTGGGTGAGGATAAAAAAAAACAAAAAAAAAACAAGTGAGACTCATGCCACCCCCTTATCATATTAAAGACAAAAGTTAATTTGAAATTTCTTGAAGTCCAGAAAAAAAGCTAAAACTATGACTTCTTAAAGAAAACAAGGAATTCTTCATGATTTTGACATAAGCAAAGATTGATGAAAGAAAAAATGATTCAATTCTGTTTTTGAAAAGTTACAATTAGGAGAAAATAATCTCAGTATATATAGTTGCCAAATAACTATACATGAGAAATTCAGACTGTTTTATAAAAAACTTTTATAAGTCAATTGTAAGGCAATCAACTCAGTAAAAAATGGGCAAGAGATTTGAACAGGTGCTTCATGAAGAAAGATATGTAAATGGCCAGTGTCAAATTAAAACCACATGTGATGTTACCTTACACCCACTATAAAGGTTGACATTAAACAGCATGAAGTGTTGGTGTGAACTTGGAGCAGCTGGAACTCTCACACTGCTGGTGGAATTGTAAAATTGTACAACCACTTTGGAAAGCAGTTTGGTAGTTTCTTATAAAGTTAAAACATTGGCATGTGACCCAGCAATTTCTCTTCTAGGTATTCACCCAAGAGAAATGAAAATATACGTTCAAAAAAATTCTTGTACACTATTATTCATAGCATTTTTAGTCATGGTAGCCTCAAACTGGAACATCAACAGATAAATGGATAAAGAAACTGGTATATCCATACAATGGAATACTATTCAGCTATCAAAATAATAAACTTCTGAAACCCACAAAAGCATCGGTTAATTTCAGAAGCGTAGTGAGCAAAAGAAGCCAGACACTGAAGAGTACCATACTGAATGGTTCCATTTATATGAAGTTTTAGAGCCAACAAAATAAACTGTGCTGATAGAAATCATATGAGTAGGTGTAGTGGAGATAAAGGACCTTTCTGGGTTAATGGAAATGGTCTTTATTTTTAGGGAAGGTGGTTGCATTGGTGCACATATTTTTCAAAACTCATCAAACTGTACATTTAATGGGTGTATTGTTTATAAATTATATTTTAATAAAGTTGATTTAAAAAATATGAATGATGCTGTCATGTTTTTCTTCTGATATGAAACAACTATATATCATAGTCTAAGGTATTGGGCACTGTTCGGGTTTGGAGGTAGGAGAATTTCCCTGAGGGTAGAGAAATAATTTGCAACATTAACTTTTCCAAGTTAGAATTTAATCTGTAGCTGTCTCTGTGTATTGTCATCTACATAAGGACAAGTGTTCTGCAAGGTTATGTAATATTTTAATGTTTTCTATAACTCTCTAATGTTTCATAACTTTGGTTATATAATAATTTTAAGTATATAGTTTTATGCAAATAGTTTTTTAATAATTTTAATATAACCAAACTTTTAAAAAGAAGTATTAGTGATTTTTATTTGTCTTAAAACTGTAACTTAGGAAACTTACGAGAAGAACTTTGAGAGAGAAACACATAAAATAAGTGAGCAAAATGATGCTGATAATGCTAGTGTCCTGTCTGTATCTTCAAATTTTGAGCCTTTTGCAACAGATGATCTGGGTAAGCAGAATTTTTTATAATCTTATATGACTTTACTACAGTCTTTGAATTGCATTGGTAAGGAAGTGACAGTCTAGAAGGACAAGTTCTGGCAGAACAGGGACTTAAAAATCTATCCATCAGTCTAAATTCAGGAATCTTTGTTAATTCTTGGACCTTGTACAAATCATCTAACCATTCTGACAGCATATACTAAGAAAATGGGGGGGTCTTATCTTGTTATGTTCTTATGAAAAATATTCACAACTTTCTAGCAAGCGTAATAGAAGTTTAGAAAATGTGATGTCCTTTTTCTTAAGATAAAGGTCATCCTCTTAGGTCTTTCAGTTAATCGGAAAAATCTAAGTTAGCAATGCTTTATCCAATCACATTTTTAATAAAAGTGTTAACTTCTTAATTTGAGGTAAGAATTGAAATTTCTTAGCATAATAATGAAAGAAGTTTTAGAGGCTTGCATTACTCAAAGGTAGAGAAAATAAACCCTGAGTCCTAAAATTGGGAAGGAGATTAGGGAAAAGAAAATGTATGAGTACCACTTGATTCATTTTCCAGGCTGTAGCCTATCAAAAGATACCTGAGTATCCAATGCTGAAACACAATAGCATTGATTAATTTCAGAAACATAGTGAGCAAAAGAAGCTAGACACTAGTTCATATGGTAATCTGATGTCATATTATTCTGGTGTTTGTGTATATGATGGGAACAAGATTTAGATTATTTCAAAGGCATTTTTCCACTACAAAGGAAAGGGCCAAACCTTGTCTTGTCATTAGTTATCTACCTTTTACCAAAGCAATGAATCTTCCTTTTGCCTTATTCTGATTATCGAGGACTCTAAGGCCAGTTCCCTTCTGAGTAAATGCCTGTCAAGTCTCTACTGAATTCATTTCATAATAGAGAAAAATCACTCTCTGACCAATCCATTCCCTTTTAGTTTTCCGCACAATCATTCACCATTAATTCTGTCTGAAGTAGACAAAGGAAAATTGGGAAATGTCATTCTAAGTTCTTTTTTTTTTTTGCCTTAATTGATTGTTTTAGCTTAGGTTTTTGCATCAGAATATGCATGACATTTTGGAATTTATTTTTGTACTGTTAAATGAAGCAAAGTGGTGTACTGAAATATATTGACTTCGTCATCTAAGAGACCTGATTTCAAATTCCTTTTCCAACATTTAACTGGCTATGCAACCTTGTGCAGCTTACTTAAGTTCTCTGAAAATGAGGGTGCTGTCATCCACTTTATAGTTATTTTAAGGATTAAATAAAAGTACCATACCTATAACTTGTTAAAGCTAGTTTTCCTTTCCTATGTTCAGACATTAGTTTTTTATTAATAAATTTAGAGGAGTACATGAAACAATTTTACATCTTCTAGCCATATTTCTGTTCCATATGCAGGTAACACCGTGATTCACTTAGACCAAGCATTAGCCAGAATGAGGGAATACGAACGTATGAAAACTGAGGCTGAAAGTAACACAAACACAAGATGTACCTGCAGGACTATGGAGGATGAAAACGGTGCTGCTGCCATGACTACTGCTAATAATTTGAAAGGTGTGTTGTTGAATTCATTAACAGGAAAAGTCATTTTATATAGTTCCATATATAAAAGTTAAATGCCCATCTGATGTATAATAATGGTTTTTTAATCACTTTCTTTTATTAGGGGTGCTAAAATTACATAGATGTTTCTTTGTATTATTTTGGCATTAAATATAATTTAATTTTCTGTAGAATTTTGCGTAAACACATATAATGTCAGACTTTATTTTGCTATCCTTTTCTTTTTAAAAATAGAAACTCCTATTAGTGAAAATCATAGTTCACAACAACCTGTAAGTGAGATTTCTACCGTCCCGTGTCCTAGAATTGATACTCAGCAGCTAGACCGACAAATCAAAGCAATTATGAAAGAAGTCATTCCATTTCTAAAGGTAAGCAATAATTTTTAAAAATAAACTTCGGTTTGTTTTTTAGTTCATACAAAGTATTCCATTGTAATAAATTCAGAAAACACAATTAAACAAAAGAAAAGCTAAAAATAACCTGTGGCTTTGTCACTCAGAGATAGCCCCATCAACATTTTGGGAACCTTTCTGACCAAATCACTCTCTGAACAAATCATTCCCCTTTAGTTTCCCCTTTCCGTAACATTTTCTGCATATATTTGTGCATTCTGCTTTTTTCATATACTGTAAACATCTTTCTACAGCATATTTTTATGGTTACACAATATTCTTTCATTATTTATTCAGAAGTGCCTACTTTTAGCCAGGTTTTGTGGACATGGCAGTGAACAAGTCAAAGCCTTTGCTGTCATGGTGCTCACGTGCAAGGATGTTACTTATTTTAAAATAAGTAAATGTATATCAGATAGTGATATGTGCTATGCAGAGAATTAAAATATGATATGATAGTGCCTATTTTAGACTGGATGGTCAGGGAAGCTCCTAATTCATATCTTTGGAAAAGGGAGCATTTAAACAAAGATATGAATTAGGAGCCAGCTTAAACCAAGATCGTTCCAGACAGAGTTAAAGGCCTTAAGATAGGAACTAGCTTGGCTTCTTTAAGGAACTAGAGGAGGACCCATGCTGTAGGAAATTTGTGAGAGTTGTAAGAAATTTGTGAGAGAAGAAATTGGAGAGGGGGCAAGGGCCAGTTATGTAGAACATTATAGGCCATGATTAGGAGTTAGGACTTTGTTCAGAGTTCAAGAGGAAACTCCAGGAGAGAAAAACAAAGTCTGGTTTGTTTGTGGATAATTGATTATAGGGGTCAGTAGCTCAATGAACTCAGATGAGACATAATAGTGGCTTAGACCAAGGGTGTAGTACTAGAGCTGGGGAGAAGTAGACAATTGAAATATACTTTGGAAACTAACAAGTCCTGTTAATGGTAGGTGGTTACCTAAAGCAGGCACTAGCTAAGAGAAAGGGGCTAGAACTGTGACCCAGGACAAGATGATTCAACATTTAGAAGGTGTGCAAAAAGGAAAAGCCAGAGTTTGCCAAATAGGACTGTCAGTAGTGAGCTATGTTGATTGCTACTCTGAGGGTTTAGTATTCATAGAATAGAATTCTCTATTATTTTATCAGTTCTTATTGTTAAATATTTATGTTTATCCTTTTTTTCACTTTTATAAATACATAAATGACAGCTAAATTTAAATATACCAGGTGTACTGGTTAATAATGCGGATTTTTTTTTAATAGATGGAGTTATACATATGTTGATATACGATTTGATATGTATGCTATTTTGTTATATTGACAGCAAGCTTCAAAACTTCATATGTCAAATTTTCTGAAGGTGTTAACATCATAGATATTTTTACACTTAGAAATGTTGAATTTCGTGCAAAAAAAAACATTTGAGGGAAGTTTTAATTCATTACTTTATTTTGAAGAAAAGTGCTGCTGAAAGATATCATATGCTTCAGGAAACGTATGGTGAACATGCTCCATTTCAAGATACTTGTGAACGTGGATTTAAATGCTTTAAAAGTGATGATTTTGATGTGAAAGACAAAGAATGTCCAGGTCAACCGAAAAAGTTTGAAGACCAACAATTACAAGCATTATTGGAGAAGATGTGTGTCAAACTCAAAAACAACTTTCAAAAAGATTAAAACGTTGCTCAGCAAACAATTTCTGATCGTTTATAAGCAATGGGAAAGATTTTAAAGGAAGGAAAGTGGGTGCCACATCAACTGAACGAAAGACAAAAGGAAAACCAAAAAGTCATCAGCAAAATGTTGCTTCAACAGCACGAAAGAAAGTCTTTTTTTGCATCGAATTGTGACTGGCGATGAAAAGTGGATTTATTTTGAGATCCCAAGCGCACAAAATCATGGGTTGATCCAGTTCAACCATCAACATCGACTGCAAGGCCAAATCGCTTCAGAAAGAAGAATGCTCTGCGTTTGGTGAGATCAGAAGGGTGTGGTTTATTATGAGCTTCTAAAACCATGTGAAACTGTTCATACTGATCCCTACCGACAACAAATAATCAATTTGAACCACGCTTTGATTGTGAAATTACCAGAATGTGCCAGAAGACATGGCAAAGTAATTTTGCTTCATGATGACGCACCATCACACACTTCAAAACCAGTTAAAGACACCTTAAAAGATCTTGCCTGGGAAGTATTAACCCACCCATTGTATTCACCAGATCTTGCTCCTTCAGATTACCAATCGATGGCACATGCACTTCCTGAGCAGCACTTCAAAATGGACAAAGAAATGGAAAATTGGGTCTCTGAATTGTTTGCCTCAAAACAAGAAAAGTTGTATTGGGACCGTATCCACAAATTACCTGAAAGATGGGGGAAATGCGTAGCTAGTGATGGACATTACTTTGAATAATGCACTTTGGATGTTTCTCTTGAAATTACTGTTTTCTTTGATTACAAAATCCGCATTATTAACCAATACACCTACTATATCCCATTTTTATTTCTTGAGAAGTAATTCTTACACAAATTTCTTATTCTAAGGTTAGGAATATTTTCAAGACTTTTGAGACATTATATTAAACTAGAGGCCCAGTGCACAGATTCGTGCACTGGTGAGGTCCCTTGGCCTGGCCTGCGCCTTCTCATAACCCGGAACCCCTCGGGGATGTCGGACCACTGGTTTCGGCCCGATCCCCTCAGGCCAGGCTAAGGACCCCACTAGTGCACTGATCTATGCACCGGGCCTTAGTATGCATATAATAAGATCTTTGGTTAATCTCTTCCCACCCTCCCCTCTTCCCCCTTCCCTCTGACATTCATCAGTCTGTTTCATGTTTCCATGCCTGTGTGTTGAGCATCTGCCCCCTGGTGGAGAGTGAATGTCATAGATACTGGTCGAACAGTCGCTTAGGCTTTTATATATATACACTAGTGGCCCGGTGCACGAAATTCACGCACGGGGGAAGGGGTATTCCTCAGTTCGGCCTGAACCCTCTCCAATCTGGGACCCCTCGGCAGATGTCTGACTGCCAGTTTACAGGGATCGGTCCTAAACCGGCAGTTGGACATCCCTCTTGCAATCCAGGACTGCTGGCTCCTAACTGCTCACCTGCCTGCCAGCCTGCTTGCCCCCAACTGCCCCTTGCTGTTGGCCTGCTTGCCCCCAAATTCCCCCCACCCCGCCAGCCTGATCACCCCCAACTGCCACTCCTGCTGGCCTACTCGTCCCCACCTTCCCTATCCACTGGCCTGCTCGTCCCCAACTATCCTCGTCCTGGCCTGCTCACTCCCAACTGACCCCCACTGATGGCCTACCTGTCCACAACTGGCCCCCCTGCTGGTCTGTTTACCCCAACAGCCCTGCCCCCCACCATCCTGATCACCCACAACTGCGCTCCCCTCTTGGCCTCTAACCGCCTCTACCTCGGCCCTGCCACCATGGCTTTGTCCAGAAGAACGTCCGGAAGGTCTCCTGGAAGGTCTCCCAGTCTAATTAGCATATTGCCCTTTTAATAGGATAGAGGCCTGGTGCACGGGTGGGGGCGGCTGGTTTGCCCTGAAGTGTGTCCTGGATCAGGGTGGGGGTTCCCTTGGGCGTGGGGCGGCCTGGGCGAGGGGCCTGTGGTGGTTTTCAGGCTGGCCACACTTCCATGGGGTGAAGGTCCCTGCTGGTGGGTCGTGGTCAGCCTGGGTGAGGGGCTGAGGGCTGTTTTCAAGCTGGCCACACCCCCCTCAGGGTGTGGGTCCCCGCTGGGGTGCCTGGCCAGCCTGGGTGAGGGGCTGATGGCTGTTTGCAGGCTGGCCAAGCCCCCCAGCAGGGACCCTTGCCCCATGAGGGAGTGGCCAGCCTGCGTGAGGGGCTGAGGGCTGTTAGCAGGCAGGCCACACCCCCTTCAGGGTGGGGGTCCCCACTGGGGTGCCTGGCCACCCTGGGTGAGGGGCTAAGTGCTGTTTGCAGTCTGACCATGGCCCCAGGCAACCTAGGCTCCCAGACCCTCCTTGAGCGGAGGCCACAGCGGCTGCAAGCAGGTATCTGGGATTTATTTATCTTCTGTAATTGTAACTTTGTAGCCTTGAGCAGAGCCCACAGATGGCCAGGGCAGGTGGGAAACTTGGCTTCATCCATCACCAGGGGCAACCCAAGCCTCCTGTTTGCTCCAGCTCTGTGGCTGCCGCCATCTTGGTTGGGTTTATTTGCATACTTGCTCCTGATTGACTGGTGGGCGTGGCTTGTGGGTGTAGTGGAAGTGTGGTCAGTTTGCATGTTTCTCTTTTATTAGATACTAGAGGCCCGGTGCACAAAAATTTGTGCACTCGGGGTTAGGGGGGTCCCTCAGCCCAGCCTGTGCCCTCTCGCAGTCTGGGACCCCTCGGGAGATAACGACCGGCTGGCTTAGGCCTGCTCCCGGGTGGCAGAGGGCAGGCCCAATCCCTAGGTGCAGCCCCTGGTTGGGCTCAGAGCAGGGCCGATTGGGGAGTTGGGGCGCCGCCCCCTGTCATGCACAGAGCAGGGCGGGTCGGGAGGTTGCAATGCCACCCTCAGTCACGCTCAGGGTAGGGCCGATTGGGGGGTTGGGGCACTGCCCCCTGTCACACTCAAGGCAGGGTCGATGGGGAGGTTGCGGTGCCACCCCCTGTCACGCACAGAGCAGGGCCAATCAGGGGGTTGGGGCACTGCCCCCTGTCACACACACAGCAGGGCCCATCAGGGGTGTTGGGGCTCCATACCCTGTCACGCACAGAGCAGGGTCAATCGGGGTTGGGGAGCTCCCGCCTGTCACGCACAGAGCAGGGCACATCAGAGGGTTGGGGAGCTCCCCCCTGTCACTCACAGACTAGGGCCGATAGGGGAGTTGGGGCACCGCCCCCTGCCACACACAGAGCAGGGCGGATCAGGGGGTTGGGACGCTGCCCTCTATCACCCACAGAGCAGGGCCGATCAGGGGGTTGGGGTGCCGCCACTGTCACGCTCAGGGCAGGGCCGATGGGGAGGTTATGGCTCTAACCCATCACACACAGAGCAGGGCCCGTGTGTGGGGGGGGGGTGTTGGGGCGCCGCACCCTGTCACACACAGAGCAGGGCTGATCAGGGGGTTGGGGCGCCGCACCGTCACACACAGAGCTGCAGGGCGATCAGGGGGTTGGGGAGCTCCTCCTATCAGGCACAGAGCAGAGCTGATAAGGGGGTTGGGGAGCCTTCCCCTGTCAGGAACAGAGCAGGGCCAATAGGGATGTTGTGGCCCCGTCCCCTGTCACACACAGAGCCGCAGGGTGATCAGGGGTTTTGGGCGCTGCCCCCTGTCATGCTGATCCCGGTGCTGGGAGGCATATTACCCTTTTACTATATAGGACAGAGGCCTGGTGCATGGGTAGGGGCTGGCTGGTTTGCCCTGAAGGGTGTCCTGGATCAGGGTGGGGGTCCCCACTGGGGTGCCTGGCCAGCCTGGATGAGGGGATGATAGCTGTTTGCAGCTGGTCACACACCCTTCCAGGTGGAGGTCCCCACTGGGGTGCTTGGCCAGCCTAGATGAGGGGATGATGGCTTTTTGCAGCTGGTCACACACCCTTCAGGGTGGGGGTCCCCATTGGGGTGCCTGGCCAGTCAGGGTGAGGGGTGAGGGCTGTTTTCAGGCTGGTGGGTGACTGAAGCTCCCAACTGCTCCTTTTTTTCTTTTTTTCTTTTTAATTCTGGGCCAACTTTAGCTCTGGCTCCAGCTCTGAGGCCTCTGCTGCTGAAAGCAGGTATCTGGTTTGTTTGGGTTCTATAATTGAGACACTGTATCAACTCCAGGTCTGAGATCCCGGCCGTGCGGCTGAAAGCGGGTTTCTGGGGTTTTGTTTAGCTTCTATATTTGTTACAATGTTTGAAACTGCAAGCTCAGAGGCTGGCAAGGCAGGCGGGGAACGTTGGAGTCCTCTGTCACTGAAGCAAGCAAGCCTCATGTTCGCTTCCAGCTGCCTGGCTGCCGGCCGCCATCTTGGCTGGCAGTTAATTTGCATATTGCCCTGATTAGCCAATGGGAAGGGTAGCGGTCATATGCTAATTACCATGTTTCTCTTTTATTAGATAGGAAGATATATAGATTGTTCCTCAGAAAGGTTTAATAGTTTATATTCCTACCAACAGGGAGAGTATGAGATTGGTAAGCAGTACTGTTAACACATTGTTTGCGGGTAGTTTTTATTGTGCGCTAACAGGTGGCGTGGGCCATTTTTGCTATTTTTTTGCGCAGATGGCAACGTTCAGTAAAATTACGATAACTTTAGTTTTACGTTTTTTTTCAATGAAACTTGTGATTTACTATCAAATGTATACTGAATTATTTTTCTTAGAACCGCACTGAATATGTGGCAAGGCAGAGAATTGTGTGAAGGGATGACTCTATGCAGTTGAATAGATTACTGTTATACCTGGAAGTACATACATAATTCACCATTGTATGTGTGAGAGATCCAAATTTTGTCCTTTGGAATTCGTATATCTGCATGTTAGCATCCCTTTAGAGCAATAAAAAAGTATAAAAATAAACGTATTTATACATTACCTACCGCTAGTCTATAAAAAACGTATTAATCCGTGTCCCGTGCTCTACTACCAGTCAACGTAAAACGTATAAATACGTTTCCCACATACAGTGTGTTAATTTTGTTTAATAACAATGAACAGGGCAGCGAAAAAAGTACAATAAATAGAAAGTGGGCCTAGCTGAGCAGCTAAGTTGGTTAGTGTGTCATCTGGTATTCCAAGGGTTTGGGTTCTACCTCTGGTCAGGGTCAGGGTACATATAAGTAACCAGGGTCTGTGTAGGCATGTGCGCTGCACTTCGTGTTCACTTCCCACTGGGCGAGCGCTTTCTCTGCCTAGCATCCTGCTGCCGGTGCCAGGCAGTCCAGTGGCCGCCAGCAGCCACTTGTGCCCCATAGCAGAACACCTCAGGTCAACCCATCCCCTCTTTTGTCGCTCTGCCCAGTGGCTGGACACTGTCATCTCCTATCGCGTGACCCACTGGACAAAATGGGGATAAATTGAGCATATGAAATTAGGTAAGTGGAGAAACTCTAGGTAACCATATCTCCTCACTCTGAAAAGGTGTAGCTTTTCCTGAGGAAGTGTAAGTTTCTACTCCCCTAAAACAAAGTCATAAAAACAGACACCATCTCTTCGTTGTCTTTCTTCCCTTCTGTTCCCTTCCCCGGGATAGGAAGGACATGTGCAGGACGACTGGAGGGAGGATGATGAAGCTTAAGTGAAGGGTTACTATTCCATTAATGGTGGCCTAGGTAATTAGGACCCACTCTTCCATAGAAAACGTAGCTGGATGGAATGTTGAGAAAAGAAAAGCATTCCAAAGAGCTAACAGGAGTGAAGAATTAGTGATCAAACTCTAGAGAAGCAAGAGATAGTTTGTAATTCCAACACTCAGGGCTGCCTTCGCCTGAAGCCATTTGTTGCTGGAAGGAGACCCCTGTGAATCTCAGCTGTGAGGTCGGTGGACATGCAATATAAGGGGTACAAGTGTAAAAGTGCTGAAAGCTGGGATTCTGAATAATCACCCCACAGTTGAACTGGAACCCCAAATGAAACCACCTTCAAGAAAATGTTGAACTGGAGATGAATATGTCTCTCAGATTCAGCTCATCTTGGAGGTATAGGGAACCTCAGCCTACAAAATCTACAATATTGATCAGGCTGGTGATGTGCCCAGGTGACTGACTAAAGCAAATGAATATAATCTTTAGAGAAATGTAATATCTCAAACATCAAAGTATTCATGCACATGTACCCTTTTTCTAGTAACTTCCAGCACATTTTCAAAGATAGCAGGTATACAAGGAGACATCCTGAAAAGAACATGCAGAAATAATAGACAACAAATAATGACACACACTTCAGATACTGGAATTATCATAGAAAGAGTATAAAATAGCAATTTTTTAGACGTTGATTACATTTTTATTTATTGATTTATTGATTTTAGAGAGGAGAGATAAAGAAACATCAATTTGTTGTTCCACTTATTTATATATTTACTAGAGGCCTGGTGCATGAAATTCGCGCACTGATAGGTTGGTCCCTCAGCCACCCTGTACCCTCTCACATTCCGTGACTGCTGGCTCCCAACTGCTCACCTGCCTGCCTGCCTGATTGCCCCTAACTGCTTCTGCCTGCCAGCCTGATCACCCCTAACCACTCCCCTGCCAGCCTGATTGACGCCTAACTGCTCCTCTGCTGGCCTGGTCGCCCCCAACTGCCCTCCCCTGCCGGCGGTCGCCTCTAACTGCCCTCCCCTGCAGGCTATCTTGTGGTGGCCATCTTGTGACCACATGGGGGTGGCCATCTTGTGCGAGGGTGTGAGAGTCAATTTGCATATTACCCCTTTATTATATAGGAGGATTGGTTGCTGCTTGTATGTGCCCTGACTAGGAATCAAACCCACAATCTTGGCATCTTGGGATAATGCTCTAACCAACTGAGCTATCTGGCCAGGGCTCTTAGTATTTTCAAAGAGATAAAAGAGAAGTTTGAAAATATCTGCTAAAACAAGAAAGCTTAAAAATTTGACACAGACTTTGAAAAATAACCAGTACATTAATCCAAACAAAACATTTGCAGTTCTAGAACATTCCCACACTTTGAGAACCACTGATCTAGGTTAACAAAAATACAGCTACTTTCAAGGGATGATCTGCTTGTTTTATTTTTCAGTCAACACTCCTCCCGTTTATTCACACTCTTAGCCAGTTTTTCCAGTTATATCCTTTACTATGTTAGACAACATTTTAAGGAACGTATAGACCAACATAGTAACAAGGATGGCAAGAATGAAAATGATATTCAAACTCAATGTACACATTTTATGTCAGTCATACCTTAATAAAGTGTTTTTTAAAAAGAAGGGAAAAAAGTAACCAATGAATGCATAAATAAGGGGGAAAATCTCTTTCTCTCCCTCTCCCTTCCTCTCTCTAAATTCAATCAGAAAGAAAAGAGAGAAAGAAATGGAAAGTGAAGGCAAGACTTGTACCAGAGAGAGCACTCTTTTACATTCTAATTTAAATGGAAATTTAAAAAATTAGAAATGAAAAGCCAGTCTTTTCTTTTCATTCAGATACAGCAAACTACAAAATATGTTGTATTGGGCTCATTTCTTACAATCTACTTGTACTTTTCAATGTGTAAGACAGTGACAATGGAAAGCTAACCCATCATTTGGATTGTAGCAAGTTTTAACATGTTTATAAAGCAAAAGCAAGGAAACCCTAACCGGTTTGGCTCAGTGGATAAAGCGCTGGCATGCGGACTCAAGGGTCCCAGGTTCGATTCCGGTCAAGGGCATGTACCTTGGTTGCCGGCACATCCCCAGTAGGGAGTGTGCAGGAGGCAGCTGATCGATGTTTCTAACTCTATCCTTCTCCCTTCCTCTCTGTAAAAAAATCAATAAAGTATATTTTTTTAAAAAAACAACAACAAAAAAAACAAGATCAAAGAAAAGAGACTGTACTGGGTCTAGTGGTGAATTCTCTCTTTAAGGCCAAAGTAGCCTGTTAAAAAAGTTAGGACAGTGATTCTCAACTGGGGGTCATTTTGACCCTCAAATCATTTAGTAATGTCTAGCTACATTTTTAGTTATCAGGGCTTGGGAGGTAGAGGGTACTACTGGCATCTAGTGCAGAGAGACCAGATGCAGTAGTGCCAATTGAGAAAGCCTGAGGATGGTTGTAAGAGTAGTTGAACTCAACTGCAGACAGGAAGATAGACAATGTGGAAACTATGGCATGAGTAATTCTGCTTAAGGTACAGAAAAAAAGTGATGAGAAGATTTTTATCAGGCAGTTTCTTTTACTGGCTATTATCTGCTATGGTGAATCAAAATTTGCAAACCTCTTGACGTGTAAAGAGGGGGGTGGGGGAGTTGGCTATTCTTATGAATAAATTATTCCAAATGTATATCTGAAAGTTGAAAAGCATCTATTGCAAGAAAAATAAAATCTCATATTATGTGGATTGATTTTATTTGAGTGATAGGTAAGTTTATATCCTAACCAGCTAGGATTTTCCTCAGGAGCACATGGATGAAGTATGCTCTTCTCAGCTTCTGACTTCAGTAAGACGCATGGTGTTGACCCTGACCCAGGAAAATGATGAGAGCAAAGAGTTTGTAAAGTTCTTTCATAAACAGCTTGGAAGTATATTACAGGTAAGAGTTTATACTTGTATGACATAAATATGGACCACCTGATTAGGATTTTTTTTTGCCATTTCAGGCATTCTGCATTTAAGTAGCTCTCCATCTAGCATTTATTTGTGGTGACATTTTAATACTTTTTAGGTTATTCCTTTACCTGGTTAAAAAAATTGTATTAGGGCCTGTGTCTTCATTTAATTTGATCATCTCTAAGCTCTCTCCCAACTCTAATAACATTTTGTTTTGATTTTTTTTCTTACTAAGAAATTTCAAGTTTGAACTGTGAAAAAAAAAATTGTTTATGTGTATATATTTTTATTGATTTAAGAGAGGAAGGGAGAAGGAAAGAGAAATAGAAACATCAATAATGAGAGAGAATCACTGATCAGCTGCCTCCTGCATGCCCCTCAGTGGGGATCGAGCCTGCAACTCGGGCATGTGCCCTAACCAGAATCAAACCCAGGACCCTTCAGTCTGTAGGCCAATGCTCTATCCACTGAGCCAAACTGGCTAGGGCTATTTGAAAAATTTTTATCCTGTTTTCTCAAATAATTTTTTATCAATCTGGGAAATTTTTGAAGCTAGAAACCACCTGTTGATTGTGGAGACTTCTTAGGCTGTAATAGTAACCTTAAATTATGTTCAGTAGTGATTTTCAAGGGGGCGGGGGTCATTTTCCCTCCAAGGAGACATTTAGCCATGTTTGTAGACGTTTTATTTGTCACAACAGGCAGGGAGGCATCCAGCATCTAGTGAGATGTTAATAGTGCTAAGGCTGAGAGAATCCTGTGTTAGGTAAGGGTACCTTACATACTCCATATAATAAAAAATCTCTATGATTAAATTCATCTGTATATTTTCCCACAGAGATAGTTCTATGATGTGTATTTTTATTCCAAACTATAAAATACATTTTAAAAATGTTTATTACAAAATTTTTCTATAAAATTTTTCCTTCCTATTCCTGTGTTTAAATTGATTTTACAAACAGTATTATTACTCTGCTATTTTTGTTTTTGTGGTTTTTGTTTTTTGTTGTTTTTTTTTTTGAGAGAGAGAGAGAGAGAGAGAGAGACAGAGAGAGAGAGAAAGAAACATTGATGAGAGAGGACCATCGATAGGCTGCCTTCTGCACCCTCTACTGGGGAATGGGCCTGCAACCTGGGCATGTTCCCTGCCTGTAAATTGAACCTGTGACCTCATGGGTTGACACTCAACCCCTTAGCCACACCACTGGGCACTTTGCTAATTTTTAAAACCCTAAGTTTGATGCAAATTTCCATCACTATAATTTTCCATTTTTTTATTTGGACTAAAGTATAAATTATATGTAGTTTTTAAATTGTCCTGGATCTATTTAATATAACTAACATATAACCTATAAGGAATATAAGACATCAGTGGTATTATCCATTGTTTAAGAATGCTTAAGATAATTTTTAAATAAATACATTTTTATAAATTTAGTTAGCTTATTTCTACATGAAGAAATAACTCCCTTTTAGAATCAGGTTAAAAGAGTAATTTAAATACTTTTTGTTTATCAAGATCCATGTACTCCTGCCTCAATTTTGCCTACTATAATCATAATTCTGGGAAAATCCCAAAGTATAAATTTGGAAATAAGATTTTTTTTTTCTACATCTCATAAAATCTGCTTTTTTTTTTTTATCCTACTCCTGATTTCTTTTTTTCACAAGGGGACTCATGAAGAATAAGGGTAGTGTACATTAAATCTTTCTTAAAGTATTGAAAGTTTTTCATGAGCTAGAGCTTAGATTACTTTTTTCTTATGAAACCTGTTCAATTATTTTTTTTCCACAGGTACCACTATTTGTACTTCTTTCCATGATTGTATTAGATAAGATAGTTTTTGGAGGGAGGGGACACCAGATATAATAGTTATTTGCCTGTTTTCTAAACAGCATAGTTCATATTTTTAGGAAGAAAGAAAAAGATAAGTGGCTTTATTAAGAAGTGTCTGCAATATAGCAGACTTGTTCATTTGATGTATATATTTCAGTTTGAATAGAGTTGAGTTTTTTTCAATACTAAAAAGTAATAAAATTGGTTGTTTTTTTTACTAGGTGACTATTATAATTTAGATTTGTATTGCTCTATCCACAGTTGACATTCACTGTAAACTTAAAATATTTGGTTATTTCAATAGGATTCACTGGCAAAATTTGCTGGAAGAAAACTGAAAGACTGTGGAGAGGATCTTCTTGTGGAGATATCTGAAGTGTTGTTTAATGAGTTGGCTTTCTTTAAACTCATGCAAGATTTGGATAATAATAGTATGACTGTTAAACAGAGATGCAAAAGAAAAATAGAAGCAGCTGGAGTGATACAATCTTATGCCAAAGAGGTAAAGAGCATTCATTTTTATTTTAGAAGTAATCATAATTAGCCTATAAATATAGTTATTATTATTCATAACTAAAATCATACTTGACCTCAGAAAAGCCATTTTAAAGTAATACCAGTTAATCACATTATAAATCAGTACATGTGCTAGCCCAGTACTTAATCTCTGTGGTAACATTGGTGTCTACAGATCAGGCGTGCAGACAGGAAATGATGCTAAATGTGCATTGTGAGGTTCACGTTCTTGTCACTTATTCAGGGTGCAGAGAAGAGGATGCCTGCTGCAGCTCTTGCCTACCCCAGCAGATTCCCTGGGCATATGTATCACCCAGCCAACACACATACTCACTTGTCAGTTAGGACTTGATTGCACATCCCTCTAGCTTCTTATACCCTATTAAGTTAGTCTTGATCACGTGTGAAATTGGATGAGGTTTTTCCCCTCAACTTGAGGTATCTCTAGATCTGCACCCTATTCTTGACTCCCTAATCTTGAAAGGGAAAGCAGGTCAAGACCCAAAATATAATGGGATAACTTTTCCTCCTTCAATATAAAGTAGATAAAGTCAAGCCATCTGTTTCACACTTTGTATAATGTTTTTATTCTAGACATAAGTTTCAGCCCTTGCTTAGAGCTTGATAAAAATAAAAAACAGGATAATAACATAATAAATGATCGAGAGGACTCTTTAGATAGGCATTCTCATAAGGCTGTCTTGAGGAGGGGAAATAGGAGCTAAGGCATGAAAGACAAGGGATTTATAATGATGCTGAAGGGGATGAGCTTTCTGGGAGGAGAGCACTCAAGTGTGAAGACTCTAAGGCAGGATTGAGCAGTTTGGAGAACAGGGAGAAAGCCAGGGAGGCAGGAACACATTAAATGAATTGAGAGTATAGGAGGGTGAATTCACAGAAGTAGATTAAGCCAAATTACAGAGCCTTACAAACTGTGATAAGGACCTTTCATTTTATTCTAAGCATGATAGAAATCCGTAGGAAAGTTTGAAATAGAGGAGTGATGTAATCTCATGTGCAATTTAACATTTTTGTCTGGATACCATATTGAACAGGAATTGTAGGAGAGTAGAGAAGGAGGCAGAGAGACCAGTTATAAGGCTATTGTTAGTCCAGTTAAGAAATGAGGTGTCCTAGCTGAGTGTTCAGCAACAGGTACACCTTGATGATTGAGTCAATAAGGCATTCTAATAGGTTTTGATGTTTTTAATAAAAGTACAGGCTGCTTCCTCACTTGGGCGTTTGTGTAAATGAAGGGCCATTTGCTGAGACTGGGAAGATTAAAGGAGGATGGCATTTAGATTTTTGTTTTAGACTTAGTAAATTTGAAATACCTCTTCTGAATCTAAGGAGATGTCAGTTGGCAGTGTTGCTTTGGTTTTGTTAATTTAAAAGATTTAAATAAAAGTTTAATTTACATTTCTAAGAAGCATTCAACTCTTTGGATGATGCAGCCTTTGTTAAAATTTACTGAATACAGAAGTGTAATGCTGAAAGGTTACCCCTAAAATTGTTTATTTGCTTATAGGCCAAAAGGATTCTTGAAGGAGATCATGGCTCACCTGCTGCAGAAATTGATGCAGAAGACAGAGTACGTGCTAATTAATTTGTGCCTAAAAATAATGCTTTCAAAATGAGATTAAATGATTTTAATAGCTTTTACCTTAATGTTTGAGAGCAAAGTATATTATCAAATATCCTTTCTTCTGACAAATCTTTATTTCTTTTAAAAACAAAACTAAAATGATTCTTTGTGTTTTTTATTAGATAATGACTATTAATTTTTATGATAGACTTACTATGTATCTTTTTAAAATGTACTTTAAGAAATTAATTGCTCAAATTTATTTGTGGCTAGGACAAGGATGAGACCAAAACAGTTAAGCAGACTGAAACATCTGAGGGGTATGATGGTGACGCTCCCAAAAATGTGAGATCTGATATTTCTGATCAAGAGGAAGATGAAGAAAGTGAAGAATGTCCAGTGTCTATTAGTAAGTTTAAAGGGTTCATGCTAGGATCATACACTTGTTCTTTGTTGGTTTGTTTTTTTGTTGTTGTTAATCCTCACCCAAGGATATTTTTTTCATTGATTTTTAGAGAGAGTGGAAGGGTGGGGGTGCAGAGAGAGAGAGAGGGAGAGAGAGAGAGACAAATCGATTGGTTGCTTCCCACATGTGTCCTGACTGGGCCAGGGATCGAACCTGCAACCCAGCTACTGGCCCTAGACTGGGAATTCAACCCTCCACCCTTTGGTACAAAGGTCGATGCTCTCACTACTGAGAACACCAGCCAGGGCCATGTACTTGTTCTTTATAGGTCTCTTATTAAAACAGTTTGGTGAAATGTAATGACTATAGAATTGGGTGTCTGACAACTCTGAATTTGAATTGCAGTGTAATTCTGACTAAATTGTTTCTGCACCACAGTTTTTTCTAGTACTTACTGTTTTGAAGATTTTAGATGTTATATGTAGAGCAATTGGACAAGCCCTAGGTGGTTTGGCTCAGTGGATAGAGCATCAGCCTGCAGACTGAAGGGTCCCAGGTTTGATTCCAGTCAAGGGCACATGCCTGGGTTGCGGGCTCGATCCCCAGTAGGAGGCATGCAGGAGGCAGCTGATCAATGATTCTCTCTCATCATTGATGTATGTTTTTCTCTCTCCCTCTCCTTTCCTCTCTGAAATCAATAAAAATATTTTTTATTTCTTAAAAAGCACTTGGACAATATAAGAATGCAATAAATTGTAGCTATTATTAAGTGCTGAAAATTTCCCAAAAAATTGTGTTAACCATCGTAGATTTGTCCAAAGCTGAAACTCAAGCACTGACTAATTATGGAAGTGGAGAAGATGAGAATGAAGATGAAGAAATAGAAGAATTTGAAGAGGGACCTGTAGATGTCCAGACTTCACTTCAGGCTAACACTGAAACTACAGAAGAAAATGAACACGATGATCAGGTATCCCAGTGTAGATTAACACATTTCCCCCATCTTAACTACTAAAAGCAGATCCTTTTTAAAGATGTCAAAATTTACAGCTTCCCCATTCTCATGTTCATGAATACAAAATTTTTAAATATCCTTGGCTGCTGGTATTCTGGAGCTAGATGTGAGAATGGAGCTGAGGGTCTCACCATTATATAGACTCACTGAATCCTGTTTTCAATGTGATGCTTTGTCCTGTCCTCATTCATGCTTTCCATACCCCACTCCTACTCCAGATGCCCCCCTAGTCCTGAGAATTACTAATTTCTCCAAAATGCAATCTCCCGTTTTCTGTTGAAGTTGAGGGGAAGGAACCTAGGTGCCCACATTTTCCTTAAACGAATTCATATATCCACCACCACCCCCTTTTCATCACCAACTCCCCACCACAATATTCCTTTCTAGAATCTGGCACTTCTAATTATGAGGTGATTCTCAGTTTTTGTTTTCTCCTGCTGCTAAAGGCACCTAGCTTTGTTCATCTTTCACTTCTCCTGGTCAGTTCCTCTTCCATTCTTTTATCATCCTATATAATAAAGAGGTAATATGCAAATTGACCATCATTCCAACACACAAGATGGCCTGCAGGGGAGGGCAGTTGTGGGCGATCAGGCCAGCAGGGGAGGGCAGTTGGGAGGGACCAGGCCTGCAGGGGAGGGCAGTTGGGGCAACCAGGCCAACAGGGGAGGTCAGTTGGGGGCGACAAGTCCTGAAGGGGAGGACAGTTAGGGGCGACCAGGCCAGCAGGGGAGGACAGGGGCAATTGGACCAGCATGGGAGCAGTTTGGCATCAATCAGGCTGGCAAAGGAGTGGTTAGGGGGTGTTCAGGCTGGCAGGCAGAAGCGGTTAGCGGCAATCAGGCAGGCAGGTAGGCGAGCGGTTGGGAGCTAGCAGTCCTGGATTGTGAGAGGGCAGTTGGACATCCCTCGAGGGGTCCCAGATTGGAGAGGGTGTAGGCTGGGCTGAGGGACACACACACACACACACACACACACATGCACGAATTTCATGCAGCAGGCCTCTAGTCTACACATAAACAGGTGTATATTTTATTTAACCAGTTAACTGCCACGGTATTTTGAATTTAATTTAAAAAGGTCCACCACTTGTGTCTATAAATGCTTAAGGTGTACAAATGGTTAAGATAGAGTCTGACCTGAAAAAAAATAATAAAAAATAGTGGAATCCATAATATTCCTAGTTCTGTGTATTTGAGGTTCTTTACAGAAAAAGGAAACTTTTTTACTTAGTTATCTTGAAATTGCAATCACAACCTCCTTGAAATACTTTTAGAAGATACTTGTAAGTTCTTTTGCATGAAGGTCTCAGGTTGGACAACAGCCACACAGTAGTAACCACCTGTATATGACCTATGTTTTAGGCCTTAGTATCAAAACATTGTTTTTTTCCTTCTAGGTTCAACAGAACTTTGAAAAATCAGCAGAAAGCAAAAATGTACCATCAGAACAAGAACCCACTACTAGTAAAGGTAAGAAATCTAAATAAGTATTCAATTTTAAGATGATTTAAAGTGCTATTTATGTGCTTAAAAATTGAAAAGAAAAAAATATTCTTAGCTAATGTAAGTTTGAAGGTATTTTGAGCCTAATGTATGTCCCTTTTCTCCCCCTAATAATGTAGAAAACATTAGGGCTTTGTTTTCTGCCAACAGTTGTTAAACAAAAGTTGACATACCTAAATACACAGAAAAAAATCTATAAGGAAGACATCTTTAGATAGAAATGTGGGGGATTAAAGAAAAACAACACCTGTTCCTGCGCTTAACTCCTGAAATTCCTGCTTCATTAGAAATCAGATGGATTTTAGGAATCTAATATTTAAAACAACCCCAATTAAATTTGAAAACTGTTAAGGAAAATTTATAGTTGCCTTTCTTTTGTTCTTAAATGTCTTAAATGCTCTGACTCATATATACTGCCTTTATTTCGTGTAGTAATAAAATATAACAGCTGTTACATTACACTAATGCAGAGATTTTTCTTTATGACAGATGACCAAGATAGTGCCCCTATGAAACCGTGTTACCTCAATATCTTGGAAAATGAGCAACCTCTAAATAGTACTGTCCAAAAGGACTCGCTTAATACCACTGATTCATCTAAACAGCCTAGCGCTTTGCCTTTACCTTTAACTGAAATTGAAACCTTGGTGCCTAGAGTCAAAGAAGTTAAATCTGCTCCGGAAACTCCTGACAGTTCTCTGGCTGGAAGTCCTGATACTGAATCTCCAGTGTTAGTAAATGACTATGTATGTATCTACTTACCTTTCCAAATATTTCTGCATTTCATTTCTGTGCATATTTCTTTATTTTCAGGTTAACATTTCAGCATGTAAACACAACCTTTATGTTTAGGTTTAGAAACTGTCAATATCTTTATTTCTTATTCAAACTTATTTTAAACTTGAACAGAAGGGTGATTAAGGTGACTATCTCAATACCTAAAAGCTATTCTGTTCATAATTTTGAGAGCCGAAGAGATGAGTTTTAGGTGGCAAACTGAAGGGAGTTCATTTTTAAATTCAGATCTGATAGGATAATGATATTTAGGTCAGCATTACTCTCTTATACTACTCATACATGACTTTTCAGCTGTTTACAGCATTTCATAAATTTTGATAAACCTGAAAGTTTACATTTGGAATGGGAAAGAAAACAATTTTACAGCAATAGTCTTTTTAAAAAAATACATATTTTTATTGATTTCAGAGAGGAAGGGAGAGGAAGGGAGGGAGGGAGGGAGAGAGAGAGAGAGAGAGAGAGAGAGAGAGAGAGAAACATACATCAGTGATGAGAGAGAATCATTGATTGGCTGTTTCCTACACTCCCCCTCCCCCCATTGGTGATTGAGCCCCATAATCAGGGCATGTGCCCTGGCCGGAAATCACACCGTGATCTCCTAGATCACAGGTTGATGCTCAAACACTGGGCCACAGCAGCTGGGCAGCAAAAGAGTCTTTATGCCTATATACTGAATGACAGAAAACACTGCTAGGAAATATGCTACCAAATCAGGACCTTTGTATTAATTTAATTTTACAGCAAACAGGTTTATTTTTTTGATTCTTGGGTTGTGTATGTTTTATATACTTTGTTTTACAGAAAAAATGAAGGGATTTATAACAATGTACTCTTAGGTCTAAGGAATGTGTTTCCTGTATTTTTAAAATTTACATCAATTTTCTTCCTAAAGATAGATTTACAATTATGTTTTTATAATTTCTCAAAAAAGGGGCTTAAAATGTTTCAAAAAACATTAGAAGAAAAAGTAACTCTCAACTCTGTTTTATTTTCTTCATTAACAGTAAAATTATGCACCTAAAACTCTTAAAGTTACATGTTAGATTTATTCCAATTACCATTTGATGAGTTGCTGAATGAAATACTGCCTGAAATTAACTTGAAATTAGATTATAAAGCAGTGATTCTCAACCTGTGGGTCGCGAACAATGAAAATACATCCTGCATATCAGATATTTACATTACGATTCATAACAGTAGCAAAATTACAGTTATGAAGTAGCAATGAAAATAATTTTATGGTTGGGGTCACCACAACATGAGGAACTGTATTAAAGGGTCGCGGCATTAGGAAGGTTGAGAACCACTGTAAGGGTCTTGAATTTGAGGCAAGGACACTACTGAAGGTTTTTGCATAAGAAAGTGAAATGTTTATAGTCATGGTTTTTGAAGAAGAATATGATGGCTATATAAAATATGTTGTCATGGGAGCAATGTTACGAGTCTCCATTAATATATAAATACAGAATAGAAGCTAAATGGGAGATGGGTGAGAAATGGTTCAAGAAAAAAAAAACCTACAGTTTCCACTTGGGTAATGGTAGGATAAGAATACTATTAAAACTTGAGAGAACTAAGAGAATAAGAGAATTCAAGTTCCAGTGTGAGCTGGTCACAGATATGAGTACTAAATTCCTGCCTCATTTTTCTGGTTGAGCTTCCACAGATTGATATTGAAAGTCTGTAAATGTTTACTTAGATTCTGCTGGATATAGCTCTGATGTATTCTGTAAACATATCAAGGACCAACCATTTTTCTTCTGATTATTTTAGCCAATTATTTCCTCCTTTAGCCGTAGAAACTGGCTCTTTGTTTTATAAAATGAAAAAAACACAAAGTCTGTTCCCTACCTGAAAGTGTGCAACCCTTCCTGTGAACTCTAGGTTTCTGTTTCATTACAGAGTTTAATTACATTAGAAAACCAAAGATGATAGAATTTTGTCTCTTGGCATGGGTGACTTTGGTTTTAAATACAGAGATGAAGTGGATTGCCTTCATTAAATGCTAATTTGTTTATATTACAGGAAGCAGAATCTGGTAATATAAGTCAAAAATCTGATGAAGATGACTTTGTGAAAGTTGAAGATTTACCACTCAAACTGACAATATATTCAGAGGTATGTGGCTCTCTTTAATTAAACTTATCTATTATAACAAATATTAAGATGAAAATGATTTTGTTTTTTTTTTTCATTCCAAAGGCAGATCTAAGGAAGAAAATGGTAGAAGAAGAACAGGAAAACCATTTATCTGGTGAAATATGTGAAATGCAGAGTGAAGAATTAGCTGGGAATTCTCAGACACTAAAGGAACCTGGTATGAGTTATTAGTTTTAACCATATCATATTGAAAATTTACTCAGTCTTACACCATCATTCATAAATGGAAAGTGGGTATTTAGACCTACCTCTCCTTTCAATGTTCATATTGGGTTTTTTTGGTTTTCTGTTTGTTGCCTTTGTTATTTTTAATATACATTTTCTAGTTTCATCAGCTTTGGTCATTACCCAATTACTCCTTCCTTCTTCCTTTTTCCTTCTGTTCAGTTTTCATCATTTCTTACATTATTAAGGTTATTAAAGTAAACACACTTATTTTTATTTTTGTTGTTAATCCTCACCTGAGGATATTTTTCCATTGATTTTTTAGAGAGAGTGACAGGGATGGGGAGAGACACACACAGAGAGAGAAACATCTATGTGAGGGAGACACATTGATCAGTTGCCTCTTGCACAGGCCTGGACCAGGGCCAGGGATCAAGCCTTCAACTGAGGTATGTGCCCTTGACCGGAATTGAACTCGGGACCCTTCAGTCCGCAGGCTGACAAAATCTTCTCTATTTTCCTGAAGATGGTTCTATATAAACATGATTCATAGCAGAGCCAAGTGATAGTCCCAGATTTCCTTTATAGTCTAATAGCACAACCTCTGGGTCACTCAAAGAAGCAGTTCTTGAATCAAGTTCCAAAGATTTTTGTTGTTTATCAATTTATCATTAATTAAAATCATGTAAGATTTTTGTTTTAGAAATCGGGTGAAGGGCAGACCAAATATCAAACCTTCAGTTAATTTCCCAGTCTTCAGCCTAGTTGCCATTTCAACTGGTACCTATCCCATAGTGTGTCCAGGCCCGGCTTCTTCCACTCTCACTGAACCTCCATTTCAGCGTCTGGGAACTTGATGGTATCTTCTGTCCTCTGGTCTCTCAGAACCACTCTTCCTTTGTTGGTTTGGATTTATTCATTTTTACACTCCCCCCACCTACCCCACCCCACCCATCGTTGAGAGAGAGAGAGGAAGTATCTGCTCAGAAGTCTTCCATCTTTTTTTTTTTTTTTTTAAATATTTTATTGATTTTTTTACAGAGAGGAAGGGAGACAGAGAGTTAGAAACATCGATGGGAGAGAAACATCAATCAGTGGCCTCCTGCACACCTCTTACTGGGGATGTGCCCACAACCAAGGTACATGGCCTTGACCGGAATCGCACCTGGGACCTTTCAGCCCGCAGGCCGACGCTCTATACACTGAGCCAAACCGGTTTCGGCAGAAGTCTGCCATCTTAAAACACAAACCCTCATCTATTCTTTTAAAACTCTTACTGTGTGTTATCAGGGAATTATTGTATCAAAGTAAATTAGTATTTCCTTGGTAATAACTTTATATTAAAAGTGAAAATTTTAATGGAAGACAAAAATATTAAAGTAAATTCTAGTAAGTAAAATTTTGATTCAAGTAATTTATAAGGCCTTATTATTTTGTTTTTCAGAAACAGTGGGGGCCCAAAGCACATGAGATGTCTTCAGAGGCTCATCTGACTCTCTCTTTACATAGTCAATGCATATATGAAAATGGTTCTAAATAAACATCTGTTTTGAGCTGTATAAAAATGTATATTAGTTTGACACTGCATTTTTGATAGGTGTGCTAATTTCTGCCCATGGCAGTTAACATAAGAAACTAACTTCTGAACAGATTCAAGCCTTGATACACTGTGGGGTTTTCTCTTTCTCTTTCCTCCCCCCGCCCCCCCCCCATTGTGATGTTTGGTAATGTTGAATTTAAAATGTAGTTTTAAATAAAGTTTGAACTTACCTGTAAAGTATCTTTTTTGGAAATTATGTTGAATTCCATATAGCAAGATACTGCTCTATATAATTAGGCTGTTCAAAGAGGTAGTGGTCGAGAGTTAGAGAAATACACTATTATAAAGTCTAGCCATTATGGCAGGCTTCCAAGTAATGCCAGTGTTACTGCTCTTGGGTCTAATGTTCGTATCTTATTCCTGTGCAAGGTAGGACAGGTTATAAAGGTTTCTGGGATATCTGTGAAGTTATCGTAGAATATATATTAATACTCTATTCAAATTGGGTAAATAAGTTTAGAACACATGTCCTTAGTACTGACTAGATAATTTCCAGAATTTTATTCCTATCTGTGTTGTCTCCATCTGAAAAGAAATATGTTTTATATAATTAGAGCACATTTCTGCACAGACAGTAACATTATAGTTAATTTTAAATGAAAAACTGAGCTCTTCCAAGTGTGGATTAATAGAAATAAATTCATGTATCAGAACATTAAGGTTATGTATGCCTTTGGATGAACTATTGAGATGATAGTTTAAGACCAAAGCATAGCAGTTGCTTCTGTGAGTAGTGAGGGAGATGAAGTATTAAGTAATGAAAATCTATATGACTTCATTACTAAGTCAGCCAGCTTTTAAAAGATGGTTTACCTTAGATCCCAAACTTGCCATATACTTAGTAAGGCTCCACAGAACCAGTGAACAGTTATTTATTCCAGGTATCTTTTAAATTTGTTAAAAAATGACAAATACCCTATAAAAATTGGTTGGTATTTCTTTAAAATTCTTACCTGCCTGATACTTCAGTGTAAAACTGCAATGTCCAATCAGGAGTATTAAACGAACATTTTCCTATGAGGACATTTACTGTGTTGCTACTTAATTTAGAATTGTGTGAGACATATATCTCCTACTTGAGTAAAATCTATTCAGAAGACTGTCATTCCAGAATCAGGAATTCATATCCAGTTGGCTTGGCTTCAGGGAAATTGAAACAATAAATTAAATTTTATGTATACTCCAATTCTGTGTTTGTTTTTTAGGTTGTATAGAAGGGGGAAACTTCATTTTCGTACTCAAGCCAAGCCTCACATATTGACTCTCTCTCCCTCTGTATGCATGTTAAGGGTGGCTATAATGGAAGAGTTGTACTCGTATCTTAGTTGTTACTGTAGTACCTATGACCCTTATCAGACTTGTTTGACCTATGTTATAGCTGCTGTAATCATTTTAGTAGGTAATTAAGTTTTAAAATGCCTAGAGCTTGAGAGCAAGTAACTAGTTTCATATGTTTTTCTCTAGTAGTTGTTGCTAAAGAGTTAGGTATTTAATATTCCTGTCTGTCTTAATTTATTAGTTAAAAATTTGGTTAGAAATAAAAGAGGGAGAAAAGGTCAAAATGAGAGAGAACCCTACACAGGTTGGGATAATGCTTGCGTAGTGAGCTCAACAGACTGCAGGTACTCTTTGTATTTTGTAACATTCACTTTGGGTAAATGCTTTTTCACTGTTAATAAATGTATATCCTGCATATGAGCCTGAATTGCATTTTCATTTAAATTGACATATTTATGCTTAGAATTTATTCCAGAATTGGGGCTTGACAATTTTAGATGTAAAAAGAAATCAAAACATGAAAAATAATGACATATCAACTAGCCAGAGAGATGATTTATTAAACTTGAGACCATTTTCTTACAGTGCAGGTGTGCTCTACTATTTCTTACTATCTAATGTGGAAAACATTTTTGTATGTATGTAAACTTTAAATGGCATATTTCCGGCTTGTTGCACAGGCCATTTCTTGATCTGTTAACAAAATAATTGGTTCTGGATTTCACTTATTTTACTGTAGAAATGTGGTTGCCTTGTCACCTATCCTGGAAGAGGCAGTGTTTCTTGAACCTGCTGTACAACTCTAATTGTTACTTTAGTGTTTGCTGTCTTTACATGTCTGGTTCTTTCCACATATTGCTGGTGCTTCTGATTAAGGAATCGGAGACTCCTATGCCTACAAATGACTTTGATTCAGATACAAGAAGAGTTTTAATTACCAATTAATTTCATCTGCCCAGACTCAGAAATATCCATAAACGAACCTTTGAGCCCTAGCTAGTTTGGCTCAGTGGATAGAGCCGACACCTGTAGACTGAAGGGTCCAGGGTTGATTGTGGTCAAGGCACATGCCCAGGTTGCAGGATCAATCCCCAGTAGGAGGTGTGCGGGAGGCAGTCAATCAGTGATTCTCTCATCATTGATGTTTCTCTCCCTCTCCCTCCCTCTTTCTGAAATCAATAAAAATATATTTTAAAAAAAGAACCTTTGGGCCAGCAATTTACAGAAAACTGGTTATTTTGAAAAGTTGTTTCAGTACAACAGAGTTCTCATATAATCTTTTTTTAAAAAAATCATTGTTGAAAGTATTACACATGTCCCCTTTTCCCCCCATCGACCTCCTTCAGCCTACCCCCACCACCCTCACCACCCCACTCTCTGCATCCATGGTAATATTCTTGCATTAAGACTTGCTATGTGTAGTTAGTTATCCCTGATATTTAAGTCTATCAAATCACATGTGATTAACTTAAAATAAATAATAGTTGTAAATATTGTTATATTGCTAAAAATCCTCACCTTTAATGAACTATATCTCCCAGAGTAGAGCAGCCTGTTTAAGGCCATCCTATTGATCAAATGACATCATGAAAGAATTTTTTAAAATATTTTTTATAATCGATTTTGAGAGAGAAAGGGAGAAGGAAGCATCCATCAGCCACAACCCTGGCATGTGCCTTACTGGGAACTGAACTGGCAGCCTTTCAGTGCAAGGGAAACACCCAAGCAACTGAGCCACGCCGGCCAGGCAACGTCATAGACTTAAAATACAAAGTGCTGTGCCGATTCACATTAGTGATATTTAACAGTGTGTTAAACCTCTCTTAGTGAGACTCTGGACAGCTAGAGTTCTTCCATCTCCATTGCTCCTTCACCTGTTGGATATTCAGTATTTTCCTAGAAAGGGAATATGGGTTAGTCTGTCCAACGTTCATGTAAATGTTTTGATGACGAGTGCTACACAAATGTAAGGCATCACATATGTATCCATGTTTGAGGAAAGAAAGGCACAGGAAGGAGGGGATCTACTAGAACCCACACTTGATTCCATATGTTCTTTGCTTAACAAATGTTCTTTTCTAATATGTCCTGGCTCTGAACTCTTTTTGTAATTTCCCTCTTTACGTAAGGATGTGAGGGCTAAAGATAAAGAGCCTTCATTCTAGCGGATCTTAGAGTTTTCCTAGTGTCACCATTCTAGTTATCTTCCATTTCATTCTCCTCTTTCCTCTCTCTCTCTTACTGTCCCTCCCAACCCCCAATGTTTAAGACATGGATAAATGAACTGAAGTTAAGCTACAAATCAGTATTTCAGATAACTTTGGATTTTATAATTTTCAGTTTCACTTTGGATTATATCACATATGATTGCCCCTTGCTTTTTCTCCTTACCTAAAACTAGGTGGAGAAATTATAGGCCCTGGTTTGGATGCAACCAGTCCAGGATTATTATCCAGTATTTCTAAAATTACAGTTGGACCATTGTCAACCTATTTGTAAACATCTCCTCCTAATCATCTTTTTATGTTCTAGATGTATACCTATTTATGCATAAGCATATATAAAGTATTATATAAATAGGCCCGCCTATACTATATATCCTAAAGTAGAGTAAACAACTCCACTTCTAATTTTAATATCAGTTACTAGAGACGCGGTGCACAAAAATCGTGCACTTGGGGGGTGGGGAGAGTCCCCCAGCCTGGCCTGTGCCCTCTTGCAGTCTGATGGCTAAGCTGGCAGTCGGACATCCTTAGTACTGCCTCGGAGGTGGAAGAGGCTCCTACCACCACTGCTGCGCTCACCAGCCGTGAGCCCGGCTCAGGGCTACTGGCTGAGCAGCACCCCCTCTGTGGGAGCGCACTGATCACCAGGGGGCGGCTCCTGCATTGAGCGTATGTCCCCTGTTGGTCAGTGCATGTCATAGCGACCAGTCGTTCCACCATTCAGTTGATTTGCATATTAGCCTTTTATTATATAGGATTAGAGGCCCAATGCACGAAATTCGTGCAGGGGCTCGGCTCTTGCAGCTGCGGCAGCTTGCCTCAGCCCTCGCAGCACCGGCTTCATCTGGAAGGACATCTGGAAGGTCATTTGGCTGTCCAATCTAATTAGCATATTACGTTTTTATTATTATAGATTACCTTCATATGCTTTAATTTAGTCCTGAGGAATCAGTTTGAAACAATTAGCATCCCATTTTATTGTGCGTATCAAAGGCTACTTGAGAAAAATAATAAAAGTTTACCTCACATCATTTTTATAAGAGGGACAAAATTCCAAGTATAGATTTTTACATTAATTGAATCCTATTTTAACACTAATTCTTCTTGCTTTAGTAAAATAATACTGACATCACTGTAATTTTGAGGTAACAAACCAAGAACACCTCCATTCTGGGAGGAAAAGCTGCCTTTGAACATCTGCACACTGGGCTGGTAACAGTGGGAAAAGAAGTGGCAAGGATTGTTGTGTAACACTGTAACCAGTCATAAGCCGAATAACCCACCTGCACAATTCCTGTCATTCAGACACACTCAGTAGCTTTGATTTCTCCATAATAGCCCCCACCCTCAAACCAGCGCGTAGTTGTACACTCAGCACACAAGGCTGCTGACAATGCTTTATTGGACATTATGAATACAACTGACATGGAAATGAAGTGGATACACTCATGCCCAACTGGCATGCAGTTCACAGTTAATTGTGAGAGTTTGAAAGGTTAACAAGTGCGATTAGCATTTTTCATAAATATATTGATTTCTGAAAACATTTTTAGTAACTACTTAGTTTAAAAAAATACATATTGATCAAAAGGAAAAACTCAAAATCTATTTAAAGTGGATAATCCCTAGGAAGGTTAAAAAAATGGGTTCATATCCCATTTTCCACAAGTCTGACCTGTTTACTATTAATTCACAGAAGCTGGGCCTCAGTTTTTGAAGCTAACGTCCTGGGGTTTCTGGGAGGTAGGGTCATGAAAAAGGAAACACCTCCATTCTGTGTATGTAAGACTGTGTTGCATACTGATTGCTTCATGGCCCCTAAAAAGTACTTCTATTTAGAGTCAAAGGCCCGGGTATTGCCCATTAAGAAATACACAGTTGAATGTATTTCTCCCTCCAAAGTTAGTGAAATTAACATTGCTGTCACACACAGGAGACAGTGGCATACTGTATTAACTTTAGTAGCAATTAGTACCAAGAGGAAAAGACTGCTATACAGGAAAATACACCAATCTATAGATAAAAGTGGAAAACAATTTGCTGTAGCTATTACGCAGATGTGATTTCAGCGCCCACAAGACTCTTGCTTTATTCTATAGAAGTGGGTCCCACGATAGTTAACTGCCCATCCCCAAATGTTAAAGTGAAATGAAACTCAACAAATTCTAAATGATTGCTGTACTTAAATGATCTGTAAATAAGAACAGTCAACTGTTGTGGCACAAATAGCCTGTGAATTGTAAACATACAAAGACACGGACAAGCTCATGCCTGGAAGAGAAGCTGCCCTGAGTCTTAGTTCTTGGTCAGAGATCCGATGGCTGCACTCGTGGGCCACCTGTGAGCTCCCCGCTTGACGTCACAGTGCACTCTGGAGGCCAGGTGTGTGCTCACCAGCCGATACAAGGGTCTGGGCAATCCCGAAGGTACGTTTCAAATTGACCTTTGGTAACGTCGATCAAGGTTGTGAATACAGTCAGCTGAAAAAAAAGTGATTTTTATTTTAAGGATGTTTTCAATTCTAAGATGTCCTGATTCACATTAGCATTTCTTATGGAACTGCTTTATGAAGTTAATATTAAATAATGAGTATATAATATTACATATAAGTAAGTATATAAAACAAATGTTATATAATATAAAGTCTAAACTGACTTCAACAGACTATTATTCCAGGTTGTGAATATGATAGGCTTGGGAGAGAAGCAAGGTCTCTTCCTGGGCAGCACGCTGCTTCACCAGCAAGGCTGTAAGACTAGCCTTCAGCTTCCAGAGCCTAATGGTGTACTGTGGAGTCTGAACAGTTTTGCTTTAGCTGTCCTTATCCTTAAACCATAAACAGTGGGGGACACTATGCAGGCATGTAGATTAAAGGCATACACAGGAGGCACACGGGATCTGTAAATAACCACTGTGAGCTCTCATGATGATGGCATGGGCCGAACAAGAAGTATGGCCGGGTCAGCGGGCTTAAGGAAGGCTTCCTGCAGGAGCCAGGTTCGGACTGAATGCTACGGGCAGCGGTGACGGAGGCAGGCTGATTTTAGGAAGGGTTCGGGGGAAGGACCAAAGAGGACAAATGGGAAAATCAGGGTGTGTATATCCAGAGTACACAAGGGGGACTTAGTAGTACATTGGGTGACTAGGAAACTGCATTTTTAGCTATAGTGTGGGGAAAAGATAAAAGGATGTAATGAAGTTTAAGAGACACCCTAATCCACCAAGACACAAAGCTCTGCCTCAGAATGGATTCTGGTCAGGTTTTAGGTGCTAGTTGTAGTGTACAGCATAAGATTCTGGTGGACAGGGAGAAGTCCAGGCTAAAACGCTACACTTAATTCAATGCCAGGTAAGCAAAACTAGAAACAATACTCTGACCAAGCTGACATCCAAGCCACATGATCCGTTTCTTTGTCCGTCCCAACAGTTACTACTTTAGTCACACAAAAACATTTTTAGAAGTCAGCCTTAAGCTGAACATGCCTTGTGACTCTAGCTCTGACTTCTCCAATGATAACAGGGAAAGAGAAAACAGGACCAAATTCTTTCCCTAAAAGCAAATATGTGTATATATTTTAAATACCTTGTTGAGGACAGGTTTTGTTGACAGGATATCATAGATAGTTGGTAATGAGATATTCTGAAACATAAAAATAGGTTGTTCAGTCCATTAAATACAGACGTCAACAGCCTTATGCACACAAATGGGTCATTAGAAACCAAGACATTGTCAATCAACCTCCCCAGCCCCTAAATGAATTTCCCTTGGGGTCACTGTTAGAAACACAGCTAACGGTTCTCATTGTTTCACTTTTTCTGACTTTTCCACCCCTTTTAATTCTTGTCTATCATTCGCTTCACCAAATGGTTTCCAGAATTAGAAAGGGAAGTACAGCAAAATTTTGCTCTTTAAATTAAAAACAAAACAAAAACTCGGTGGGGACTATGCATTGATAATAGATAATATGAGGCTTATAAACCCCATAAAGGCCAAATAAAAATGCCAGAACTAATATAATCTTAATGAGGCCATTTCTTTCTATATCTGACACTGTGAATGCTCTTTACCTCCTGGGTTGTCTGGTTTAGACACGTCTTGGCAGCTGATCTGCGATCATCGAGGAAGAGGGGATGTTTCCAACGGTCATAGTTAGTTTCTACGACATACCATCTATCCTGCTTGAGGTCGAGTCTAGATACGAAAAGAGATTCCTCTCAGGCCCATGCCTTAAACCTGTACATATGTCAGTCTGTGCTTTAGCTTCTACTTTGCTTTAACAATGTACTTACTCATAAACATCCAAAGATTTCTTTCTTTCTCGTGTAATCACACATCCCTCCCCCGACTTGTTGCCTCCCAGGATAAAGTATGCTGGGGCCAGTATCTTCGTTTTGATCAATGTATTCTTGGCTTCTTCATAACTACATAAACACATGTTGTAGAAAAGAAACATTCTTAGCTGACTTGGACTGGAAGTTTTTTAACTACAGAAACGAAGCGTGAACAAGTATCTGAGGAGCACATTTTAAAAAGGATGGTGAGCAATGGCTCAGGGAGGAACAATCTCTGACTCCCATGTGGTGAAACACAGATCTGAATGTCCCCTCTAGGCTGAAGGACGAACACAACAGTCTCAAGAGATAATCTTCCACCCTTATTGTCTATGCCTTTCACTCAACAATAGAACAAGAGGAAGTAGTATTACTATATATATAGGACTTAGGGGATAGAGAGTAAACCTTGGAAATTAGGGCTATTAATCAAGGAAGAGGATCTTCAAAGAAGATTACTAAATCTTATTCCCTGGGAAGCATTAAAAAAAGAATTGATGGCCCTTTATTCTAGGTCATTTAGATGTCGTGCTGGCTAAAGGCAGTGTTGCTATTATAAGATTTCTGCACCAGCACAGAATATAACTTCTAGGGCAGTGATGGCGAACCTATGGCACGCGTGTCAGAGGTGACACGCGAACTCATTTTTTTGGTTGATTTTTCTTCGTTAAATGGCATTTAAATATACAAAATAAATATCAAAAATGTAAGTCTTTGTGTTACTATGGTTGCAAATATCAAAAAATTTCTATATGTGACACGGCACCAGAGTTAAGTTAGGGTTTTTCAAAATGCTGACACGCCGAGCTCAAAAGGTTCGCCATCACTGTTCTAGGTTAACAGGTATTATGACTTAAAGGGACATTTTATTATATAACTAGAGGCCCAGTGCATGAAATTTGTGCACAGGGGTGGGGGGTAGGGTCCCCCTCAGCCCAGTGTACACCCTCTCACAATCCAGGACTGCTGAACCCTAATTGCTCACTGCCTGCCTGATGGCCCCTAACCACTCTGCCTCCTTGATCACCCCTAACCGCTCGGCGGCTGGCTGGGGTGAGGAGCTGTGGTTGTTCTGGTCTCTGGTTGTACTTTTGTGGTCACTGGGCTTTTATTATACAGGATTTTTATTTTGGGTATTGGTTCCTTCATAGTGGCATTATCTCCAGAACTTTTTAAACAAATAATTTCCTTACTTTAAACACACACACCACACACACACAAATGAAGAATTCCATATGAGATTCACCTACAAAATTCTGAAATGATTCTTCAATTGAAGATAAAGCTGGGAAATATTTTTCTATTTTAATATGAATAATTTAAAATAAACATACTGAAAGAATCATACACCATGTCAAGTGGGACATAATAAAGGCCATAGATGATGAGCCCACAGCTAACTTATTCAATGGTGAAAAGCTGAATGAATTCTTTTCCTCCAGGAACAAGACAAAGATGCCCATTTTATTCTACACTAGAGACCCAATGCATGAAATTTGTGCAAGAGTAGGCCTTCTTTCCCCCAGCTGCTGGCACCAGCTTCCCTCTGGTACCCGGGACCCAGGATTCCTTCCAGACACTGGTGGGCACCTGGAACCTGGGACCTAGGCTTCCCTCGCAGCCCCAGCTTCATCTCGAAGGATGTCTGGAAGGATGTCTGGTCTAATTAGCATATTATGCTTTTATTATTATAGACAACTAGAGGCCCGGTGCTCCCCAGGGGAATGGGCCTAAGCTGGCAGTTAGACATCCCTCTGGCAGCCCGGGAGCCCTCAGGGGATGTCCACTTGCCAGCGGGGAGCAGGCCTAATGTGCAGTCAGACATTCTTAGCGCTGCTGAGGAGGCGGGAAAGGCTCCCGCCACCACTGCTGTACTGGCAACCGTCAGCCTGGCTTGTGGCTGAGCAGAGCTCCCCCCTGTGGGAGTGCACTGACCACCAGGGGGCATCTCCTGCATTGAGCGTCTGCCCTCTGGTGGTCAGTGTGTGTCATAGTGACCAGTCATTCCCAGTCTTTCTGCTGTTAGGGTCAATTTGCATATTACCCTTTTACTATATAGGATAGAGGCGTGGTGCACGGGTGGGAGCCAGCTGGTTTGCCCTGAAGGGTGTCCTGGATCAGGGTGGGGTCCTGCTGGGGTATCTGGCCTGCCTGGGTGAGGAGCTGAGGGCCATTTTCAGGCTGGTCAAGCCCCCCAGTGGGGACCCTCACCCCGTGGGAGTGTGGCCAGCCTGAGTGAGGAGCTGAGGGCTATTTTCAGGCGGGTCAAACCCCTTTCAGGGTGTGGGTCCCCACTGGGGTGCCTGGCCAGCCTGGGTTAGGGGCTGATGGCTGTTTGCAGGCTGGTCAAGCCCCCCAGTGGGGATCCTCACCCCATGGGAGTGTGGCCAGCCTGGGTGAGGGGCTGAGGGCCGTTTTAGGCTGCCCACAGCCCCTTCAGGGTGGGGGTCCCTGCTGGGGTGCCTGGCCAGCCTGGGTGAGGGGCTGATGGCCATTTTCAGGCTGGCAACGCCGGTGGGCTGGAAGCAGGTATCTGAGATTTATTTATCTTCTATAATTGAAACTTTGTAGCCTTGAGCAGAGCTCAGGGCCAGCCAGGGCAGGCGGGAAGCTTGGCTTCCTCCATCACCGGGGCAACCCAAGCCTCCTGCTTGCTCCAACTCCATAGCTGCTGCCATCTTTGTGACGGAGTGACAGAGTGAGGGAGTGATGGCTAATTTGCATATTACTCTTTTATTAGATAGGATGTTGGCAGTACTAGTCAAAGCAATTAAGAAAAAGAGAAGGTATCCAAATCAGAAAGGTATGCTATTTGTTTAGGTATTATATATAGAAAAAACTAAAGACTACACTAAAAAGCCTGTTAGAACTAATAAATTCAGTAAAGTTGCAGGGTAAAAATGAACAAAAATCAGTAGCTACGCACTAACAATGAACTACCCAAAAGAGAAATTAAGAAAATAATCCCATTTACAATTATATAAAAAAGAATAAAATACCAAGGAATAAATTTAACCCAGGAGGTGAAAGACCGGTACACTGAAAACTGTAAGACATTGATGAAAGAAATGTAAGACATAAATAAATGGAAAGATACTCCCTGCTCATGGATTGGGAAATTAATATTGTTAAAATTTTATACTACCCAAAGCAATCTACAGATTCAATCCCTATCAAAATTCTAATGGCATTTTTCACAGAAGAAAATATCCTAAAATTACATGGAGTCACTAAAAAACCCTGAATAGCAAATGCAATATTGAGAAAGAACAAAGCTGGAGACATCCCATTTCCTGATTTCAAATTATATGACAAATCTATAGTAATCAAAACAGCATGGTATTGGCATAAACAGACATATAGCTCAATGGAAGACAATAGAGAGTCCCCAAATAAATCCATGTATATACAGTCAATTAATTTACAGCAAAGGAGTCAAGAATACCCAATGGGGAAAGGACAGTCTCTTCAATAAATGACTTTGGGAAAACTGGACAGCCACATGGCCATTTTCAGGCTGGCAACGCCGGTGGGCTGGAAGCAGGTATCTGGGATTTATTTATCTTCTATAATTGAAACTTTGTAGCCTTGAGCAGAGCTCAGGGCCGGCCAGGGCAGGCGGGAAGCTTGGCTTCCTCCATCACCGGGGCAACCCAAGCCAAATGCAAAAGAATAAAAACAGACCACTATCTCACACCATACACAAAAATCAACTCAAAATGAAGTAAATACTTGAACATAAGACCTGGAACCATAAAACTAGAAGAAAACATAAGTGGTAAGTTCTTTGACAATGCTATTGGCTATGATTTCTTTGGACTTGACACCAAAATCAAAAGCAACAAAAGCAAAAATAAACAAGCGAGACTTTAGTTAATATCAAATTAAAAGGCTTCTGCACAGCAAAGAAAACAACATGGGAGGAAATATTTGCAAAGCATGTATCTGATAAGGGTTACCATCCACAATACATAAAGAACTCATGTAACTCAACAGCAAAAAATAAACCACACCAAAAAAACAAACAATCCTATTAAAAAATGGGCAGAGGTTCTTACTAGACATTTTTCCAAAGAACATATACCGGTGGCCACCAGGTCCATGAAAAGATGCTTGCCCTAGCCAGTTTGGCTCAGTGGTTAGAGTATTGGCCTGCGGACTCAAGGGTCCCAGGTTCGATTCCGGTCAAGGGCATGTACCTTGGTTGCGGGCACATCCCCAGTAGGGAGTGTGCAGGAGGCAGCTGATCGATGTTTCTCTCCCATTGATGTTTCTGACTCTCTATCCCTCTCCCTTCCTCTCTGTAAAAAATCAGTAAAATATATTTAAGAAAAAAAAAGATGCTTAACATCAGTAATCAGGGAAATGAAAATCAAACCACAATGAGATACCACCTCACAACTGTTAGACTCACTTTTCTCAAAAGACCTGAAATAACAAGTGATGGTGAGGATGTGGAGAAAAGGGACCCTGTGCACTGTTGGTGGGAATGTAAATTGGTGCAGCCACTATGGAAAACAGTATCCAAAAAAAATTATGCACCCCCATGTTATTGAAGCATCAGTGGTTGGCAAACTCATTAGTCAACAGAGCCAAATATCAACAGTACAACGATTGAAATTTCTTTTGAGAGCCAAATTTTTTAAAGGTAAACTATATAGGTAGGCACACTGTTATTAACTTAATTAGGGTACTCCTAAGGCTTAGGAAGAGCCACACTCAAGGGGCCAAAGAGCTGCATGTGGCTCGTGAGCCGCAGTTTGCCAGCCACGGATCTACACTAATAAAAGACAAAGATGCTAATTGACCGTACCTTTGCTATGTCCCAAGCCACGCCCACCAGCCAATCAGAGCGACTGCATGCAAATTAACCCAACCAAGATGGCGGCCGGAAGTCACAGAGCTGGAGCAAGCAGGAGGCTTGGTTGCCCGGGCGATGGAGGAAGCCAAGCTTCCCGCCTGCCCTGAGTCGGCTGTGGTCTCCGCTCATGGCAACAAAGTTTCAATTATAGAAGACAAATAAATCCCAGATACCTGCTTCCAGCCAGCCTCCACTGGGAGCTTGGGTGGCTGAGGGCTTGGCCATCCTGCAAACAGCCATCAGCCCCTCACCCAGGCTGGCCACACCCTCATGGGATGAGGGTCCCTGCTGGAGGGCTTAGCCAGCTTGAAAACGGCCCTCAGCCCCTCACCCAGGCTGGCCAGGCACCCCAGTGGGGACCCCCACACTGAAGGGGCTGTGGCCAGCCTGCAAACAGCCATCAGCCCCTCACCCAGGCTGGCCACACCCTCATTGGGTGAGGGTCCCTGCTGGGGGGCTTGGCCAGCCTGCAAACAGCCTCACCCAGGCTGGCCAGGCACTCCTATATAATAAAAGGGCAATATGCAAATTGACCCTAACAGCAGAACCACTGGGAATGACTGGTCACTATGACAAACACTGACCACCAGGGAGCTCTGCTCAGCTACAAGCCAGGCTGACGGCTGCCAGTACAGCGGTGGTGGTGGGAGCCTCTCCCGCCTCCTCAGCAGCGCTAAGGATGTCTGACTGCAGGTTAGGCCTGCTCCCCCCTGGCAAGTGGACATCCCCCGAGGGCTCCCTGGCTGCCAGAGGGATGTTTGACTGCCAGCATAGGTCCAATCCCCCAGGGAGCGGGCCTAAGCCAGCAGGTGGACATCCCCCTAGGGGTCCCAGACTGCGAGAGGGCACAGGCCGGGCTGAGGGACCGCCTCCCGAGTGCACAAATTTTTGTGCACCGGGCCTCTAGTTATTTATAATAGCCAAAACATGGAAACGTAACAGGTGTCCATATGCGGAGAAATGGGTAAAGAAAATGTGGAATACTATTCAGCCAAAGAAAAAAGATCTTGCCATTTCTGACAGGGATGGATCTTGAGGGCATTATGCTAAGTGAAACCAATCAGACAGTGAAAGACAAGTACCATATGAGCTCACTTATATGTGGAGTATGAACACAAAAAAATGCATAGGTACAGAGAACAGATTAGTGGTTGCCAGAGGCAGTTGAGTGATGGGGAGGGAGGGAGGTTGAAATGGGTAGAGGGGGTCAAAAGGTAAAAACATTGAGTTATATAATAAGTCCTGGGGATGTAAGGTACAGCATGGTTACTACAGTTAATAACACTGGATTGAATATTCTAAAGTTGCTAAAAGTAAACCTTAAAGCTCTCATAAGGAAAAAAGTTTGTAACTATGTATGGTGATGGATGTTACACTTATTGGGATCATTTTGCAATATATACAAATATCAAAACATTTTGTATACCTTAAACTAATGTTACACTTTAATTATATCAATAAAAATAATCCTATATAATAGAAGAGAAACATGTAAATTGACCTTCCCTCCACTATGCTCACCAGCCAATCAGGAGTGAATATGCAAATTAAACCAACAAAGATGGTGGGTTAATTTGCATACAAAGGCACCAGGTGGAGAGCAGAGCAGGAGCGCTGGTGGAGAGTGGAGCAACTTGGGGAACTTGGCTCTCCAAGCCACCAGATGGAGAGCAGAGAGGGAGAGCTGGTGGTCTGGATTACTTGGCAGAGTAGGAGGCTGTGGGACGGAGACAGAGCAGGAAGGGAAAACCAAGAGCGTGGGGAGCACCAGGAATTCTGGGAATAGTTGTTCTGGTGGCAGCCCCAGGACCGGAAGCAGAAGCCCAGAGCACAGGGAGCACCAGGAATGCTGGGAATTGTAGTTCTGGTGGCAGACAGATCTCCTAGACACTAGAGCAGCAGTTCTCAACCTGTAGGTTGCGACTTCTTTGGTGGTTGAACGACCCTTTCACAGGGGTTGCCAAGGCCATCCTGCATATCAGATCTTTACATTATGATTCATAACAGTAGCAACATTACAGTTATGAAGTAGCAACAAAAATAATTTTATGGTTGGGTCACAGCATGAGGAACTGTATTTAAAGGGCCAGAAAGTTGAGAACCACTGCACTAGAGCAAAGTGAGCCTGCAGCAAGTTACTGTTGCAGTGGGGGATGGCGGGAAAGCAAAGGTGAGAGACATAAGTAAAATCAGAGTGTCTAGGAAAAATTAAAGGGAAGATATCCTAAAACTTCCAGGAAATCTCTACCAATGAAGCAAAGAAAAAAAAAATTGCCTCTATTATTCTGTGAGCAACAAACCAAACTGAGTTGGGTCTCAGACAATTTGCTCATAGGATTGCAAAGACAGACAGAAATTCCCGGATTGGAGAGCGCTCCCCTGAGGGCTCCCAGATTGGAGAGGGTGTAGGTCGGGCTGAGGGACCCCCACAACCCCCAGTGCACGAATGTCGTGCACCGGGCCTCTAGTTTTAAAATAAAATACTAAATATGATAATAAAGCAAATGGATTACCTTGTACTATTTTCCAGAACTGCTCTAGTGAGAAACCCAATCCACATAGCATCTTTCTTTCCCAAAATCCATTCTAAGACACCTGGAAGAGATCACACAGTGTCATGGAAGCTGGAAGTGGTGAGAGTGTTCACCAGAACGCACAGTCCAGCCCTCCTCTGAAAACATCTATGAAATTTCCATTTCATTTAACAGCTGTCTACTCACCCATAAAACCACCATTTGTGCTGAAACGCTCATTTAGTGTCAGGCTAAAGAGTCCCTGAGGAGAAGACAAGGGAGTGAAGTCAGACACTTGGACCATCCTGTTTCAGGCCCTCTCACTGCACTGTACATGGTATAGCGAGACCTGGACTGGGTAACGGGGAATGCAAAGATAATAATCGTGACAATACCACTTTGTATGAACAGCTTTTCTGGAAGTTCAAAGGATTTTCACACCTTGTGGATGAGACAAGTAGGTGGGATGGTACTGGCCTCACTTTTCTAACTAACTGCAGGGCAGAGAATTAATGCCTGAGGTGCCAAGGGGCAGACCCAGGACCAGATTCCAGATTGCTGTTCCCAGCCCTCGACATCCAGCCACATGCTTTTCCGGAAACGGGCTGGGAAACCTTCATTCCTTTCCACCCTTCTCTGCCGTGGAGCTCATACCTACGAAGGTGACAGGAAGTACAAAGGGACGCACAGGGGCTTCATATTCCTTTTAGGTCCTCATTTCCTTAGACTACACCCTTCTCAGAGAGTAAAAGCCGGACACAGAGCTACCTGTAAAATTACGTAATGGTAGGTTCCTTACTGGTTTGAATCCTGTTAACATGCCCACATAGCCAGCAAAGCTTGCAGCCTTGAAGACAGTTTTATTATTTCTTTGGAAGTCCAAATTCACTGTTAAAGGTTTTAGCTCTTCAGTTATGGTCCAGGTATTATTATTCATATTCCACCTATAAAAGACAAATTTAGTGACATTTAAGAACAATGATGATAATGATGAATATGATGATGATGGCCAGGCATTATACTAGGTACTTTACCTATCCTTAACAATCAATCCTAACAAGTACTTTGCATCATGGTGGAGGGGGTTGGGGGGCTGGGTGAAAAAGGTAAGGGAGTAAGAAAACTAATCCTCGTAGGCACAGACAACAGCACGGAGATTACCAGATGTGGCTGGATATGTCGAGGGGGTGGGGAGAGGTAGAAGAAGGTAAAGGGGGGATCTAGGATGATGGAAGGAGACCTGACTTGGGGTAGTGAACACACGATACAATATACCGATGATGTGCTATAGAACTGTACAACTGAAGCCTGTATAATTTTATTAACCAATGCCTCCCCAATAAATTCAATAAAAAAAAGAACAATATGGGTGATTTTATCCTCCATTCTTCACATGACAAAAGCGAGGCTCAGAGAAGTTAAGGCTTCTCCCAACATATAAGTCTATAAATAACAAACTCCAGATTCAAATTTAGGTGTTTAATTATAAAGCTCTGTTATTTTTTTCCCCAGAAAGAGCAAGAAGTCATAAAATGGAATGCCATTCTTCCTCTGAAGCAATATACTAGACATGCATCTGGGCCTTCAAGCACACTGCAAAGTTCTGTTCACTAGGTACAACTCAGTTATGCACTTGCCAATAACTGAGGAGAGTGCACCACCTTCTCTCAAAACTCAGGAGTCCTCGCTTGTCACTTCTGGCCACACTCTGAGGGTGACCTGGACTTTTCACCATTGTAATAAACCTATTCTTCTCAGGGACTGATACCATTTTCTTTACTTACCCAAGAAATATTCCAAAATCCATGTTTCTCCCATGTACTAAATGACCTAATTGAAAGAAAGCAAGAGAGACATGTAGGAGCAGTTATGACAGTAACATTGATCTTAAAGCTGGACACTGAATTTTGGTTAAATGATGATAGTCACAGCTATTCAATCCAACAATAATAAGCCACATCCTGGCACCATAAGCCAAACTGCTGTCCCTGCCACATCAGCCAGATCCCCCCATAATCCCCGTGAACACAGGGTTTCAGGTAAGATAAGAATATGGGGAAAGGATCAATGGTAATTCTTTGGTCCACTATGACAGGGTCCAACCCGAACATGGCTATTTTAGCCTCCCCTAACGTGACCTGCAAACATGCTTCGGGCATTGCCACCAATACCTGGGCCCCTCAAAGAACTGGTAAAAAAATAAGAGTGAATTGGGGCAAATCACGCTGTGCCCTGTACTCTGAGGATCTGCCAGAAAAACATGGGAAACAAGGGGGGCTACCTGGGGCCCCTTGGCTGAGAAATGATGGGAGAAGACTGGTCCTGGGCTTCAAGGGAAGGCTGGGTCATTACGGCGTTATGCACAGGGTAATGATGCACCTGTGGGTACTTATATCAAATCACGAAGGTGGGTACGAGTAGACTATGAGGACAGTCCCGAGACACTTCTTCCCATGTTTCGTGGGTCTGAATTAAACATCAATGGGCATTACAATGATCTTAAAGTAAGGATAGTTTTCAGCCCACTTTTAAAACTTTACCAAGATCCATACACTGTATGCAACATACACAGAATCTGCATGGCAAGCCTAGATTTCATACGTTCTAATTCCACTTATTTGGAAGTTTCTTCTTTGACCCTGTGCTTGGCAGTGCTCACCCTTCCTCAGCATACTTACCTTTCTTGTCCTCTGCTATGATTGAGGTACAAATGGTAAAAAATTCATAGAAAACATTGAATGAAATAATCTCTCCTATGAGAAAAGATAGGACATTTTTTGGTTAACATACAGAACCATGACATTATTAGAAAATTCTTCTTTAAGAAAGGGTTGGACTATCATCACCGTGTGAGCTTTTGCTTTGGCATGCCCATCAAAAGACATGTACAAGAATGTTCATAACTGTTTATTCTTAACATCCAGAATCTGGAAACAAGCCAAATATCCTATTCATACAATAAGTATAAGCAACCAAACACAATAGTGCATATTGTCTGGTTCTATTTATAAGCAGTTCAAGAGGCAAAACGAATCGAGGTTGAAGTCAGAACAGCCGTCACCTGGGGACGAGGTATTGTCTGTTGTCTATGAAGGGGTATGATGGAGCATTCTGGGTGGCTGGAATTTCTGTATGTTGGTCTGAGTTGCAATTACGTGCATGTAAGTATTTTAAAAATTCTATTGAACTGTATACTTAAGATCTCTGTGCTTTACTGTATGTGTATCATACCTCAACAGAAAACATTTTCAGTGCTTTATTACATTTTTTAAGAGCTGAGACATGAACTTTACCAAAAGGTATGCCAGTAAGATCTGCAATTCCCTTCATTTCCTCCACATAAGGGCCAGGAAAGTTGCCAAGTAGACCAGGCTGAAAACCAAACAAATTAACAATCATTCGACCGAAAGGGTTGCTTTGAGTTTTGGTTCTTTTACATATAATTTGTTCTAGATGCTGCTGCCACAATAGGTGATCTTATTTTTAAAGGCACTTTTACACCATGTATTTCTAAAAGATCTATGTCATACTCACCGTAACGCCTGCTTTGAGACCCGTGAGCTCATCTGTTCTCAGGCAGTGTGCAGAAACCTGTGACTCTCAGACTGTTTCTATTCCACCCTCTTCTTCAGAGAGCCGAGGACCTGGGATAGTTCCACTTGATGACCTTATATGGCCCACCACACAGGAACCTCACAAGAAGCACTCCCTATCTCTCTACGCAAACTCACCCTGTAGCCAACAGCATTATACCCTCATTTCTAGTTCTTTCCCCCACATAGCAAACATATGTATTCTAGTCACTCATGAAAACTTCTATTACAGTTAATATCTGATCTTGGCCTAAGACGCTTTATGCATTCTGTTGGCAAACAATGGACACAGGGGCAAACTCAATGGTGGACATGATACTTTTATCCTCAACTGCACCTACTCTCCAGCAATGAGATTAAGATGTAAGCTCACACAGCCTCTTGCTAATAAGATAACGAGTTTAAAATGTACAAGTCTCACTGTAGCCGGTTTAGCTCAGTGGATACAGCATTGACCTGCAGACGGAAGGGTCCCAGGTTCAATTCCAGTCAAGGGCACATAGCCAGGTTGTAGACTTGAACCCCAGTTGGGGGGCATGCAGGAGACAGCTGATCAATGACTCTCTCTCATCACTGATGTTTCTCTCTCTCTCCCTCTCCCTTCTTCTCTGAAATCAATAAAAACATATTTTAAAAATATAAATAAATAAATAAAATGTACAAGTCTCATTTTTCACCAGCTTGATATTTATATGCAATGGGACCTATGGCAGTGCACAACGAATATTCCCTCCAATTTAACAAACAACAATGCCTTACTGAACATTTGTTAACCACTTCTCATATCCAGGCACTGTGCTTGACATATAGTATGTCATTTAATCCTTACAACCACCATATACAGTGTGCATAGCAAATTCTCCCTGGGAGAAAGCTGAAGTTCCATAAGAAACTTGTCCAAGGACACACAGCTTATTACGTGACTGATCCAACCTTCAATCAAATCCAAAATTTAAAGAACAAAAACCCCAATGTTGTCGGATGGGAAAGCCTGGGCACCCTTTGCACACTGTGCCCCCTGCTGACATGCAGAGGAGGGGGACTTGTGCTGCTGCTCCAGCCCACATGTACTTGGAGGAGGTCTGGTTAGGACAACCACAGGGAGAGCCTTCGTGAAAGGCTGGGAGGGCATGCACATGAGGGAGGGCAAGTTGCTGGTTGGCAGGAGCCAGTCTCATGGGGGTAATATGTCCAGGGCATCTGGGGGGGTGATTCCCAACCCCAACCCTGGGGAGATTTGGTGACATCCAGAAACAGTTTCAGTTGCCACAACTGAAGAGGTACTACTGGCCTCCAAAGATGCTGCTACTGGCATCCTTCAATGCACAAACTGCCCCCCTCCCCCCCCCGCCGAAAACTCTGGTGTCCTGGGCAAAGCACTTAAGAAAAACACCAAATGTCCAATAACGAACTTGAAAGCCCAAGTGTACATTACGGGGAAGGAAACGCCATACTCCCAGATGAAATAGGTATATTTTGCCCACTGCTCTGTAAAATTGTCAAGACTTTTAAAAAACACTGAAGAGCAGTTAACAGCCAAAATTGGCCATGCTATTTCATGTCCCTGCTCTGATCGAACTAAGCCCTAGAACAGTGATGGCGAACCTTCTGAGCTCGGCGTGTCAGCATTTTGAAAAACCCTAACTTAACTCTGGTGCCGTGTCACATACAGAAATTTTTTGACATTTGCGACCATAGTAAAACAAAGATTTATATTTTTGATATTTATTTTACATATTTAAATGCCATTTAACAAAGAAAAATCAACCAAAAAAATGAGTTCGCGTGTCACCTCTGACACACATGTCATAGGTTTGCCATCACTGCCCTAGAATGTCCAGTCCCCGAAGTTTTGACAGTTGTCTAGAATAAAAGCAAACGTGTCTAAGCTCCTTAGAAGAGGTTGTAAAATTATGCCTTTAATACCAGAGCCTTTTCTGAACTGTGTGTTTCTAAATTTATTGTAGGAAATAATATGTCTTACCAACTTTTCATCCACTATCTGCATGAGTTTTCCACTTGGAACAAATATATTTGCTGCATCCCTCAGGTAATTCAGCATAACCTTTAGCTGAAAAATGAATGAATTCATTCATTAATAAGAAACATAAACAAGTCTTGACATTTAAGATTAACATTGATATACTGAAAACAGATATAGAACTTTTGATTTATTTGTATGTAGCTAAATAAAATTAGGTGATATTTTGAAACTATTTTCAATTAACAAGTAAACAAAATACATCTTTAACAGGACATCTGACTAACTACTTAGATGAAGGTGATGATTCAGAGAGAGGGAAACAAAGGCAAAGGCTAGGAAAGAGAGCAAGAAGTTCCAAGGGCCTGGCCGGTGTGGCTCAGAGTCTGACCTATGAACCAGGAGGTCATGGTTCAATTCCCAGCCAGGAACCTGGGTTGCTGGCCCAATCTCCAGTGTAGGCATGCAGGAAGCAGCCAATTAGTGATTCTCTCTCATTATTGATGTTTCTCTCTCTCCTGCTCCCTTTCTCTCTCTGAAATCAATAAAAATATATTTACCAAAAAAAGCTCCAATGAAACTAGATCACCAACTTACACCATACACAAAAACAAACTCAAAATGGCTAAAGGACTTAAATGTAAGACAGGAAACCATAAAAATTCTACAAGACTCCATAGGCAGCAAAATAGCAGACATATGTCATAGCAATAGAAAATAAATAAATGGGATTACATCAAAATAAAAAGCTTCTGCACAGCAAAAGAAACCATCAACAAAACAACAAGAAAGCCCACTGCATGGGAGAACATATTTGTCAATGATATTTCCGATAAGGGTTTAATCTCCAAAATTTACAGATAAGTCATACAACTTAACAAAAGGAAGATAAACGATCCAATAAAAAAATGGGCAAAGGATCTAAATAGACACTTTTCCAAAGGACATACAGAAAGCCCAGAGACATATGAAAACATGCTCAAAGTCACTAATCATCCAAGAAATGCAAATCAAAACAACAATGAGGTATCATCTCACACCTGTCATCAACAAATCAATAAATGACAAGTGTTGGTGAGGATGCAGAGAAAAAGGAACCCTCGTGAACTGCTTGTGGGAATGCAGACTGTTGCAGCCACTGTGGAAGACAGTATGGAGTTTCCTCAAAAGTTAAAAATGGAACTCCCATTTGACCCAGTGATCCTACTTCTAGGACTATATCCCAGGAAACCAGAAACACCAATCAGAAAGGACATATGCACCCCTATGTTCGTAGCAGCACAATTTACAGATTTGGAAACAGCCTAAGTGCCCATCAGCAGATGAATGGATTAGAAAACTGTAGTACATCTACACAATGGAATACTATCTAATCTAATAATAGACAAAAGGGTAATTGACCATACCTTCGCTACGCTTCCCATTGTCTAATCAGTGCGATTTGCAAATTAACCGCCAACAAAGATGATGGCTAATTTGCATATGTAGGCGCCAAGCATGGAGCGAAGCCCACTGGCCCCAGGCAGGTGCAGCGAGCGAAGGCCGGCGTCGCAAGCGAAGAGCAAAGCCCCCAAAGAGCAAAGTCCCTCGCCCGCTGTGCTGGCTCCGCCCCCGGCGCAGAGCTAAGCGCTGAGCCCACCACGCCAGCCCTGCCCCTGGCGCAGAGCTAAGCACTGAGCCCGCTGCACCGGCCCCTCCCGGGCAAAGAGCGAAGGCCTGGGTTCCGGGCGCCGGAGGAAAACTGGTGCCAGCAGCCAGTGGAAGGGGCCCCCAAGGGACCCCAGACTGCGAGGGGGCACAGGCCGGGCTGAGGGATCCACCTGAGTGAACAAATTTTTGTGCACCGGGCCTCTAGTGTTGCTATAAAAAAGGAACTTTCACCATTTGCCACAACATGGATGGAACTGGAGAGCATTAGGCTATGCGAAATAAGCCAGTCAGAGAAAGATAAATATCACATGATCTCACTCATAAGAAGGATATAATGATCAACATAATTTGATGAAAAAGAATAGATCCAGAGACAAATGATAGGGGTGGGGGGGTTAGAGAGCAACCAAACGACTTGTATGCATGCATATTAGCATATCCAATGGACACAGGCACTGAGGCGGTGGGGGCTTGCCTGGGGTGGGAACGGCTGTGGGGGAGGGTCAATTGGGGAAAAAGAAGACAAATGTAAAACTTTAGACAATAATAAATAAATAAACAAATAAATAAAAGAAGCTCTAAGGAATGACACCTTTTCCTCTACCATCATTTATGGTAAACTAGAGGGAGGCCTGGTGCACAAATTCGTGCACCAGTGGGGTCCCTCAGCCTGGCCTGCAGGATCCGGCCGAAACCAGCTCTCCAACATCCCCTGAGGGGTCCCGGATTGCAAGAGGGCCCAGGCAAGGCTGAAGGACTCCACTGGTAATGATAAGGGCTGAGGAGAGACCGCGGAAGGGCTCCAGGGCATGTCCAGCCCATCTTGCTCAGTCCCGATCTGCCAGACCCCAGCAGCAAGCTAACCTACCAGTTGTAGCATCTGCCCCCCGGTGGTCAGTGCACATCATAGCAAGCATATTACACTTTGGTTGAACAGCTGACCGGTCAACCAGATGACCGGACACTTAACATATTAGGCGATTATTATACAGGATGGCAGAAAAGTATCCAAAGTTCATTCTTCAAGTATTGGTGTGGAATTTCATAAAGTGTTCAGTTATATAAGCATTATGTTCAGTGAGTCAGATTTAAGACTGCAGCGTACCGAAGGTGCCTTGTCGGTGATCAGTTCATGCCACCTCTTGTAGGGCGGTAAGTCCAGGTTGATGGTGTACCACGGCGCCGGCCCCCGATAGCTGCAAGGAGAGGCGCATCATCTTGAAATGGTAAAGGCAGTTTTTTGATGGGGGTTAGAGAGTTATATCTATATGGATATGTTAGAGATATATTCTTAATGAAAATACAGAAGTTAGGCCCTGGCTGGTGTTGCTCAGTGGTTGGAGCATTGGCCAGCACACCAAAGGGTCTTGGGTTTGATTCCTGGTCAAGGGCACATACCTGGGCTGCACATTTGATCCTTGGCTCTAGTTGGGACGTGTGTGGAGGCAACCAATCAATGTGTCTCTCACATATCTCTTTCTCTCTCTCCCCCCCACTATCCTCCCTTCCTCCCTTCCACTCTCTCTAAAAAATTAATGGGAAAAATATCCTCAGGTGAGGATAATAACAACAAAATATACAGAGAAATTAGTACTCAAAATTTGCAAATGCAAATTTTCTGGTGCTTCTGTCCTACACTGTATAGAATCATAAGTAGTTTCAGAAATCTTAGACTAGAATTAAACATTCTGGAATGTTAATGTGAACTGTGGATACGGGAATGAATCGTTGGTTCTAGAGTTCTGTGTAACCTGAATATAACCACTAGAAAATACCTGCCCCGGCTTTCCCTCCTAAGTCTCTGCAAAGGTTTAGTCTAAGCCTGGGAACCTCTCTAACTGGTCTTCTCAGTCACATTGCCTCTTAGACAGTCTAACACTTTGGCCAAATCATTGTTGGCTTCAGTAAGGTCATCTTTCAGAGTGTCAACATGTATTAGTTTCCCATAATGGCTTCTAAAACCTTTGCTATTCCCTCACTACCTTCTTCTTCCTACTATACTTCCCTCTTCTCATTCCTCTGCGGTAAATCCAAGCCCAAGCATTGTGGGATCACCCCGTCCCCCAACTCCCTACCCATCAATTTACACACAGCAATTTCTGTGGAGGACATAGCAACATCTTTCCCTCATCAATGGGCCTGGGCCATATTTCTTTCTGGTGGATGAACTCAACAACTAATCTCTCTCGCTCTATGGAAACATTATCTTCTGGCACTTGTTACAAAACTGAAATAACCCCTATGGGTGTGCCATTCGGTGATTTGTCAGCTTAAAACTGCCTGAAAATAGCCAGCATTTGCCCCATTAGTGCTCTGCTCTGGGAGGCATGAGGATTACTCTAGGACAGCGGTCGCCAACCTTTTGGACCTCACGGACCACCAGTAATCTGCAGACCAATGGTTGGCAACTATTGCTCTAGATACATAACAATGTTCCCAGGCTGTTAAAGTAAAACGTGACCTATACTTACATCTACGGCAGAGACGGCTTAGTTCCTAAGTCATGAGTTGTGCTCCTAGTTACACTTGTGTTGTCACGAGTTAACTATTTGATTCTCTAAACATGCTGCTGAGCTCGGGGCCTGGGGATATGTGTGAGGTTTTATGAAACTGAACCAGCAGCTGCTGGTCGTATGATTCGGATAGACAACGAGAGCACCCTTGATTCTGGAAACAGACTTTCAAACAAAATCAATACATTTGTTCTTTTCAAAGCATTCTCAAAATCCCATTTCCTTAGGAAGGAATCTGGCAGAAATACCAGTGCAAAAATATTTATATTATGTAGATGTATAAATATAAGAAAACGGTGTTTATCTGGATATGTGTGTACACATGTATAAACACACACTCACACAATGGGCAATTTGGAACCAGTTAAAAGCAGGGAAGGTTGGCCGGGCAATCAATTCATAGACCCAAATAAGGTGCGCAAAGAGAGTAGAAAAAAAGCCTTGAACGTGGAAAGTTACTCATTAAATGTTCAATGAATTGGGGCAGTGAGACCAGCCAAGTGAGGCGCACAATCAACAAGGCACTGAGGACTAACATGCTGTTAGTGATGAGAGACAAAAAGGAGATTTTGGGGGGAGCAAACCCGAGGAGGGCTGGACCCTGTGCCGGCTTTGGACGAACATGGAAACTGATTGGTTCTAAACTACTTCCTGCCAAAGATGCGCCTCCTTCTACAGAAAGGCCAGTAAAGAAAAAGAATTTAGTGTAGTACAGTTTCATTGTACTTGGAACAGAGGCTATGTAGGCAAGTGCAACACAAAATGTGTAATTAGAGGCTACAAAACCCGAACAGTCATCTTGCTATACTGGTTAAAGTTTTACTCGCCGCCCCCCGCCCCCCCAGGCAACTTTCATTGAGCAGAAAGAGCAGGGCAAACAAGGTTACCTGCCTTATACCTTTCCCTTCTTTCCCACACACCCTGGTACCCTTTGGGCTGGTGAGCTAGTCTCATGTCTTTCTCATAGACCCATGTAGCCAGCCACAAAGGATCTGAAAGCCACCCATATATCTAGACCACAAATATGAACGCTAAATACACTAAATATTGGCCGTACCTTTAGATTTTCCAATCCTGTTTTTCCCTTGATGGATTTGTTTACCATGCCAGGGTTTATTGCTGGAATGTCTCACCTGTAAGACCCTACACTATTTTGTCCCAATATAACCTGGTAGTTTACACTCAGGCACCACAGAAAATCCCAGGTCAGCTCTGCATTTGTGAGGATGAATAAAATGCCTAGTGGCAGGTAGAAGAATTTAGTGAAGAATGGAAATCCTCACCCCCTCCCACCCCTGCCCCCTGTGATTTTGATAGGCTAGAAATGAGCATTTTAATCATGAGGTATTTTCATGTTTGACCAGGGTCTTAGTCAAATGCATGATACACAAACTTGAGGAAAAAAATATTTGTCTTTCTTAGGATAAAGGACATGACTTAAATTTTTTCACTGCCATTATTTTTATGAGATCATTACACAGGGAAATGTGTTTTGATCATCTCACGTTTTGATATTTACTCACGTTGGTCCAGAAGGAGGGTAAGTTGATTTTCTGCAGTCTTCTGTCCACTAAAAAACAAAGAAAATGTACAATTTCAGAAAATAACAAACTGAACAGGCAATTTGCAAAAACTATTAAAATTTATGAAGACAAAATCAAGTATGGTTTGCCCTTTTAGACCATTTCAATGCCTCTTAATAGTCTTCTCCTCCTACAAAAACTTCGAAAATCTCAAACCTAAGTGTACGTTCTGTCTCAGTTCCATCTGCTCTAGTGCCAGGTGTGGTAATGTGGCATTTGTATTGCAAATATATCATATCGTGCTGGGAAATGTATGTCAAATAGGTTGATTTATCACTAAGTTATTTGCTAGAATGTGATGTTACTTGAATTTATGAGCCAGCTCTATTGCAATCAAGATTTGCATCCCAAACCAGATTTTCAGGGCACACTGTCCAGGGCCCTTCATAACCTGGTCCTAATTTACCCTCCCAGCCTCTCTTCCTGCCACTCCCCTTTACGCGTAGCCATGTGCAACCACGTCCTATGATATCTCGCCCTTCCATGCCTATACAGGCGCTGTGCCCTCTGCCTACAATGCCTGCTCTCTACTGGGGGAACTTCTGGCTTTACCATCTGAGACCCAGTTCAAATACTGACTTGTGTGGGTGTGTGACGTCATCATCTACTTTCCATATGAAAATAGTCATCCCTCCTGTGTACTCACTCCCACAGCATTTGCGCTCAGCCCCATTACCATAGTTTAGCATTGCATTATAATTATGTTTGTCTCTCTTCACTACCAAACATGTGCACCTGGAGGTGATGGCCCCGAAACACTGAGGCCACTGCTGAGGCAATGAATGAATGAGACTTAAGGAAGAGTGTTCAAGCTTAGTAGTAAAACAGAATTGGCTTTTAACAACACGAACAAAAAAGACCACATGGATTTAAGATTCCTTAATTACTAGGTTCAAGATAACAAGCGTGTTTATCTTTCCTCTGGAGACCCAATCTTATACAAGTAAAATAATTTTTTTTAAAAAGGAGGATAAATTCACAATAAACAGGAGTAAGGAAGGAACTACTAGGTCTGTAGTTTGAGCCCAGAAGCGGTCTCTGCAGGAAACCTGTGTGAGAATGAAGCGTCTGCATCTTGTTTTAACTTCTAATAGTTGGGAAATGTATAAAGTAGCTTGCCATTATCTGTGATTCTAACATTCACTGCTGTCAAAATAACTTTGCTACAGTTTCTCATATGAGTGCTGTTTGCCTTGTAATGTTGGGTGGATTTTTATTAAGAAACAATTATCAAGTATCAAATTACCAAAGGCTAATTCAATCATTAAAATTTAAATTCTGTTTCTAAATTATTACAATATAAAAATATTTGCTATTAAATATCAATTTGATAACCAATATAAACTTAGCAAAAGCTAGTTTCCAAAGCCATTCAATGTTTAATAACAGTGGCTGAAGGAGGTGCATCTTCACAAATCTCAGTCTCAGCCCTGAGCTTAAAAATCACAGTAAGACTTTCCTGCTGCCAGCCTGTCTAACTGCTGGGTGGCAGGGGAAGTCGGCAACTATTTCTTGTGAAAATTCACAGAAACGAGGGTGGTTAAGTCTATGAGAGCAAAAGAAGTTCATGGTTGACATTACCTGTTCAATAGCACGATAGATTCAAGTGTTTTCCATAAAGCGTTTGCCAACAGATAATGTAATTCATAGCCACAACATTTAAACACCATTTTCACAAGTTTTATACATTTGTCCAGCTAAGCCTTTTTCTCCTTCACACATATTTTTACCGCTGTCAATTGTTACACGTCACAGCAGATTCCACTTCAGGTCTCAGGGAATGACTCAATTCTCAACTTCTCTGAAAACAACCTTGCCTGCAGTTGTTTCATACAGACTAGTCATAGAGACTAATTCCTTACTTTCCAACTTGGCACTGACGCTCCAATATGTATCAATAACTGGTAACAGTCACGTCGAGAATCATTTGCTTTTGTTCCTCAATTGATATTGATGATGCTGCCAGAGTCCGGAGCAAGTGTTCTCACCCGAAGGCTCATCGTGTGAACAGGTTTTCTCAGGACACAGTTCTTACAAGCTGCCATCAAATGCGAAGTAAGCCGCCACTGGTAAACGGCTCTCCTGGCTTCGCTAACCAATGAACTACCTGGAGACGGACTTTGGCTGCCTCATTTCACTTTTAAAGTTTATAAAGGAATTCTGCTGTGATGAGATACCTGCTTTACCTTTTCTGGTTTTTCTGATCACTTTTTCCCTATGGGTGGGGATGCTGTGAAGACTGCGTCATCTTGTAATGCCGCCTATTTGTACTCTTATCGCAACTCTGGTGTCACTGCACCATAAACACAGGGTTTGCCATCTAGCTCTGTAACAAGATGGCTCATACTCCACTTTGCCTCAAGAGAACAACATTTTTGCTTCTTTTCTCATTCTGACATCATAGGTTTGCTTTGGCAATTTTAAAAATGATTAAAATAACACGGCATATTGGTACAGGTGGCACTTATTGTTGAGTTAGAATTGCCTCACTGTCACTGAAGTGCCCTGGGCAGCAGTGAAAGGCTAGCGCAGCCACAGACAATAAGCAAACAAACAAGTGTGAAGTGCTCCAAAACAATGCCGTTTATGGTTCCTGACATGTGACTGCGTGCAATCTTTACACGTCTCAAAACAGTAATCTTTTTGATCCCCCCAACTTTTTAAAAATCTGAAAACGGCCCTTAGCTCACAAGGCCTTCCAAGAACGGCTGGCAGGCGGGGTCTGGTACCACCCGCCCCTCATCTTCCCCGCCAACTCCCCGGGGCTGTAACTTGGGCACCCAAGTACCAACGCCCACAAACCATCCTTGGCCTTGCCAGACCATCTAGTCAGTGTGTTCAGAGGAAAACCCTTTGAGGGGCTGCGCATGTGTGAAGAGAGAGAGAGAGGGGCAGAGACTGTGCTTCGTTTTCTGCCTCAATAAGACCACATGCAGCTCTGTCTGCAGGGGTGGGGCTGGGTTTGTTTGTTGGTTTTTTTGCCGTTTACTGGTCCCTCACTTAATGCCCCTTCCATCCTCACTGAATATTCTTACTCTCCTAATAACAGAATGTAAGAGCAAAAGAAAAACGACCAGAACTACAGGGGGAAACTGTAATACCAGAAAAGTATGGTTCAAATAATAAGAAAACAGTCCCAGCTACAATGGGAGTTCTGTAGGCTTCAAGAAGAATGAATGGAATAAATACTGAGAGAGTAAGTCAGAAGCTGAAAAAAAATACAGGATATAGTGAGTATGGCATAGGTTTGGCTCCTTCGGCTGCTGAGAAAAAAAGGGAACGCAATCAGAAACTCAAAGGAAAACAATCCGTGTAAGAAAGGCGTGATAGAGATATGAAGAAACAAAACTGCAGTATTAGTGTGAGTATTTGATAGAGTGTGTGTGTATATATATATATATATATATATATATATATAAATATATATATATATATTTATTGCTTAAAGTATTGCAAAGGGTATTACATATGTGTCCTTTTTTCCCCCCCCGCCCTTGACAGTCCCCTAGCCTCCCCTATCCCCCAGTGTCTTATGTCCATTGGTTATGCTTATATGCATGCATACAAGTCCTTTGGTTGATAATAGAGTATACATTTGAATATTCTTTCGGTGCCATCAGAAGCTTGGCTTTAGAATTTCAGGAAAGGAACGTAATCATAGTCCACTGGGCAATGACCGATATTTACAAATCTTTCACTTACAATCATGTTACCAATGTTTACTTAAGCAAGAGTAAAAGTATGTAAAGTATGTAGAAGGGAAGAAGGGAGAAAAGGTAAGGGGTCACCCGGCTGGTATAACTCAGTGGTTGAGCATCGAGCTATGAACCAGGAGGGCACATGCCCAGGTTGTGGACTCGATCCCCAGTAGGGAGAGTGCAGGAGGCAGCCAATCCATGATTCTCTCACATCATTGATGTTTCTAGCTCTCTCTCCCTTCCTCTCTGAAATCAGTAAAAATATATTTAAAAAAGAAATACGGGGGTCAAAGATGTCCCCTTGTGCCACTTCAGTTAACGCTCTGCCCACCCCGAAAGCCTCAGGAAAGAAGGTGCGCGTGTGCAGACAGAGGTCGAGAGGATGACCACCACGGGCCAGTCCAAAGGCTCAGAATGCAGGGCCGATTCTGCTCAAGAACGTACTTTGCCTGTAGGAACTCAGCTTTTCTGTCTTCTTGGGCACACTCTGGGTACCGCCTAGTGTTCATGGGTTGCAGACCCTGAGACCAATGAATCAATCTTTATCATTTATTTCTAGCTAAAGCCTCCAGACTCTTTCTGAGTTTGTTTGACACGAGCTATCGGGGTCCGTGGGGTCATGTTGTGGGTGCAAGGCCCGGCTCCACAAGTGGTGGATGAGCAGGTTACAGAGCTGGTGAGAGAGTGTGAGTCCAGAGTCCCACTCCCAGCTCTCCCCTCTCTCTCAGAGCTTCCCACAGAGATAGCAATAAAAGCGCCGCCGCCGTTTAATTCCTGGTAGGGAGCGATCTGCCCTTCCTTCAGGGTTTTAATGATCACGGAAGTAAACTCAGCAAGTAAATGAAGTGTAATGATGTTCATCTCTCCCTCATAATCATATCTGCATGGCTGGCCTGGGTTCCAAAGCCAATATAAAAACCAAACTGCAAGGCTTATCTCTTAGGAGACAACAGTGAGGGAAGTTAAAAGTGCTCTGTCAAGTCTTAGGAGAGGATCCAACCTGCCCCAAAGGTGAGAGAGTAACCTAGCCATCAAACATGTAGGAGTCTGAGGTCAATAAGATATTGTACTATAATCATCATGGCTGCAATAGATAAATACGAAATTATAATGCAGACATGAACTCTGCATAGAATCTGGCTGTAAGAATAAAAGGTAAAAAAAAAAAAAAAAGTCATTTTAACCAACTGGATTAATGGGGGAGTGGAGACAGCTACACCCTCACCTAAAAGGGAGATTTCTACAAGGAAAGAGGGTTTCAAAATCTATGTATAGACACATAGAATTACAATGAGCGCATTTATTATTTAAAGTTTCTTGCTGTCTCCAAATTTAACTACACATGGATTTAATAATAGACAACCTCAGGGTGAGTACAAATTTAAATAGATGAGAGGTAAAGATTATACATGATGGATTAGGCATATTACACCGTCTGCTCGGTATACCGTGCTACTCTGTCACCAGGAAAAAAACACACAAGCGATAAGAATTTCAGTCAATCTCTCTCTCATGCCCCTGTCTCATTTGTACTTCCTAAGACCAGAGGGAGTGCTGAAAATGTCCTGGGAACACTTTCTGGGTCAGGGAATTCTCTAATCATTCTGGTTATTTGATAGGAACTTGATCCTCTTTGAAATTAATTAGTCTTTATTTCCTCCCCACTCATTAAGACAAACTAATTATAAGGCTAGGACAGCCGTGGGCAAACTACGGCCCGCGGGCCGGATCCAGCCCGTTTGAAATGAATAAAACTAAAAAAAAAAAAAAGACCGTACCCTTTTATGTAATGATGTTTACTTTGAATTTATATTAGTTCACACAAACACTCCATCCATGCTTTTGTTCCGGCCCTCCGGTCCAGTTGAAGAACCCATTGTGGCCCTTGAGTCAAAAAGTTTGCCCACCCCTGGGCTAGGAGATACTATACTTAGGAAAATAATACATAAAGGGAAAAATTTTCCATTAGCGACTTGAATGCCCCACGCCTCAAAGCAATGACAGGAGTTGTACAGCTCCTTAAAATATCTGAGCCGTGAAGAATCAGTGAGCACCTAGTGAAAAAGCTGTACAAAAAACGTGCAGAAAGCCCTCATGTTCTTGTCTTATTCACAGGCTCAGAAAAAGGCAATGAAAGGTAAAGAAATGATACGGCTCACAGCAGTGTTCATGCCATCAGAAAAGGAGCTGAACAATTCTAGCAAGGCAATTTTAACTCAATTCTTTAATTCAACAACTATTTTCTAAAGAGGTTTTTTTCTTACATGTTCTCCGTGTACAACAGAGCAGACACACACCTACTGAATAAGAAAAGGCATGTTTCTTGCATATATAACAAATTTAATCAAGCATGCAAAGTTTTTCATCTGTTGTCTCACTTTGGATGGGATGGCATCCTATTAAACTAGGGATATTCAGGTAAAAGAAATGTGAATAAATCCTCCATGAGGGCAGAGACCTTACATCTTGTTCATCGACCTGTTCCCAGCATCTGGAACAGAGTTGGCACACATTAGGTGTGCAGTATTTGCAGACTGACTAAGTGAACAGACTCTACCTTTGTGTTCCTGCCTTTGGGTATATACTAGGGACAAGCAGGTGCACTGACAAGAAAACTGGTCAGGTCAGATGGGGTTTACGTGATTCCTGAAAACTCCGTGGAAATCATTGCTAAAACCAGATTTAGTAGCTAATGTCATATGAGAGGCTGAGGCATGAAAATAAGTTCAATTCGGCAATTAATTACGGAGCTATTATGTTTGCGTTCACACACTTCAGGAATCTGCTCAGCTTGATTACCGAGACAGCCATCTCCTCCATTCCAATTCCTTTCCCTCTGATCTCTTCAGCCTACAGCAACCTGTTGCCTGCTCCCAGCGCTGCACTGGCCAAGGTGAGCAATGGCTCCAGCTGCCAAGCCCAACAGACACCTGATGTGTCAATGGCATCAGCACAGGTTAGCGGTCCCACACTCACTCTCCCACGCTGGCTGCTGCATTAACGTGCTCAGTTCTTCTCTACCTGACACCTGCATGCACCGGTCCCTTAGCCTCGGCCTAGGCCTCTTCTTCGTTTTTACTATTTTGGTTTTACTAAAAACAAAAGGCAAGCCTGGCTGGTGTGGCTCAGTGGTTGAGCTCTGACCTATGAACCAGGAGGTCACGGTTTGATTCCTGGTCAGGGCACATGCCCGGGTTACGGGCTCAATCCCCAGTAGGGGGTGTACAGGAGGCAGCTGATCAATGATTCTCTCATCTTTGATGTTTCTATCTCTCTCCCTCTTCCTTCCTCTCTGAAATAAATAAAAATATATTTTAAGAAAAGGCAAAACTTACATGTAAAATAGGACCCTTGGTTTTCATCTACCAAATATATATATACTAGAGGCCTGATGCACGAATTTTGTGCAAGAGTAGGCCTTCCTTCCTCCGGCTGCTGGCACCGGCTTCCCTCTGGCACCCGGGACCCAGGCTTCCCTGGCAGCCCCGTCTTTGTCTGGAAGGTTGTCCGGAAGGACATCTGGTCTAATTAGCATATTACGCTTTTATTATTTTATTTTCCATCACCCTTTATCATCTCTATGCTCTCTTCTACCTCCCTGCTCCCCCCCTGCCCCCCACATTCACCACACTCCAGGTCCATGAGTTCTCTTTTTCTTTTTTGCTCAATCCCTCCCTTATCCCCCAACAGAGCTGTCTACCTGTTCTCTATCTATGAGTCTGTCTCTATTTTACTTGGTAGTTCAGTTTATTCATTAAATTCCACATATGAGTAAATTATATGGTACTTGTCTTTCTCTCACTGGCTTATTTCACTTAGCATAATATTCTCCAGGTCCATCCATGCTGTCACAAAGGGTAACATTTTCTTCCTTTTTATGGCACAGTAGTATTCCATTTCCATTGTGTAAATGTGCCATAGCTTTTTTTTTTTAATATATTTTGTATTGATTTTTTACAGAGAGGAAGAGAGAGAGATAGAGACTTAGAAACATCGATGAGAGAGAAACATCGATCAGCTGCCTCCTGCACATCCCCCACTGGGGAAGTGCCCACAACCCAGGTACATGCCCTTGACCGGAATCGAACCCAGGACCTTTCAGTCCGCAGGCCGACGCTCTATCCACTGAGCCAAACCGGTTTTGGCTGTACCATAGCTTTTTTATCCGCTCTTCTACTGATGGGCACTTGGGCTGCTTCCAAATCTTAGCTATTGTAAATAATGCTGCAATGAACATAGGGGTGCATATATTTTTTCCAATTAGTGTTTCAGAGTTTTTTTGGATAAATTCCCTGAAGGAGAATTGCTAGGTCATAAGGCAGTTCCATTTTTAGTTTTTTGAGGGAGCTCCACACTGCTTTCCACAGTGGCTGTACTAGTCTGCATCCCCACCCACAGTGCATGAGGGTTCCCTCTTCTCCACATCCTCGCCAACACTTACACAATGACGTATCACCTCACACCTGCTAGGCCTCATCTTTTCTTCTCTTTCTATACCCTCCACCTACTCCATGTTCACCTGCTCCAATGGCTTCAAGCAATACGCCTATAACTCCCAAATCTCTCTCCTGAGCTCCAGTCCCAAAGGCCTGCTGGGGAGCTCCGAACTCGGGCTGAAAATCTGACATCACCAGAATGAAAATGATCTTTACTCTTCCACCCCCCAACATTTCCCTCCCCATGTTCCCTGGGATGCCACCATTCACCCCGCTGAGCACTCAGAAAGGTGCCTGCCGCTCATCCCCATCCAACCCTTCGACCCACTTCCCTCCTTCTCCACTGGCACTTCCCTCCTGAAGGTCCCCCCATTTTCTCCCCTGGACTAGTCTCCTCACATCCACCCTGGCTCCCTTTCAATCCAAAGTGATCTTTTTAAGGTGAAAATGTTATCTTGTCATATCTTGTTTAAAACTATCCATGGCTTCCTTGTTTTTAGGATACAAACCAAAATCCTTGCCTGGCCAGCATGGCTCAGTGGTTGAGCATTGACCTATGAACCAGGAGGTCATGGTTCTATTCCCGGTCAGGGCACATGCTGGCATTGCAGGCTCTATCCCCAGTGTGGGGGGTGCAGGAGGCAGCCGATCATGATTCTCTCTCCTCATTGATGTTTCTATCTTTCTCTCCCTCTCCCTTCCTCTCTGAAATTAATAAAAACAAATCTTTAACAAGGTCTAAGAGCCTGATGACTCTGCCTCCCTCTCCCTCTCCAGACTTTTTGCACCACTCTCGTTACCACCATCCTTAATAGGTCTCCTTCTAGAATCAACAGTAAAGAATGACTCAGGAAGACCTTAAAACAGGGGTCCTCAAACTACGGCCCGCGGGCCGCATGCAAATACAAATATTGTATTTGTTCCCGTTTTGGTTTTTTTACTTCAAAATAAGATATGTGCAGTGTGCATAGGAATTTGTTCATAGTTTTTTTTTAAAACTATAGTCCGGCCCTCCAACGGTCTGAGGGACAGTGAACTGGCCCCCTGTTTAAAAAGTTTGAGGACCCCTGCCTTAAAATATGCTATATTCTGAAAGCCTCAAACAAGAAGGAACAAAGCCCACAGGCATTCCCAATCAAATGGTTTTTTGTTTGTAATTTGAAGCTGGTCCTCATTATTCACATTAATCAGTAGTAGTTTGGAAATAGCTTTTGTTGCTATGTGGCTATACACTGTATCATGTAAAATGATTCCAAGTGAAAAAACTGCTTACTCTTGTCAGAGATCGAGGTCACTCAACTTCTATGAGGTTCCAAAGATCCTTTCAGCCAGTGACTCCCAGAATTTTCCAGATCAGTAACACAATTAAGAGGGGCCCAGCACACAGGAGTCCAAATTTATATTCTCCCAGGAGGAGATGTTAAACAAAACAAAAATGCACACACATAAAAGAAAGAACACCTTAACAACAAAAATTGGAAGGCTGTAAAATCAGAATAAAAGCCAACATTCTGACTTAATAATTTTAGTTTCATGCTCTCTTCCTTCTCATTTCATGAAAGACTTAGGAAAGCAGCTTCCCAAACTGACCTCAGTAGCTGGGCTAGATTGTGACAACCACTATTCTAGGTAAGAACTATTAAAGTCATGGAGTCAGCTGGTTCTTCTTGTTCTAAAAACAGCCTTTAAAATACTTTTGCTTAAAAAAGTAAAGTATTGGGAAAGAAGGAAAAAAGCAGCCCCTGACAGCTGAAACTTCTCTGAGATGCACAACTAGACCTCAGTGTGATCACATGCTGGTCCGACACCCACGGCCAGGCCACTTCTGTTCCCCTTTTTGGATTTAACTAACCTCCCAAAATTCCCACCCCAGTGAGGCAGCATAAAACCCGACAAAGCAAGGCCACTCATGATTCTGTGTCAGCGCGGACGACAACAAGGGTGCTATGCAACCCACAAAATACCAAACACCCCCTTCTCTTGCTAAATGAATGGCTTGTCTTCTTTACCCAATCAGGGAATTGCCCCACTTTCTAAAAGCATTCAATGTACAGCAAACCCCCCGATTCCTTAGCTGCACCTCCAGATCACACAACCGAACTCTCAATTATGAAACAGGTTCTTCCTAACGCCGTTCCTGCGAGCCCCCTCCCCCGCTTACCCATGCTGTGCTTTCTCCCTCCCCACAAAGAGTAATAATTTGTTGAACTACCAGTTGTGATTCCTGGGGAGTTTGGCTGAAGGGCATGGATGGTATCAAAGTCATAATTTCTTTAAACACTCCCTGATTCCAACCACTTCAAAGCAATTCCCTACCCACGCTAAACACACTCATTTTATTTTTCCTTATCCTCTCCCAATCCTTGTCCACATGCATATACCGTGCATCCTCCTGTTACTGAAATCATTGTGCATACTCCTTCGTACTCTGCTTTTATTTGCTTGACACCATAACCTTTTTAAACATTTATTTTTTTTATCGATTTCAGAGAGAGAGGGAGAGAGAGAGAGAAACATCAATGATGAGCGAGAATCATTGAACGGCTGCCTCCTGCACGCCCCGCACTGGGCATCGAGCCCACAACCCGGGCCTGTGCCCTGACCTCCTGGTTCACAGATGGATGCTCAACCCCTGAGCCAGGGCAGCCGGGCACGATAACAACTTTCAGTGGCTGAATATTAATCCCACCATGTTTTATTCATAAAGCTTCTCTCCTTGGAGAAATACTAGCAAAAGAGCCACAGAGTACACATCTTGCTCCTACTTGTCAGCATCCTCCCTAAGCTGTTCTGGATCCTCCTCCAGGCTCAGGTCAAGTCCCACTTATCTGATCGACTGGCCAAGAAAAATGCGGTCTCGTGGCTTTTAAAGGGGAGAATGATGAAAGCGCAGCAGCGCGGGTGTCAGGAGGCCGCGTCTAGGCGCTTCAGTAAACAAAAGTGTGACCTCTGGCTAGACATTTCCTCCCGGCCGCTTCCTCCTCGTCTGCGGAGTCCGCGCCAGGCTGCTGCCTGGGTGTCCAGCCTGTGTTCCCGTCACCGGCGGGGAAAGAACCGCAGCGCGGGACAGGTGTCCGCATGACCCGGGGTAGGGGGGCGGGGGGAGGCGCAGCCACGCGGGGCCCGGGCTGCTCCCACTGCCCCGGCAGGGGCGCCAGGGGCCCCGGCTGCACCGCCCTGAGCACCGCGTCAGGGGCCGGGAATGCCCGAGTCATCAGGCCGGCCGGCCCTCGCTCCAGTGAGCCATCCATGCACACAGGTCGCCTGGAAGTTTTTCGCTTCTCAGCGGTTCAGAATGCGCGCGCCCGGAACGGGGTGTACGAGGGCACCCCCTGAAAATGGGGGTGTAAATAACAGCCTCCGTTCTGCGGAGCCCAGGAGCTCCCTGACAGGTGTGCTGCTAACAGCGGGGCCCCCTCCACCCGCACCCCCTGTGCCCCCCGCGCAGGAAACCGCCGACGCCCGTCCAGCTGCAGCGGGGACCAGGTGTCCCCACGCCCCGCCTCCCCGCCACGCCCGCACCTGCGACCCTCGAGCTCACCCACCGGCGGCGCGTGCTGCGCCACGGCCACGGCCGCGGCCACGGCCAGGAAGCCGGCGCTCAGGCGACTCCGGCCCAGCATCGTTCCAGCCGCCGACGCCGCTCCCAGACGCGCAGAGGCCGCGAGAGGCACCTCCTGGGCCGGGGCGGACCGCGCCCTCCGCCACGTGACGCGCGCCCGGGACGTACCACCGTGGCGGGGGGGCCGGGCCCGGAGGAGACGGGGCAGGAGGGCGGGATGGCGCTCCTCGGTGTCGCGGGAAGAGTGGCAGGGGCAGCGTCACCCTTCCGCCACGGCGTGGAGGAGAAGGGACCCCCAGGATGGTTGGCAGGGCGGGCGGTAAGGCCGTGCTGTGGTCGGACCCCCCTCCCGCGGGCAGTGGTTGGGCCGAGCCGCAGCCCCGCCCCGACCGGGTGGCTCCCGGGCGGGATCCTGCTTCGCGGCTCCCGGCGCGGACTTCGAAGCCTGGGGAGCGGGGGCCTCCCGGGTCCGACCGCAGGTGGCAGGAGGCGGGAGGTCTCGCTCCCCTCGGCCCGGTGCCACCTGTGCAGCATCCCCACATGGCCCGGGGTGAGGGCGCGCTGGGTGCCCAATTCCCACGAAACGGACCCAACTCACAAACCCACCTTTGCCCGAAGTGAGTGAGGCTATTCATCCCGATCCTGGGCCGCTGGCCGGGCTCGGGTGTCTGGGGCCGGGAGGGGGCGCCCCATGGAGACCCCACGCTGCGAATTTCCCACTCAGGCTTTCGCAGCAGATGACCGGCCACAGAATGGAGGCTTTGGTGACTTCGCTTAGCCAGCGGTTCTCAACCTGTGGGTCGCGACCCCTTTGGGGGGTCGAACGACCCTTTCACAGGGGTCGCCTAAGACCATCGGAAAACACATATATAATTACATATTGTTTTTGTGATTAATCAGTATACTTTAATTAAGTTCAATTTGTAACAGTGAAATTGGGGGTCACCACAACATGAGGAACTGTATGAAAGGGTCGCGGCATTAGGAAGGTTGAGAACCACTGTAACTTAGACTCCGGCGGGGTGAACCCTCCCCTGGATGTGTGCAGCCTGCGCGGCTGTGTGCTCGCCCCTAGCTGAAGGGCTGCAGGTCGCAGGACTGAGCTGACCTGCAGGAGGAGGGTCGGCAGCCCGAAAGCGGCAGGTGACAGGTGTCTGTGCACTCTGCCTCCGGTCACCCTGGTAGGATGCGTTACTTAAAAGTCCAGCAGGAAATCCTCGCCTTCTCATTGAGTCTCTGACATTTCAACCAGCGTTTTTCGTTCCTATAAAACCCAGAATACTGTCACTAACATCTTCATACATTTGTGTGTGTGTGTGTGTGTGTGTGTGTGTGTGTGTGTGTGTGAAATTGCAATTTTACCCATTTTGTATTACTTCCTTAGGAAAACAATCCTTTTGTTGGAAATGAGAACTTGATTTTTTGGGGGGTGTGTGCGTTTTTTCTAGGCTTTTTTTTTTTTTTTTTTTTTTTCCGGAACATGAGTCTTTCTCTTTGAGGAGGAAGTTTGACTTTTGAAATATAACACATGATTAAAGTGAGTTCCTGATTCAACATTAAGCAAGCAGATCATTGACATGCTCACGAATTCAAAAAATGTTTACTGTCGACGTACAGTGTGCCAAGCAGGGAACAAAAAAGGCAATTCTTCCCTCATCAGGTTTTCAGCCTAGAAGAGAAGTGGACAATAAGCATCATCAGTAAGAAAACTGATATAGGATGCTAGACGGCAATAAATGTCACGTAGTAAATGCAGAGGAAGGGGCTCAAGAGCGGGGAGAGGCACAATGTTAACAAGATGGGCGGCGTGGGCATTGTTGCGAAAGTGATGTGTGAGCAGAGACTTGAAAGGGGTGAGGGAGGTGGCCTCGGGGATGCCCAGGGAGGGGGATTCCAGGCAGAGGAAGCAGCTGGAGCAAAGGCTTACCTGTGAGAATGTGCCTGGCGTGTCCTGCGCATGCACTACATCAGCGTGAGTGGAGCAGAAGGAAGAGGGGGAGGAAGTAGACAGGCCCGAGGGGGAAGGCGGGTAGGGCAGATTATATGGGCCATTAGGAGCCATTGTAAAAGCCCTGACTTCACTCTGGGCAAATGGGTAATGTGTAAATAGGTCGAATTCCTGTTGGACCTAGAGATAAATAGCTATTTGGATTAAAGATCGTTCACCTTAAATACTACTGAGGGCACTTCAAACATTTTTTTTTTCCTATGAGAGGATGTTAATTGGTGGCAAAATCAGATTCCTTATGCAGAAACCCTATTTTGTCATAATATTCTTAGGCACAATTTTCGTATAATTTTGCATTTAACTTTCAAAGGCCTTTTATATGCTGTTTATCCTATTTTCAGACAAATTAAGAATTTATTCTACTTGCCTAAAATTATACCATTTTGTGCATTATTTCTTCTTACAATACATCCTTTTTCTGTTTGTTTTTTAACCTAACCGATTCTTCAATACTAGAAATGCACAGAAAGCCAAGGCAAGGCGTGTGGCCATAGGAAACCCTGCCATGGTTGGAGGTATACTGACATATTAATAGAAAATAGTATTTAAATGGACAAATGAATGACTGTGTCCACGGGAAGGGTGGTTCAAATACTACCTTCACAGCAAGCATCAAGTATAAGGTTTGGGTGACCTGCTTACTATGCAAGAGTCAGCATCGGTAATCAAATTGTTTATCAGAATAGCTGAAGTGCTTGGCAAGCTGTGGACCTTCTCGAATCTCCTACCTAACATTCCTAGGTTCCTGAGCTGGAGCCTTGATTTAAAATCATTGCAATCTAACTACCCCACCCTAAATGAAATCTATCACACATAATAACATCACATTAACCAGAACAGGTATGACTTGATTTATAAAACTGAATATTAAAAAAATGCATTCTAGCCCTAACCGGTTTGGCTCAGTGGATAGAGCATCGGCATGCAGACTCAAGGGTCCCAGGTTCGATTCTGGTCAAGGGCATGTACCTTGGTTGCAGGCACATCCCCAGTGGGGAGTGTGCAGGAGGCAGCTGATCGGACAATGTTTCTCTCTCATCGATGTTTCTGGCTCTCTATCCCTCTCCCTTCCTCTCTGTAAAAAATCAATAAAATATATTTAAAAAAATGTATTCTAGATCAAGAAACATAGTTCTAAATATAAACATTTACCAGAGTAATTGCCAATCGGTACTTTTGTTTAGAGAAAAAGGCTTAGTATATTTAAAATGTACTCTTGCGTTTCAAAGCTTAGATTTTTGTCCATCTTTTCAGGAGAATGAAAGATGTAAAAAATGGGAAAATCAGAGGTCATGCAAAATTACCACACAATTCTTTCTCTCCAGGAGCTTTATCACACTAAGAAAGAGTACTTGTTTTCGGCTTTACTTTTCCATAGAAAAATATGTTAAATCATTACCTTCAGCTCAAGGTATTTCATTACACACCTACTAATTTAATCTAATTGTCCTCCCCATATAATGGCAAAATAAAATAGTTAGCTTAATTATCCGTCACTTTTTAACATATATATATATATATATATATATATATATATATATATATATATGATTTCAGATGTCCTTTGATTTACATGCCCCCCCCCGCCCCAAATCTTCATTTTATATATATATATTGATTTCAGAGAGGAAGGGAGAGAGACATCAATGAAGAGAGAGAATCATTGATTTGGCTGTCTTCTGCCCACCCCCTACTGGGGAGTGAGCAGGCAATCCAGGCATGTACCCTTGATCCGAATTGAACCCAGGACCCTTCAGTCCGCAGGCCGACACTCTACCCACTGAGCCAAACTGTCTAGAGCAGGGGTGGGCAAACTTTTTGACTCGAGGGCCACAATGGGTTCTTAAACTGGACCGGAGGACCGGAACAAAAGCATGGATGGAGTGTTTGTGTGAACTAATATAAATTCAAAGTAAACATCATTACATAAAAGGGTACGGTCTTTTTTTTTTTTTTTTTAGTTTTATTCATTTCAAACGGGCAGGATCCGGCCCACGGGCCATAGTTTGCCCACGGCTGGTCTAGAGCTTAATTTATCTTTCTGTTTCTTTTTTAATATATTTTTTTTATTGATTTTTTACAGAGAGGAAGGGAGAGAGATAGAGAGTTAGAAACATCGATGAGAGAGAAACATCGATCAGCTGCCTCCTGCACATCTCCTACTGGGGATGTGCCCGCAACCCAGGTACATGCCCCTGACCGGAATCGAACCTGGGACCTTTCAGTCCGCAGGCGCCGACGCTTTATCCACTGAGCCAAACCGGTTTCGGCTATCTTTCTGTTTCTTTGTGAAACATTTTTGATGTTAGATTGAGTCTCTGATACCTGAGCCAAGTTCGAGTTTGAAGAGCCATTTATCATCCTCTTTCCACTTTCTTTGATAAGACACATGTTTCTGACCTGACTTATCCAGTCAACTCAAATCCAATCATCTCTAAACCTTTTTGTTGATGACTTTATATTCCTGCATACTTTCATTTTTACATAAACCATTACAGTTACCTATTTAATGCTCCAACAAGTTGTTTCTCATAACTTTGTGATAAATTCATGTATCCTCTCAATAAATTTTGAGCACTTACTTGCTGGGAGCCGGTCCATGCTTGCTGTTTCAAGGGACCTGGCATATATGGCATACTGTTTTTAATATGTTTGCTCACCTTCTTGGCACTATGTGTTTTAACCAAGGTCTCTGAGAAAGGTTGTTTCCCCAGGTAGGGATTTTCCCCTGAAGTTAGGGAGGGAATAAAACCTCTTAACTAAGTGCCAGGTGGGTAATTAATCACTTTAACTACGAACAATCATGCTTAAGCTACTTTACTCCCTGGAATGGAGATAAGAAACGCCCTAACCTTTGAAATAGAGATTGATAGGATTGAATCAACTGGTATAAATACAGATGTAACAAGACAGCAGAACACAGAACTTAGAAGAGAGAACCAAGAGAGACAGAACCTAGGCACAGAACCTACACAGAACGTTCTCTAGAGACAGAAGAACTTCGCTGGAGAGAACATGGCAAAAGATCCTGGACAGAAACTGGCCTCAGAACCTAGCGAGAGAACATGGCAAAAGATCCTGGACTGAACCTGACTACAGAAATTGGCAAGAGAACCTGACTAGAACCTGGTGACTGAACCCAGCTGGAGAACCTGGACAGAACCTGGCTGGAGAACCTAGCGAGGGAACATGGCTACAGAACCTGGCTGGCGAACCTGGAGAACCTAGCAAGAGAACATGGACACAGAACCTGTCTGGAGATCCTAACCAGAACTTCGCTGGAGATCCAGAGCAGAACCTCTCTGGAGATCCAGACCAGAACTTGGCTGGAGATCCTGGCTGGAGATCCTGGCTAGGCTGCTGATCACCTGAACGCTGTCTCTGTGTCATTCCTTCTTCGCCGACTCCGTCTACGCCTTTGGGGACCCCTGGACCTGCTGGGGTTGGACCCCGGCACTTACTCTATATGCTGGGTAAACTAGTGAACAAATGACCCCTGCCCTCCTGGCAAACAGGCTAGTGGAAGAGGAAAATGAAGATTTGGGGTGGGGGTGGGGGGTGTAAATCAAAGGACATCTGAAAAACTCTCTTTTTTACAAATATATTTTTATTGATTTCAGAGAGGAGGGGAGAGGGAGAGAGATAGAAATATCAATGATGTGAGAGAATCATGCTCCACACTGGGTATCGAGCCCACGACTTGGGCACATGCCCTGATCAGGAATCGAACCCTGACCTCCTGGTTCATAGGTTGACACTCAATCACTGAGCCACACTGGCTGGGCTGGAGAACTTTCAGTACATTTAGCTTATTATTCCTTACTCTGACCTCTAGTTTAATGTTGTGGATGCTTCACCAACCTCAGTTCCACTCCTCCATTATGCAGCAGCCATAGGATTAGGATGATCCATATCCTTATCCTTTGTCTTACCTCCGTAGGTGGGCCTTGCCTGGCCTGACCTTTAAGGTACTCCTAGCTCTGTTGCCCCGGTACTTAACTTCAGCCTTAGCCACTGGGACTCTTGAATCCAACAGGCCATGGTGTGGAACTCAGGGCTTTTGTCCTGTGATTGAGGCTCTTGTCCTTTCTCTTCTAACAGGAAAGAAAGCTGGTAGTTCCCATTGCTGCTGGCATTCATGTTGTTAACCTGTAGGGCGGCCCCTGAGGATGAATAGATACTGTGGGCAGCACAGAAGAGAGATGGGAAGAAACTGGGTCATTAAGACATTGTTAAGCTGCTAGATCAACCATTCACGGAGCCTGTCCAACAGCTGGACTCTTCATGAACGTGGGCCATCATTCTTCTTTATCATTTGATCCAGGTCAAGTTGGTTTGATTGCAGGTGGCATTATTGTATCTGAGAGTATCCTTACAGATGTGCTCACTAGAATAGGTATTTCTACCTTCTCAAAAGCAGAGGAGGATTTATTGTAACGCTGTACCACTTCAGTTTCAGGACCTTCCTTGCTCTGGCCTCTTCCTAGCCTTCTACCTAATTTTGCACTTGTAATTTTTTTTTTTTTTTTTTTGTTAAAGAAGACCATTCAAATTGTATAAGCTTCAGGCCTCACAACACCTGGATCTACTGTCAGATGTTTGGGGGAGAAAACGTCCACCTTTCTCTCCAGTTCCCTCAATTCTTGTCTCCCTAGGGAGGAGTGACTTACCTAAATGGTAAGTGGTGGGAAGGGTCACTGTGGGCCGGCCTCTCTGGCTCTGTCATTGAGACCTGCCAGCCCACAGTGGTAAGCTCAGCACAGCAGCCCTGGGTGACCAGCGCGGCAGGGGAAGTAGTTTGACTACATCTTCCAAAATTGGCACCTCTCCAACAGACTTGTAAAACACCATGGTAACGTCATGGCTGCAAAGACTAAAGAGAGCATCACGGAGGGCTGTCACTGGGAGATTGGAGAGAAGGTAGACAAAGAACGGAGCCCCTGTAAGGTCTTGCATCTGCTGCTTCCCAGCCCCTCCTCTCCTGCCCTCGGGGATCCCTTTCATGTTTGAAACTGGCTGTGCCCTTGGCAGGCAGTTTGCATTTGTCAAGTGACTGAGTGTCTGAGGTCATTCCAGAGGAGAAAGAGTTGGGTTCCCTTCTTGGTTTCAGGTCCGAGCTGTTTTCTTTATTTCAGTGTAATCGGCAGTAAAGCTGTGGTTGATCCCCGTCTGATGCCTGTGTCTATTTCTCAATTGTTTCCCAACTTGGATGGTAAGGAGAGGAATTATCACCCTGAAATGACAACAAAAGTCGGCAATAGCAAATATAGTAACAGTGTATGTATGTGAAGTGCTGTATGATCAACTAAAAGGATGGAGCAGATCACTAGGTGCTATGAAAGATACACATGCAATAAAAAATGGATTCCTGATCAGGGGCTTTACAACTGGAAAAGACAATTATATATATACTAGAGGCCCGTTGCACAAAAATTTGTGCACTGTGGGGGGGGGGGGAGGGGGTCCCTCAGCCCGGCCTGTGCCCTCTCGCAGTCTGGGACCCCTCGGGAGATAACGACCTGCTGGCTTAGGCCTGCTCCCGGGTGTCAGAGGGCAGGCCCAATCCCTAGGTGCAGCCCCTGGTCGGGCTCAGAGCAGGGCCGATTGGGGAGTTGGGGCGCCGCCCCCTGTCACACTCAAGGCAGGGTCGATAGGGAAGTTGCGGTGCCACCTCATTCACAGAGCAGGACGGATCAGGGGGTTGGGGCGCTGCCCCCTGTCATGCACAGAGCAGGGCCCATCAGGGGGGTTGGGGCTCCGTACCCTGTCACACACAGAGCAGGGTCAATCAGGGGGTTGGGGAGCTCCCCCCTGTCACACACAGAGTAGGGACAATAGGGGAGTTGGGGCACCACCCTCTATCACCCACAGAGCAGGGCCGATCAGGGGGTTGGGGCGCCGCCACTGTCATACTCAGGGCAGGGCGATGGGGAGGTTATGGCTCTACCCCGTCACACACAGAGCAGGGCCCGTGGGGGCGAGGGGAGGGGTTGGGGCGCAGCATCCTGTCACACACAGAGCCGCAGGGCAATCAGGGGGTTGGGGCTCCGTACCCTCTCACACACAGAGCAGGGCTGATCAGGGGGTTGAGGAGCTCCCCACTGTCACTCACAGAGCAGGGCCCATCAGGGGGGTTGGGGCACCGCCCCCTGTCACACACAGAGCAGGGCAGATCAGGGGGTTGGGCACCGCCCTCTATCACCCACAGAGCAGGGCCGATCAGGGGGTTGGGGCGCCACCACTGTCATACTCAGGGCAGGGCTGATGGAGAGGTTATGGCTCTACCCTGTCACAGAGCAGGGCCCGTGGGGGGTGGGGGGGTTGGGGCGCTGCCCTCTATCACCCACAGAGCAGGGCCGATCAGGGGGTTGGAGCGCTGCACCCTGTCACACACAGAGCAGGGCCAATCAGGGGGTTAGGGCGCTGCACCCTGTCACACACAGAGCCGCAGGGCGATCAGGGGGTTTGGGCGCTGCCCCCTGTCATGCTGATCCTGGTGCCGGGAGGCATATTACCCTTTTACTATATAGAATAGAGGCCTGGTGCACGGGTGGGGGCTGGCTGGTTTGCCCTGAAGGGTGTCCTGGATCAGGGTGGGAGTCCTCACTGGGGTGCCTGGCCAGTCTGGCTGAGGGGCTGAGGGCCGTTTTCAGGCTGACGGGTGACTGAAGCTCCCAACTGCTCCTTTTTTTCTTTATTCTGGGCCAGCTTTAGCTCTGAGGCCTCGGCTGCTGAAAACAGGTTTCTGGCCTTTGTTTACCGTCTGTATTTGATACAATGTTGCGGTCTGGCTGGCTGAAGCCCGGCTGAGTAAAGCAGGTTTCTGGGGTTTTTTTAGCTTCTATATTTGCAACATAGTTGCTTAGAGTTGCAGCTGAGAGGCCGGCAAGTCAGGCGGGGAACATTGGAGTCCTCCGTCACTGAAGCAAGCAAGCCTCCCTGTTCGCATCAGCTGCCTGGCTGCCGGCCGCCATCTTGGCTGGCAGTTAATTTGCATATCTCCCTGATTAGCCAATGGGAAGGGTAGCGGTCGTACGCCAATGACCATCTTTCTCTTTTATTAGAAAGGATATATATATATATATATATAGAGAGAGAGAGAGAGAGAGAGAGAGAGAGAGAGAGCCTGACCACAATTCAGACATATCCTATATAATAAAGAGCTAATATGCTAATTAGACCAAACAGCAGAACGACAGTCCTTACAGCTGAAGCTGGGGCTTCGGGGCTATGAGGGCCAAGCCCCTTGCATGAATTTTGTGCATTGGGCCTCTAGTTTTTCACACCTGACTCACTGTCACTGTTTCTAATATGATTCCCGTCAACATTTTTTTTTATTTTTATGTTTTAATTTTCTCTTGTCAGCATTCTTGGTGATTAAAATGTCCACAGAGACAATCCTTCCAATATTCTGGTTTCTGGACCTCTTCTCTTGCAATGTTCTTGGCCTCTATTTTATCTTACTACCCAATTCCACAATTGTATCGTAGATATTGGAGCACTTCATTTTTATTTGGAATACCATTTTCTGTTGATTCTTCTCTTCCTTACTGGCTACCTCTTGAAAAACCTCGGTTGGTTTCACCTGATCAGCTGACCTCTGTCTGTAGGGGTGGCCCTGGGCTCAGTCTTCAGATGCCTTATTTTTCTTTACCTATGCTCACCCCTTATGTGATCTCATCCAATCTGATGACTTTAATGCCTTCGTTATATTGATGACTCTTCAATCTATGTCCCCAGCACAGATCTGTTCCCTGAACTCAGACTCTTCTATCTAGCTGTCTTCTCGACATCACCTACTGTGGATATCTCATAGGCATCTTAAACTTATCATGTCTAAAAACGAACTCTCTTCTCTCTTTTCTCTGTGTCCCAATCCACATTGTTGCTTTCTCAATCTTCCCTACCTCATTTTCTAGTTTGCTTTAGGCCAGATCTTACAGTCACCTTTGACTCTTCTTTCTTACCACACACCCAGCACACTAGTAAATCCTTTTGGCTCTACCTTCAAAACATATTATAGCAGAATCCAGCCACTTCTCACCGCTTCTGCTTCTGCTTCTGCATAGGTTCAAGCGATTCTCCTCTGGATCATTGCAATAAACTCATAATTGGTTCCCCTGCCTTTTCCCATCCCCTATCTACAGTCCACATAAATCAGATCATGTCACTCTTCTCCTCAGAATCCTCCAGTGAATGAAAGTCAGTGATCTTACATGACTTACAAGGTCACCCAGCATCTGGCTAGCCTCCTGGTACTTCTCTGATCTCATATCCTACCAGCTCCACCTTTTCTCATCAAGCTTGGCCACACTGGTCTTCCACATGGACTTGAAACATGTCAAGTATGTTCTACCTGAGGAGCTTTGTACTTAGTGCTCCCTCTCTGCAATGTTCCCTCCCACATATACCTACGTGGCCGAGGCAAATGCTCAAGCAGCCCCTTGTTCTGGTCGCCTTCCCACAGCATCATATGTCACATAAGGCTCCACAGGTCCTCCTCACCCTCCTTTCCCCACTGGACCTGACTCCAGTCATCGTCACCATCTGGCCCACACATACTTACTTTTTCATTTGTTTAGCATCTGGCCTCTTTTGACTAGAATGTACGCTCCCCAGGGCAGGGATTTTGTTTTGTCTGCTACTTTGTGTTAGCACCTGGAACAATGTCTGGCACATAATAGCACTCAATAACAAATACTTTTGAATACATAAAACAACTAAAGGAACTGCACTAACATCACATACCAAAAGGTGTTTAAAATAATATAAGGTATCACCAAATTACAAATGGATTGTTTTCCAAAAGTTTTAAAAAAATCTTTATTGTTGAAAGTATTACATATGTCCCCATTTTCCCCCCATTGACCTCTTCTAGCCCGCCCCTGCCCCCGCCCCGCCCCTGCCCCCGCCTCCCTATTTTCTAAATGTTTTTAAGTCAGGTGTTTGGAAACCAATATGCATTTTCCATGTGAATATGAAGTAAGTGCTGTTATTACCCCATCTCATGGTTGAGAAATCTGAGGCATAGGTTAAGTAACGATGCTTAGGTCCTGCTTCCAAGACATGTATACCTAACCACTATACTAAATTCCACTGTGTAGACGGGCCACAAAACCTTGGTAAGTCATCAAGTTCTGATTTAAAGGATTTTATAAAAAGGAAGGACTACAGTGAAAGACACCTATCTTACACAAGAACAGCTACATTTAGAGTCTAGATTGACCTCTTAGCTTTTTAGATTGTTCACTCAATTACATCAGTTCTCTGCTGGGCCTTTCTGCTTTCAGCAGCATATTTGCTTTCTTCCCACCTGTCAGTCTCCCAATCTTCTTGCTACCCTTCCCTCTCCAGCTTAGATTCCGCGGTCCATCATTTCAGCCACTCACTTGCCAGTGTATTAGATGCACTTTCATTGCCCATTCTGTGAAATTGCAACCCTGGATGAATATGACTATTTGTATCTTCTGCATACTGTACCCGGGCTGCTGAGTTCTGTGTGTAGGTTTATTGATGGCAGCCATTCTGGCAGGTGTAAGGTGATACCTCATTGTCTGATGATTAGTGATACTGAGCATTTTTTCATTTGTCTCTTGGCCATTTGTATGTCCTCTTTGGAGAAGTGTCTGTTCAGTCCTCTACCCATTTTTTTAATTGGATTGTCTGTCTTCCTTTTGTCGAGTTGTAGGAGTACTGAATAGATTTTAGAAATTAACCCCTTATCGGATGCATCACTGACAAATATGTTCTCCTGTACAGTGGGTTGCCTTTTCATTTTGATGCTGATTTCTTTCTTTCTTTCTTTTTTTAAAAGGCTTATGAGGAGCTGCAACTGCCTGTGATATTTTATTTCTTTTTTTAAAATATATTTTACTGATTTTTTTTTTTTTTTTACAGAGAGGAAAGGAGAGGGATAGAGAGAAACATGGATGAGAGAGAAACATCAATCAGCTACCTCCTGCACACCTCCCGCTGGGGATGTGCCCGCAACCAAGGTACACGTCCGGGAATCGAACCCAGGACTCCTCAGTCCGCAGGCTGACACTCTGTCCACTGAGCCAAACCAGTTAGGGCTCTTTTGTTGTTTTAATAAGGAGTGCCATTCATGGCTCCTTATTTGCTATACTAGGAAGTGCTGGTTTTATAAAATCAAGGTGAAACTTCCCACTTCTTTGGGTTTGAGAGGAGAGGAGAAATCCCAGGAAAGAAGAAAAGAGCAATCAGTGTCTTCAGTTTGTGGCTGTATGGAGTAAGTGGTAGATGTGTCAGCACCATCCCCCAACTCCGGCGTGCGAGTTGCAGTAATGGGGCGGGGAGGAGGAGCAGGAGACAGAGCAGTAAATGTGTCCTCAGACATGCAAGATGAGTTTTCATCTTTCATTTCTTATTTACACTTTATAGCAAATCAATCAGCAATTTTTTAAATATTAATGAGAAAAAACAGGATCCTGATTACACTTGGAACATGGCAAGATGTGGGATTTCTTATAGATAAGATGCTTGTTGCATAGGAAAATATCAACATTGGATTGTAAAATAATTTTTATTCTATGAACTCAATAACTATTAATTATATACTGTACTAAAAAGAAAATAATTCATTAGGCTTAGAAGTAAAACACTAGGCTGCAGGAAATTAAATCTAATAACACAGAGGGCTTAAGATAGAGAAAGTACACTTGAACACTTTTACAGTGGCCCTAGCTGGTTTGGCTCAGTGGACAGAGTGTTGGCCTGCAGACCAAAGGGTCCAGGGTTTGATTCTGGTCAAGGGAAAATACCTAGGTTGCAGGCTCCTCCCTGGGCCCTGGTAGGGGCGTGTGCAGGAGGCAACCAATTGACGTGTTTCTCTAACATCGATATTTCTCTTTGTCTCTCTTCCATTCTTTTTTTTTATAATGAATGTTTATTTATTTTTTAAAATATATTTTATTGATTTTTTACAGAGAGGAAGGGAGAGAGATAGAGAGTTAGAAACATCGATGAGAGAGAAACATCGATCAGCTGCCTCCTGCACATCTCCTACTGGGGATGTGCCTGCAACCCAGGTACATGCCCTTGACCGGAATGGAACCTGGGACCTTTCAGTCCGCAGGTCGACGCTCTATCCACTGAGCCAAACCGGTTTCAGCTCTTCCATTCTCTCTTAAAAAAAAAAAAAAAAAAAAAAAAATCAATGGAAATATATCCTCAGGTGAGGCGTAAAAAAGAAGAAAAAAAATTTTACAGTGAAAAGTGCAATGGTTTCTCCTACATCAATATTTCTCTTTGTCTCTCTTCCATTCTCTCTTCAAAAAAATGGAAATATATCCTCAGGTGAGGATTAAAAAAGAAAAAAAGAGTTTTTACAGTGAAAAGTGCAATGGGTAAAAGGCGGACAGCATGTTCCAAGAGGGTCGTTCTGAGCTGGCGATGAGGATTGCCAATCAAGGTGTAGCAAAAGCAAAATGTGTAACCCAGCTGCTCTGTCGTTAACGTAAGGTAGAGTAAAAGATTAGCGGAACAGAGGCGACAGACTTTGAAGGCAGCCATCAGTCAGAAATGTAAGGTCACAACGGTGTGGGTGCTGAAGTCAATGGCACGGAGGACAGGAGCTCAGTGAGCCAGGTCTCAGGTGGGCCCAGGCATGATGGCGAGCGGTGCAGAACTGCAGTGGCCATGGGTGGGGACTAGGTGCTCCAGGCCTGGGTGGGTGGGTCAGGGGGAGTTTCAAGCCGGGACCTGGAGCCATGGTGTGGGATCCTCCAGTGCCAGTCACACCAGGATGAGAGCTGAACTCAGCAGGCGTAAAATCAGAAGGGGCATTTTCATGGGAGGGTCGAGAGGAAGTTTGTTTATTGGAAATTTTCGTTTACCCTTCTGCTAAGTGCTTAAGTCTTCGCCCATTTCTCCGGGGTGTGAAAGAGCCCAGAGGAGTGGCGTGAGGTTATGGCGGCAAAGGGAACCGGTAAAGGACAGTGGGTGATGATGGGCGCAGAGGTGGCAGAGGTTCAGGCAGTGATGGGACATGTTGAAGGCCTTCTAGAGAGGATTTTGAGGTTAAAAAATGAGGAACAGGGCAGCGTGCAGGAAGGTTCTGATTCTGTAGGCAACCGGGGAAGTTATTTTCCTAAACAACAAAAGGAAGGGATACATTCCCACAGTCCAGCTGCTGTGCTTTAACGCTGATCTACACAAGGGCCCGGGGGCCGAGGAACCGTTGAACAGCCGAGGCCGGTCTGAGGTCCACGGGTCGTTTCCAACGCAGGCCACCACCCTTTAGACCACAGGTAGCCTCAGCCTGAATGAGTGCGAGTGGCTGGCTAAACTACTCTCTCGGTTCTCCAGGTAGATCCCTGTGTGTTTTTTCTGGTATCAGTAAAACAGAAACAAAAACAAACAAAACAAAACAAAAAAGGGGGGGGGGCGGGAAATGGCTTGAAGGAATATATTTAGGAGCAGGAGAAGAAAACAGGGACTAATCTTGTGAGGCAGGCACGAGGGAATCATACAGAAGAAGAGAGAAGACAGTGGAAGCGGAAGGCTTTGCCTGTTTCCTCCGGTGTGACTGCCGCTGTGCATGGCCCACGTCTGTGGCAGGTGCAGTTCGGAGCGAAGGTCAGGACTTATGACTTGATTCCTGACTGTGGAGTCTTTCTTCAGTCCCCACCTTCCTAAAGGAATGAAGAGATCTGCTTTGTTTACTTGCTTCTCTTCCTTACAGTTCCACTTGTTCTGAGGACCGGAATGAGGAAACCATGAGAGAAGAATAAACACCAGCAAGAGCACTGCACCCTGCTCTCTCCCAGCAGCACTTGGCACAGGATTCCAGAACCTCGTTAGGTCGTCAAACGCTGCAAGGAAAACCCCTGCAAATTTCGATTTATAAGTCCTCGCTGTACGCTCTGAAAAGAATATGTATTCTTCGAGAAACACAAAGGCAGTATTGAAACGCACGGCTAACCGGAAAGAAAGCCTATTGTTTCTCCTTCAAAGAAAAGAAGCCTCAGTAATAGTTAAAGGGCCCTAGTGCCATACAGTTAAACAGAAATACACTCATAGTGGCAGAGATCACCCTGACATAGAGAACACAGAAATGCCAAAAAGCAAAACCTGCCTTAACGCCATCAAGTTCCTTTCATGAAATGTGCACTTTTAAAAAATTTCTGAACGAATAGATGGTGAGAAAAGAGGAAATGAAATTTCTTCTTTTATGGAGTTATTCTTTTGGTTTCTAATCTTCTCATGAAATGAAATGGATTTCAATATGTGTGAGCCCAAAAATATGTTAATGGACTTTACCTGCATTAAGCCTCTCAGGCTAATAGTCTTGATTAGGATAAAAACGTAAAATAATAACATCGTGAAAAGAAAGTCAGTTATGATTTCCCGTCTCAGTTAAGAAAACTATCCTGTCATCATAACTTGGTGAATACAATCTGGAATTAAGCCAGCGTATTTTAATATGTTCTTCTGTGCAATCAGTGTTTAGAATGACTGGGTAAACGTAATTTCTGCAACAGGGAGTTGAAGCCGTGGGCGGATTAGTGTCTACCCTGGGCCTGACGCAGGAACTCCATCATGTTGGGGTGGGTGCTGGGTTACCTGGTGTGAGGGTATTTGTACCTGGAAAAGCCCAGGCAAGTCCTTGATATCAGAGTTTAAGCCAGTCATGGAGTAGTTTTTACTACACTAACCTTTGACACACACAAACAGTTATACTTTGGACAAATATTAAATATTATCTAAAGGTAATGGAGCGTGACCAAAGCATGCAGAAACTGGAGGGGAGTTCACTCTGGTGAGAAGGGAATCATATTCTTAACTCTTTTCAACTTAGGACAGACCCCCAGGCAGTGCCACTGAGAGTAATTAAAACTCATGGAAACCTCAAGTTTTACTAGCGGAGGGATCGGAGGACAGAGTTCAGAGTGACCAAAGAACCTGGAAAGGGAGGAGGAATTGCTGAAAAGGGGAGACCTAGAGGGCGGCCACACTGCCCCAATCTCCTGCTGATCTCTGAACCACACAGCCTTGGGGCGGACTCCAAGCAGCTCGGCCTAAACAGAGAGCTGTGTAGAGATTTCCTTTTGCCCACCGTAGGGGAGACAGGATTTAGAGCGTGAGCTCAACCAAGTTAACTGCCTGTTACACAAACAGACAATTATTCAGAGGAACAAAACAGAGTCCACTGTTTCTATAATGCATTATTTATAATGTCCAGAATACAGTCTAATTACCAGACATATGAAGAGACATACTCAAAAGAAAAGGCAATCAGTGGAGAACGATCCCCAGATGACCCGGATGTTGGAGTTCGTGGACAAGGATTTAAAAATTCTCTTTATTGTTGGAAGTTATACAGATGCACTCTTTGTCCCTCCATGGACACCTTTTGGCCTGCTCCCCACTCCCTCCTCCCCCGGACCCAGGCCTTTATCACACTATGTGTCATGGATTATGCCATATAAACTTAAGTCATATAAATTCTTTGGCTAATCTCTTCCCATCCACCCACCCACCCACCCATCCACCAACCACCACAATCCCTCTGAGATTCATCTGTCTATTCCATGCTTCTATGTCTCTGGATCTATTTTGTTCATCAGTTTATTTTGCCCTTTAGATTCCACATATGAGTGAGATCATGTGATACTTGTCTTTTTCTTTGGTTAGTGCTTTTATTGTAGATAACCTTTTAAATAATTATAGTTGACAGACAATATTTCATTAGTTTCAGGTGTACAGCATAGTGATTCTATTATTTTTATACATTACAAAATGATCACCATGATGTGCAGTTACCATGTCACCATATGAAGTTATTATATTTTTTACTGTATTCCTTGTACTGTACATTACATCCTTGTGACTTATTTATAACTGGAATTTTGTACCTTTTATTACCCTTCACCCATTTCACCTGTCCTCCCTCCCCTGTTCCCTCTGGCAACCACCAGCCTGTTCTCTGTATCTATGATCTGTTTGCTTTGTGTTTTAGATACCACATGCAAGTGAAATCATGCGATATTTGTCTTTCTCTGTATGACCTTCTTTTAGATAAGATTGGTAGACAGGTAAATCAGGAAAAAGCTTGGCCAGATTTCAAGTGCTTTAAACAAAATTTCTCCTTATTTCCTCATGCATAAGATGGAAAAATGTGGGCCGTGTGACAGTTTAGATGCATTCATTCTTGACCCCGGCCACTCTCCCAAGACTGACCTCCGTGCTGTAAACGAGGGTTTGTAGGAAGTGCAGTGATGGGAACTGGGAAGGAACATTTATCTGTCACCGACTTTTTTATTCATTTGTCCTCCTTTACTAGCTCATGAGTAAAGTCCATGAGGGCAGGCTATGCATATATTTTTTTAAAAATATATTTTTATTGACTTCAGAGAGTAAGGGAGAGGAAGATAGAAACATCAATGATGAGAATCATTGATCGGTGGCCTCCTGCATGCCCCACTCTGGGTTTGAGCCCACAACCCTGACACTCGACCACTGAGCCACACGAGCAGGGTGAGGGGGGCAATGCATTTTTTAAACATGTATCTTCCTAGTTGCCAGGAATTCATTCTGTAATAGTTCTGCCACCTGGAATGGGGCAGGAACTGGGTGAGCCCTGTGACAATGGACCCGGGAATCACTATACTCAGAAATTCAGACAGATGTTTGTTCCAGGGAAATCCATCAGCGGCAGACCGTCTCAGGGACCAAGCTGCTGCCAGAGAGGAGACTTCGTTTCTTCAGGGTAGTGTTGCTTTAGAATTACCAGGAGTGCTTATTAAAATGTCAGTTTTGGGGCCCAAACCTAAACTTGCTATCTCTAAGGATGGGCCTTGGAAATCTATAGGTACCCTAAGTGATTCTTACGCATAGAAATGTGAACTAGTGTTTTAAGGGGTCAGAGATCTGTCAAAAGTAGAGAAGAGACTAAAAGTCTCACAACTTTGGCATGACTGGCATTTTGGGGTGGATAACTAACTCTTTGTTGTGGTGGCTGCTGTCCTGTGCATGTGGGATGTTTAGCTGCATCCCTGGTCTCAAACCCTCTAGTTGCTAGTAGCACCTCTTCTCTTAGTGCGACAACCAAAACTATCTCCGAATGTTGCAAAATGTCCCCCGGGAGACAATGCACCCCCTGGTCGAGAACCACTGCTTTGGAGGATCAGCGTAGCAAGCATGCTCCCCATCAGAGGGTCAGAAGAGAGAACACAGCTGGGGAATGTCTAGCTATTGGAACGGGAATGCCCAGTTCTGGCTCATCTACGGTGAGAGCTCCTTCCTAAGGGTGATACTGGCAGCTCAGCTACCTTGATGAAGAAGGCCTTGCAACCACAGCTGGTGACGTAAATACAAAGGCCGAGAACCAGGCAGGTATGGCAGCTTCGGCCAGGTCGCAATCCCGGCTGTGCACGGGCATCAACGTGGAATTGTGAACACCCAGTGTAGCTGGACAAGTGGAATGAGAAGTTAACTAGAAGAGGATGTTCTGCCAAGAAAAGACGGGAGCCTGCAAGCGGGCCACGTCAGAACAAAGTCTTGCAAACAAGACTTATTGTTTAGAGGCAGAACTTTCCTTGAGGTGATAGTCCGTAAGGACATGGAAAGTTCAAGGGAGGGTGCACTGCTGCAGGTGGAAAGAGTCCTTGTATAACAGGAAATTAATAGTGTAATGTATAACTTAGCTCTGATGACCTCACAAGCGTGCTTTTTAATCATTGTTACTTGCTGTACTCCATTGTTGTTTGCTGTACTCCCTAAATAAAAGCCATGAGGGCTTTGGGGGCTTTGCTACTCACCTGAGCGAGCAATAGCCCTCTGCTTCTCTAAACTTAATCCTGCACGCCAAGCTCATCTCAGCGTCACCGTTCCCGAAGAACTTCAATACCCAGAAACGTCACTGCTTCTGAAGCAGAATTTCCAGGGACGTCCAGGCCCGATACACAACCTGGGTTAGATGACATCTGGAACACTGTTCAGAAGCTCGAAAAGACAGGCAAGCTCCCCTCCCATCTCACAAGTGAGAGGAAAGCACTGCACAGATATCCTGTGGCTAAACTGTCCAAAATAGGGGCTTTCTTCAATTTTACTTTTATCTTCTGTCCTGAGCCTACTTGCTCTTCTGTAAAGTTTCCTGTTCCCATTCTGTGGCCTGATGCCTGACTTCTCTCTGCCCAGCCCCCCTTGTTTGGACAATGTGTTTGGCTTGTGTGTGACTTGGGCAACACTGAAGAGGTAGAATCAAAGCCTTGCTGGCTGATGGGACTGGTACTTTCCAACTTCCCTTTAAAGGTTCCCTGTGGGAAGGCACAGGACAGGAGTTGGCTGAAGGTGGCCACCCCTGCCTTGACTTTTCCAAACAAATCTGAGCCCCCAGGTGTTCACTGGAATTGTTGTGCTTAGTCTTCAGATGTCCTTGCTTAATGGACCCTGCAGATGCATGTGTCTTCTCAAGGATGCTTACCCTACTGATAGTACCTAATAGTTAATTTTATAAAGCCTGAGGAGGCAGGCGAATGGGGAGGTTTGGTTTCTCAAGCCAAGCAGTCCCTTAGCTCTCTCTTTCACACAAACATGCGTCAGAGTAACCATTCACGCGTGGCTCAGGGGCTGCTGGTCAGCCCTGGCAGTACCTAGTAGCATGTACTGCATCAGGTCACGTAGGGTAAGCAATAAGCGTAAAGCAGTAAGACAGACCCCACGAGCTGCACGAGAAACATCAGCTTCACAGAGCAGCACCCCTGCTTTATGACAGGAAATCAGAAAAGAACACAACTCTGTGGCGCGTTAGCCGTGGACTCCAAGTTTCATTTCCATGTGAAACCTTGCAGTGAACTAAAAAGGACATCCACGGAGAAGCTCAGCTGAACTTGGTTAAAGTTGCTACTAGTTTAGCAATAATTTCACAACAACCCAAGAACTCTATAAAAACACTTCCACTGATTATTTTATTCAGAAAAACAAACAAAAGACAGAGATAAAAACCCTGGTCATTTGCAGTATCTATCAGCTTTCAATTTGGCTCTCCTGTTTAAAAAGACAAATAATAAAAATTAAACAATGTAAAACATTCAATATATAGTCAACTGCTACTAAATATAAACCTATGCTTAGAAACTGTGTTCTCAATTTTGGTTATTATATTACCACACTGTTTATATTAAAATATTTTAATTAAAATTTTACTTTTCAATTTTATCCTATTCTATATAATAAAAGCCTAATAAGTGTCCGGTCATCAGGTGGGCTGTTCAACCAATCAAAGTGTAACATGCTAATGATATGCTAAGGCTGCTCAACCACTTACTATGACATGCACTGACCACCAGGGGGTAGATGCTCCGATTGGGAGGTTAGCTTGCTGTTGGGGTCCGGCTGATCAGGACTGAGCAAGACAGGTCAGACATGACCTGGAGCCCTCCCGTGGTCCCTCCCCAGCTGGCCACCTTCCCGCGTCCCTCCCTAGCCCTGATTGTGCACCGGTGGGGGTCCCGGCCTGCACCCTCTAGCAATCTGGGACCCCTTGGGAGATGTTGGAGAACCTGGGATCTGCCCGATCCCAGGCTGAGGGATCCCACTGGTGCACAAATTCGTGCACCGGGCTTCTAGTGTTTCATACTAAATGGATTCTATTCTTACAAAAGTCTTTTCCTCATGTTTAGCAAATGTGCCTAAGGGCTTTTTCAGTCCACATGAGCAATTTTAATTACCTCTGATTTTAAGCATGCCCAAACTTCTATTTAACAATGTAGTGATTTTGTTAAGTGATAAAAGTTACAGGACATAGGCTATAAACCTTATTCTATTTCTTCTGAGTCCATAACCTGACTATTTTTATACCTCGTTCTTAATTTCCTTAGAACTAGAAACTAGATGCTAATTTTCTTAGCTGGGAAAAATTCTTTCATCATTTACTGACTTCAGTTAATAACTTGATCAACTAGTTAGCAGGAAATACACTTTTTTTTTTTTTATCAAGTAATACGAAGAAATGTCTTAAGACTAATTTTGCAACACTGGACTTGAATGAGTGGCATATTAGCAAATTCTTCTTTAATCTGGCACTTCTTTGATTTTAGTTATTAAGCTCAAAGTTTAACCTCTCTACTCAGTTTTTAATGTTGTAAATCCAGAGTATTACTTAAATAGGAACAGTAATAAATATCAATAACGTGCTATGATAAAGATCCTGCACACTTCTGAATTTGACTTAATAAAAGTGCTTCAATTTCACTAATTTAATTTTATACTTAGTAATTTTTAAACTGACCTATATTTATCTCACTTTTAGGAACCTGTGTCACTCTAATAGAACTAACTGAATTTTGAAATGAATCAAATGACTTCTTTCTAGCCTTCTTCTAACAGTTATAAAAAGATGTTGTAAATAAATTTATGATGTAATTTCAGTGAAATCTGAATTTCTTACAACAAAATATATAAGTACTTGGAATCTGACTATATTTAGACAGTTTTTCTTGGTGATCTTTTCCCAGACTTACGATGTCCTTTTTAGGTAATATTACCATGTTCACAAATTAGAAATAAAGGTAAATATTTGAAAACTACAAGTAATTCAAAAAGAACATTGGGCCCTATACAGTTTGGCTCAGTGGATAGAGTATCGGCCTGTGGTCCGAAGGGTCCCGGGTTCAATTCTGGTCAAGGGCACGTACCTCAGTTGTAGGGGCCCTAGTCGGGGCTCATGCAGGAGGCAACCAATCGATGTGTCTCTCACATCGATATTTCTCTCTTTCTTTCTCTCTCCTTTCCACTCTCTCTAAAAATCAATGGAAAAATATCCTTGAGGATAAAAAGAAAAAGAACATTGGGTTTTATATTCACCACTTCTACTGAGTATTTAATCATAGTTGGAAATAAGTAAAAATATACATACCTGTCCAGAAGTGTTTCATGCAAAAATCCATCTTTCCGGGCCTTTTTAAGAATTTTACTGTCTTCTTTACTTATTTTAAGTTTCTGGTCTTGGAAGCTCTGAAATTTCTTTCTGTTAAGAAAATATCTCTCTTGAAAAAATATCTCAAACTTTGATTATATCTGATTGCTGATGCACTTACAAATATTTTTAAGTTTTCATTTATTTAAAAAAACCTAATTACTGTGTATTTCTTTAGTAACATACAGCTTTTCAAATACCGATGCTCGTAGTTAGTGCCCCCAGTAAGAGGGCAGCTGCTTGGCAGCTCTACACGCCTCACCTCCACTATGGAATGCGGGCTGGAGTCCATGTCCTGGCTATGGAACAGCGTAGGGTTGCCAGTCTGTACTGACACGGTACAGCCATTCTATTAATTAACAGGGAGGACACACGAGGCCAGGTGACTTAGCTTTGGAAGCTAGAAGGATAATTAGGAAAACTGAAGGACGTGAGAAAGAAAAGCATTGAGCTCAGTGCTTGTCCTGGAGTTTACATTATGCTGCCTCTTCCTGTCCTTCAGGGTATTTTATTTTAGGCCCCTTGAGAAGCACTTCATTGTCAGATCTGTAGGTCTAAAAGGAAAAAACTACATACACGTAATTGATTTCACACTGTTTAACATTTCCTTTGTCTTCCTCTGGGATGTCATCTTTTTTCTTAGTTTCTCTTTCAGCACAGGATCTAATCTGGATATTGGAAATGAGAACCCAGTAAGTTACACATTCATCTTCCCCCTTTCCCTCTTATCACACAAGAACATTCTAGGTGATTTCTTATGCAAAAGAAGGAAACCATTAACTTAGCAATTAGCTTCAGAAAAAGACAGGTCCTAGATATTGTTTTTATTTACATATATAATTTATATAAGTCATTGCTATTATATGTTTCTCTAGAACCTTGCATCAGAAACACTAAAGAGAAAATTACTTGAAAAACATTTTGCAGATCAGATTTTGCTAAACAACTAGGCAGTAATTTAATTTTGGCCTCAAAGTGAACACAGGAGGACCTAGTTATCCCAGCAGATAGTGTGTATTTCATAACATTGAACGCTTAAGATAGTAGTATTTTACTTTGCATAGGCTATTACCAAATACATCCAAACTTTTAACTTAACACAATTTGTTTTTATCTGACCGGAATCTACCCCTTTAAATACTTCTTATAATCTCTTAAGTTCTGACTGACACTTACTATCCATTGCCATAAATGAACAGAGACAGATACAGCAATTAAGATCTAAGTTTTAGATGAAAATTATTTGAGATTTTGGTGGAGAAAATACCTTTTGATGAAATTTTGAGAAATATTCTGAAATTACTAATTTTTTGTGCTGTGTAGAGTGGTATTTCTTTCTCCACCAATCAACTCCAAATAATGAAGTGAAGAGCTACTGGTGTTATTCTTGCTTTAAAAGGTAAGTGATGCCCTGACCGGTTTGGCTCAGTGGATAGAGCGTCCGCCTGCGGACTGAAGGGTCCCAGGTTCGATTCCGGTCAAGGGCATGTACCTTGGCTGCGGGCACATCCCCAGTGGGGGGTGTGCAGGAGGCAGCTGATCGATGTTTCTAACTCTCTATCCCTCTTCTTGCCTCTCTGTAAAATATCAATATATTAAAAAAAAAAAAAAAGGTAAGTGATATTTTCAAAGTGAAAAAAATACTGAAAGACTAAAACAGAGTATTATGAAAGCCAAGAACATTTAAAAAGTAAAATCAAATATATAACATGGAGTTTAACACAAAGCACGTACAGATACTTGATAGATGCGTGTAAAGACTTTTACGTATTCATCAAAAGATCCAGAATTTAAGGGCAAGGGCTCTGAAAATTCTGTTAATACTTTTATATTTTATACAGTGACTAGCAACACGGATGATCAAGTATGAGACAACTCAAACAACCTAGTAACCTTCTCCTACATGTTGGTGGGAGTGTAGGTCAGTACAACCCCTATAGAGGTTACTTGGCAGTATGTAAACAACTGTAAAGGTTTATAACCCTTGACCCTGTAACTATGCTTCTGGGAGCTTACCCTCGGATACACTCGCACACCCACAAAATGATGCACATTCAAAGTTATGTGCTGCAGCACTCCTTATAACAGCAAAAGACTGGAAATAACCTAAATTTCCATTTGTATAGAACTGATGAAATCAATTATGGTATACCCCTAAAATAGAATATTATGTAGCTATTAAAAAATGAGAGAGAGGAAGAAGAAAAACCAAAAGGAGAGGGAAAACTTTCAATGTAATGATAAGGGCAAAGCTCCAAAATACAATGTTAAGAAAGAAAAAAAAAAATCAGTGTGTAAACCAATGTATAAAGAAGGCTAACTTTAGTGTAAAAAAGTAGAAAATTACAAACATTTATATTTTTATTCAGAAACTCTAGAAGGCTGTAGAACAAGCATGTCAAACTCAAAGGCTAATACAGACCAAATAAATGAGGCATGCGGCCTGCAGGCTGCGAGTTTGACAGGCTTGCTGTAGAAGGGTGGGAGACGTATGTTTATATATGCTTGTATTTGAAAATTTTGGAATCATGTGCTCATATTTATTTATTTAAAATATTAAGTTTTAGCCTGGCCAGCTGGCTTAGCAGTTGGAACATCATCTGATGCACCAAGAAGGTCTTGGGTTTGATTTCCCATCAGGGCACATACCTAGGTTGTGGGTTTGATCCCCAGTGTGGCTTATACAAGAAGCAACTAATCAATATTCTCTCTCTTTCAAATCAGTAAGCGTATCCTTGGATGAGGATTAAAAAAAAATGCAGATAAGGAAAAAAAAGATAGGGCTAAAAACGTGGATGTACTCAGAAAAAGATACTAATACATGGAGATAATAGCAAGGGAGCTTATACAGTAATTTATATTCCACAATGTGCAAACACGCTATCGGTTATGGGATTTATAACTAAAAACAAAGCTTATTTGGAGCACAGTATAAAAAGCAATGAAATAAGTCTTTTAAGTGAGAGTAAATAACTTTTCAACATTTTATTTTTTTACTTTTCAACATCTTAAAGAGATGTAGTCGTATCATATATGACATGTATTAATCTATTGAAAAATGTCATGATTACCTTTATCATTTCTTCTTCTCCTGCTGTTTTACTTTTTGCTTCTATATCACCTGCTTCATTGCATCTGATAAAGCAGCTATTTGAGGCCAATAAAGCCATTTTCCCCTAAATAAAATAACAATAAAAAATAGTTACGAGAATATCTGCAAAAGGAATCAGGAAAAAGAATTTGGAGAAAACCTGGAAAAAAAAATACAGAAAACTAAAACCACCTATAATCTAATTATTTAAAGAAAACCACAATAAATATTTCTAGTATATTCTATTAGTAAGACTAAATTCTAACTAGATCAAATAGAATTATTTCCTTTGATCTAAAAGATCTATTGAGGATATTACTAATTTAGTTGAGTTTGAAAAAAATAGCTTTAAACACAATAAAAATTATAACAATAATTTACTCAAACAGTTGTGCTTTAAGTAAAATTTTTCTCCATAAGATCGTATCATACAAAAGCTAGCTTTTGGGGTCTTTGAGTTTACTGTTCGGAACTTTAAGAATCAACGTCAGGGAGACCTTTGTGCATGGAAAGAAATATTCCTATTCTTTTTCATTGTTTATTTCTCAATGTATTATCTGATTCTGATAAACAAAACTTTGAAAACTAATTTTCTTGTGTATCTGAACCAAGATTATAAATTTGATTAAATTTCCTTACATATTATAAGGTTTAATCATAACTTGTATATAGTTGATTCTTTTAAAAAAATGAGTACCTTAAACATCAAACAAAATATCCACAAACATAGTAATTACAAAAATGTATTAATATCCTTATATCCAGTTATGAAAGTGCTAATAACATGGATCTAATTTTTTACTCAAGATGACAAGGGCTGGGTTTTCTTTTTTCTTTAATATATTTTTGATTTCAGAAAGGAACAGAGAGAGAGATGGAAACCTCAATGATGAGAGAGAATTACTGATTGCCTGCCTCCTGTATGCCCCACACTGGTGATCGAGCCCAAAATCTGAGTATGTGCCCTGACCGGGATTTGAACTGTGACCTCTTGGTTCATAGGTCGATGCTCAACCACTGAGCCACGCTGGCTGGGCAAGGGCTGGGTTTTCTGTCATCTGGATGACCCTGGGTGAGCTTGGATATGGCTGTATATTCTCAGGTGATTTAAACCTGTACTGCTGATCTTTTAGTTACTTTCTGCAATCCAGTTTTATTTGTTATATCAGGGACTTTTAAGTCTCTCTTTAAAATTTAAAAACTTTATATCTTTCCCCCAAATAAAGTGAGATGAATGCCCCTTAAGTTCTGTATGAGCATTAGTATCTGACTCATCATCCTGACCTTATATAACAGCCTTTTCTGTTGATACAATTTTTATTATGAGCATCTCAGTATATTGGTAGGATCATCTATCTACAAGGGGCTGTAACCCATTAGTAGTTCATGAACTGAATTTAGTGGGTCCTGACCAGTACTGAGGAAAAAATAAAAAGAGACAGAAACAGAGGTAGAATAGAAAAGATCAGAGTGCAAGCATGTAGATAAATAAGTACTGCCAAGTACAACTCTTGTTTCAGTTATACACGTGTGTACTAGGCTGTAATGTGCAATGGGAAAATGTTTTCTCATTGGAGTGAAAAAGTTAGTGATCCAGAGGTTTTAATTCAGGGCAAGGAGGAACAAGTCTAAGTAATTCTCTCTTTTTGGGGGGGTGCTTGGCTAATTTATCATCATGGAAACATGTGGCTAGTGGCTACCTTTTGGACAATGTAATTCTATATATATACGTAACTTTATATTCTGCTTTTTATCGCAAGCATTATATTTTATATATTACTACTATATAGAAAACATTTTCCAAATTCATTCTTCTTCAAATATACTACTTTAATGGATATATAATGTTCTATTATAGATGTTTTAAAGTTTATTTTTCTACTATTATAAATAGTGCTGCTCATTATTTTCTGTGCATAAAATTGTTGATTTATCCTTAAAAGAGATTCCTTACATTGACAAGAAGCTTTCTATAAACATTAATAGCACTTACATCTTGAAAGACTGGTTCCCATTGTTCTCTTGGTCCAATCGCATCTGAACGCCCAACAACAAGTCCATCTGAATTTATACCAAGGTATTTTCCATAGCCAGATTTTAGGGCAATTCTTCAGATTAATAAACAAGATAGATGTTAAAAACTGAGAGAAAGAAAATTAAATATAGAACATAAAAATAATGTGTATGTACATAAAAATTCAGACTCTAGTTCAAATATTCAAAAGTCACAAATGATTAATGACTGCCATATAGGAAAGTTAGTTCTGTACATACAATGTCATATTCTACTTTTATTACAAGCATTATAGCTTATATCAGGGTGGGCAACCTTTTTGTGAGTGCGTGCCAAAACCAGCAAAATCTGACTCAAAATTCTTCTGTGTGCCAACCCTAATTTTTTGAGAACATGTTACGTCTACTTGATATCTCTTAAGGTGTACATATGTGAAGAACCTTAAAGAAATAATAAAATTCATTCGAGCGACAAGAACGCAGTATATGATGATGAAAAATACATTTATTTTTTAACGTATACATGTACACTGACAGTCTGACAGAAAACTTTATGACTCCGTTTGATATTATCAGTGGGACTTTTGCTGCTGCATCACTGATGACAGAGATTTTACATCAGGTTTATATTTCGTGACCTTCAGAGATATGCACGAGCTACTACTTTCATCCGTCAGGCTACTCCTATTATGAGACTTAACAAAATTCATCTCTGAGAACAAAGATTCACAAGCATATGTGGATGAAACCAAAACACTGGTTGGATCTAGGAAGGCAGAGAGAGTTAAGGCAGAGGCATAGAAATTGCTCTTCTCCTCTCTCTTCAATCCATGTCTATGGTCTTTAAGATAACTTGTTATGTAAAATTATTTATTTATCTAAGATGCACCTACACTAAATTTATCTGAAAAATAATAAAGTCGATATTAAGAAAAAAATTGTAAATAGAAGATTATAGAGAGGGTTTCGCATGCCAGCAAAAGTTACTGGCGTGCCATGTTTGGCACGCGTGCCAGGGGTTGCCCACCCCTGGCTTATACATTATATAGCAAATATTTTCCAAATTATTTATTCTTAAAATATATAAAGAAGTTTGTGTTTTTTGATTTTTCTTCTTCCACTTTTAGTCTTTAAAAGTCTGGTGTACTTGTTAGCCATTCAAAGAAAGTATAGAAATAATCATCTTAATTTGTTTTTTAAAGAAAAAATAGGATTTCTATATTTTTAGCTTACCAATCCCGTGATGACTTTATACTCATGTATAGGTTAATGATAATATAACACAAGTCATTATTGTCTTGATGTAGCCAATTACTAGAATATGAAATTTAGTTGTTCTACTACACAAAGCATCATTCTTTACTTTTGCATTTTGAGAATAAAAAAAGGTCAGTTTATAAAATGATTGTAAAAATAGTGAGCAAAATGTCCTTTTGGTTTTTATGCCTATGTAACCTTCTCTGCTGGTTTCAACAATATTCCTTTATTCTACCTTCCTATTTGTTTCTTGATTGCTAACCAGTGAGTTTAAATATCATAGTAATAACAAACAGTCTTAGGTCTGTTTTCGTCACAGGATTTTTCTAATCTATCTTACTTGGTCTATAACTGTGGTCGGCAAACCGCAGCTTGCGAGCCACATGCGGCTCTTTGGCCCCTTGAGTGTGGCTCTTCCACAAAATACCACGTGTGGGTGTGCACATACAGTGCGATTGAAACTTCGTGGCCCATGCGCAGAAGTCGGTATTTTGTGGAAGAGCCGGTATTTTGTGAAGAGCCACACTCAAGGGGCCAAAGAGCCGCATGTGGCTCACGAGCCGCGGTTTGCCGAGCCGCAGTTTGCCGACCACTGGTAACATTTTCATTTTTTCCAGCATAGTATTATATATTGCTAGAAATCATAATGTATGCTTTTATCTGGGGCTTTTCTCTTTTAAAGATGGAGTTATTGAAAATGTAATTTAATAACACCTACATATTAACTGGATATATAAATAATGTTATATTTTATTAAATGTCACAAAATACACTTTCCAAAAATATTGTTTTGCTTTTTAAAGTGAAAGTTACTCTGTGGGCTTATGTATATTTAAAAACTTCAATAAATTAAATTAAAATAATAAAAGATTAATTATAGTTCAACTCAAGCTTACCTGGAATCAGACAATTTGACAGCTGTAAACTGCTCCGGAGGACTAGGGCCTTCATCCACTACAGGAGAAAAAACATTTTGAAATAAATTTGACATTTGTTATAAATATACATGTAAAGATAGTCTACAGTTTTTTAAAAAAAATGTATTTTTCTTCTAAAATTAATGTAGTCTGGCTGGCATAGCCCAGTGGTTGAGCGCTGACCTATGAGCCAGGAGGTCACGGTTCAATTCCCAGTCAGAACACAAGCCCAGGTTGTGAGCTCGATCCCGTGCGGGGCATGCAAAAGGCAGCCAATCAATGATTCTCTCTCATCATTGATGTCTCTATCTCTCACTCCCTCTCCCTTCCTCTGAAATCAATGAAAAAAATATATAAAAATTAAATATACAAATATTACATTATGATGTAATTATAATGCAGTATTTATATTACCAAGATCTACTTTATCTTCTCATAAATGCCATATTCGTTTTACATGCTTAATATGATAGGTCAGCATGATGCTTATTTAGTCACTTCCAAGATATTTTCTCTGTGTTTTAAAATGCAGTCAGTACATGGACAAACCATGCCATAATTAAAAAATTAAATGCTTTAATTAATTCAAACGATGGCCATTCAGACTAAAAGTCACTGCTTTTTATTTCCTAATTACCTCATATCTCAATGCTTTCTCTGATGAGCTAAAAGGGAATGTTTACAGTGTTCCAGGTTAGTTTCAGCAAAAGGTCGGAGAATAAAGGAATTCAAAACTTTGACTCAGCCACATTTTCTTTTTCTTTCTACATATCATTTCAGTTATTCATGTTGTTTTTGACTTCCATAGATATCCTTCTGGAACTATACAAAATGTTTTATAATTTTTATATTAGAAAGAAGGAGTTGCCAATAAGAGGTAAATGTTGAGGAAAGAAAAAAGTGGAAGAGTCAAATGCAATAGATTCATTCCTTTGGAATATGCTTGGGATTAGTTAGATGCTGGCCTAAGTGAACAAACGCAATAAAATGTATACTTTCGTGGCCTTCCTTTTAATCACTTCTATCAGACACAAACCTTCTTTATGTGGAGCTCCCAGTGTAAAAAGTCCATTGTCAAGTGCATGTATGTAGGTTCCTTTATCCATTTCAATAGCTATGGTTCCCGAAATTTCACCAAAGTTTGTTACTGTCCACCAGATTCCTAAAAAATAAAATCAATATTCTAAATTTGTATTTTAGATTTGACACAAGGTTCTTACTTATTGCTATTGTTATAACTTACTTTTTAAAAACATTATTTTGCAGTTCTCAGAAATAATAGAAAGAAATCTCATATACCCTTTACTCACTTTCTCCCAATGGGAACCTCTTGCATAACTTTGCTACTGATAGCACAACATCAAAACCAGGACATTGGCAATGATACAATCCATTAATTTAGTAATGTCTCAGACTACAAGCTCAATATATAGGAATCAATTACATATCTATATACAATTGAAAAATAAAAATTAAAATTCTATTTATAATAGTGTAAAGTTATGAAATATTTAAGGATATAAAAAAAGACATGGATGACTGCTACACTAAAACTGCATATTACTGAGAGTCAATGTTATTAAGATGTTGAGTCTCCCCAAATGATCCATATTCAATACAATTCTCCTGAAAATCCAACAGGCTTTACTGTAGAAAGTGATAAACTGATTTTAAAATTACATGTAAATGTAAAGGATCTAGAATAATCAAAACAATCTTGAAAAAGAAGTGCAAAGTTGGGAGACTCGTATCACCTGATTTTAAAACTTGGTTAAGTGATAGTAATCAAGACAAATATATCCGTGAAACAATAGAAACAACCCACAACTTGATAGAACAGAATCTAGAACTAGACCAAGACATATAAAATCAATTAATTTTTGACAAAGATACCAAAGCAGTTTAATGGGGAAAGGAAAGTCTATTCAATAGTGCTGCTGAAACAACTGGATACAAACCTGGAAAATCATACCCCCAAACCCGGATCCTTACCTCACACCATACCCAAAATTAATTTGAGATGGGTCATAGATCTAATGTAAGACCCCAAACTATGAAGCCTGTAAAGGAAATATAGAAGAATATCTTTGTGACCTTGGGGTAAACAAGGACTTCTTAGACTGGAGAAATAAGGTGACTGTCATAATAGAAAAGAATTAGGTTTTATAAAAATCACAAACTTACACTTATCCAAAAACAGTTAAGAAAATGAAAAGTAAAACCACAAACTGAGAGAAAAGAGTAAGAATAGAATTTTAATACTTTCTTGGTGGGAGGGTAAGGTGGTACAGGCACTTTAGAAAATTTGTAGCAGCTTTTTATATAGTTAAATATTCACGTATCCTTTGCTCTTTTTTCTTACTACAGGAGATAATTTATATAGATGAGTTTAAAGGATAACCTATCATTTAACTCATATAGCTAAATATTCACCTACCCTTAGATATTCTACACCTAGTTATCTACCCAAATATGTATCTTAATTGTAGAATTGTTGATTTGCTATTTCAAAAAAATGTGAGATTTTTTCTGGAATATTAGCTTTATACCGTATCATATAAAATGTAAAGGAACCATAACTTATGAAGTTTCAAAATGCAACCTGCCAAGTTTTAAAAGAAAGAACTGCTTTAAAGTATAGGTGTGGAAAGGATGGAAGAATTAACTGGGTGCTCGCTTCGGCAGCACATATACTAAAATTGGAACGATACAGAGAATATTAGCATGGCCCCTGCGCAAGGATGACACGCAAATTCGTGAAGCGTTCCATATTTAAAGAAAAAAAAAAAAAGAATTAACTGGAAAACAGGCTAGTTAAATATATTTGGGCCAATTTATTTCTGTTGCCATTTATAGGCTATTTTGATGTGTAATTAAGGTTTTCATTAACTTCACTGTATACAAAGTAATTATTTTCACTGTGAATATATTTCTTTTAGGGATATACAAGTCACTAGTTTAAAATGCATACATGTTCTAAGAAAATAAGCAATGTCATTGAGTAACATTGTTTTGTTCAATGATGTGACGTTTAAAGTTGATGAGAAAAAAAAATCGATTCCCAGCTGGGGCCAGTGTGTGTGAAGTCTGCACATTCTCCCCACATCTGTGTGAGCTTTCTCTGGGTACTGAGGTTTCCACCCACATCCCAACGATGTGAGGTGAACCGGTGTGTCTCAACTGTCCCGGTCTGAGTGAGTGTGGGAGGGTGTGGGAGGGTGCCTGCGATGGAAGGACGTGCTGTCCAGGGCTGGTGCCTGCCTTGTATCCTGAGCTTCAGGGATAGACTCTGGCCACTGGCAACTCCGAACTGAAATAAGGAGGTTGGAAAAGAAGGCTCTTACTTGTTCATATTCATCTTTCTTAAGTGTATGTATAGCTCGTATTTATCATATGTTTAATATTAGAGTATTCTGGGTCTTTATGTAGAAGTTTGGTGATGTTTTTATGACTAAAAATATGCTGAAGGAACTTAACTCTCGTTTATATCAATCAGCTATGGTAAACTGGTTTCATTATACCATACATCATTTCACTTAGAGTTCAGTTTCCAAGAACCTACCGACAACTTTAAGTTAGGACTTACTATACTCTGTAAAATATATTTGGTTAAATATTTATATGAGGACTTGAAAATAATGTATCAGAATCTGGGCCATTAAAAGTAGTCTAATGGTGTCTATTAAATCAGAGCTGTTTCCTCTCTCCTGTGCTTTCACCTGATAATGACGGAAAGGCATCGATGACACCTACTGTGCTGGAGAATAAATCTACAACCATAAATAATACTTGAGCACTTTGAGATAAATATGAATAGATCATAAACTGCTCCTACTTTCTTTTTACTATTTATCTCTAAGTAGGAAGATATTTTTAAAGGGATCCCAACCAGTGCTAACTTTTCTCGGAATTTAGAAAACTTACCAACAATATCAAGTTGGGTTTCTTCATCATCTTCTCTTTTTCTCTTCTTCTCTTTGCTCTTTTTCTTCTTACTACAGGAGATAATTTGTATAGATGAGTTTAGGCATACTGATTTGCATTTTAAATATCACAAGGTGGAATCTCAGAAGAATCTTTTGAGCTGTACATTGGTTTATAATTATTAATTTACATCGACATGGCTCTTATTTCTGATCATGAATATATAGTGTTACTGTTAAGAGCACACTCGGGAGCCAGCCGCCTGATTCTTAAATGCTGATTATATCACTGCCGAGCTCTGTGATTTTGGCAAATTTGACTGAGTCAGTTTCCCAACATTTAAAATAAAGATAATAATTTGACCCAACTCTTAAGGTTATTGTGAGGACTGAGAGTTAATATGTGCTTTCTTGTGTTGCTGGTGAAAATGTAAAATGGCACTGCCACTTTGGAGATTAGTTTGGGGTTCCTTTAAAAGTTAAACACAGAGTTACCATATGACCTAAAAAATCTACTCCTAGGTACAGACCCATGAGGAATGAAAACATATGTTCATAACTGTATAAGGATATTTACTTCTACTCTGATCTTTATTATTTCCTTCTACTCTGGGCTTTGTTCTTTTTCAAGTTTCTTTGGTGTAAAGTTAGATCATTTACTGGGGCTTTCTCTTGTTTCTTCCCCCCCTCCCTCCCCTCCCTCCCTCTCTTTCTCTTTCTTTCTTGTTTACACTGTACTAGGATAGAATGAACCACCTCAGTAGCTTCTGAGGCTAAAACATTTCTATCACCACAATTACTTTAGCAAACCTGGTTCCCTTCACTTCTGCAACATCATGCAGAGTTAGTGATCGAGTTTGCACTTTTCTTGTTTCTCGAGATAGGCATGCAACGCTATAAATTTCCCTCTAGAACTGCTTCCCTGTGACCCACAGATTTTGGTGGTTCTGTTCTCATTTTCATTAAATAAGAATATTTGCAGCACTATTATTCATAATAGCCAAGAAGTGAAAAAACCCAAATGTCCATCAACTGTTGAATGGATAAACAAAATGTGTCATATTCATAGATACTACATTCACAATGGAATATTATTCAGCTATAAAAGGAATGAGTACTGATACATGCTACAACACAGATGGACCTCGAGAAAGTTTTGCTAAAAGCCAGATACAAAAGGCTACATATTGTATGACTACATTTACGTGAACTATTCAGAAAAGGCCAATCCATAGAGACAGGAAGCAGGTCAGTGACTGCCAGGGACAGGAAGGGAGACCAGGAGGAGTGAACGCTTAATGGGTAAGGGGTTTCCTTTTGAGGTGATGAAAATGTATAGCAACTAGATAGGGGTGAACCTTGTGAATATCCAAAAAAACCCCACTGAACTGTGCGTTAAAATATTGAATCTTATGGGAATTATATTGCAATAATTTAAAAAACCCAGGGGCGATTTTAAAAAGTTAATATGCAGTGTTTACAACAGTTCTTGGCACATAAAAAGTGCTACATAGGTGTTAATTATGCTCAGTAGTTACGATCATTATAAGACACTAGAGGCCCAGTGCACGAAATTCATGCACTTGGAGGGGGTCCCTCAGCCCGGCCTGCGCCCTCTGGCAGTCCAGGAGCCCTCGGGAGATGTCCGACTGACGACTTCAGCCTGCTTCCCAGGGGAGTAGGCCTAAGCTGTCAGTCTGATATCCTTAGCGCTGCTGCGAAGGTGGGAGAGGCTCCTGCCACCGCAGCTGTGCTTGCCAGCCTTGAGCCTTGCTTCTGGCTGAGTGGTGCTCCCCTGGTGCAGCTCCCGTGTAGAGCATCTGCCCTCTGGTCAGCGCACATCACAGCGAGCCAGTGGCCTTAGCATATCAGTAGCATATTATGATCTGATTGGTTGAACGGACGACTGGACACTTGGCATAGTAGGCTTTTCTTATATAGGATTTGTTTGCGTTTTCATGATAAAGTACATTTTCAGAAGCGAAGTCTCCCCTCCGTCCGGAATTCACACAGGAAAAGCTGCAGACCTATCCCAGGGCAGCGGCTTCGGCTGCTCCCGGACACTTTCTTCCCATCTCACCCAAGAGAATCCAAAACTGGGTTTTAAATCTCCGCGACCAGGAGGAAACGCTACCGTGTGTCAGACAGTCAGCCCAGCAAACCTACCAGTTAAAGAGGTGGAGATGGGAGCCGGCAGGTACCTTTTCCTAAAATCTCCATCACCCTCCGCCCTCCGCCCTCCGCCTGCACGGGAGGCTCGCATTACAGGATTTCCTGCACGTGTCCTCCTCCTTCATCCTCATGACAATCATTTTAGAGTGTCACTAACCCCTCTCGAGTGGATTAAGATTCGCTCAGAGATATTAACGCACTTGCCACAAATCACAAAACCGGTCATTGGTGGAGTTCCTACTGGAGCCCCTATCCCTATCCAAACAGGGTGGAGGGAGGCGGCGGTGAAAGTAACAATCCCGAAGGTAGGGGGCTGTGACCTGAGCCCCCAGACTGCCCGGGGAGGAGTAGGGGTGGGGATGGGCCACACGTGAGGCTGCAGGGCCGCCGGCCCCGCCCTCCGCCCCCTCCCCTCGCGGGGCGTCTGGCTCCCGTCTCCCCGCCTCCGCCCTCCCGGCGCCGGGCCCGGCTGGGGGCCTCAATGACTGACAGCGGTCCCGGCCTCCAGGAGACTCTGTTCGGACAGAGAGGGGTCTGCCTCGCCATCGTCCGGCCTTACCTACCTCTTGGCCTTGGTTCCCTTGAGCACCAGTTTGGTGGACTTGACGTAGGAGTACTCGGCCATGGCCCTGGTGACGCTTCGGGAGAAAGGTGGGCTCCGGCGCGGGACGGAACACCTCCACCCGAGCGGGGCGGCGAGGGAGGCACAGAAGTGGGGACGAGGCGCCGGCCCCTGAAGCGCACGCCCGCTGCGGCGGCCGGAGGCGTCTCCGCTAAACCGCTGGTTCTCTTCCCCGAACGCCGAGGCTCAGCCCGAGTCCCACTTCCTGTTTACAGTCCCGGCTACGGCGGCGGCGGAGGGTCTAAATACGTCACCTCTCGTTCGCTGGGTCTGAACGCCGAGTGTTCGGGAACCCGGGGAGACGCGCCCTCCGGCGGTCGAAGCGGGTATAACAGCCGCGGGTGACTTTTCTCTGTGCGGATAGCCTCCTGCGGGGTGTGCGGGGTCCCCGAGGCGGACACCCTGAGATCAGCCAGGGAGAGCGAATCAATCACCCAGAGAGAGCGAATCAATCACCCAGAGAGAGTGAACAATCACTCCTTCCCGTGCGGCCATCCGCGGGCTGGGCCGCCTTCCCGGTGCAGCCCAGAGCATCCTCTGGCCCTGGAGGACTTTACAGGCCGTTTCAGTGACATAAGCGTTTACTGTAGCGTTTTAACTAAGGCGACCCGCGTGGTGTGCTACAGGAAACGATTAGGGAATAAAATGAAAGATAATGACGTGTCGGAATTCGGGCCGCAGAGTTCACAAGCGCTGCGGGGATCCGGGTGGCGGGGTGGGAGGTTGGTCTTCCCGTGCGGGCGGGTCTCAGCGAGGCGTGCACAGCGCAGCCACTTGCCTCCGGGGTCCCCTGCCTGCTCCTGCCTCTCCCGCGGTTTATAACTCACCTCCCGCTCCGTCTCCCCGCTCCACTCCATCTTCGCGCCACCCCGTGACCTTCCTAAGGAAATAATAGCTGGTGATTACCCCCCACCTGCAAGGCAGCCTCTTGTTCCCCCAGGAGGGGAATCCTGGCATGTTGATGCCATTTCTCCCGCCGCTGTAGCTGTATAATGAAGTTCCATGTATGTGACCTGAGAAGGTGACTATACCGAGTGTGGCTGGTTCTCTGGAAAGTCTGCCGAGTGCTGGGGAAGATGAGATGCTACCGCTGTTGCAGCTGGACTGAACGGCGGGCAGGGCAGGTGGAAGCAAATGGGAGGAGGTGGCAGGACCCGCGGCTGTGCTCGGGTTGCTTGGACCCAGTTTTCCTTTGTAGCAGGAGAAGCTGGAAACCAGGGGCAAGGCCTCGTGGGCATCGGGTCTGCAGGAGGCGCCCGGCCGTGAGTCAGTCCGTACAGGCTCTGACCCTGTGTGCCCCCTGGTTACGCCCAAAGGAAAAGGAAGTTTCTGAAGCCTTTATGACAGGAGGTGGTTTTACCACTAGGAGCCAGGCACCCAGGAAGTTAGGCTGCTACCCTGGCAGAGACCGGGAGGAAGGGTGCTCGCTCCCTCGAGGATTATGTTTCAAAGGGATGATGGCTCCAGGGCCTTGAGGAAGACACCCCTGGGCTGTAAACTGGCCAGAGGCGTTAAAAAAGATTCACATCTCAACCGGGCAGGGAAGGGACTTACAGAACCTCCTTGTCTCAGGATGGGGTTGTGTCCTGATAAATACTTCCTAAGTTGAAAATATCCTGAGTCAACGGTTCTCAACCTGTGGGTCGCGACCCCTTTGGGGGTTCAACGACCCTTTCATAGGGGTCGCCTAAGACCAGTGGTCGGCTAACTCATTAGTCAACAAAGCCAAATATCAACAGTACAACGACTGACATTTCTTTTGAGAGCCAAATTTTTTAAACTTAAACTATATAGGTAGGTACATTGTTATTTACTTAATGAGGGTACTCCTAAACTGGCCTTTGCTAAAAACGTCCTCAATCTGAGGGGTCGACCTCATCGAATGTACCCCCACTTCTTCTAACGCCACTGCTTCAAAATAGACTCGCCCAGGCCAAAAACAGACTTCTGTGCATGGGCCACGAAGTTTCAATCGCACTGTACATGCGCACCCGCACGTGGTATTTTGTGGAAGAGCCACACTCAAGGGGCCAAAGAGCCGCATGTGGCTCACGAGCCACGGTTTGCCGACCACTGGCCTAAGACCATTGGAAAACACATATATAATTACATATTGTTTTTGTGATTAATCACTATGCTTTAATTATGTTCAATTGGTAACAATGAAAATACATCCTGCATATCAGATATTTACATGACGATTCATAACAGTAGCAACATTACAGCTATGAAGTAGCAACGAAAATAATTTTATGGTTGGGGGTCACCACAACATGAGGAACTGTATGAAAGGGTCGCGGCAGTAGGAAGGTTGAGAACCACTGTTCTAAGTAAAAGATACTCCTAAGGTTCAGGACATGATAGCTTAGCCACACCCATTTCTGCTGGATGCCTATTGCTTTTGCGTCATAAACGTTGACAAACCTTAAGTGGGATCATCCGAAGTCTAGGGCCATCTGTAAAAATTCTCTAAAGCACATATTCTAAGAGAAGGGAGGTGAGGCGTAGAGTCAGGATGTCTGTCTAAAGTTTGGCAAGCTGTCTAGGTTAAAGGTGGAGCTAAGGGAATTTCTGCTGGACCAGGGAAGAAAACCTTCCACCCTGGAGGAAGGAGGAGACTCCTAAGGAATGCGACTAGGAGAGGGCCCTGCTGTGTCTCTGGTAAGTACCCAGCCCTAGACACCTCCGGGGACTTCCTCAGATAGACAGAAAAGGATGGAGCCCTGGCCGGCGTGGCTCAGTGGTTAGCGTGTGCCTCGAGAACCGAAGGGTCTTGGGTTCGATTCCTGGTCAAGGGCACGTACCTGGGTTGCAGGTTCGATGCCCGGCTCTGGTTGGGGCACGTTCGGGAGGCAGCAAGCGATGTGTCTCTTTCATTGATGCCTCTTCCCTTCCTTTCCCTTCCTTCCCTCTCTTCCACTCTCTCTAAAAATCAATGGAGAAAATATCCGTGGGTGAGGATTAACAAACAAACAGACAAAAAAAGAAAAGAGGGACAAATAAAGGAAGGTCAGAGAATGTCCACCTTGGTGCTCTGCTTCTCAGCTGCATGGAGTGGCCCAGGAGAGACAGAGCAGTAAGGACAGAGAGAGGGGTCCGAGACATACATCTCTACTCTCAGCCTGTGCGTGCTGGGCGAGCCCGAGTTCCTTCAGGCCGTGGCTGCCAGGGGCTTACCGGCCAGGCCTGCAGAGGGACACAGAGTCTCAGAGCGCAGTGCCTTGTGATCACACGCGCCCAGGTCAAGTCAGGATTGCCACGTGTTGGCAAACATCTGCGCCGAGTGCCCCAAGACCAGCACGCAGTGGAGACGAGTGAGTCTGAGGCCGGTGCCACCCCTCCCCTTCGCCCAGATGCCTCTGCAGCTTGGGCAGCACAGAGGGTGGGCCCCGCGCAGCAAGCAGCCTTGAGACTGAACTTTGAATGGACTGAGTCCTCAGAGGAGTAATTGATGGGGAAAGAGCCCACTGCATTTCATGGGCAAGGGTAAGCATTTTTCCACACTCTACTGAGAGAGAGTGAAATGAGATCAGTTACAGAAATAAAATACCATTTTTTAAAACTTTGGCACATAGACGCAGTTTATGTGAACTTTCAGCATTTTTACATGTCACATAGGCACAGCGCCTTGTAAGCACTCCATAAATATTGCTATTTACTGTTTTATTTCTAGTTAGCTTCATTTATTCTTATTTGTAGTTCTCGTTAGCTTACATCTCAGCTTTCTGTGACAAGGGTTTGATAGTCACAGCTTAGGTAACGTACACCACTTTCACATTAGCCACCCATTTTCTCTTTCTGCTTTCTTCTCTGCATCTATCCACGTGCCTTTCTCCTATGGCAGTGATGGCGAACCTATGACACCCGTGTCAGGTGACACGCGAACTCATTTTTTTGGTTGATTTTTCTTTGTTAAATGACATTTAAGTATATAAAATAACTATCAAAAATATAAGTCTTTGTTTTACTATGGTTGCAAATATCAGAAAATTTCTATATGTGACACGGCACCAGAGTTAAGTTAGGGTTTTAAATGCTGACACGCCAAGCTCAAAAGGTTCGCCATCACTGTCCTGTGGGGTTAGGTTGCCTTCTCACCCCAGATAATCAAGGATTATCTCCCAACCTCAAGGTCCTTAATTTCATGTATGTGTAAAGTCCCTTTTGCCCTGTAAGGTAACAAATTCACAGGCGGTAGAGATGGAGACATCTTGGTGTGTGTGTGGGGGGGCAGGGGGTGGGGCGGGGGAAGGGCGCAGGGAGGGCCGGAAGGGGCATTATTCTGACCACCACAAAGGCAGGGCCTTGAACGTCCTCATTTTGTGCACTTGATCTCAGAACCTGGAACGCATTAGACTCTAAGTAAATGTTGAGTCAGTGAATAAATATTTCAATTTACAGATTGCTGCCACATTGCAACCCCCACTTCTGGGCGGAACGTCCCTGTAAGAATTAAATAGCCAGAACTAAAAATAAAATCCATACTTTCTCCAGTGGGATTTGGGTGGAACGGTATTTTAACGTGAGAGTGTACTCCGTCTATAGCCTTCATTGCAAATAACAGAAATAAATGACGGCCCACTTAAACAGTGTAAGAATTTAATGGGAAGATATTAAGTTGCTATCTCCTTTGCATTCAGATTGAACTTGGTTATGCTATTCCTTTCCCCTGAGCAGCCTGGAACCCCCTTTCTGTTTATTTCTGTTAGTAAAGATCTGATCCATCAAGCCTTTCTTAAATGCCACTTTCACGAAACATTTTCTGATCCCCAGTGAAATAGAATCTCTCCTGGGAGTTCCCCTAACAGTATGTTTCGACCTCACTTGTGATTTTACACCTCCTGTCTCACCGTTGCTTCCTTTACTAATGGGGTGCCGTAGTGGACAGCTTACCAAGCAGGCTTTTGGAATCCTGAGCTCAGTGCCAGGGAGGGCCCCACCTGCCTCAAAAGTGAAAGGGAGTGGGTGCTGCCTTTTCCAGCTTCCTGGCTGCTCTGTGCGGGCACAGACCTGGGCTCAACCACGCTCTGCTTCCTGGAATATTGAACCTGATGGGATGTTGCAAAGGAAGTGGGACGGTCAGAGATGATGCAAGTGCAGGCCTGTGGCAGCCAGCTGCATGGTGCCAAGTGTCAGATGCCAACATCCTGGAGGTGGCATCCTCAGCAGGTTGTTTCTGTGGGATGAACTTGGCTCTGCCCCCTCAGCTGGGTTCCTTCATGGGTGCCCAGGGCCTACCATGGTTCTCCAGCATCTTCAGTGATTTGGTGAACTATCCAGTCCTCCTTTTCCCTATAGACTGGATATTGTGCCCCCGCCCCACCCCCTAAATTGATATGTTGAAACCTAATCCCCAATGAGATGGTATTTGGAAGTAGGGTCTTTGGGAGGTGATTAGTGTCCTTAGTAAAGGGGCCCAAGAGAGCTACCCCACCCTTCCCGCCACGGGAAGACCCATTAAAATACCACTCCATCCAGGCACCCGCACTGGAGTCCATGTGACACCCCATCGGGGAAAAGCATGAATTTTATTTTTCATTCTGGCTCAGAATAACAGGGTCAACCATAGGGTTAATGGGCACTCTTCACAAAGGAGATGAGTAGCACACTTTCTGCGAAACCTATTCTTATAGGTGACATAAAACGCCTCCTGTGAAAACTCTTCCCAACCAATTGTCTCCATGAATTTGTTAAGTAACCCAGTGCATCATGTTAATTTACCTGGTATTTTATAGACGAGTTATGTACGTTCAGGGTACTTTTATCCCCCTTAAGATAACGTTTTTTGAAAACAAAAAAGTATCTCCAGACCTTTCTCTCCTAAATTGTGTTTTCATTGGCATCAAATCTATTTATGGAAGGCCTCTTTAATTTTAACACTAGGATTGTATCATCAAAGTAAAAGATTTATTCTTGGTCTTGTTTCTGGAATTATTGTAGGTTTGAAAATGGACTTATTTACCTCAAACCAATGGAGCACATTCCCAGGTAGCCTGCTCCCCTGTGAGGTCCCCAGGGGCAAGAGGTGATTCCTTTTTCACCTTTTCAGCAGAAAGAGAAAGGAAGTATATGGCTGAGCAGAGCTGAGCTGCTGGCTGCATTTCAGCCCCCACTTACCCCGGGGCCTATGCTTGCAGCTGGGGGTGGGCTCGCCTCATCCCCTGGCCTTGGGGACAGACCTTGGCTCCATCTAGGACAGACCTTGGCTCCATCTAGGACAGTGGTTCTCAACCTTCCTAATGCCGTGACAGTTCCTCATGTTGTGACCCAACCATAAAATTATTTTCGTTGCTACTTCATAACTGTAATTTTGCTACTGTTATGAACCGTAATGTAAATATCTGATATGCAGGATGTATTTTCATTGTTACAAATTGAACATAATTAAAGCATAGTGATTAATCACAAAAACAATATGTAATTATATATGTGTTTTCTGATGGTCTTAGGCAACCCCTGTGAAAGGGTCGTTCAACCCCCAAAGGGGTCGCAACCCACAGGTTGAGAACCGCTGATCTAGGAGCTCAGACAATGGCTAATACTGGAAGGAGGGGACAGTGGGTGGTGAGCAGCCAAAAAGTACAGAACAAGAAACCTGACTTGTCTAGCCTTTATCTCACGGATGCTTTACAGCCATTTTCAATAGGAATATTGAACGTTCAGGAGCGTTCAGAAGGCTCTAATGGGCACATCTTCAGGGTACCTTAGCTGGGACATTCTGCACTGGGTTCTTTATGAATTTACCACCAGCATACATATAGCACTGACTAATATACACAGAGGATATATCACACAGAGTCACAAGACAACAGGAATTGAGATACGTGATATTCTATCATCATTTTCTCACTTATCAGAGGCTCAAAGAATCCTGTTTTTTCTTTGCTCCAGTTGACATATTTCTAAGCAGAGACCAGCTGACTTGTGTCCTGAGAAAGAGAGCATTTCCAAAATGTGTGCTAGACGGAGGGAGGATGGGAAGTAGTTCCCAACAGGCCAATGACATTAAGGAAGCTCTTTGTGGAAGGTTTTCATGAGCAATGCCCACCATACTGAGAACTTCCCCATCTGTGGGAGTCTGGAGTCTGGAAATGCTTTCTGGGCTTTGCAACAAGGCTTTGTGAGGGGGGTGGGAGATGACTGATGAAGGAGCAGCTCTAGGAAATGAAGCGGTGGAAGCTACCGCAGAGAGAATGTGCCTTAGGCCATCAGGTCTCAAACATTTTGACTTCAGGACTCCTGTGTACTCTTAAACGTTACTGAGGCCCCCAAAGAGCTCTTGTTGACGTGGATGATATCTATTTATATTTACCATATTAAAAATGAAGGCTGAGCCCTGGCCGGTGTGGCTCAGTGGATAGGGCATCGGCCTGCGGACTGAAGGGTCCCAGGTTCGATTCTGGTCGAGGGCATGTACCTTGGTTGCGGGCACAGCCCCAGTAGGAGATGTGCAGGAGGCAGCTGATCGATGTTTCTCTCTCATCGATGTTTCTAACTCTCTATCCCTCTCCCTTCCTCTCTGTAAAAAAATCAATAAAATATATTAAAAAAATGAAGACTGAGAAATTAAAAATAGTATTAGAAAATAGACCTATTACAAGTTAACATGGACATTTTATTAAAATAACTAGAGGCCTGGTGCATGGACTCATGCACTGGTGGGGGGGCGTGGCCTGTGGGGATCAGCCCACTGTGGGAGCGCCATTCGTCCTGGTCAGCCGAGCGGGGCTCCCACTGTGGGAGCACACTGACCACCAGGGGGCAGCTCCTGCATTGAGCATCTGCCCCCTGGTGGTCAGTGTGTGTCACAGTGACTGGTTGACCAGTCGTTCTGGTCGTTCTGCTGGTTGGCTGCTGGGCTTTTATATATATAGATTATTTTCCAAAACCACAGTGAGAAGAGTGGCATGGTTTTACGTTTTTGCATATGTCTTTAATGGCTGGCTTCTCCGAGGAGAGCGTGGTTCCTCTGTTCGCCTCCACATTTACTTTCTTCTGCTCTCGCGGGCCAGGTAGCTTCTGGGGAGCCAGTGTGCACCCGTGAGGGATGGGAGTGGAAAAGGCAAACAACCCCCAAGTATTATTAGGAAAAGAACTTTAATTATGCAGATTCCCTGAACGGGACCCAGGCTTCTCTGGATCAGATGTGAAGGTGGAGGGGGCTAGAGGGTGTGTTCAGGTGAGAGGGCAGCGGGTGGGGGGTTTTTGTTGACGGGTGGGGGGTGGGGTTTAGGAGTGTTCTTGTGCTTTTGTTGCTGGAATTTACCCTGCAGGATGATATATCCGTATGTTAGGAATTGTGTGAATAGACATTAATGACACTGCCTCATTAAAGATTGGTTTTTGTCTGTATTTAAGGTTTGGTACATTCAAAGCCTTCTGTCTCTCCCTCCCCTCCCCCCCGCCCCGCCCCCAAATTTGGAATTCAGAAAAGAGTCCATGTAGCTATATTTAGATGTTGGGTCTCCCTGAATACATTTTTGGATCATTTTTTCATTTTGGGATCTTTAGTAATCTCTATAAACAAAGTTATGTTGTCACTTACATACAAATAGGATCCTACTTCTTTTGTAGACAGGGTTATTTTTAATACAACCTGATAACTACTTGAGCAAAAGGATCCAGTTTCTCTTCCTTATTTGTTCACAAGGTGGTGCTGTTTCCCTTCAAATAGTACATGACCTCCAACTCCAAGAGCACAAGGTCCTCTAAACCAGGACCGTCATTCCTGTCCCATAATTATTAAGTTTCCAGGCTGCAATAGAAATGCATAGGGTTTTTCTTGTAGAAACATAATTTTCAGCAACGAGTTAGCTCAAATTTCAACACCATTACAGTCATCTCCCATCTCCCCTTATAATTTCATTTATAATAATTATGTTGTAAGTGATAGGATGGCTTTATAAAAACATCATTATATTATATACCCAATGGCTGTGAAGCCATCTGCCTTGAAGCACAGTGAAGTCATCAATCAGCAAACAGGGTGCAAACTGGGCCCATTTTAAGAAAGCTATTTCCACTCTAATTTGCAAGTTGGTTATTTATTTATTTATTTATTTTTTTGAGGAAATTAAAACCTTTCTAAAATGTACTATGATTGTTTTAAAAAAAGTAATGGTTCATTTTATGGTAAGGAAATAAATTGAACCTCTGTGCTGGAAAGTGCAGAAAACAAATCAGCATTCTTCGTAAATAGATTTTACTGCTGGTTTACAAATTACCTTGTGTGCTTTTTAGATGATGGGAAAATGAAATCAGCCCCTGTTTGCACGGTGCGGGCGGCATATATGCTGTGTCACTTTCCAGAGGATTATGGAATGTGGGGAGGTCAGGATTCTTGACATGAAGAATTCTTAGAAGTGGCAAAACGAGAAAATGAAAATAAGGCAAATCTAGTTTTGAATACCTTTACTGATGGATTGGAGGGAAAACCTTGGGTTGGGAGCCAGCAGGTCATCGTCTGACTTTGACTGAGTCATTGGTGGCCACAGCAGGCCTGGCTCTCAGTGAAGGTCAAGGCAGACGGAAAGTCAGGCTGATGGGCTTAGAACAGGGAGAGAGCCCACTGGCCAGAGGTGGTGGTCAAACGTTCACTGCTCAGTGCTCAGTGCTAAGCTGGGTGTTACTGTGTATCCTGAGGGCGACGCTGCCACCAGAACCCGGGCTTTGGGCCAAGCTTGAGTCCTCCATCTGATAAGTAGTCTTAGAGATCCAGTAGAACCCACAGAAGCGTGCTCTGCAGATGTTGGCTGGTGAGCAGCATGAGTTTTTTTTAAAAATTATTTTTATTGATTTCAGAGAAGAAGGAAGAGGGAAAGAGAGATAGAAACATCAATGAGAGACAATCATTGATCGGCTGCCTCCTGCACCCCCCTACAAGGGGTCAAGCCCACAACCCGGGCATGTGCCCTGACCAGGAATAGAACCGTGACCTCCTGGTTCATAGGTCGACGCTCAACCACTGAGCCACATGGCCAGGCAGCATGGAGATGCTTAATTCCATTTAGCCAGCATTCTTTGATTGTCTCCATTGGAAGCAGCCAGCAGGAGCAGAGACAGACTCCTCAGTGTGGGCTGGGGGTTGGCTGCGTGGAGCCGCAGTCCCAAGCTTGTACGGCAAGGGAGGAGAGAGGAAACAGCATCTCGGGATGGTAGGCAACCGCAAGAAATGGCGTTCCTAAAATAAGAAATCCTATGTCTTAGTCTGCTTGGTTGCTATGACATGTGGACATCTATTTCTCGCCGTTCTGGAGGCGGGGGAGTCCAAGGTCAAGGCCGATCTGGTATCTGGTGAGCACCTGCTTCCTGGATTGAGGACAACGACCTTCTCGTTGTGTCCTCACATGATGGAGGGAGCTCTGGCCTCTTTTTCTTCTAAGAACACTAATCCCAGTATCCACTCCCCGTCCTCATGACCTCGTCTTACCCTGTTTACCTCTGGAACGTCCCATCTCCTAATACTATGTTATGGTAGGTTGGGACTTCAACATATGGATTCCAGAAGGACAGAAGCATGCAGTCTGTAGCACTGTATTGAATAAGAATCAGCCATCCCTTGAATAAATAAAGTAACCCCTAGAAAAAGATTTAAAATATGATTTTATTTTTGCCCAAAGTGTCTGTCTGGACTTGTTAAAAACAAAGCATACTTGACTATTTCCTCTAAGGCAGTGGTTCTCAACCTTCCTAATGCCGCGACCCTTTAATACAGTTCCTCATGTTGTGGTGACCCCCCAACCGTAAAATTATTTTTGTTGCTACTTCATAACTGTAATTTTGCTACTGTATGAATCGTAATGTAAATATCTGATATGCAGGATGTATTTTCATTGTTCTCAACCCACAGGTTGAGAACCGCTGCTAAGGGTTTCTTCATTCTTACCCTATTATATTTACAGAATTTTAACAGAATGACACAACAAGACACTTGATAGCTTAATCTATCACAAGAGGTTTATAACATTCTAGGCAAAAGCATATGCTTTGAAACTGTACAGTAGAATTTATGAACAAATGCTAATGCTAAGCACCTTATATACATTATTTAATTTAATCCGCAAGCAACCCTATTGTTGGCTACTCTTACTCTTCTAATGTTGCTGGGGGACTAAATTTGAGAGACTTGCCTAAGGTTTCATAGTTGATAAGAGGTATAGGGAGGATCTGAACCCAAGTCTCTCTGATTCCAGGACCCACATACCACTCTCCCAGAATGCATTTTAAGACCCTGAGCATGCTGACACCCTCTCTTGAAATCTCACTTTTTTTCTGGGTAACAGCTTTATCAATCTGTGCATAGGGCGCCATAATGCAGACACAAAATTCTTTGAAGCCTCTGATATTTGCGATGAGCTAAGGAAAAGTCCAGTGGTATTGTGAGTGGGTCAGTGTCATTTGCTGGTGCCTCGCACCAGCTCTGTAAGAGGTAGGGGATGTGTCAGTTGGTCTGCGGGGGACAGAAAGCTCACAGCTTCTGTCCGTACCTTCCCTTTCACGCCATCTCCAGGGGATGGACTGCTATGGTCGGTCAAGTTTGAGGGTCTTTATGAACCACAGCTAGAGCAGAACTTTCCCAACTCCAGGTAAAGGGTTATGGGCAGGCTGGAGCGTTAAGGTAGCCTGCAGCTACTCCTTTTGAGAGACAGTCTCATCACTTTTTGGGACTCCCTTTGCTCCCCCAAATGCTGGCAAAACATGTCTGCATTCTCATCCTTTGGCAGCAGAGACTACCCACTTTCTTCTACCAAACACTTAACCGAAACAAATAAGAAAAAACAACAACAAGCTCAGGTGGGCTCCCCTGGCATCCCTGAGACCACTGTCTGGCTGCTCTCCTGTTCTCCAGTCTGGCAGGAGCCCCGGCCCTTCCTCACACCACAGCGGCCACGGCTCAGACTTGGGTTTGGGCTCAGGGAGAAGGAGGGGTCTCCGGCCTGCTTGGTCATTAGACCGAGTTAGTAATGGAGTCCTTCCAGCTTTAAGCTCAGTCTCTCTCTCTCTCTCTCTCTCTCTCTCTCTCTCTCTCTCTCTCTCTCATTATTTTACCATGCTTTGTTTTCTGTACATATACTCATGCTAAGAGACATCATGAAGAGATTTGTTCCCTGGCCAGATACCACCTTAATCACTTTTATTATAACGAATTTTATTTCCTTTGTGGAATTGAAATCTAAAAGGAAATTCAGGAAACAAGTATAGTGAAAGAGTTACCTTATGGGTTAAATCCTTTAGCATCTTCTTAGGGACCCTGGTTGTCTTCTGCCTTGTTCCTCACCAAGTTCTAGGCTTGCATAAAAATGGTGTTTTGGTTTTCCTAATTGTTTTTTGTCTTTTAAGGTTTTTTTTAAAAAATTTATTATATATATAATTTATTTAAAAAACTTTACTTCCTGATCATTTAGCAGTAAACAAGACCACCAGTACCTATAGGACTGCTGGGAACCACCTCTTCCCTCAGTCAGAAATCCCACTCTTTGGCTCTGGGATCTGGGAAGGCTGTTAATATTTACTGAGTACCTGCTTTGTGCTCAGCACTATGTTAAATACTGGAAATATTAGGCCTCAAGTGTACAATTCTACAATGCATCATCTGTATATTGTATTGTGTGTTCACCACCCAAAGTCAGGTCTCTTTTCATCACCATTTATCTGCCCTTTACCCTCTTCTACCTTCCCCACCTCCCTTTCCCTTTGATAATCACCATCCTGTTGTCTGCCTATGACATTTTTTGCTTAATCCCTTCACCTTTTTCAACCAGCCCCCCAAACCCCCTTCCCTCTGACAGCTGTCAGTCTGTTTTCTGTATCTATACCTGTGAGTCTATTTCTATTTTGTTTGTTTATTTTGTACATGTTTGAAATTTTCCATAAAAAAGTAAAGGAAAAAAAGTCATGGACATCTACATTAATAAAAGACAAAGATGCTAATTGACCATACCTTCGCTATGCTCACCAGCCAATCAGAGAGACTATATGCAAATTAACCCAACCAAGATGGTGGTTAATTTGCATATACTGGCTGGGAGCGAAGCAAGCCGGGCAGCAGAGGTGGGAGGGAAGCAAGCCAGGCGGCGGAGGCGGGAGGGAAACAAGCTGGGTGGTGGAGGTGGGAGCGAAGCCAGCCTCAGCGGGTTTCGCTTCCTTCTCTGCTTCACTCCAGCCGCAGGGAGCCCTATTCTTGCAGGAATCTTCCTGCAACGGGCCTCTAGTTTACACTAATAAAACAGAAACATGCAAATTGGTCTCACTCTGCTACGCCCACCAGCCAATCAGGATGAGTATGCAAATTAACCCAACAAAGATGGTGACACCCATAGCAGCCAGGCGGTGCTTGGGGCTGCTGGGGGCCAGATGGGAGACACAAACACACAGGGAGGCTGGCACCCAGCAGCCCCAAGCCCCGCCATTGCAGTGCTGGGGCTGCTTGGGGGATCAGAGACACAAACCTGCATGGGGTCCCTGCACCCAGCAGCCCTAAGCCCCGCCACCTCAGTGATGGGGCTGCTGGGGGCCAGATCGGAGACACAAACCCACAGGGGCTGAGGCAGAGGTGGTTAGAGGCTATCAAGCAGGCAGGGGAGAGCAGGCAGGCAGGTGAGCAATTAGGAGCCAGAGGTCCTGAGGGGTCCCTGATTGGAGAGGGTGCAGGCCAAGCCGAGGGGACCCCCTTCCTGTGCACGAATTTCATGCACTGGGCCTCTAGTATTTAATAATTCGGAATAATTCCATGTTCAACCCTCACAACAATAATCTGATACATATATTCTTAGTCCCATTTTAGAGATGATAAAACTGAGGATCAGAGAGACTGAGACTCCCACAGCTAGGGAGAAATGGTGCTGTGATTTGCAGCAGTTCTGACTTTGGATGGACCACCACATTTGTACTGTGTCTTCACTAGGGTTCTTTCTTTGATTCCTCAAAGTCGTTAGTCTTCAGGAACTAATCTTCAACTGTAAGTGTCACTTTGTGGCTGCAAGTGGATATTTGGAGCTTGGAGAGGAGCCTGGGGGAGAGTTTTGTTGGTAAACTTCATGGAATTCGTGGGGCTCTGAAAGACTGTCTCTAAATTCTCTGTCCTGTTGGCTTTTCCATAATAGTTCAAATGTCAGATGAGTCCCTCTTTGGTTAAATTAGGAAACATTTTGGAAAGTTAAAAACAAAGGACTGAGATAGAGATCTAAAAAGCTCATACTTAGGTCTCAGTGGTTAGCGTAAGCAGGCTGTGACACAGAAGCAGCAGAACTGAGCTTGCTCATCTTCAGCAAACCCATCCATGCGCAAAGCTCACTTACCGAATTTTCCAAATTAGTCAGTTACATAGCCCAAAAGAAGACAGACACAGGACTACACAGTGTTGACAGGGACAAAAGACAAGTCTGGGACAGTGAGCCTGGACAGGGCACCGTGAAGCGGACAGAGGCTGGGGGATGGTGAGGGATGGTGAGGCAAGGAGGCTCGGGAACTGGCTGGCTAGCTGAAGAGCATAGAAATCAACTCGCTTTCTTCAAATGCTGCCCACACCTGCTGGAGTTCAAGGCAACTCCGAGAAGCACGGGTCCCCAGCTGCCTTCCCTCATCAATACCTTGGCTGGTGGCTGTGCGCTCGGGCAGGCTGCCCAGCTTTCTTGATCCACACCAGAAAACCAGCTTTTGAAGTGGTTTGGAAAGCTCCAAAAGAGATGCGCTTGATGCTCTTGGTCCTGCTGCCAACGAGCAGAGATTCTGCTTTTCATCAGCTGTTTACTCCAGCAATCTGCATCTCTCCAGCACCTGCCGCCGGGCCCTGCTGAGGCTGAAGAATAGCATCAGCCTCTCCTCTCCGTTCCAGGCTGGGCTGGGAACAGGCTCTCCATGTCCCCAGGCCAGATGCAGGTAAGCTGGGATCGGCGGCAGACTCCTTGCACAGGAGACTGGACGCTCTTTATAGCTTCCCCAGACACAGCGATTGGCGATGCTTGAAAAAGAATCACTGGCAGGAAGTTCATTTTCTTTACTGCTACCTCCCAGCCATAACGCTGAAAGCTTTTGACCTAAATCACGTTAGCTATCTCACCGGAGTGGGAGATCTTTTCCTACAGAGTTTCTCCCCGTTGAGGTTTAGTCCTAGGGATCTGAGAGTTTTAATAGGCCGCTGGAGTCTGAAGAGCTTTTCTAATTGATGTTTCTCATGTTCCCCCCACCCCCGCCCCTGGCCTCCCACCAAGGCTTCTGATTGTGTCATCTTTGTTTCTCCCCTCCCTCCACCAAACCTCAGATCCCCGTGAAACTTTTATTTTGAACTTCAACATCTTTCACTTAATTGGAACTTCATTCACCTATTATTACGCTAGCTTTAATCTCATCACTTCAAAATAACTTGGAAATTTGAGTTTTTCTCACTATTTGACCCAGAGTTATTTAACTTTTTTTTTAAAAAAATATATTTTTTATTGATTTCAGAGAGGAAGGGAAAGGGAGAGAGAGATTGAAACATTAATGATGAGAGAGAATCATTGATTGGCTGCCTCCTGCACGTCCCACACTGGGTATCGAGCCTGCAACCCGGGCATGTGCCCTGGCTGGGAATCAAACCACAACCTCCCGGTTCATAGGTCGATGCTCAACCACTGAGCCTTGCTGGCCAGGTGGAGTTATTTAACTCTTGCAAATAAACAGAAAGGGGAACCTCTACTTGTTTTTGGTGAGATGTGTAACAAAACATGTTGAGGTGCTGACCCCCTAATTGCTACTTTGTTAGTGAATAAAAAGTCTACTAAGAAATTTATAACTTCTAAATATAATAACTGACATTGCCTCTAATTCAGCCTACCCTTCTGGTGTGACATCATGTCAGGAGGCCTGTGATCTGAAGCAGACACTGAGAGTAGCCCCTGTGTGACCTCAAGCAAACTTTTCATCTTTCTGACCCTCCTTTCTTCCTTCATAGGTACAATGTAGATACTTCTGTCTGCCCACGTCATTCACATGGTGACTGTATTAGCTCATGGACCATATTCCCTGTCAATCATCAGCTTCCTCAATCCGGGGCCCGTGGAGGGAATGCCCTGTTCTGGGCGAAGTCCTTCTGCAGGATTTCCACAGCTTCTCTAGCCCCTCCTTTTCCTGACTTTTCGGGGATTCTGTCCATCGCTTTTCCATTTTTCACCTGCATCTTCAATCTCTCCCCTTCTTGATGTTTTCTGTCAGCATTTAAGTATAAATCTTTCACTTAAGAAATACATTCTTTCATCTTGGAGAGATGCTTCCCTTGACTCTTCATGCCTTTTTAGCTGCCAAGCCATCTGTCCTCTTGCTTCATGGCCTTAGTTTCCTCAAGAGTGTTCCAGGTTTACGATCTCCTCTTCCTCATGTTTCTTTCGCTCTTTATCCAGGTCCACTTGGCTTTCACTTCCACCAGGTCCATTGAACTACTTTTGCTAAGGTCTTGTCTGAGTCTGCTCCGGCTGCCGAAACAAAAATAACATAGACTGGGTGGCTTAAACACTAGAAATTTATAGTCTTGTAATTCTAGAAGCTGGAAGTCCAAGATCAAGGCCTCTGTCCTTGGCATAGATGGCCACCTTTTTTGCCATGCCCTCACATGGTTGTCCCTCTATCTTTGTCCTAATTTCCACTTTCTAAGGACACAAGTCACACTAATTAGGGTGTACCTATGTGACCTCATTTAACCTAATTACCTCTTCAAAGGCCCAATCTCCATAAACAGTCACATTCTAAGGTACTGGGGTTAGGACTTCATCATATGAATTTTGGGGGAACACAATTGAACCCATAATAATCACCAATAGCTTTCTTATTTTTAAGTCCCGTGGGATTTCAGGAACATTCAGTAGAGTAGGCCTGAAACTCTCTTTTGGGGGACTTCCTTGGCTGATTTTTCCAGAGAGATCTTCCAAAGATTCCAATTAGATCATGTCTCTTCTCTGTTTAGAATTCTTTAATGGTTTCCCACCCACAGTAATTCTGCTGCACTGCAGGCTTGAAGGATGCAGGAACTAGGCTTGTCTTTCTTACTTCTGCTCACCCAGAGCCCAGCCGGAGCCTTCTACCTAATGGACACTAACACACTGACCTGACTCTTGGCCATCTTCTCAGCCTCATCTCTACGCCAGTGCTCACCTGTGTCAGTCACACTGCTCTCTTCTCAGATCGGTGAGCGGGTAAGTCTGGGCTGCCTGGGCATGATGCACGCCCTCCTGCTCTGTTGGCTAGCGTTCACTTGTATCCCTGCTACTCTAAGGGGTGGCTAAGGTCAGCAGCGTGGGCATCCTGGGAGCTGGGTAGGACTCAGGCTCTACCCCAGACCTAGTGAATCAGAACCTGCAAGTGGCCCATGTACACCTTAGAGTCTGAGAAGCTCTGCTCTTGTTCTCAGTCTGGGTTGGTCCTTTAGAAGGACCTTCCCCAACCGGCCAATACACATCAGGCCACCCGATGGATTCACTCACAGCATCTGTGACACCAGGAGGAAGCGAGACAAAGGGAGGATGGCCGGGGAGGTGGAGCCTGCCAATCAAACGCTGTTTGCTTTAGAACTTTACACAAAGCCCAACTTTCAGAGGTTTGGGATTTAACCAGAGGAGCATGTGAAACTGGTGAATAGTTTGATTTGAGCCAATTGATAATTGCAAGTTTGTTCTGTTTGCTTGAACACATTTGTTTTGAGTTCACTCTGAAAACTACTTTATACAGTTGTTTTGTTTTGATTTGCCACATTATGACACCATAGGATATGTGCACAGCAGTGAGCCACACTTGGTTTGGGTTTTCCAATATTTCATCGATCCACGGTGGTAGAACGCATTGCAGAGAGTCCAGCTAGCGCTCCCATTCTTTAATGTAATTTGATTCCAGCTCTGTTGCAAATCAATGGTTCAGTGTTTTGTTGCAAACGCTTTAGACATCGCATCGTTGCCTTGATTGGTTTGTGGTTCCTGGGGCTTTCTGTGGATCCTCTCAGAAGCCTAATAATAACATTATTACAGAGCTCCAGCATTTTTAAAGAACATGCAATGAATGTTTAACCAAATGAGCTAATAAGCCATGGTTTGTGACTGAGAGATGAAAGCAAACACACTAATTAAAAATAAGCACCCTTGTCGCTTATCTCTGGAAGCATTTCTAACGTGGCATATATATGCATGCTTTACTTGTAACATATTTTGTGGCCGCTATTACCAAGTATTTTGGGACTTTGGGGTACCAAAGCATTCTATTAATTTAACTGGACAACTTGTTGGGATTATTCAACAAACTACAAGTGTTGGCAGAGCGGTAATTTTAAAGTATAACCCCGCTTGTTACTCAGGCATGGCAGCTGCTCCTTGTTTGTTTAATAATAGAGCTGATGAGTCCTTAATTTGAGAGGGGATCGGGGAGCAGGTGTAGTGCTAGTTAGAAATAATGGAGGACACATTGGACTTCTGTGGCAAGGTCTGTAGGTAAAGCACAAACAGAAGTTAAAATCAGCCTTATGTCAGATCTACGTAGTTTAAAACTTCAGTTTCTCTAGACATCGAGGGAGGAAGCTTAGGAGACATGTAAGGGAAGGTGAGAGAGACCGACATTTGTTGATTGCCTTCTATGGGCACTCATTTCATCATCACAACAGCCCTTCAAGATAGATTTAATTTATTCGATTTTACCTAGATAAATAATGGAATTTCAGACCCATGCTCCCACCCTCCCCCGTTATACACTAGAATCACAGGAGTGATATTAAAAAGACATGTATATACTCATTAGGGCGGCTATTATTAAAAAAATGAAAAATAACAAGTGTTGGTAAGGATGTGGAAAAATTGGAACCCTTGTGCATGGCTGCTGGGAATCTAAGATGGTGCAGCTGCTGTAGGAAACAATATACCAGTTCCTCAAAAAGCTAAACAGAATTACAGTGTGACCCAGTGACCTCACTCATAGGTAGGTATATATGCAGGAGAATCGAAAGCAGGGACTCAAAGGGTACATATACACTCTTGTGAATAGCAATATTGTTCACAATAGCCAAAAGATGGAAATAACCCAAAAGCCCATTGATGGATAAATGAATGAACAAAGGTGGTATATACACACAACGGAATATTATTCAACCATAGAAATAAATGAAATTCTGATACTTGCTACAAAGTGAATGAACCTTGAAAACAATGCTAAGTGAAGTAAAGCCAGGCACAGAAAGACAGATATTGTACGGTATTTCACTTACCTGCAGTGCCCAGAATAGGTAAACTCATAGAGACAGGAGTAGCATAAGGTTACCAGGGACTAGGGCAGGGGGTGGGGGATGGCTTAATGGGAATGTTTAGTGGGCACAGAGCATCTGGTTGTGATGATGAGGAAGTTCTGGAGATGGGTGGTGATGATGATTGTACAGTGATATGAATGCATTTAATGTCACTGAATGGTTCACTTACAACTGGTTAAAAGGGAAAATTTTATGGTATGTATGTTTGCCATAATAAAACTAAACTCATTGCTTGGGGTCCTCCATCAGACATGTTGACATGATTGGTTTGGACAGGGGACCAGTCATCGGTGCCCCCCAGGCATCCTCTGGTCTCAGGCTGCCCTTTCCAGAGCTGTTCCAAGATCCCTCTTGGTTTTAAGCTTGGCCTGATTGCTTCTAAAGAGCTCCACCCATCAAAGCCATCTCTGCTTCTCCCTTTTCTGATGTCAACCTCTACCTCAGCCTCAGCTAGGCATTAGGAGAAAGTCAAGATGACTAAAAATTGGCTGTAGGCTACCAAAAAAAAAAAAATCTCAGGTTACTGGTTGATAACCCAGATGACTCCCAAGAGAGTGGAATTCAGATTGGGTGTTGCATTCCTAAAATCCCACCACCCAGTCAGATATTTATATGTCAACAATTATTTGTGCTAATGCTTGGGATGGAAAAAGAGTAAGGAGCAGAGCCAGAGGCTACTCGGAGACCCTGTAGAAGACTTCTGGGCTCATCACTCCAGGCCCAGGAGCAGTGAGGGAAATTGATGATTCCACACTTTTTCTCCATCTCGACTACTCTGTTTATCCTGTTTGCTCCCTGCAGCTTTCCTTGGGGTCCTGGGTCCTGCGCCATCCTCTGTTCTAATCATCTACCTTCCACCCCTTTGGATGAAGGAGCGTGGTTTAAGCGAGAATGCTGAGCTGCACTAAGTTACATTAATTCAGAAATCATGATTTATTTTTCACAGCTCTGGAACTTGGAAAGCTAAAATGATGGTGCTGGCAGATTTGGTGTCTGGTGAAAGCCTGCTTCCTTATAGATCAGCGGTTCTCAACCCGTGGGTTGCGACCCCTTTGGTGGTTGAACGACCCTTTCACAGGGGTCGCCTAAGGCCAGTGGTCGGCAAACTCATTAGTCAACAGAGCCAAATATCAACAGTACAACGATTGAAATTTCTTTTGAGAACCAAATTTTTTAAACTTAAACTATATAGGTATGTACATTGTTATTAACTTAATTAGGGTCCTCCTAAGCTGGCCTTTGCTAAAAACGTCCTCAATCTGAGGGGTCGACCTCATCGAACGTACCCCCACTTCTTCTAACGCCACTGCTTCAAAATAGACTCGCCCAGGCCAAAAACCGACTTCTGCGCATGGGCCATGAAGTTTCAATCACACTGTACGTGCGCACCCGCACGTGGTATTTTGTGGAAGAGCCACACTCGAGGGGCCAAAGAGCCGCATGTGGCTCGCGAGCCACGGTTTGCCGACCACTGGCCTAAGACCATTGGAAAACACATATATAATTACATATTGTTTTTGTGATTAATCACTATGCTTTAATTATGTTCAATTGGTAACAATGAAAATACATCCTGCATATCAGATATTTACATGATGATTCATAACAGTAGCAAAATTACAGTTATGAAGTAGCAACGAAAATAATTTTATGGTTGGGGGTCACCACCACATGAGGAACTGTATTAAAGGGTCGCAGCATTAGGAAGGCTGAGAACCACTGTTATAGATGGTCATGTCCTCACTGTACCCTCACATGATGGAAGGGGAGAGAGAGCTGTCTGGGGCCTCTTACACGAGGGCATTAATTCCATTCCTGCGGGCTCTACTTTCAGGAGCTAATCACTGCCCAAAGGCCCCACCTCAAAGTATCATTACATTAGGGATTAGATTTTCAACATACGAATTCTAGGGGTTGGGAGTGATACAAACATTCAGACCATCACAATCCTATTTTATGATTAGAAGAAAATAGAATCCTTATTAGGATTCTCAGCTCCAAGGTGAGAATATATATTTTGATATTTGTCCTGCGACCTGATATGTGGCCTGAGACTTGAAACCATGGAAAGAAATCTCCGTGCAGTCTGCTTACAGCTTAGAGACGCACATCAGCATCAACATGAAATCCTCACTGGGAATTTCTGGTAGTTATATTTACTGTTCCAGAGAAAAATTAATATACGATAAGAAATGGAATATTTTCTGTTGTTATCTTGGGTATAATGACAAGCACCTCCCTTAGAAAAGCAATAGTGAGTTGTGAGGACACTGGATGCTGTAATATCCTTTGCCTTCAAGGTATTGCCAACAGCCCGAATCAATCCCAGTAACCTTATCAAGCACAAGCAAACAGTAAAATGAAAGCCATTTGTCTGAAACAGCAGGTTGGGAACTTCATTGGTTCACTTTGAAAGCATCTCACTAACCCTGCCAAAGCTTAACTCCACCAGAGCAGGACATGAATTTTTTATTGCCCCAATAATCAAAGTCTTGAGAGTTTCATGGTGTTTTCTCTAATACAGATAATATGCTCAACATTGTTGACATCCTGCTTTTGACTGCCAAGGATAACTAAAAAACTTGCTTTGAATGGTATTATGAAAACATTGAAAGAAATAACTCTGCTGTTGAATTATGTACTCTATACAGTCACTTAAAGCGGGAGGAGCAAACCTTTCAAGATGATTTTAAATAGCAGATATAGATATCATTATTGGATTTGTCTGGAAAAAAAGGAAGGAAAATTCCAACATCTGTTCTGGTTGACATGTGTAGGGCTCAGCCCTGTCCCCACCTTGTGGATCCACCCCACCTTCCCATCCTCTTTAGTTCCTTTTTCTTCACTCTGACTTCATGTTTAGAGAAAAAACTCAAATGGGGATCAAGTAGTAATCCTGGAAATTTATCAACTTCTTCCATAACACTACCATTGCTCGGAAAACATTTTGAAGATTCTTTTATTGCGATTTTTAACCTTTTTTTTTTGTCCCATGGCACATATAAACTACTAAAATTCTGTGCACACCCAAAAATATATCTTGCTGATCTGATAAAAAAGGGTATAATTTTGATTCATGCACTCGCAGATGGCATGAATTGTTGTGTTGGCCGTGGTCATCTTTTTATTTGATAATCTAAAGGAAAAGAGGTCCATGCCCCTGACTAAACAGTCAGGTGTTGCATGTTTTCTAAAATTTTTGCAGCCCTCTGGTTAAAAAAATGCTGCTCTATTTGGATTGGTCTTCAGGGCAAGAAATAAACCCCATGATGAAGTCAATCTTACCAGCTTAACCTGTATTTTAGGGCCACATACAGTGGAACTAACATGGACTTTAGAGTTCCGTAACTGTTCAGAACCCAGGCTGTGTACTCAATAGAGGTGTGAGGTTTTAGACAAACTACTTAAGCTCTTTGAGCCCCAGTTTTCTGGTTACAACAGTATGTATCGGAAAGGGTTGTGGTGTGGATGAAATGCAGTCATGTGCCTAAATCCAGTGTGGTATCTTCTTTCCCCCTCCTCTGTTCCCTGTGCCTGATTTCCCATCAACGCTTACTCTGAAGTCTGACTTCTGAGACACACAGTCGAGCTGGATGCTTGCTAGAAAATGAGGAGCTAGACTTGGGTGTTAGGGAAGCAGAAAATGGTATCCATGAGGCTGGAGGCCCCTGTAAGGCCTAGGAGAAGAGCGAGGCAGATCCGGAGAGTGGGAAGTAACACTCTTGAAAGCCACTTAGACAGTCCCTGGTGTCGTTGGTCAATGTGTTATTAGTGCTGAGTCATTTGGAGTCTGATGTAAGAGCAGATATAAGAAATGAATGGCAGCTATTGCCTTGACATGAGTCCAATAATTTCTGTTTCTTGTTACATCCAGTTTGGTCCCTTCAGTCCCAGTCAAATTCATGGTCAGTTAAAGTTCCTTCTACCTGTCGGATCAGTTCTCTGCACCATCATTCCTCACCTGCAAGGGCATCTTATTTGGACAAATGGGAAAGGCTTAGTGCCCCTAGGATAGGTAGGGACTTGCTCACCCTTTCTCTTCATTGTCAAAGATAAGGGTTGCCAAGGTCAGGACAGAGCCTGGTTGTAGCAGTTTGACAATTGTATCCCTCATTTTTGAGTACATACACTTTTGTGCAGTCTGATCTCCATTTACTTCACTCATTCACTCGTCATTCATTCAAAACACTTATTTGTGGAGCAGTTGGCCTGGGAAGGAGAAGGGAGCATCCTGTAGCATCAAGGGGGAAAGAAGAGAGAATGCACAGAGAGACAGCCTTGATTTTGTATGACCTTTGACCGTTTCTAAAGTGAAATATGATCTAACCTGGAAGGGCAAGACCTGCTGTTACTGGAAACATTAAAACATTTAAAAAGTCAGTTCCAAAAGAACTTCCAAAAAGGTTTTAAAAAAAGGAGTAGCCATGTTGGAATGACTGTAGCATTTCAAGGCTTCCAAGTGTTCAACTAAGAATTACTGATTAGTGCCTGTGTGCCTGGTGCAGGGCCAGGGTAGTGGGAGTCGCAGAATGAACTGGAAAGTCCCTGACCATAGGCACTCAGTCCCTGTCTAAGTGTAGATACCTCACAGACAGCACCAGGGGTTGTGGGGGAGAGGATGTGGTCAGCAGGTGGACCTGGAGGGTGGGACAGGAAAGGTATTATGGAGGAGGCACTGAGTCAGTCCTGCAGAATGAGCAGGATTTTATGGGGCAGATATGGCCTTTTGTTAGTTACATGTCCCATCCAAGCACTTGTTTGGAATTTCTGTTTCATTTGCTACTTGGAGAACAGTTCTTGGGAAACACACATTTTCTATCTCGGGATGGGAAGAAAGTTGCGATTCTTTTTGTGCAGTGTTTTTCACAGAACTTCTTTGTGTTGCCAAGCTTACTGGTAGCTTACTGTTGCTGAAGCTTGTCAAAATTCTCCTAACCAATGTGTGATTGAACTAAATTGCAAGCCTTTGCCTCGGGCACAGGAACCTTCTGCTACCCCCAGTGCTTCCAGGGGTGGGCGTGGGGTGGGGAAGGTCTGTCTTCTGTGATTTATCTACAGAGCAAATGATATCGAGTCACAATTCCCAGGCTTAAACCTGCAGCAGGGGTCAGAAATAGTTTAAACTTAGTGATCCGCACTAACAAATGCAGTCTGCCAAAACGATTGTTTTCTTTTGGTTTTCAAAATGATTCTTTTCTTATTCGCATGAATGACTGACCTGTTGCAGACTTCTTTTAAATGTGGTGAGGTAATGAAAGTGCTTTGTAACAAGCCATAATCTTGTTATTGTTATTAGGGATTATACTTTATTAAATAGTGAATGATGATCTTAGAAAGTACAGGGTTTTAATTGTGAAATTATTCTGAAGCATGCAGAATTTGGGAATAAGCTTTCCCTTTAGAGGTGGTTCTCAACCTTGGCTGCCCATTAGAATCACCTGGGAATCTTTAAAATCCTGATTTCTGGACCTCATCCTCTAGAAATTCTGTTTCTTTGTTATGGGGTGGGGCCACAGCATTAGTAACAAAGAAACAGAATTTCCGGAGGATGAGGCCCAGAAATCAGGATTTTAAAAAGATTCCTAGGTGACTCTAATGTGCAGTCAAGGTTGAGAACCACTGTTTTAGAGCATCATGATTGGTCTTTAAATTCCCTTGATTGATACTTTTAGTGGACTGGAAGTTAGCAATTGAATGCATTTGTGTCCTTGCAGTATAGTAAGATTTTGTATAAAATTTTTATCTATCAAGGAAAGGCTAGATAAATGAATAGGATCACATTAGTCTCATAACTTATCTTTTAAAAGATGACTTAAGACCACAGGAAATACTGACTCACCTTTTCCAGAGGTAAATATTCTTCTTGTGTTTTTAAATCTAAATTCATCCTGCCTGCCTTTGAGTAATTAAAACAGATGATCACCAACGTTAATAGAAAAATTCTTCTTTTTTTTTTAACCAGAAGAGAAAGGTAAAATGTTATTTTCTACTGGGAAGGTCAAGGAAGGCAGTCTTGGCCACCAATCTGAGTTTAGGTTTTAACCTTTCTTAGGATATTTGTGACCCCTGCAAAAATGCAGAACTTTCAATGCCATTCAGTGACCTGATAAAAATAGGAATTTTGTTTTACTGTGAATGGAGCCGAGTTTCAGCATTTGACTACTGTCTCATGATTTCTATAGGTTCAACATGCAAAGGAAACATTGACATTTTAATGAGTATCCCAAGTCTCAGTCCTCAGCCCTCGTGCTCTCTGCACTCATTCCTATGTGATCTCAGGAAGTAAAATGGCATTAATGTCATCTATGTATGAAGGATCACAAGTGTGTATCTCCAGCTCAATCACAACCTGAACTCCAGACTCATGTCCCTATCTGCCTGCTAATTACTGCCATTTGGAAGACCTACATACAGTTCAAACATTACCTGTGCACGAGAGAATTCTTGGTCCCCACTCTCAGTCCCAGGCCCTATGCATGTGCTCTTGCCTGCAGTCTTCCCCACCTCAGTTATGGCAGCTCCAGTGTACCAATTGCTAGACTGGAAAACCCACCTGACTCCTATTTACTTCTCAGACTCCAATCAGCAAACACTTATTAAGCTACATTTAGAATCTTAAAATATATATTGATTTCAGAGAGGAAGGAAGAGGGAGAGAGAGAAACACTGATGAGAGAGAATCATTGATCGGCTGCCTCCTGCACACCCAATCCCCCCCTCCCCGCCCCCCGGAGATCAAGCCTGTAACCTGGGCATGTGTCCTGACTGGGAATCCAATAGTGACTTCCTGGTTCATGGGTTGATGCTCAACCACTGACCCACACAGGCCAGACAGAATCTTCTTCTTCTTCTTTTTAAGAATACTTGATTGATTTTTTGAGAGAGAAGAAGGGAGAGGGAGACAGAGAAACATTCAGGTGAGAGTGAAACATCCATCGGCTGCCTCCTGCACGTCCCCCACTGGGAATCAAGCCTGCAACCCAGGCATGTGCCCCGACCAGGAATCAAGCCAGCAACCTTTTGACATGGGACTATACCCAACCAACTGAGCCACGTAGGCCAGGGCTAGAATCTTACCTCTTCTTTCCACATCCACTTTGTTTTCTCTACTTCACTTTACATTATCATTTTCCTGAATTAGTGAAATACCCTCTTTACTTTTTTTTCATTTATTCACCGCTGCCCCCTGCATTTTACTCTTCACTGAGCAGCCAGAGTAAGCCTTTTAAAACACAAGGTGGATAAGATTTTTCATCTCCTTAAAAACCTCCCAGTGGTTTTCAGATCAAAGTTAGAGCCAATATCTTGCTACAACTAGCAAGGTTTTCAATCATCTTGTCACCTGTCACTTTCCTGATCCCAAGTCCTAAGATGCTCCCATCTCCAAAATCCTCAAAGATGCCAGGTAGCTATGGTTCTGCCTCAGGGCCTTTGCACCTATGGTACCCTTTGCTTGGAATGCCCTTCCACCGGGTATCTCCATGGTTCACTTTCTGTCTTTATCCAAGCCTCTTCTTAACATTACCCTGTCATTTGAAGAGTCTTCTCTGACCATTTAATTCACAATGGCACCCCCGTTATTCTCTGTTTCTTGTTTTTACTTTGTCCGTATTCATAGCACCCCTTACTACCAGACGTGTTTTATATACACATTTTAAATATGCTTCATCCCTCCTCATGTAAACTCCATGAAAACAGGGACATAATTTTGTTCATCGCTGTATCTCCGGTTTTTTAAAATAATGCATATAGTAGGCATGCAGCCAGGTACTGAATGTATGAATGGGTAGATTCAGGAGGTGCAGTTATTTTGACGGTTGTTTCAGTGGGTTAGGTGCTGAATATTCATTGGCGAAAAAAGACAAACAAACAACAAGGAGTCTAAATTCTTCCTGAAAGTGTCCCCTCAATCTTTGGGCTCGGTTAGTGCCCCCAAAATCTTGGTTTTTGACTTTTAATGAGACACTTACTGGTTTCTGTCCCATTTATTTGAGGATTCTGTCCTAGCTTATATTCATGAATTAGTTTTTATGTACATGACCATTCTTTCTAATTTCTTGAGTGTAGGGACTGGGTTCTATACTAGTAGTAAGTACAAAAATGAAATCTTAACATACAAATTAAGCCTGGTATCATTAGAATCTATTTTAGTTATATCTGCAGTGCATACAAATGGTTAAAGATTAGGGCCGTATTGCACATTGTGTGGCCAAAATTTAGGCTAAAATGGAATTTAAAGAAGAAACCTGGAAAACAGCATCGATACCACTTGCTACTCTAGTCTGAATTTTCTTTGTTCTATGTAGTAAATTCTATATAAGACTGAGTAAACCTGGCTTGTTGGAAGTTTGTTGTAATAATATTAACACAAACCTTGGTATCAACACTTGAATAGGTCCCATCTGACAAATATTTGGGCAGTAGTATTGAATATTCCATTTTCAGGTTGTGAGTGGTAGGTAACTTCAATACAGGTTGGGAAACATAGGTGTTTAGTACAAGAATAAAGGATGGAGAAATGTACCTTAGTTATTTATGAAAAAGGAAGAATCCATAATTTTACTTTGTACCATAAAAATACCTCCCAATCACATGTAATATAAGACTTTAGATTTAGCCAATGGTGGAGTTTGCTTGATGTCTGTGGAAAGACTATTACCAAATCCAAGTGCAAACATTATAATTTTTCCTGTCAATTTCATTCTTCCCCTCAATTTATATATACATACATATTTTTCATATCACTCTAATTTTTGTTTCCTTAAATATTTACCCTCTATAGATATCATTAGATAGTATTACCTCTGCAAAGTCATTATTTAGGCAAACAACACAGATCTGATTTTTCAAATCTTTCCATATAAATTATTCCTCAAGTTTTAACATTTTTATTACTTTCTGCCTTGTAAATTTACTTTATTTTTCTTACCAACAGTCCTAAGAACAACACTGTGATGCTGATTCTCTGGATCCTTTTTGAGATGACCACATCACTTTTAAGTGGGACTAGATGCCTGTGTTTATACCATCCACACTTCAGTCCCTTTAAAAAAAAAATATTTTATTGATTTTTTACAGAGAGGAAGGGAGAGGGATAGAGAGTTAGAAACATCGATGAGAGAGAAACATCGATCAGCTGCCTCCTGCACACCCCCTACTGGGGATGTGCCCACAACCAAGGTACATGTTCTTGACCAGAAGTGAACCTGGGACCTCTCGGTCCACAGGCCTACACTCTATCCACTGAGCCAAACCCGTTAGGGCAGTCCCTTTTTTTTGTAGGTGTCATCACTCATAGTAAATCCCGTTTTAGCTTCTTATAACATTTCTATGTCTCTCCCACTATTATACCTTTACAAGGACTGTACTTCCCAATACAGAAAGGTGTTTTATAACATGCGCTGTGGAGATACTAGCTTATAGGCTAGACTTTATTTTACTGCTTGCCTCCATTTCTAATCTGACTGTATGACTGGGTTTCATGTCTCAGTTCTGAATGTTAACGCTGCACAGAAGGATGCTGTGATTTGCCTGCAGAGCTTATTGGGATGCTGTTTGTTTCTCCTCCCCAAAGTCATTAATAAAGGTGGGGAAAGCCAGTTCAAAAGCAATCCCTGTGTTACAACACTAGCAACTGCCCCCCCACCCCAACACAAACTTAATGTGCCATCACCTAATCTTTCCTTCTGTTTTCTTTCATTCAGTCAGTGGCATCCCTTTCACTATGTTCATGGCGGGCATCCTCAGTGATTGAGCATCGACCTATGAACCAGGAGACTGCCGTTCGATTTCTGGTCAGGGCACATGCCCGGGTTGCAGGCTCGATCCCCAGTGGGAGGTGTGCAGGAGGCAGCCGATCAATGATTCTCTTTCAGTTGATGTTTCCATCACTCTCTCCCTCTCCCTTCCTCTCTGAAATGAAAAAAAAAAAAATTAAAAAAAGTACAGTAGCTCAATTTTGTGAGTTGAATTTGATGAGTCTCTGAGCTTTCATTATGGTGAAAGTCAGGATTTAGGAGACTTTTCTAATGAATTAGTATTAACTGCATCAAAAGAGCTTAATGAGATTCACCTGGCATGATTTGTAGGGTGATTATTTTTCAGATTTATTGAGAAGAGAAGCCCTTTGATTTGTTATACTTTCAAGAAGGCAACGACTGGAAAAAGGCATGGCAAAGCGTCCAGGTGTGTTAAGGCATGATTGAGCACCTTAGCTACAGATTGGCGGGGGAGAATTCTTTGTTCATGTTACACTGGTGTCAGGAGTCTGAGGCATACAACATGCAGAAAGAGCAAACGGGACCTATGGTCCTTCATTTAACAACCGCGTGCCTACCACAGGCAGTGGGATGGCAACGAGGTATGAGATAGATACATTCTGTACTCCACAGACAGGTTATACTGGGGTTAGCTGGCAAGTGGAAAGACAATTTCAGTACAAGGTGACCAATGCTCTTATCTAGGAAGTTCAAGGTGCTGTAGGAGCCCATTGGGGAGCACCTACCCTCTTTCGAACTAAGTGATAATGGACACATATCATGTTTGGAACTGTTATCAGTTCCAATGGAACTGGAGTGGAGTAAAAAAGTTGGGCATATCAGCTTAGAATACGAGTTTACATGGGTTAGTTATCATAGACTAATAATTATATGAGCATAAAACTGATTTGTAAGGCAAAGGAGAGAGAGACATGGGAAGTTTTTAGTATCACTGTTGGAAATATATGGGGTACACTATGTAAGTCTCACAAATATTATAAGAACATGTATAAATGCAATGCAAGATGAAGATGTAGAAAGAATGCTATTAAGTATTACTCACTGCGTACTCTTCACAGCACAACTATAGATAGTTGGTAGATAGTCATTTAGTTGTGAATAGAATGAAGAAGATGCAGAGGGGAATAATTAGTTGAAATTGCAATTAAGCAATGAATATAGCTGAGGGTAAACTTCCTTCGGGTTATTTTAATGACGGAGAGAGAGCAGCTGTCCCAGAACTGCATCCCATTGCATCTCTGTCCATGTCAGAGAATCTGTCAGGGGACCATCCAGGCCTTTCCCTTGCCTTTCTCCAGTGAGCTTCATGAGAGCCCTTTGGGTTGGAGCTTTAGATTGGAATCTATTATCCAATCCTGAAACACTCAAAGGTGGCTTTGCCCCCCAGGGAAGGGCACAGGCTGAGAGAAGCCAGGTGCTGCAACTGCCCTGACCTGGCTGTGCTGGCCTTGAAACTCGTAGAAGCGCCCTTGATGCAGAGACGATGCACCCCGCTCTGAGGACCCAGCTTTGCTTGTAACAGGGGGACAGTCTGTGATGTGTTAGCTTGACAGTCTTAGATGTAGGCTCTTAACTTTAGCATCTTTGTTCATGTCTCTAAGTTGTATGTTGCATACATGTTTAGTTCTGATTGGTTTCCCCATGTTCTTTAAAAATTGCTGCTAAGCCAGGATATTTCTTTCTTCATGAAGGTGTAGTGACTTGCACTGCTACTGATAGCATTCCCCTTTCACCATCCTCCATCTCTTCTGCTCTTTTTGATCACCTGTAGTCTGTATCAACTGCAGATCTTGGCTTCTAATTCTTCTTTTTAAAAAAATATTTTTATTGATTTCAGAGAGGAAGGGAGAGGGAGATAGAACCATCAATGATGAGAGAGAAGCATTGATCCGCTGCCTCCTGCATACCCCCTACTGGGGATTAAGCCCGAAACCAGGGCATATGCCCTTGACCAGAATCAAACCCAGAACCCTTCAGTCTGCAGGCAGATGCTCTATCCACTGAGTCAAACCATCAAGGGCTTCAATTCTTATGTTTTGAGTTCAAAATATAAAATTGTGACGTTATCTTTCTAAAAGTTTTGTCAATATATTCCTAAAAGATAGGTAAGGATGAAGATAGAATAACACAGGTTAGAGAATCAAAGGTAGGGAGACAAAGCAGCAGGACCCAAAGCAAGAGAATATCTGCGCTGTGGTTACCCACTTTGCTGGGGACTGGAGCATTTATCAGACTCGAGACTCTGATGAGCTTTGCCATCTTAAAAATGCCCCCGTTCTCTCTGTTCTGACGATGACGGGCGGCAGGTATGCTGTGCTGAAAATAAGACTTGGTTAAAAAAAATTGCAGTTTGTACTCTCGATCCTTCTGAGATGACAGATTATGAACAATGGATTTGAAAAATGGACACCTATTGTAAAAAGGCACATTTGGGTGATAACTGAATACAGGAAAAAGCAGGCAACACGCTGGTGTCTTCCATTTACCACAGCATAGTTGCCTGCCAAGTGAAAAAATATTACAAAGCATTCTTGTGGGGATGGAACTATTCAGTGTCTTGACTATCTGTGGAGGTAGATTCATAAATCTGCTCTGATGATAAAATTCTATCAGACTTAATAAACACATACACACACACAAGTATAACTGGGGAAACTGGAATGATTACTGGATTGTATAATCTCAATTTCCTGGTTGTGATAGTGTATTGTAGTTTTGCAAAATGTTACCAGTGGAACAAACTCGAAAAAGTATACAAAGGATCTCTCTTTATTATTTCTTATAACTGCACATAAATCTATAATTATCTCAATAAAATTTTCAATTAAAAATGACTTGCAGTGGCCGAAACCGGTTTGGCTCAGTGGATAGAGCGTCGGCCTGCGGACTGAGAGGTCCCAGGTTCGATTCCGGTCAAGGGCACGTACCTGGGTTGCGGGCATATCCCCAGTAGGAGATGTGCAGGAGGCAGCTGATCGATGATTCTCTCTCATCGATGTTTCTAACTCTCTATCTCTCTCCCTTCCTCTCTGTAAAAAATCAATAAAATATATTTAAAAAAAAAAAAAAAGACTTGCAGTGAAATCTCTGTTTATTGTCAGTCTTGTATCATAATGATCTTTGCTTCTGAGAAAAATAAAATTAGAAAAATTACTTTAAAAATTAAGATGTAAGAATATAGTTGTAAAGGAAAAACATATCTGGACATTTTAGCTAATTAATTTGCTTATAAGGAGAATGACATCTTAATCGAATAGTTTCTTGGAAAGAGGCTTAGTTTAAAATGTTCACAGTAATATATGTAATTTGGAAATAATGCATAAAGATGCACTTTCAGTAAAAATTTAAATGATGTGCTATGTGTGTGAGACTTTATTTGACAACTAGAGGCCTGGTGCATGAATTTGTGCACGGGTGGGATCCCTCAGCGTGGCCTGTGGGGATTGGGCCGAAACCGGCAGTCCAATGCCAGCTGCTGCTCCTACCTGCTGCTCCCACGCATCCCCCGCCTGCTGCACCTGCTGTGGGCTCGCACCCAATCAGTCCTGATCGGGAGAGGCCAGCACCGCCACAGTGGCACTCACGGCCAGTGCTATGAGCCTGGTGTCTGGTGCCCATCCCGAAGGGGATGGGAGTGAGGTCTGAGACTCGATCGGCCCTCTGGGAGGGTGGTGGGATGCCCTTGCCAGCCCGGGATCTGGATCCGTCCTGCTGATGTTCATGCCGGTTGTCGGGAGCCACCTAGTGGCCACTTTTATACTGTTTCGTCCCTGTGGAGTGTCAAGGTCCCTGAGGCCGACTTCCAGGAGGCTGGTGATGCTGTTGGGATCATGCAGGCAGCACCAGTTGGTCCTGCCTGGCCCGTTCTCCGGAAATTGGACCTGCAGGACTACTGAAGGAGTGTGTGGCTGCCACTGGGCTGGTGGGCCACCTGGACGGGTCAGCTGAGTGGCACTCCTGCTGTGGGAGCACACTGACCACTGGGGGAAGCTCCTGCATTGAGCATCTGCCCCTTGGTGGTCAGTGCACATCATAGCAACCGGTTGGCTGGTTGTTCAGTTGGTCAGTCCCTTAGGCTTTTATATATATAGATTGTTAAGTAGTAGGCACTCTACTCTCTCTATATGATTATATAGAGAGAAGAATCTGTATTCATTATATTTTAAAATTTATAAAAATGAGTTCAAAAATGAGTTCTTTCCCTACACATCCAAATGTAACCTAAACATAAAATCAAGTAACAAGTGAACTAATAAAAACACTAAGCTTACCATTCTAGGTCATTGTTTATCATTTGAGAGTGTGTGTGTGTGTGTGTGTGTGTGTGACCCTGGCAGGCCATATACTTAATTTAAATATGTTTTCTTAGTTCAAAGTATTCTCTGAATTTCCCTTTTGGACTCTATGACACATTAATATGGATATCATCAAGGAGGGAAGTGTTTGTTTTTTGAGGAGGATGAAATAGTAAAAATTTGTCAAGTTAAGTTTGGTAAATACTGTTAGATGAGATTGAATAATATTTAATTGGGCCCCAAACAAGGGGCTACTATAAAGCAATACAATTTCTTTTCTTATGTGGTTTATTTTTGGGTTCTGAAAAAAGCAAGAAATAGATAAGCATTTACTTGGTTATATTTGTCATTAAGCCAGTTTTTTGGCTCTGTGGACAAATTCTATGTATAATATGACTTGATATACTGGGTATAATTGAATAAATTAATCAAGACATCTTTATTGAATAAATACTATCATACAAATGAGAAAGGAATAAAAAAGGAGTCTTAGATATATATTTTTTCAAGCTAATGAAGCAATTCCATTCCATACGTTCTATTTACTCCTTATACTTAATTATTGATGAGCAGACGGGTTACTCTCGACCCGTTGTATTGGGAGATTGGTGGTTACTACAGCCGGGACTGTGCATCCAAGATGGAGTGCCTGGCAAGTGTGTAACTGGGCCTTGTGGCCTTTAACACAGGAAGGCTTTGCTCTCCTATTTGTCCTCCGAGGGTGTCCAGGGGATGCTGTGCTTGCCCACAACTCAGTTACAGTTCTCTGCCAAGGTCGAAAACTCAGGAATTCTTCCGGGTTTATGCTCTATGCTTGAGAATGTACCTGCAGGCTCTGGGTCATCAGGAATTACATCTTAATTGCATAGGGCTTTGTGAATTACTCAAAGGCAACACTCTGGACCAGCCGTGGGCAAACTACGGCCCGCGGGCCGGATCTGGCCTGTTTGAAATGAATAAAACTAAAAAAAAAAAAAAAAAGACCGTACCCTTTTATGTAATGATGTTTACTTTGAATTTATATTAGTTCACACAAACACTCCATCCATGCTTTTGTTCTGGCCCTCCGGTCCAGTTTAAGAACCCATTGTGACCCTCAAGTCAAAAAGTTTGCCCACCCCTGCTCTGGACCCACAAATGGTGGGTTGTGATCAAGTTATTGAATATCCATATTGCTTCCCCAATCAGCCTTGTTTTTGAATGTTGATGTCTTTGATCAAGGTTGCAAAGTGATCTTAATCTTCTTGCTTAGGTGTTGAAGAATGACTTCTTGCTACCTCAAGTCAGTCATCTAAAATTTTAATTTAATGGCCTATTGAGGTCTACAGACTACAAAAAATTATATCAATATAAAACATTGCATGTAGGGGAATATTTCCTAATAGAAGTATTTGGGCTACAGTTATTATAAAAGGAAGACTCACTTTTAGAGAGGAAAAATACATAATACTGCCTAGGTAGCTTGATGCATTAAAAAAGAGGGGGTCTAAAAGGAGAATTATAATAAATTGTAATTCTTAGTTTTCATGTTTCTTTATCTCTAGGTTTTGTGGGATCCAGTTCCATGATCAAATTTCCCCCATTATTATTCTCCCAATGGGCCTTGTACTTAGGGAAAAAAAACCCCTCAAAACCGACCCCCTCCTTGCTATTTTTGGTTGAATACCCTTATTCCTGGATTCAGTCAACATGAATATAAGGCTTATATTTAAATCAGACATATAAAATATTCTTTCTTGCAAATTTGCCTCTGCAGCCTCCATCCCTCATCAGATGTCAGGATTAATTCAGTTTTAGTGGTTACAAGGCTTATTCTTTCCGTAAGAAAGACAGCATTGTTTTCTTAAAAATGAGTAGAAACTGCTGAAAGATGGGGCCCTACACCTAGCTTTTATCCTGAGTTCCTGGGAGAGTTGAGGTGCTAAGAGATATTATCCATCCTTCTCCCAGATATTTTTAAAGATCCCATGTGCTGGAAGGTGAGAGAGGATTGAAAGTCTTTCTGAGAATGATTCCTCACATTACTGTGAGTATTTTTTTATTACTAATACAATACTTTCCCAACATCTGTGCCACAGTTTTTTTTTCCTCCAAAGCAATGAACACAGGTAACTCCTTTTAAGAAACAGAACAGTTAAGCATAAGGTAAGCACCAGATTGTTTACACTTAGCCCCAACCGGTTCAAATTATTCATCTTCTGATTACTTCTTGTTTTTCTAAGGAAAGTGTGGTGATATGTTTACTAAGACGGGAGGGATTCAGCTTTGCAGGAGGAGCGTACATTTCAGCAGCGATAGCCTCTGTGGTTAGTTGGTCTTTATCACCAGGAGCTCTCGCTTCCTATCCCGGGTCTATTGTAAAGGGTGCATCAGGCCCCTTTGGATGCTGCAGAAGGAATGCCGCCCTTTTGGCAGCAGAAGGCGTCTAAACTGTGGACTGTAGACTCCATGAGGAGACAGATCGCTGTCCTTTTTTGTTCACTGTTCTATTCTAGCACCTGGAATGGTGCTTGGTACACAGTAGACCCTCAGTCAATACTTGTGGAATGAATGAATGAATGAATGAATGGATACATGCTCGAGAAAAAGTGTAGGATGTGAGTTTTTTGGAGCTTGATCTCCAATGACCTTCACATGGGGAGGAAAGGTTATCAGTGAGTTGCACCGGTACCTTTTGATTCCTTCATCCTATGAAGAGCTGGCCTCACCTTCTTCCAGGCTCTGTATCTCAGGGAGCAGGACTCTGTGGCCTGGGTTGCCAAATCCTGCAATTCTGTAAGAAGCCATAGTTGAGAATTCAGAAGGCTTCCAAGTGGCTGCATCTCCCTGGAGAAAAACACCAGTTGGCAGAGGCACCATTCCTGGGGCCATATTGGGTGCTGGCCAGGCGTGGAAGCCTTTCTCAGATTCCTCAAATGCATGCCAACATAATTTGACTTTTGAATGCCATAGACCTGGTTAGCAAAGTATAAAATAACAACCAGTGCTTATATCTTAGAGTTCTTATTTCATCACAAAGAGCTCCAAGTATGTGAAGATAGGTTGGAATGTGTGAAGAAAAGCTAAGAAAGCAGATTTCTGATAAGACTAGCCTGTGACTTGTATAATAGCTCCGTGTTACAGACTGCAGGATGGAATGCTGACAGTTCCTTCTCTCTTACTTGTGATTGCTAGGATTGTATCCCCCCCCAACCCCCCCCCCCCCCCCCCAGTACCGGGTGGTTTTTGAACCAGTCTTAAGAGGAGAAAATACTTGGAAGAATTATGCATGATGTGGAGTGGATCTCCCTTGTTATCAGTGGGGACTCCACTGTTCACAGGTGGGTGAAGGTGATGCCCATGTCTTTGGACATAATAGCTTTTGACAGACAGACCAAAATAACTCCTTTGTAGCCATGCCATTGTCTGTAAATCTGCCTAGTTGGTCATCCAAAGTGATGACATTTAAGATATAGTTGGTACACTGTTTATCTTAAAGAAACATTTTAAAATTAATTCTTCAGACCTGTGCAATATTTTATCTTTTCAGCTTAATAATATCCAAATGTGCTTTTGTGAAGCAAAAAACACATGTGTGTTGCTTCGTAAATCAGTCATTTAGCTTAGAAAATAAAGTGCATTTCAAGTATAGAGCAAAGGCCCTCAAAACACAATTATTAAAGCAACATGAGGAGTTGAGTTTGCTTCAGTTTTGGGTTTTTAATAGACTTCACTGTTACGTGGTGAAGATAGAAATGTGCCATAGAAATCTCTGGTTAAGAGCCAAGACTTTTTTCTTGAATTATTTTAGATCCTGTTATTTCCATTGGATGCTGAGAATGGAACATATACATTCTATTGTTGACTAAAGTTGTTAGAAAATGTAAATATGCTGGCACATGGACTCAAACTTTCAAATAATAACTGTAAGGGATTTTTATTTACTTCTAATGAACGTGCTATTACACTGTGTTCTTTGCTTGATTTATCATGAAATTATGTGAGACCTTTACATTGTGAAGATAGAACATGTAACTTGAAAGTTATTTAAAAATACACATCAAATCCATCACTTTTTTCTGTTAGTTTTGTCTCTAAATAATTCTTACATTTCTTTGCTTATTTTCATTTCAACTCCTAGCACCCCAGCCTACATTACCATCACCTTTTTAGTGTCTGAACTACAGGGATAGAGTCTCCTCCCCAATGCCCTGGACAAAGGAAAATACTTTATGTAAATAAGCAGAAGTCCAAATTGAATATTCAAATCAATCATGATAGAAACTCAACAAAATGTTAACAGTGATAGAATCAGGGGTGCTACTTATGTTTCAATTTTATACTTTTTAATATTATTCCAATGTTTTTATAATAAGCATGAATTACTTTAAAAAGATTTAAAGGATAGTCTCATCTTAAAAATTTTAAGCAATACACAAAGTTTAAGATGAGGACAAATTTTATCACCTAAAATCCTACTACTTCAACATAATAAATCATCAAATCAGGTGAACATCATGCTAAATCTCACAGACACACACACATACACACACCCCATACCACACCACACAGGACAAAGGGCAGTTAACCAACTAATTAGAGAGATAGGAAAAATAAAATTTTACAAATTCAGGATCAAACTATATGTGTGCTTTTTATAAAGGGTTAAAATGTATATTACTTTATACCTGAGGCCCGGAAACAAGCTGATGGACATTGCAGAACAAGCACTCTGGTGATTCGTATAAAAGAAAAGATCCTTAGAATGGTCTGTTATGCCTTCTCGATCTTTCCCACTTTGTTTGCTAGCTCCATGCTACTTCTGTTGCTTTCACTGACCTTGTTATGGTTCCTTGAACAAGCCACGCTCTTGTCTGACGCAGGGATTTTGTATGTGCCGAGTTCTCTGCCCAGGAAACTCTCCCGCCTGTGCTTTGCTTGGGTAACTCCCGCTCATCCTTCATGTCTGGTAACATGTCACTCCTTGAGGACCTCTTCCATGATATTCCCCCTCCCCCGCATCAGCCATCTGAATTAGGTCCCTTAGTTATATCTTCTAATGCAATTTCCTCCTTCCTAGTGTTTATCATGAACTATGACTAGCATATGTATGTTATTTGAATGATTATTTTCTTAATGTCTGTCTTCCCCACTAGACGGCATGCTCCATTAGGCAACCATGTCTATTTTACTCTCCTCTATTTTTCTAGCTACCAGCACATTGATGGCTATGCAATAAATATTGTTGCATGAACGAAAGCACATTTTTATACTTATAATCAGATGGATGGACACAAAGAGAAAAATACCAGTTTTTCAAATTGTTTTTATTAGGGCCAGAGGATTTTAGATGGATTATTTCAATCACTTTTATTGATGTAGCTATTTTGACAAGTTAATTGTTACCATCATGGTATTAAAAAAGCAACCACTCTTCATTCACTCAGCCACAATTAGCATTTTTCACCAGTTGCTTATATTAGGGACTGTTTAGTTATTTAAACTAAGTTGGTTCAATGCTCAGACTCAGTTCTCTGTTTATACCACGATAGCTGAAACACTGGAGATATTATAAAGCACGTACTTCCTTAAAGAATTAATAGAAGCTTGTCATGGTATGCTTAATTATAGGTAATATTTAAGATCATCCAGGATTTTCTGGATAACAATTCTCAAAATTCTTTCTAGAATGTGGCTATGAGGTCCACACCGTGGAATTGCCCACCTGCCTTGGTTTGGCAGATTAATTCACCTTTTAAATCCTGTGTGTTTTCTTTGTATTTGTTTCCTGAGACAGTTAAATTATGGAGCGCACAATTCTATAAATCAAAATATATCACAAATAAGGGTGGCACTAAGACCCGAGGGATTCTGAGAGAACACAAAGGAAGGTGTGTTCAGCCCCAGCTACTCCATTTACGAACAACCCCTGCTAGCCAGCCTCAGGTAGTAAGTCACCTTGGAACCCTGTTGAAGAAGGTAAGCAAACACATGGGATCACCACATTTGAAATTCCACTTGGCTAAAATGACTGACCCCTTGAACAATCCCTTAAGGAATTATTGTAGATGACCTTAAACTTGGGGACATATAGGTTTAATTGTGTTACATGTTTTCCGAATTCTGGGAATGTTATTAAGGTCAAAACACGCCTTGAGCAAAACTGACCATTGTTTTTAATGTAGAAATGATGACAGTGGTTGGGTTGTTCCACGAAAATGTGCTATTGAAAGACAGTAAAGGTGGAGAACAAATTATGGCTGGTTTATGTCAGAAGTTTACTAATAGATGTGGTAGCTGTGTACTGGTATATGGTAGCAGGAAGTAGCAATTCAGAAGAACCCCTTTCAGGTAGGCAGGTGTGATTGTGTTGTGTTTTCTTCTCTCGAGATGTCCTTCTTGATGCAGGGGTCAGGTGAGATACAGGAACATGGAGTCCATGGCTGTGAGCCCATGTGTGACCTGCACATACATGCCTGGATCCCGCTCAGGGCCTCTGTTCCTCCAAGTCATGCTCCTCACTGCCTGGCTCTGGACCACTGCTCTCTTTGCTGTTGGTTGTGATGTGGAACTTAAGGATATAAACCCTCTCACAGCCCTTGTGATACCATTGCATGAAGGGATGAGGAGAATTATAGATGAATACAGGGCAGGTCTCCGGAGTCCTGACTCTGTCACCACCATTCAAAGTTATATAAAAAAAAAAAAAAATCAAGGAAATTGCAGTGCCCTCATGAGATTTAAAAACCTTAGTTGGTTGGAGCATTACCCCATACACCAAAAGGTAGCAGCTTTAATTCCTGGTCAGGGCACATACCCAGATTGTAGGTTCAATCCCCTGTTGGTGCATGTGCAGGAGGCAAGCGATGGATGTTTCTCTCTCACATTGATGTTTCTCTCTCTCTCTCTCTCTCTCTCGCTCTCTCTCTCTCTCTCTCTCTCTCTCTATCTCTCTCTCCCTCTCCCTCTCCTTTTTCTTTCTAAAATCAATAAAAAACCCATCTCCTAATTATTATTTCTTTTACATCCAAGAGAATAATGCCCAAGAAGTTAAATATGTGTGCTCCTCCTATCATCAGTCAAAATAGTCTATTAATAAAAAGTTGGCTAAGAGGACTTTCCAAGATCATGAGACATTACATTTATGAATTAAGTGTACTAAAAGTTTATTTCAAAATTCAATCTTAAAATAATTTTCTCCCAGAAGTAGGTTTTATAAAGTGTAGTTTCAAAAATTGGAAAAGGTATATTTAAAAACATTTAAGTATGCCACTTTTATTTCTGAGGCCTGAAAATTAACATGACACTATCATGGCCAACGAAAATAGAGCGGGCTAAGGGCATGGCACGGAGCCATAGTTCAAGTGATTTGAAATTACCTTGATATGATTTTCAGCTCGTGGAATAGGAAGAGATTTGGAACTTAAGAATATATAAGGATATATTAACCTTTCTCAGAGGTTATGTGGTAGATGAGAAGAGCTCTAAAAAGATGTCTGGCTCTAATGCAGTGTATTCAGGCAAATAGCACCTCCAGAGAAGGCTTCGGAATGAATAGATTGGCCAGGAAATTAAGGTTGAAAATGAACAGTACTGGAAGTGATGAGTTTGGAAAATGAATGTGTTGTCACTGAGCTGTGAAGTGGAAGAAAAAGGAAAAGGGGATATGATTTATGAAGATGGTGTGATCTGGTGATAAACAAGGTAGACTAGTAACAGTGATTCAACCTCCAGTTATGTACTGTCATAGCATGATTTACAGCTGGGGCTGTGGGAGTGGATACAAGGTGCCATTTGCATTGATTGTATAGTTGTATTTCATCAGCATTTATATCTTTAAAATGAATGGAAGGTGTTTGATAACATTTGTTTAGTAAATTGCTGAGGATTGATTATAAATGATAAAATAAAAAGATGTTGACAAGGAACTGGTGAAAAAGATTAAAAAACTATAATTGCATGTGAAAGTAAAACTGGTTTCCTTGGCTCTGGATCTGGACTCTATTTTTTTTTTTTTTCATGGTGTGACAAGCAATTTAAACCACAGAATTAAACAATAAAGGATATAGCTTTAAACATAAATGAAGTTAAAGAGCCGCAATTTTATTTTTAATCTCAGAAGAAACCCCTACTCTGTATAACATGCCTCATTATTCCGATATTCCTTTTATTTAGCAAAAGCTTTTGTTTGCAGGAGTTTATAGGGAGTGACCAACATGGGTTTACTGTAAGGTTTTGCCGCTGAAGGACAGCTTTAGTGAATATTGGAAGATGTTATTTTTGACCTCAGATCTATCATCACGAAGCCGTACAAGTGATTGCCACTTCCAAACCTCCTCTGGGAATGTTTTTTGTACTAGTGTATTTTACTTGCATTTTTCATAAGCACTAGCTGTTTCTCTTTTTTCTTTTTTTTAAAATATATTTTATTGATTTTTTTACAGAGAGGAAGGGTGAGGGATAGAGAGTTAGAAACATCGATGAGAGAGAAACATTGATCAGCTGCCTTCTGCATACCCCCTACTGGGGATGTGCCCGCAACGACGGTACATGCCCTTGACCGGAATCGAACCTGGGACCCTTGAGTCCGCAGGCCGACGCTCTATCCACTGAGCCAAACCGGAAAACAGCACTAGCTGTTTTTCTTGCCAGCATCCCCCTCCCAGGTGCAAATGAAAGATGGGTTTTCAGAGATTTTTCTCAATAATTACCCCAAAACTTCCTAGATGCACGGGTCAGGAAGGTAGCTTTGTCCTAGACCTGAGAGTCAGGGTACCTTAGCGGGCAGGTGGCCTGCACACTTGCACAGGACCCCATGCTGCGAAGGGCCATGAACTTGACTTAAAGGTTTGCTGTCGAGGCCTTAGAAATCGTAATAGTTTTTGAACCAGGGGCCCAGCATTATATGTAGCCAGTCTTGCTGATAGTAGTATAATGGCTGCCATTTGTTGCATTCTTTAAATTTCTTATGTATATCAGCTCATTTAATACTATTTATTACAACCCTCTGAGTGAAGTGTCCTGGTTCCCACCTCACAGAAGAGAAACTGAGCACAGAGAGGTGACATAGGCAAAACTAGGAAGCGTGGAGCCGAGATTCTGGCCCAAATTGCCTGCTTCTTGAGTGGGCGCCCTACCTGCTAGCCTTGCTGCCTCTCCCTGCTCACTTTCTCGTCTCTTCCTCACAAGGCATTGTCACTGCCCCTGGTTCCTAAAATGGGCACCCCCTATCGAGCGCTGTGTAAGGTCTGCTTGCCAAGAATATATGTAGCAGAGGCACATATATGACCCGAAAAAGTCAAGTGTCACTTCTTAATCTCATCCCAATTAGCTGTTATCTTGGGCAGAGGTTTGTTTTTTTTTTTTTGTTTTTTTTTTTGTTTTTTTTTTGTTTTTTTTGTTGTTGTTGTTGTTGTTGTTGTTGTTTAAAAAAAGGCGAGAGCACGGGCTGCAGCCATGCAGAGCCCTGGGCAGCCAGCGTGGGAGGAGTGAGGGGGAGGAGCTGGCCCCTTTGGCGGATCAAGGGAAACATAAGGGTGTACAATCCATGTTGCCTGGTTAGCCATTTGGTTGTGGCTGATGCTGGAGACAAATGCATATGGTTTTAGATTGGTTGAGGGGGACTGAGTGAGAACATTTCTCTGGTTTGCAGGTGGCAGGGGATATAAGTGTTGGTGGGTGTGTGGCTGGCTAATAGTGGCCACATGCTGGGAAATGCTGCTGGGGCTGGGCATGGGGTTTGCAAGCGAAGTGGTTTCAGGCTGCCCAAGGAGGCCTTCTTGCTGCTCCTCGGGCCATACCGTCGAGGACATGGTTACCCAGTAGGCAGTCAGTAATACGTGAGAAACGAATGCATGAATCTATTCCCGTCGTGCTGGTGTTTGAGGCAGGCTCAATAGCGAGCAGCTATTTTTCTGATTCACTGGTTGGATCTGTCAAGTTACCATTTGTCATACTTCTCTATCCCAGTCCTTCTCATCATTGTTGGTGCACAGAGCTGGGCAGGGGCCTTGCGCACGTATGTGTTGTGGGGGTTGCATTCCCATGGAACGTGCTAGGGGCTTGAATATCTTCTGAACACATGATTGAATGTTGTTAATGTGGGATACAGATAAAAGTCAACGTGTTGGGTCTCAGGTTCCACATTTTCCCTCTTTGGCTAAAGAGGGTGACCCAGCTCGCTGCATTTGATACCCTGACGCAGTGGGTACCACGTTACCGACACACTCAGACCAAGGCTGGTGAACTAGAGGGGCCAATTTGCTCTGAAAGGGAGGCAGCTATGAGGAGGCTCTGAAGTATCTACCTTCCAGACATTGTCCTCCTTGGAAGAGTATATACGTTTTCCTTTAATACCATCAGATGTAGAACCTCAAGAACTGGCAGCCATGCGCTCATCGTTAGCTACGTTGGATGTCTGTGACCTGCCTATAATGTATATTTCTGAGCTGGCCTCATGCTGTACATTGCCATACTCCCAAGTCTCTGTGTTTAACAAGGCTGCCTTAGATGTGTGCCTTCTTCCTGGAGACTTCACCATCTTTCCCTCCTTTTCACCGGGCTGTATTTCTGGTTAGAGAGGTTAAGGGCGATGGCTCCTATCACCTCTGCTTATTTTTATAGCAGATTTCAGGGAGAGTCTATCACGAGGATACCTAGTGATGTAATATTTAGTGAGTCATCCTAAATTTTCTACCGTTTAGGATGGCCCGCTACTCCTCGCTGGTGAAAAGTGTTCTTTTAAGTTTCAGGTACTGATCTTAAAGGCATGCTACACTCAGTATAAGGAGGTAATAAAAATATTCTTTTTTTTTTTTTTTTTTTTAATATTCGATAACTTTATTTGGCCTATTTTTCTATACAAAAGAGTAAAAAATTTTATAGTAGACAAATGCAAACAAAAAGAAAAAAATGAAGCAAGAGTTGCAATCTTAATATTACACAAGTTGGGTTAGGAATAAAAAGCATTTAATGAGAAAAAAAAACAACTAGGATATTTTATCATTCTAAAGGGCATGTCACCATTGGCAATTAGGATGTAATAGTTACAAATTTCTACATATTACATATTGTAGCAGCAACTTTCAGAAAATAGGAAATACAGAAGATACAAGGCAAAATATACAAAACATCCTGAAAATAGAAGACTTAAGTCAGCTCTTTCAGTTCAGGCCAAATCAAGATATTTAGTTTTCACTATTTGTACAAAAAAACAAACAAACAAACAAACAAAACCCCTTCTAATTCTTTATAGTTTCCTCTATGCAACTGCATCAGTCTTAATGTCCATCACCAATTCATCATCACCCCCACTGACTTCTGCTCCTATTAAGAAAAAATATCAGGTCCTAACCTGTTTGGCTAGGTGGATAGAGCGTCAGCCTGCGGACTCTGGGTCCCAGCTTCAATTCTGGCCAAGGGCATGTACCTTGGTTGCAGGCACATCCCCAGTGGGTGGTGGGGGCAATGCAGGAGGCAGCTAATTGATGTTTCTCTCTCATTGATGTCTCTAACTCTATCCCTCTCCCTTCCTCTCTGTAAAAAATCAATAAAATAAATTTTAAAAAAGAAAGAAAAAAAAAATATCAGACCTTACAGGAAATTCTAACAGATACAAAACATTAGAGATTAACACCTCAGAGATACCTGTCCCTATAAAATATTAAAATTAAAAGGATAGGTTGAAAGGGAGAACTTCAGAAATAATTTTGAAAAAATTTGACCACCAATTGTTTTATGTTATTATCATATTCTACTTTGTTCAGTTATTATTTTTAGTACCCATGGATTTTTTTTTTTTTTTTTTTTTTTTTTTTTTTTTTTTTTTATTGCTTAAAGTATTACAAAGGGTATTACATATGTGTCCATTTTATCCCCCCGCCCTAGACAGTCCCCTAGCCTCCCCTATCCCCCCATGTCTTATGTCCACTGGTTATACTTCTATGCATGCATACAAGTCCTTTAGTTGATCTCTTACCCCCCTACCTCCTGCCCCGCAACCCTCCCCGGCCTTCCTGCTGCAGTTTGACAATCTGTTTGAGGCAGCTCTGCCTCTGTATCTATTATTGTTCAAAAGTTTATAATGGTCTCTATTATCCATGAATGAGTGAGATCATGTGGTATTTTTCCTTCATTGACTGGCTTATTTCACTTAGCATAATGCTCTCCAGTTCCATCCATGACGTTGCAAATGGTAAGAGTTCCTTCCTTTTTAGAGCAGCATAGTATTCCATCGTGTAGATGTACCACAGTTTTCTAATCCATTCATCTACTGATGGGCACTTAGGCTGTTTCCAGATCTTAGCTATGGTGAATTGTGCTGCTATGAACATAGGGGTGCATATATCCTTTCTGATTGGTGTTTCTGGTTTCTTGGGATATATTCCTAGAAGTGGGATCACAGGGTCAAATGGGAGTTCCATTTTCAGTTTTTTAAGGAAACTCCATACTGTCTTCCATAGTGGCTGCACCAGTCTGCATTCCCACCAGCAGTGCACAAGTGTTCCTTTTTCTCCACATCCTCTCCAGCACTTGTCGTTTGTTGATTTGTTGATGATAGCCAGTCTGACAGGTGTGAGATGGTACCTCATTGTTGTTTTGATTTGCATCTCTCGGATGATTAGTGACTTTGAGCATGTTTTCATATGTCTCTTGGCTTTCTGAATGTCCTCTTTTGAAAGGTGTCTATTTAGGTCCTTTGCCCATTTTTTGATTGGATTGTTTATCTTCCTTTTGTTAAGTTGTATGAGTTCCCTATAAATTTTGGAGATTAGGCCCTTATCGGATATGACATTGGCAAATATGTTTTCCCACACAGTGGGTTTTCTCGTTGTTTTGTTGATGGTTTCTTTTGCTGTGCAGAAGCTTTTTATTTTGATGTAGTCCCATTTGTTCATTTTCTCTTTAGTTTCAAGTGCCCTAGGAGCTGTATCAGTGAAGAAATTGCTTCGGCATATGTCTGAGATTTTGTTGCCTTTGGATTCCTCTAGAATTTTTATGGTTTCCTGTCGTACATATAAGTCCTTTATCCATTTTGAGTTTATTTTTGTGTATGGTGTAAGTTGGTGGTCTAGTTTCATTTTCTTGCATATATCTGTCCAATTTTCCCAGCACCATTTATTGAAGAGACTATCTTGGCTCCATTGTATGTTCTTGCCTCCTTTGTCAAATATTAATTGAGCATATTGGTTCGGGCCGATTTCTGGGCTCTCTATTCTATTCCATTGATCTATATGCCTATTCTTGTGCCAGTACCAGGCAGTTTTGAGAACAGTGGCTTTGTAATACATCTTGATATCTGGTATTGAGATCCCACCTACTTTGGTCTTTTTCAGGATTGCTGCAGCTATTCGAGGTCTTTTTTTATTCCAGATGAATTTTTGGAGAGTTCGTTCTAGATCTCTGAAGTATGCCGTTGGTATTTTAATGGGAAGTGCGTTGAATTTATAGATTGCTTTGGGTAGTATGGACATTTTAATGATGTTGATTCTACCAATCCATGAACACGGTATGTTCTTCCATCTGTTTATGTCTTCCTCTATATCTTTTTTCAACGTCCTGTAGTTTTCTGAGTAGAGGTCTTTTACCTCTTTAGTTAAGTTTATTCCTAGGTAGCTTAATTTTTTTGGTGCGATGGTAAACGGGATTGTTTTTATAATCTCTCTTTCTGAAAGTTCACTATTGGTGTATATAAATGCCTCGGATTTCTTGGGGTTAATTTTGTATCCTGCTACATTGCCAAATTCATGTATTAAGTCCAGTAGCTTTTTGATGGAGTCTCTAGGGTTTTGTATGTATAATATCATGTCGTCTGCAAATAAGGACAGTTTTACTTCCTCTTTTCCAATTTGGATGCCTTTTATTTCTTCTTCTTGCCGAATTGCAATGGCTAACACTTCCAGTACTATGTTGAACAGGAGTGGTGAGAGGGGGCATCCCTGTCTTGTTCCTGTTCTTAGGGGAAATGGTGTTAGTTTTTGTCCATTGAGTATGATGTTGGCTGTGGGCCTGTCATATATGGCTTTTATTATGTTGAGGTATGATCCTTCTACTCCCACCTTGCTGAGAGCTTTTATCAAAAATGGGTGTTGAATTTTGTCAAATGCTTTTTCTGCATCAATTGATATGACCATGTGGTTTTTTTCTTTCAATTTGTTTATGTGATGTATCACGTTTATTGATTTGCGGATATTGTACCATCCTTGCATCCCTGGGATAAATCCTACTTGGTCATGGTGTATGATCTTTCTGATGTACTGCTGGATCCGATTTGCTAAGATTTTGTTGAGGATTTTGGCATCTATGTTCATGAGGGATATTGGCCTGTAATTCTCTTTCATTGTGTTGTCTTTACCTGGTTTTGGTATTAGGGTGATGCTGGCTTCATAGAATGAGCTTGGAAGTGTTCCTTCCTCTTGAATTTTTTGTAGTAGTCTGAGGAGGATAGGTTTTAGTTCTTCCTTGAATGTTTGGTAAAACTCCCCTGTGAAGCCGTCTGGTCCTGGGCTTTTGTTTGCTGGAAGCTTTTTGATGACTGCTTCAATTTCTTCCATAGTTATTGGCCTGTTGAGATTTTTAGATTCTTCCTGATTGAGTTTTGGAATGTTGTATTTTTCTAGGAATTTGTCCATTTCCTCCAGGTTGTCTAGTTTGTTGGAGTAGAGCTGTCCATAGTATTTTTTAACAATCATTTGTATTTCTGTGGGGTCTGTTGTTATTTCGCCTCTATCGTTTCTGATTTTGTTTATTTGGGTCCTCTCTCTTTGCTTCTTGGTGAGTCTGGCTAGAGGTTTGTCAATCTTGTTTATCCTTTCAAAGAACCAGCTCTTGGTTTCATTGATTTTCTGTATTGTTTTTTTGGTCTCTATGTCATTTATTTCTGCTCTAATCTTTATTATCTCCTTCCTTCTGCTCACTCTGGGGTTTTCTTGTTGCTCTCTTTCTAATTCTTTGAGTTGTAGAGTTAGATGATTTACTACTATTTTTTCTTGTTTTTTGAGATAGGCCTGTAGAGCTATAAACTTCCCTCTCAGGACTGCTTTCATTGTGTCCCATAGGTTTTGGATTGTTGTGTTTTCATTGTCATTAGTTTCCAGGATGTTTCGAATTTCTTCTTTGATTTCATTGGTAACCCAATCAATATTTAATAGCATGCTATTCAGCTTCCAGGTGTTTGAGTATTTTGGGTTGTTTTTATTGTAGTTTATTTCTAATATTATGCCATCGTGGTCTGCGAAGACGCTTTTTATGATTTCAATTTTCTTGAATTTGGGGATACTTTGCTTGTGACCCAATATATGGTCTATTTTTGAATATGTCCTATGAGCATTTGAGTAGAATGTATATTCCCTGGCTTTCGGGTGAAGTGTTCTGAAGATGTCTATTAAGTCCATCTGATCTAGTGAGTCATTTAGGATTGCTGTATCTTTGCTGATTATTTGTCTAGAGGACTTATCCAGTGCTGTCAGTGGTGTATTAAAGTCCCCTACTATGATTGTATTGTTGTCGATGTCTCCTTTGATATCTTCCAGGAGTTTTTTTATGAATTTGGGTGCTCCTGCATTGGGTGCATATATGTTTACCAGGATTATATCTTCTTGTTGTATTGATCCCTTTAGTATTATGAAGTGGCCTTCCTTATCTCTTGTTATGGCCTTCACTTTGAGGTCTATTTTGTCCGATATAAGTATTGCTACCCCAGCTTTCTTTTCCTTTCCATTTGCCTGAAAGATATTTTTCCATCCTTTCACTTTCAGTCTGTGTGAGTCCCTTCTAATGAGGTGGGTTTCTTGTAGACAGCAGATGTATGGGTCATGTTTTTTTATCCATTCAGCCACTCGATGTCTTTTGTTTGGAGCATTTAGTCCGTTTACGTTTAAAGTTATTATTGAAAGGTAGTTGTTTGTAGGCATTTCTGTTTTTGTGTGGCTGTTTTCTTTCTGAGCTTTTTATTTCTTATTTTTATACCAGTCCCTTTAGCATTCCTTGCATTGCTGGCTTGGTGGTGATAAACTCCCTTAGCCTTTTTTTGTCTGTGAAGCTTCTTATTTCCCCTTCAAGTTTGAATGATAACCTTGCTGGATAGAGTATTCTTGGATTCAGTCCTTTGCTTTGCATCACTTTGTAAATTTCCGTCCATTCTTTTCTGGCCTGATGTGTTTCTGTTGAGAAATCATTTGACAATCTAATGGGAGATCCCTTGTATGTAACTTTCCGTCTCTCTCTTGCAGCCTAGGAGGTAATAAAAATATTCTTAAATGGTAAGTATTTTTGAATCTCCATGATATGAAAATCAAAGAAAGTGCATGTGGTTTCATTTGCTCACACACCTGGGCAGTTTGGAAAGTCAGACGTTTAGGCTCCGTGCTCCACAGCCATCTTGCTTGCAGCGCACACCCCCTGCCTAGCGCCGGCCTGGCCAGTTCTCGGAACTCGGCGTTTGTTGGCTGACTGCTCAGCGTTCTGAAATCATTTTTGTATAGAAAAGCTTTCATCTTGATTTTTGAAGATAATAAAAAATTAAAATTGATAATTAAAAGACATATTTATTATTATTCACGTCCTCCTGTGTATATTTGAAGGAGTGAGGTGTTAGTCTCCTAGACATGAGGAAAGGCAAGAGGATGGAAGTAAGAGGGTAAGAATCGCTATCGCCACTCGTTCTCCCCGTTTCCATGTTGGGTAGGGAGCCGTGGCAGGACCAGGAGGGGCATTTTCAAGGGGGATCTGTAGGCGGACAGGGCACGTGCGGCTGAGGTGTGCACGGGCCTTGTCCACGTCCAGTTATTAATCTCTGGGGCCTCAGCTCCAGGGAATGCACGCTGCCTGCAAGCACGTCTCAGGCTGTGCAAAGGCTGTGCATCCGGTCCAGGCGGCGTGTTCTCTGCTAATTAGTTTGGCAGATGGGAGGGCTTTGGAAAACACAGAATCTGAGTCCTAGGAAATCATTGTTCTCTTTATGCAAGAAAATCCAGGGGCTGTGTCCTCACTTAACTGTTCTTCAGTGGTAGCATTCTCTATGTTTAGTAAAGGGTTAAGGTGGTGTCCAGTACCGGGAGCCAAGCACCCACAGCCCGTATCAGTGCTAATAGGCCCTCTCTGCAGGCAGCAAAGACGTCCATAAGCAGTCCTCACTCCCCCCAGCCCCCCCACCACGGGAGGAAGGGAGAAATCCTTCAGAGAACCTCCACAGTTAGGGTGCGTTTGAGTTTGTGTTAAAAGTTGTTTCTGCTCACTCCTCGTTGCCCGCAAGCCCCAGACTTTGAAAAGAAATACATTTCACAAATTGGGCTTTCCCATCATTTCTTTCCGGGAAGCAGCTGTCCTATTTCCTCTAATAAGGCAATAAGCCAGAACATGCAATGTAAACTCTCAGGGCATATGATTAGAGAGGCTTGCCCGCGTAGAAGACGCCTGGGAGCAAGGCGCTGGCCCTCCCTAAACCACACCGCTCCTTAGCCGTGGCAGAGAGGGTGGCTGGCCAACTGCTGATATATTTACGTGGAGGAAAAGAACCAGGTAGATGGGTGTGAAGGATGCTGGCTTCTGAGATCAGAACCAGACTGCAGGAACCATTATAGAATCTGCAGGGATGTTGCACTGAAATACATGTTTCTGACTACCCAGAGCAAATTCTAGAATGATGTGATAAAAAGAACTCCAGCCCTGGCCAGTGAGCTCAGTGGTTAGAGTGCCAACCTGCCCATCAAAGGGTCTCAGGTCGATTCCTGGTCAACCTGGATTGCATGTTTGACTCCCACGCTGAGTATGGGAGGCAACCCGTCGATGTGTCTCTCTCACACCAATGTTTCTCTTTTTCTTCCCACCCTCCCCGCCTCCTTCCCTCTGTTCCACTCTCTCTAAAAATCAATGGAAAAAATATCTTTGGGTGAAGATGAACAAAAATAAAAGAATAAAAAGAACTCTGTACTTGGAGACCAGATGGACATATTGCTTCTGTCCATGGAGTGGGGAAGGAATTTGACCGGAGAGCCTCTGAAAGGAGCCAGGCTAAGGAAGGAGACGTGGCCCTGAGCAGAACCTGATGTTCCCAGGGCTCGGGGCTCGCGCAGGGCCAGAAGCCCCGCAGACCACAGGTGGCAGCTGGCTCTCCTCACGTGCACCCGGCAAACTCTGTCCACAGATAACCCAGGGCAGGAGGCCTTTGCCGACTGTTATTGCCAGGGAGCCTGATCTTTGGTCAGTGTGTACGGGGGAAAACAATTTGCACATGATAAGAATAATAACATTCAATTAGCAAGGGCTTGCTGCGTGTCCGGTGATGTCCAAGTGTTTGAGAAAGGGGGCATACCTCTTCTAGTGCTCACCTTTGCCATGTGAGGTGGGTGTCGTCACTTTCATTTTATACATGCGACAGGGCAGGCTCAGGGAGGTTAAGTGTCTGATTCAGGATCAAACAGCGAGCCGGTGGCAGAGCCGGGGTTCAAACTTAGGTCAGTCTCAGTCCAGAGCTTTGCTTATAGCCACGGCCTCTAAGATTAAAATGAAAACGGGGAAGTGCCACATAATAGGTGTACAGCGTAGTGGTTTCAATCCGAGGGAAAATATTCCTCAATGATTGTAATTCTTTCTTCTTTCCTGCCAGAACCCACTGAGAACTACTGGTATTACACGTTATAAAGTTAGAAAGGGCTTTCATTTTGCAAAGGTGCATTTTTTCTCATTCACAAATTGGGATTTTCCCTGTTTTTCTATCCCCCAAAACTATCTATTTCCTCTAATGAGGGAGTAAGTTCTGAAATACAATGTAAACCGAATGAGAGTTTAATTAGAGTAAGGTTGCCTGATAAAATACAGGGCCCCTAGTTAAATTTTAATTTCAGGTAAATGACACATAATTTTAAAATGATCAGTATGTACCAAATATTGCATGGGATATATTTATACTAAAATATTATTTCTTGTGTTTTGGAATTCAAAGGTATCTAGGCATCTTGTATTTTTATTTGCTGTATTTGGCAGCCCCAAATTAAATCAGGCTGTGTACAAACCATGAACCTTGGGTTTGCTGTTTCACACCAATTTCTCAGCAGCCAAGGAAAAACTCAAATGAAATGGATCAAAGAGTAATCTTTGGGCAAATTATACTTGCCTCTGTCTGCCTTGTATAATTAGTATTTTCTATCAACTTTTGCTAATCTCAAACAATGTTTTCAGCCATTGATATTTGGGAAGTATGAAAATGGTTAGAAACTTTACAAGGGTAATTTTACCTTTATTGATCATTCAGCTGAAGCCCCACTGAGGCCGAGTCCTCAATGCAAACCTTGTTTTAATATGTTTTTTAAAAAAATTGATTTCAGAGAGAGGAAGGGAGAGGGAGAGATGGGTAGAAACATCAATGATGAGAGAGAATCATCTATTGGATGCCTCCTGAACACTTCTTACTCGGGATCGAGTCTGTGCTCTGACAGGAAATTGAACCGTGACCTCTTGGTTCATGGGTTGAAGCTCAATCACTGAGCCAGACTGATGGGCACACACCCTTTAAAATATTTTCATGTTTTTACTTTTTATCTGAATGTACTGCAGGTCCTTTGAGTTCTTCTGAAAAAAAAAAAAAAAAAAAAAAAAGGCTTTCCATCAGATGGAATGTAAACTTATTCAATTGAGATCAGTGTTTCTGCTTTTGAAAGCTGGCACATGGATAGCTAAGGTTGTCCCTTCATCCACTGATCCGCTTTGGTTGACCAGCCACAGAAAACTGTAGTTAATCTCTTAATAGGGTTGACTCTGATTCAGAAAGGCTGCCTTTTTTTTTTTTTTTTCTTAATGGAGTGCAATCAGTAATACTTCAGCAGTGCCTGGTTTTCTGGGCAAAGGAAACTTCTTTGGTAATATTTTAGCAGGAATTGAGTTGTTGTTGTTGGTGGTGGAGATGGTGGTGGTGATGGTGGTGGTGGTGGTGATGTTGGTGTTGGTGGTGGTAGAGATGATGATGGTGATGGTAGTGATGATGATGGTGGTAGAGATGGTGGTGATGATGATGGTAGTTGTGGTGATCATGGTGGTGGTGGTGATGGTGGAGATGGTGGTGGTGCTCATGGTGGTAGTGGCAGAAATGGTGGTGGTGGAGATGGTGATGATGATGATGGCGATGGTGGTGGTGGAATGTGTCTGGAGGGGTGGAGGAAATGGGAAGTGTGTTTCCTTTGTAGGGCGACTTTGACCCAAAAATACTTGGCTCTGGAACTTTACATAAAGAATATTTTAGAAATATATCTGTTTGTTGAGTACTGCATATTTTAAGCAACAAATCAGCCTGTAAAACTACATTGCAGCAACATTTATAAAAAATGTTGCACCTGGTATCGTAGCAAAACATTAGTGGGATTTTGTGAAATGAAAGAAATAAAGAAAAGCTTTATTTTCTGATAGTACTTCTAGGTTGTTAAGGCCCTGTTGCCATTACTTTCTGCGTTGCTATCTCTCTAATTAATGATGTGTCCCAGATTTGGTTGCTTCTCCCCACATGTTAATTTCAGATGTTTGTCACTGGGTGAATATGGATTGATAATATCCAGGAGAGTAAAAACACACAGGAAAACTTATAATATATAATGAAAAGGAGTTCCGGCATAAGTGATCTGAGACCTGAGTCCTTTTACCCGGTCTCTGTTTAGTTTAATTCCCAGTATATTAAGACTTTGCTTCACTCAACGATTTCATGTTAATCATCTTTTGTTTTGTAGCCCCTTATTTTCCTGCTGGAATCAATATCCCATCAACTTCACCAACTGTCTACTCCCTGATCTATGAGATGGTGCTAGCACAGGTATGAATTTATATTAGAGCAATTTCCTTTAAATGTTACTAGAATTTTATCCAAAACATTGCTTCCAGTTTATTTTCATTATTTTACTACTCTTTTGCAAAGTTGCTTCCCTGCTTTTAGAGAAAAGGGAGTGACAAATAAAATGTAAAATGCCTACATAGAGGACAGAGAAGTTGGACTTGAAAATACGAAACAGTGAAGTCCATGAAAATAGTGGAGGAGAACACGAGAGGTGTGAAAGGTGTTGCCTCTGTTTTCACGCTGTGTGGCTGCAGCAACACCAACTTGGTGAATTCATGTCCACCTTGCTGGCCAAAGCGGTTCGTTTTGGTGAGAACACGTTTTATTTTAAAAATATATTTGTATTGATTTCAGAGAGGAAGGGAGAGGGAGAGAGAGACAGAAACATCAATGATGAGAATCATTGATCAGCTGCTGCCTGCACGCTCCACACAGGGGATCGAGCCCGCTGTGATCCTGGCTTATACGTTGATGCTCAACCACTGAGCCATGTCGGCCAGGCAGTGAGAACACATGTTAAAGCAGTTTTGGATCCTGCTGGTCTATTCAGGTTGCCTTAGTTCCAGCAAGATCAATCAATTTGGCATCGTGTTGATAATCTCAGACCCCTGTCCTCCGTTATGCCTGCCTTCATTCGGCGGGATGGCAGCTGTCCTTTAGAACATTAGTAGAAATCCAAGTTGCACACCACAGGGGGCTCTGAGTCTTTGTGGAGATTAATTTAGAAATTAAAAGTCCATTATCCTCCTCTCAAAATACATTATCCAGATTGTAACATCAGCATGGTTAATACAATAAATGATCGTTACTTCACTTAATCTCATCACTAAAGGTAATTGTTGGTATCACTGAGCAGTGGGCAGCGAATTCTAAAATTTTGTGAGATTTTATTTTTATTAACTTTATTGGGGTGACATTGGTTAATAAAATTATATCAATTTCAGCTGTGTAATTCTATAATACATGATTTGTATATTATATTGTATGTTTACCATGCCAAGTCGAGTCTCCTTCCACCACCATTTATCCCCCCTTTACCCTTTCTTTACCTCGCCCCACCCCCATGCCCTCTGCTAATCACCATATTGTCGTAATGGTGATGATGACACTTTGTACTTTTCAATGATTATTATACTTATGATAAAAGATACTATATTTTTGATAGAATAATTTGCACTTCATGTGGTAGAAAGTCTAATTCCCAGTGTCCACATGAGGCAATTCTGTTTTAATTTGTTCCAAGATGTCTTTTGCATTCTGTTTTGAGGGTATAATATTACATAGTGAAAAAGCAAACTCAGTATGTGTGCAAATTAATAAGTTAGGTTTGGTCCTTTAAAGGAAGTTTCAACATCAACTCATTTTAGAGGCCTGATACTAAGATTTGTAGTTTCAGCTTTCTCCTTTGTAAATTGGGTGTAGTAATTCCTGTCCTGGTGTCCTCTCAGGACCGCATGGGTAAAATGTGAAAATGCTTTAAGAAAAATAAAAGTAGTGCACAAAATAGACTTTTAAAAAGAGGGTGGGATACACGAGGACTAAGCAATACAGAGCACATGGCAACATACATAATGCCCAGTTATGTGGTTGCAAATTATTATAAGGATATGGAAATCATACTTTTACTGAGGTCGTCTAACTTCAAGCATACATATATATACTTTTTTTTTTCTGTAACTCTTTTACATTAGGTCTCTATATAAGAAATCCCTTTTATAGTTTCTATCCCCATCTCAGCCCCAGAATTTTGAAATCATCTTTTACAGCTTGTTGTGTCTGGTGGTAACAAGCAGATGTTGCTTAAAGTAGGAGATGACATCAGATTTTTCCCGGAGTATCCGAGCGCTCTTGGTGGCCAGCACGACCATAGTGGGGGGTAGCTTTCCTCACTGGCAGAGACGGATGCTCCATCTGAGGGGTTCATTCTTCGTTGGAGCCAGACCAGACCTGGCCTGCAGGGTCCCGGCCACACTAATTCAGTTCTGACCTCGCACTGAGCCATGTCCTCAGATTCATACTGAGAATGGCTATCATCTGAATCTATTTGCTGAGAATTTTGTCCCTCAGTAATAAAAAATGGAGAAATTTAGAGCTATTTATGAAGCAATAGTTTCTCAAAGGCAGTGCCATGCATTTATAGGAAAACTCTTATAACTATAAAGAAGTGGTTTACTCACAGTGGGGATAGATTTAATACAGATTAGAAACATCTTTTTCTCCTATTCTGCCTTATCTTTTGTATTTTATTAGAGGTTAAGGCCAGCTCTGAAGTATTACTAGTGAGTGTTTTCTTTTTACTGGCAAAAGGTAGTTTTAGCCATGTAATGAAATTGCACCATTTACTAATGATGTCTGCATTGAAGTATAGCTTTTTAATTGAAGGCAGAATTTCTAAATGTGAGTTTTTGACATGCTAATTTATAAGGACTGGCAGATGAGAAGGCCTGCGGGGAACAGATAAGACTGGCACTGGAACAATTAAAATGCGTAAGGGTGATCAATTGAAAGATCAGTTTTCAGGAAAGAATTTTAAAGAAATATATGTATTTTAATGTGAGTAAGTAGACCATGACTCTTCTTTAGGGCTTGTGGGTACAGAATCCCAGGACCGCCAGAAAAATGAGGTCAAGGATCAGGCGATTTGGGGAGTTTGAACTGACCCTGATTCCATGGTGAACTCATAAGAGAATCCGAGGGAACTGGGACTAGCAGGATGCCAGGCAGCAGTTGTTCAGTGTGATGGTAATCTCTGAGATGGTCCCCAACATCCCTCCTTTCTCTGCATGTGCTTGCTTTATTCTGGAGGCAGAACATAGATCTCCGCTTGAGTCATCACTGCCCTGTGACTGCTTGGACCCATAGAATGTGATACAAATATTATTCGGGGACTGCTAAGGCCAGGCCTTAAGAGGCTCCTGCTTTCTTCCTCTTGGAATGGTTCCTCTTGAGAACTTCTCTCTAGGAAATATTCCGAGAAGCCCAAGTCGCATGGAAAGGTCACATGGTAGAGAATCAAAATGCTCCGCTAGACGCCCCTGATGAACTCAAAACCAATAGCTGGCACCCGGCCACCTGTATGAGTGAGCCATTTTGGATATTCCAGCCCTGAACCCCAGATGACTCAGTCTCAGCTGCTGTCACATGGAGCATAAGAACCACTCAACTGAACCCAAGGACTGACAGAATCCTAAATGGTGTTGTAGGATTGCTTCTACCTCAAGGGTGTCTTCTTCTGTCCCAGAAGGCCCTTGGGCCTGGTTCTGAGTGTTAGGATAAATCAAGTTAGATGCTAGGTCACTAGATAAGGATCCTGTGTATCCACAGTTGACCTGCCCACAGGGAGCTTATGTCTCCATAGTCTTCACACTGTAGTAGAGTTTTGCATCTTAAATGGATGATTGACGTGTTCTGGGCTGGTGATTATCCACGGTCTATGAGGTGCCAGGAAGGCTCTCTCGTGTAATAAGTTAGAAAATTGTCGCTTCTAGAGAGGCACTTCCTCAGTCCTCGGGGGGTGATTTTGGTTGTGGAAGTGACAGGGGTGAACACTGACTTTCACCTGAAAAAGTGTCATGAGATTTTACCACAGACTTCTAACAGAACCTTGATCATTTAAGCAAGAGTATAGTGCTTTCATGTTCTAATCCATGTGGCAAAGAAATGCAAGCTTTGTCCAAGAGCTATTTACCCATTTATGCTTTGTGTTAGTTTTCTTATTTTTATGTTATATTCTACCTTCTTTTCACATTATATTTTAGCTTTGTTTTTCAGATCAAGCAAGGGCTCCTGGTTTTATATGTAAATCTGTGGTTTGTTTCTCAAATATTGAATTTCCCCTTTAACTTTAATTTTTTTTCTTGGTTTCTTGTTAAAATTTATTTAACAGCATTGTGAAATCTACCTTACTTATTCATGGTGTAGTTTGAGTGTTTTCATAAAGTGCAGGTTGAAATAAAGCTGCCAAAGTAAGGGAATGAGAGGAGTCTTAAAATTTTTTTATTGGAAAATAGTTTTAAATTTACAGAAATGTTAAGAGAATAAGAAGTGCATAGAACCCCTGTATATACTTTATCCAGTTGTTAACATTTTTTTCCATTTGCTTTAGCATTTGATTGCTCTCTTTTCCTTTTTTCTTTGTATGTGTATGTATGTGCATGTAATTTAAATCCTTTTTTAAAAAATCCTATACCATTTGAGAGTAAATTACATTCATCATGGCCCTAAAATCTTCAGTTGGTATTTCCAAAGAATTAGGATATTTTCTTCTGATGGTTTCTCCTGGCCTCATTTAGGTTATGCATTTCAGGCCAGAAGCGACATGTGTCCTTTGGAAGCTCATAGCGTCCATCTGCCCCTTGTTGTTGATGTTAATTTTGGTCTTTCCAGTTTATCCCTGTACTGTTTTTCTCCCTTTTGCAACTAAGAAGCTATCTGGAGAGACCATGCAAAATATTCTACTGCTCATGAAAAATTTCCCTGCGATTTGGTATCTACTAGTATTTGGGACTCATGTCTGAACTAAATTTTACTAGGATGGCTGCAAAATGATGATTTTCTAGGTTTACCACTCCCTCCACGTTAACCAATCAACATTCAGCATTCTACTAAACAAGAGCCCTCCTTCTTTCCTACTGATTTGTTTATCTATTTCTTATTTGTTTGGACTCATTACTCTGTGCCTATAATTCCTTATTGCCCTTAATTATGTTGGTGCTTAAATTCTCCCAGACTTGGCCACACAGGAACATCTCCCAACTGCCTCCTGCGTCCTTGTGAGGCCCCATCATTTTTTGAAGTACTTTCTTACTTTTTGTCATAACAAGGTGTTCTAGGTGCATCTAGTATGCACTCTACCCCAGCCCTTAGATGAGCCATTTCTTTTTTTTTTTGTTGTATTTTGTTTTTTTTAATACTCACCTGAGGATATTTCTCCATTGATTTCTTTTTATTTTTTTAATATATTTTATTGATTTTTTACAGAGAGGAAGGGAGAGAGATAGAGAGTTTGAAACATCGATGAGAGAGAAACATCAATCAGCTGCCGCCTGCACATCTCCTACTGGGGATATGCCTGCAACCCAGGTACATGCCCTTGACCGGAATCGAACCTGGGACCCTTCAGTTCGCAGGCCGACGCTCTATCCACTGAGCCAAACCGGTTTCGGCAGATGAGCCATTTCTTTAAGGAACCCTGGTTTCTTTTAGTGGGGAATGGCACTAAAGACAAAGATCTGGGCAGTAGGTCTACCAGGAGGACAATTTTTGTGGGATTAAACTGGATTTAGAATGCCTTTCACTCCAAATTTTACTTAAGTTGGCCAAAATGATGTGTATCTATTTTTATAAAAGAAAAATGATTAATTTTCTGCCTTACACCAAGATTATCCATAAATTCAGGTAACTGTATCAGAATGAGGTACATATTTGAGGATATAACCTGGGTAATTAACCTCCTAAATCTGTTCTTAAGGATAAAATTTTATTCCTTTCTCTTTAATTTTATTCCTGTCTCTTATTCTTAGCACTTGGGGTAGAAAATGTAATCTATAATAATAAAAGGGTAATATGGTAATTAGACTGGACAGCTGAACGACCTTCTAGACATCCAGACATCCTTCCTGACAAAGCTGGGGCCCGAAGGAAGCTAGCCAGGGTCCTGGGTGCCTGCTGGTGGCTGGAGAAGGGAAGCGTGGGTCCCGGGTGCCAGAGGGAAGTTGGTGCTGGCAGGGTAAGGAAGGCCTACTCTTGCATGAATTTTCATGCATCGGACCTCTAGTATAATTAATAAATTTGCTATAGTCTAAGAAAACACACTATACTGCTGAGTAGAGGTAAGATTTGACTATGTTCTTTATTGATATTTTAGAAATATTAAGGGGTTTGGCTATAAACTCCTGTAATTTTACTTCATGTCAACAATTGTTTGCATCTGCCCTAGTTGGTTTTGCTCAGTGGATAGAGTATTGGCCTGTGGATTGAAGAGTCCCAGGTTTGATTCCGGTCAAGGGCACATGGGCAGGTTTCGGACTCGATCCCCAGTAGGGGGCATGCAGGAGGCAGCCAAGCAATGATTCTCTCTCATCATTGATGTTTCTATCTCTCTCTCCCTCTCCCTTCCTCTCTGAGATCAATAACAATATATTTTAAAAAATTGTTTTCTTGTGTTTATGCTGTTCATTCAGAAAGTTCTGAGATTCAGAGCATTTGGTGTATTATGATAAAAGAAAGAGAAGGAAACCTTAAGGTCTGACACTAATGGGAATATAACAATTCAGAATTAGAATGTAAAAAGTTTAGGACCATATGAAATCAGAATTAGAATCAAATTAGGATGGAGTGTATGCCTGAGGGATGTCATGAAATTGGTTATTAGAGACACATGTCATAACCTAGTTATCAGTGGTACACTGACATTGGATGGAATGCATAATACGATCTCCCATTTCTGAAGAGCATTTGAACGAAGTGGCTGAGAGTAGGTGTGTGTGTGTGTGTGTGTGTGTGTGTGTGCGCATCTGCATATGTGAGGGCAGGGTGGGCTGTGTGACAGAGGAAGGAATTTGCCAAGGTTCCCTGTGTGTGTGTGTAGGGATGAAGTAGATTGCTATCTCTTCCTTTGGAATCTTTGACTACCTTCCTGTGGTGGAGCTAATAGTTGGAAATCCATCACTATGCTTTTCTTTTTCATTCAGAGGAATTCTTTGCTTCAGCAAGCAATAAGATTATTATAGAAGCAATGTTCTGCTTCTGCTATCCAAAATAGGATTTCCGATTCTCCCACAAGCTGAAAAGCCGGGGCTTGGAGAGGTAGAAATGAGTTTTCTAAATTACTTGAGCTTCCGTGAAGGTATCTGTGCTCTGGCTTGAACATAGAGTTTTATTGTAAATCATGGGGTGAAGAGAATCGGAACAGGACATCAGAGAAGCCCTTTATCTCATAGCCTGGGAATCACCCACAGGGAAAGGAAGAGAGAGGCAGGGTAAACAAGAGGTGACGTGCAAGAAACACGTCTCTCCTTCTCCCCTTCCCCCAGCTGAGCTCCGAAGAAGGGTCATTAGTTAGGGGGACAGGAAAGCCAAAGGCAGAGGGGTGTTTCTCCTGCTTCCTCTTTTGAAGTCTGGTAGGGAGACCAAAGTGCAGGGCGACCTTTACCATCATGGGACTGCTATCAGAGGGTGGGCAGGGAGATGGAGCTGGAGTCGGTGCCTGGATCCGCTGGCCATCTGGGGAAGGTAGGTGGTCACTAGCTCTGTTGATAGCCAGGGTCTTGCTTCCAGGGCTCACCATGGTAAGTGGCGGTGACCCTCCAGGATATGGTCCTTCAGGAGACAGATGGGGACCATGGATGAGACAGAGGGCGTGAGGAAAGGATCAGCAGCCCCATCAGGTACTGACCAGGACAAGAGAATAAGTCACAACCTCACCAGGCATATCTTAGCGGAAATCATGTCCAGGGACCTGGGAGCATGACAGGCTGGTGGCTCTGCAGCAGAAATCAGCAAAGATCTAAAGGACCCACTCGGATCCAAAGCGCCCTCCTTGCACTGTTTGCGGCCATCTCCACGGGCCACCAGTGTGGGCGCCTGAAAGACTGAACATTATCCGCCCAGAGACAGAGCCTGTTGCTAAGAGTTGCTAGTTGCTATTTGAAGTATAAAAGATTGAGACAAAGTTGAAAGTATTATTTTCCAGCTCTCCCTTGGTAACTGGGTATGATGGAGGTTTGAGAAAGGCTCAATTAGTCATAGAAGATGAGGATCCACATTTTCCCTACTTGAGTGGAAGTGTAGATGGCTTTTGATTCCATTGTACACTTTTGGCAGAGGGACGACAGAGACCAATTCGGAGCCCTGGCAGGCAGGCTCTCTCATTGGACACCCCCCACCCCCCCGCCCCCTGCTCTTAAGGTCATTGCCACTAATTTTGCAAGCCTGAACATCAGACTGCTGTGCTTGCTGTTCATGCTGTGTTATGAGGCCCCGCAGAGAGCCCAGGTATATATATATTTGAGTTTCCCTGGGTAAGTTGTCTAGAGTATTCAGTTATGTGTGAAATAGATTTGGTCCCAAACCATTTGAACTCAGGAGAATTAACTATAATTGGTTCTGGGAGATATAATATGTTTCCCCAGGAGTTAATGATTTTGAAAGGGTAGTTTTTCTTCTGGGCCAGATAGACATGAATCATCCATCGCATAGGTGTACAGTGCGATATCTTTGTTTCTGAGCATAGAATCCAGATGTAGGCCCTGGTTAGTGTCACCGGATAAGTAATAATTACTAACATTTGCCTGGGGCTTTAAAGCTTTCACAATGCCTTCAGGTGCATTTATCACAGTAGATGGCGCCCCTGGGAGTGACTGACTTGTGTCTTCACTTACTGGACCCGCACACCCTGGCATGGGGTTTTGTCCTTCTCTAAGGGTTTTTTCCTATGAATTGATTCAGTTACTCAAAGCTGTTTTAGAATAAGATGAGAATGAATAGAGAGAACCATGGCCTTTCCCGCTCTAGAAGATCCGCATTCCCTTGTTTGTGGTGATAGAAGATAAACTTTAGTTGGTGCCGGGAGGTGTTTTTCCTCTAACTTGACCATCTAACTCTGTTCTCTTTTGTGAAATAAAAATGAAGCCAATTATTATTGTCCTGGTTAAAGATATAAATGCACACAAACAAAGAAGAGGTTCAATGACATGTCTGAGGTCACTTTTCAAGAATGAGCCATTAAGAGTGAGCAGTTAAGCTCGCTTACAAGTTGCTGGTGAGGATTTCTTGGAACGCCTTGTCATGCATCGATGTTCTTCGATGCTGGCCTGCATGGCCATAGGTGGCTCAAAATGGCCAGAACCGCACGGAGCCCCAGTAATCAAATCTGTTTTCAGAAGGACTTTAGCATTTGGTTTTGCAAACTCGCATTTCATTCCTAGGAAAACCAGTGAGTGCTGTCAGGAAAATACGGCCAGGATTTACTGCTGCTTCAGGAGGCCCAGCATTAAGCCAGAGGGACGCCCAGCACCCCAAACCTACTCCTAGCTGCTGCCTCTGAAACTCGAACCTGTAATTTGGTAAGTGTTTTAAAAAATGCAACTCAATGGCTACCACATGGCGGAAAATTAGCAATCTGGGACTGCAGCTTTTGTGTGTTGTTAAATCGGCATCTGGAAAAAATCAAATCTCATCCTCAGTGCCCTCCATGTGTTCAGTTGTATTAAATGAAATGCTTAGAAAGTGTGACACTATTTAACTTTTATAAGGTTTGTCACGTCTAGTAAAACTTAGTACTGTTCTTTTGAAAAGCTTCATACAGGTGCCTTCTGAGCTCACATCAGTCTGGCTGTCCTGTGGTGTACGCATCATTTGTTACTGGATGAAACACTGGGCAGCCAGTGGTGGAACTCCAACCAGGGCAGCTTGATAGAGCGAAGAAGACACTCACTGGAAACGGGCAGTGCTCTCGCGGGTGGGTCCTTAATAAGCTTCTTTCCTATAGAAAGGATTTTATAAACACGCAGGGTGAAGGGTGTACCAGAAATTGTTTTGACAAAATTTGACTAAAATAAATGCCTTCCCATGTCTTAGATTTCCCTAAATTTAAATGGGAGTGCCATCCGACCTTCACACTCTGCCTCTGCGAGTGTGTCTGGGCTGCTGAGTAAATGTCAGAGTCCTACCGATGCCATTGATAATAGGGTTCTTTAGGAAATTTGTCACCTTCACTCAGGGTACTCTGGCGCAAGATGATATTTCCTGAATTTGAGAGCTAGTCGATCCTTTTATTAGAGACCGACTCGCATCTCAGGTGCTTAGAACCCAGGTGTTCCTGGGGTCCTGGAGCATCACGTCTCTGTTTCAACAGGTGTGTTTTACGGCCCCGGGTGTGAGAATCACGTGGAGGATTTGTTGAACCCAAGAGGCCTGGGCTTCATTCTAGAGACCCAGGGTTGGCAAACTGCGGCTCAGCAAACCGCGGCTCGCGAGCCACACGCGGCTCTTTGGCTCCTTCAGTGTGGCTCTTCCACAAAATACCAACTTCTGCGCATGGGCCACGAAGTTCCAATCACACTGTACGTGTGTGCCCGTACAGTGGAAGAGCCACACTCAAGGGGCCAAAGAGCCGCATGTGGCTTGCGAGCCGATGTTTGCCGACCAGGGTAGACCAGTGGTTCTCAACCTTGGCTGCACATTAGAATCACCTGGGAATCTTTTATAAATCCTGATTCCTGGGCCTCATCCTCCGAGGCCCAGCTACCCTCATCTGAGGATGAGGCCCAGAAATCAGGATTTTAAAAAGATTCCCAGGTGATTCTAATGTGCAGCCAAGGTTGAGAACCACTGTTCCAGACCTACTGTAACTTGCATGCATATCAAACTCTCCGGGTGATTCTTGCTCATTTTAAAGTTTGAGACTGACTGTCCGAAGCCTTTGCTTAGAAGAAAACCGAGGCTGACACTTTTACCAACAGTCTCAGCTACAGACGGCTACCAGAGGCCGTGCACAAGGACGCATTATTATCCAGCGACACCTGGCGTCTTCAAGTGTACAAATGAGTTCCATGTAGAATTGGCTCCCGGGTGTAAGGTGAATTGTGTATTGGCTAACCTTCCATAACCACAGTCCACGTTAGAATGTCACCGAGGCGACTCATCTTTGAATCTCAGCCTGGTGGACAGTGTACAGGGGGACTCTTTTGCTGAGACTTGATAACCGGATGTTTCAAAATCTCCCCACAGTGTATGCAGTGCCCTGTGTTTCCTACAGTTAGATCCCAAGTCCTAGAGGTGTTTGTTTGTTTGTTTTACACTGTGGGCTCAAAGAGTTTTACCTGCTCATATTTGTAATAGGTC